>NW_026960606.1:2662492-3277932 GCF_021018805.1 Prinia subflava
TCATTAACAGAACTGATGTTGGTAAAAAAATACAACCCACCACAAAGTTCCCTTTGTTGTAATTTTTGAACATTCAGCATTATTCACTAGAGCCACTGCTCAGTCCCACTCACCCTACCTTGTCCCAGTTTTCATAGTCTTTAAGGAAAAGCATTTTCAGTCAAGCAAAATGGTCTCCATCAGAGACTGTAACAGCAGTAACCTTCAGTGGAACTGAAGGCAGTCTGGGAAGTTGAGTATCAGATCCAAGAGTCTCCCTTGCTGTACCAAAAGGGTTATGCATTTCCAGATCAGTACAATTTGCCTCCATATCCCTCCAATCCTGAACTGTTGCCTGTGAAATAAAGGTCATGCATCTCTTAGGAACAGCCTCATCAATGCATGTAAAGTACACCAGGCAGGATTTGGGGTTGTAAGTGCAAAATACACTTACACACCCATTACAAAATCAGATTAACATCCAGGGACTTTGGCTATGCCACCACAATAATTTTGTGCACTGGACATGCAAACAGTTTTCAAGGAACAGCAGTTTAACTCTCTAAAGACCTCTGCATATCTGACCCTTAAAATTACTCCTGCCTGCTCAGCATTATATTGATTTATTTCTAAAATTGTAAGTTCTGGTGCAATACAGAATTATTCTGCATATATCCAAAACTACTTCGCCTTTAACTGTCCCACTGGAAACAGTTTACACTATGCCACTCGAAGGACAAGGCCAACAAGCTTGTTTTTTTTAAATGCCAAATCTCAAGGTTGCTGTTTCCTTGAGATTCTCCTTGGGGTTGCTGTTCCCCAAGGTAATAAGGTTTTCCCCCAGGGTTGCTGTTCCCTGGGAGTTTCCTCGGGGTTGCTGTTCCCAGAGGTAATAAGGTTTTCAGTCTTCTCTTTGCCCTAAGAGTCACACACCAGAGGTAGAGACGACAAGCAGAGTCTGCCGGTGCACATTTCCAAGGTTGTTTATTCTTCATTATCTCAGTCCTTTTTCAGCTCTGCCAGGCCTCCCTGGCAGGGTACCTTATCTTAGTTTTTTCTCAGCTCTGCAAGGTGTCTCTGCAGAGCAGGACACGTGGCAGACTGGGCGGATCAGAGAGCCCCGCACCTTATGTACGGTCCCCTTGACCCAACCACTGTCCGAGACGTATTTTTTATTTACAAAATTTTACCAATACCTACTACCTTTACTAACATGTCAGTTCTACTCTAAGCCAATCTCTAAAACCCAACTCAGCACAAGATGGGGGACGAGAGCAAGAACTAGGAGCACAGGGGCCACTCCCCAATTCCTCCATCTTGCCTCTTCAGCCCCATATACTAAGAATCCTAATTTCTATATTTATATTCTATAATAAACCATCCACTACTTATTTTAAATTCTTAGGATTTGTGATTCTTCCTGCACATGAGGGTTCACTCCCATGGACAGCAATCAGAGTCAGTGTCCTCCTGGGATCCGTGTGGGTCTAACTGACCCCCCTGTACAGATCCCAGACCCCCCTGTCCGGCCTCCAAACCCTCCAGGGTGGCCAGAGGGGTTTTCTAGACTCCAACAGCCAAACACCTGGAACTCAATAACTCTATCAGACTTATAAGGATAAGTGGTTCAATGAAATGGCATCATCTTTTCCTATACACCAAACCCATGGACAAGGAACATCACTAGCATTCATTTTAGAGTTCACACAAGCACTACCATCTTAAACTTGTTAATTTGAAAGAATATCATCACAATGGTCTTATAAATGGAAAATTTTTTGGAAGTACAAAAATAAAAATGCATTTTCCCACTTTTTTTTTTTAACACTTTAGTGCATTTGAACACACCAAGATGCAATGCTTATATTTTAATACAAACATCTCCTTACTACAAAGATGCTTTACAGTAACAGAAGAGCTCTTGTCCCTTGCATAGCAATACCTAAGCAATCATACAAAGATAAGAGAATTCCTTTTAACTCCCACTTTGCACCCACTTACTAGTACAGTCTCGATCATCTACTCTAATAGGACTGCCTTGATGCCTTAAGTTTTAGCTTTCATGTTTTTCACATTCTGTGCTGCCTAGGGGTGTAGTTCTGAGCCTCGTATTAAGTGTTAGTAAGCTCTCTTCACAGAGTAGGTAGACAAAACAAATCCTTTTCCAGCTTGAGACCAAGGAAAACTGTTACAAGTTTCAGGCCCAAAAGCATAAACAATGGTGGACTGAAGAGAGAGCACAAGAAGGATGGGACTTCATAATCTGAAGCTGTAATTGGAGAATTAACCCCAATATGCAAATGGACCAAAACTTATAAAAGTGTAAGACCTTGTGACCGGTGGTCCAATTTTGGGTCCATCCTGGGTCCATCTTGGGTGTAGCCCTGGCCAGGCTCTTGCACTGCCCAAGGTGCGTCCTTTAAGGCCTTTTAATAAATACGTACTTTATTCTTTTAGTTCTGTCTAGTCTCTGTTCCAGGTCAGCCTTCCCAAGGCATCAGCCTTCTGAGCTTTTTAGAAACACAATTATCATCTTCGGCATCAATTAGGTCAGCAGAAGTTGGTGCTTTCTGAAACCTGCTGGAAAGCAAGACAGTACACTTACCACTGTTGAGAATTTAGGAAGGGAAAAATTAAAACCCTTACTATCCCAGGAAGTAGCAGAATCCACATATCTACAACATTAATTATATGTCCTTTTGTTTCAAGTCAAACTTAGAATTGGAGGAAATGAAAAAACATTGCTCAACAAGGATTTTCACCTCCCAAACAGTGTGGTCCTCAAGGTGGAGAATCACAGCAAGGTAAGAGGAGAGGTTCCAGCTGACTGGAAGTTGGCAAAGGTTGCCCCAGTTTTCAATATGATGTCCTAGGTTATAATGTAAGATGTGTCCAAAGTATGTATTCTATCACCATCTTCACCAGCTGTTAAAACTAGGTGGGGCAGTGTTTCCCTTGCCCCCTCCCTCCAGACTATCTTCTGTTAATGGGCCATCAATGCCTTGCTGCATGACATAGGTAACTCCCTCTGGGAGCTATCTCTGTTTAATGGGCAATCAAGGACCCACTGCATGACTCACAGAATGATATCAGCCCATTGTGAGATGCTCTGCCCAGGGGGAGGAGCCAAGCATTCCCACCTGGATATAATCTGGGACTTGGGACAGCACAGGAGGCCTTACCCACTGGATTCCCAGAGGACAAGAGCTACCAGACCTTTCTACGGGATCACTGCTTCAACAAGACCGCTTCATCTGGACTGCTACCATCACCCTAACTAACAGGGTGTCAGGTTGTATTCTGACTCTGTCAGTGGTCTTTTGTACTATTGCTTTTATTTTATTTTATTTTACCTTTTTTCTCCTATTAAATTGTATTTCTGACTTGGACTCTCTCACTAATTTTGCTTTCAAACCAGCACAGATGGGCAAGAAGGATGACTCTGAAAACTGTAGGCCTGGCAGTCTCTCTTCAGTGCCTGGTAAAGTTATAGAGAAGATTATTCTAGGAGTTATTGAAAAACACTTGAAGGACAACAGTCATTAGTCACAGCCAGCACCGACTCATGAGGGGAAAGCCCTGCTCGACAAATTTAATTTCTTTTTATGACAAGGTAACCCACCTAGTTGACCACAGAAAGCCAGTTGTGATCCTTTTGGATTTCAGTAAAAATTTTGATACTGTCCCTCACAGGATCCTTATGGACAAAATTATATGATTATCCAGCTGTGTGCTAGATAACCATGTCATGCAGTGGGTGAGCAACTGGCTGACAGGTCAGGTACAAAGGGTTATAGTGAAAGGGGTGACAGGCTGGTGACCTGTCACTAGTGGGGTTCTGCAGGACTCCATCTTAGGGCCAGTTCTCTTCAACATCTTCATAAATGACTTGGATACAAGATTCGAAGGTATACTAAGTAACTTTGCCAACAACATTAAATTGGGAGGAGCTGTTGACTCCCTTGAAGACAGGGAGGCCCTGCAGAGAGACCTCAACAAATGAGAAGGCTGGACAATCACCAACCATATGAAGCTTAACAAGGGTAAGTGCCGGATTCTGCACCTGGGACAGGGCAACCCTGGATGTACAGACAGACTGGGGAATGAGAAGCTGGAGAGCAGCAATGCAGAAAGGGACCTGAGGGTCTTGGTTGATGCTAAGTTGAATATGAGTCAGCAGTGCCCTGGCAGCCAGGAGGGCCAACTGTGTCCTGGGGGACATCAGGCAAAGCAACGCCAACCAGTCAAGAGAGGTGATTGTCCCGCTCTACTCTGCACTGGGGAAACCTCACCTCGAGTCCTGAGGGCACTTTTGGTTTTCCCAAAAAGAAAGATATAAAGCTATTGGAGAGCATCCAAAGGAGGATGTCCTGGTTTAGGGCAAATTTGGGAGGAAACTTCTGAATGGGGTCCCTCTAGAAAGGAAACCCAAGCAGCCCCCTCCCCAACTGGTCCAGGGAAAAGGTTTCCTTAGAGAAAATTGGAAAAAACTGTTTATTCAACAAGCAAAGTGTTCACAAGTACAAAAAATGAATAATATTAAACAAAACCTCTCACTGTTCTGAAGAGAGATGGCAAAATTGAGCAAGTCCTTGCCATGGATTGTAGCTTGGCTCTCTCAGTCTCTTATCAGTCCCTCTGGTGCTGGAAAATGCTGTCTTGGGTCCCAGTGGGCCACAGGTGTGAGATCCGGGTGTTTTCTGGGTTTTCAGTCCCAAACAGGTTTAAACAGTTCCAAGAAAAAAGGAAAAAAACACTCCAGGGAACTTCTCTGCCTCAGCTAGCTAAAAACTAACTAAAAGCAAAGGAGATCTCTGTCCTGCTGTCTGTCTGTGCTGCAGACAACACAGTCCAAGAGCAGAATGTGGAGGAGTGAGTGCAGTTTCTGAAAACAAACTCAGCACTTCTCTTTCTCTCCCCTTCGCTCTCGGAACCAGTCTTAGAGGTACAGAACACAATATCCAACATAAACAGAACAGATGATTGGGGATACAAGCATCATAAAGTCACCCTAGGACAGAGGGCTATGAAGATGGTGAAGGGTCTAGAGAGGAAGGCACATGAGGAGTGGCTGAGGTCACTTGGCTTGTTCAGCCTGGGGGAGACTGAGGGGAACCTCATCACAGTCTACAACTTCCTCACGAGGGGAAGCAGAGGGGCAGGCACCAATCTCTTCTCTCTGGTGACCAGTGACAGGATCCTAGAGAATGGCATGAAGCTGTGTTGGAAGGTTTAGGTTGGATATTAGGAAAAGGTTCTTCACCCAAAGGGTGATTGGGCACTGGAACAGGCTCCCCAGGGAAGTGGTCACAACTCCAAGCCTGACAGTTCAAGAAGGATTTGGACAATACTCTCAGGCACAGGGTGGGATTCTTGGGGTTGTCCTGTGCAGGGCCAGGAGTTGGACTTTGATGATCCTTCCAACTCAGGATAGTCTATGATAACAGCAGAATGACAGGAATATGCTAATGTCAACAGAGATGAGTCACCTCTGGACCAGGGGGATGGGGAAGAAAGGGGTAAGGTTGCACAAAAGGTAACCTAAGACTAATTAGCATGGCAAAAAAAATCACACCCCTGGGAAGGGACCTTGTATGCTAATGTCATACCAACCTGCACAGAAATGAGTTGTTTAAGCTGACCAATGAACAAGTTTTATGCAACTTCTTTGTTTTATCTTGTATAAAAGCCTGCAAACTCTCCAAAGATGTGTGCGAGCTTTGCAAACTACCACCTGGCATCCCTTTCTGCATAGAACCACATTAAAGGTTAGAAGGTGAATCAACTCTGTGCTCATTGTCTCTTGCACACCAGGCATGAACCTAAACCCCTACTGAAGGACTCCACAGGGTACCCTACAGATTTCTTGATGCTTGGTCTTCTCATCTCTTGGCCACATCACTACTGAAGGACTCTAAAGTATATCTACTTTTAGTTTATTATCATCATAATGAACATTAGATATATGCATTCAAACCAAATTAGGTTTGAGGAGTAGGGCATTTGTCTCAGTCTGCAATTCATGATACTCATTACAGTTCCAAATTGGCATGCTATGCTTTGAAGTTTAGAAAACTTGTCCCCTCACCCCTCCAATCACCACTACAAATATCAAGAGAATTCCTGTTACTGAAAGTATGCAAGTTTTGTTATGAAGGTTACTGTTCAGTATTCACTATGTAAAAAGAGAAACTCTAAACAAAAATAAAATAATCACTTTTTTTCAAGAGGCCTTTTAATATTCACAACATTTGAAGTGCTCGGTCAGAGGTTATTCCATTTCAGCACTAGTATTTAAAAACAGCATGCAACTCATCTGGGTATCAAACAAAATCAGAGTACTTGACAAATTATCCTGTGTCTCATTTTAAGACTGACTATATTGACACTAGTATACAGCATTGTGAGGAATCCTTAACCTTCCTAACAGGATACTCGGGAGAAATACAAGTACATGTCACAGAATCACAGAATGGGTAAGGTCAGAATAGACCACAGTGGATCATCTGGTCCAACCTCCCTGCCCAAGCAGAGTCATCCCAGCGCACACGGCACAGGACTGTGTCCAGAAAGTTCTTGAATATCTCCATTGAGGAAGACTCCATAACCTCTCTGAGCAGCCTGTTCCAGTGCTCGGTCACCCAGCAACTAAAGAGGTTCTTCCTCATTCAGGTGGAACTTCCTGTGCCTCAGTTTCTGCCTGTTGCCTCTTGCCCCACTGCTTGGCACCACAGAACAGAGCCTGGTCCATCCTCTGACCCCTCCTTGAAGATACTGGCAGACATTGATGAGGTCCCCTCTCAGTCATCTCTTCTCAAGGCTGAACAGGGGCAACTCCCTCAGCCTTTCCGCAGAAGAGATGCTCCAGTCCCCTCATCATCTCTGTAGCCTCTACTGGATCAGCTCCAGGAGCTCCACATCTCTCTAGTACTGAGGAGCCCAGGACTGGACACAGCACTCCAGATGTGCCTCACCAGGGCTGAGTAGAGGGGCAGGATTGTTAAGGAAATTTCCCAGTCTGACCATTCATGAGACACTTTGGCAGTGGCTCCCAATGCCAGAGCCTTTAACTGCTGGGACCAAAGCCCCTTCACAATGGGTGGCTCCAGTGAGCTACCCCACTTGACTCCCTACACACTCCACTCACACACAGTCAGACCAGGTTTCCTTACCAGCTCCACCCCAGGTTTTCCATAGCAGTGTCTCAGATGTCTTGTCCCATAAAGCAATTTATTCACTGTGCAGTAACACAGAAACAGCCCAAGCTGGTGCCTTTGAAGAAGTACCCCCAACCAAGGCTTTTGTACCCTCAAAGTCGAAGTGTGTGATAGTCTGGGGTCATCGGCTCCTGCTCCATCTCTGAGCGTCAAGTCACCTGTCTGGGACACAGGTCCCTGTGTCCTTTGTTATGCAAAGGGTTGACAGTTCACAGCCTCTTGCCTCAGGCTCCCACCACCCAGTGTTCAATCTGCAGCTGGCACTACAGCTGAACACAGGATCACCTCCCTCGACCTGCTTGCAATGCTCTTCCCAATGCACCCCAGAATCCCATTTGCTTTCTTGGCCACAGGGACACACTGCTGGCTCATGGACAGCTTGTTGTCCACCAGGACGCCCAGGTCCTTCTCTGCAGGGCTGCTTTTCAGCAGATCGGCCCCCAGCCGGTGTTGATGCACGAGGTTATTCTTCCCCAGGTGCAGGACTTTGTTGCACTTGCCATTTTGAACTTCATACAGTTATGTCTGAAGTTATTCAGGTGTCCTGCATCTACCATAAAAACCAGAGCACATCATGATGATGTCTGCCTTCAATTGCATCACCAGTTTTCAACTTCATGTGCTACAAAAGAAGTTACATCATATTGATTTTGCTAATCCATTCCAAATATTGTACACTTTAAACAAACCTGCAATGTAAGTTAATTAGACAACACTGACAAGCTAGTCTGTGAGTCCAAGAGCAAAAGGAGAACAGCATCTAAACTATTCATGGCTTCTGCTCCGGTATCCCAGGAAACCAGCTGCAGCTACTTAATTCAAGTTGTGTACTATGGCAGAAATGTCTGCAATCCCACCCTAATAACCAGCATTTCTACAACTGTTAAGTAGCATCTACAAAGGAGAGCAGCAGGTCTCCTATAAAATCTTGAGCATGAACTGCACATGCAAAAGCACAGTATGTCTGGGGAGTCAGGACACTCCCATCTTGTGGATGCATGGCTGGAAAAGCAGGGACATGTGCACAATCCTGCTCTTAGCTTAAGGGATGAGTAGAAGCTGAAACGTCCTTGAACTGTTCCTTAGATGGGATAAGGAGGAAGTAAAGTTTGGAACAATAGCTGTAACAGGATGCTAGACAGGATGCACTGACCATAAGTTGGGGAAGGCTCACAGCATCCAGCCGTGTGGACAAAGCTTCTAAGCCAATTATGTATACTGCAAGGACGCGTGAACACTATGGTTTAACCAATGATGTTCAGAGTTAGGAGCATGATATGCTTAGCACAGTATAAATGTAAGCCAAATAGCTGACTAAATGAGCAAGATATCTAACTCATATTGAGTGCTGTCTTGACTCTGGCTGATCTCCGGCAACACCATCTCAGAAATGTTTTGGCTAGGTCAGACTACATATTTGCAGAGACAACAGTATAAAATCTAGCTCACTTGCACAGAGTAGCACAATGAAGTAAGTGAGCACATGATGCCAGGGTATCCCAAGCTAGATGGTTACTTGCTTTCTTTCCTCAGAACTGGCTCCATTGCCCCCTTGGTCATGTAACTCAAGAAAATCTCCTTAACTTCATTAAACACATTTAGACTTTCCCTAAAATGTAAGCACATTGTTTAGAAGATTTCCTACATGGTAATATTCTGTTTGTAATTTTTATGTCCTAACTGAACTATTAGGTCATTACAATCATAAAATAGTTGACAGACTCTTAGGCTAAAATCCAAATTTATTTCAGGTACCATATGTGCCATTTTAGTCTGCAAGTTCATAGCCTTGAAGCCTTTATCTGTTTGTACAGAGAAGATACCAAACCAACTACCCACACTCCAGAAGTCGGCATTTAGACTCCTGAATTCTTCTCAAAGGATGCTTTCAGAAAGCCATAATTAGTCCAACATTCTTTTTCAATGTGTTACAAAGTTGAAGTTGTTGTCCCAAGTATGGGTTCTACCCCATGTGCAAGAAGCTAATCCACACAGTTACTTATTTCATGTCTGTGCAGAGATGGATGCTAGGTGGTGAATCCACAAAGCTAGCACACCCTCAGTATGCCAGCGACCCACTTTTATACACTACAAACAGTGAAAGATTAACATTTCCCCTGTACCCACAATCTAAAGCTATAGTCATTGGCTGTAATTTCCTTGATCTCCATTTAAAGATACAGTACACAAGTATTTTATCAAGCATGTTCTATGATAACATGTGAAGGGATTTATGTGAGTAAGGGGCAATTACAGGCTATGGCAGGTATTTCAATCTGTGATGGTTTTGGCTTCATTTCTTCTCTGCCAAGGTCAGGATAAAGACACATGGGAAACAGACTTCAAGAACGGACTTGGAATGTTTATTATCTCTTATCTATTTACAGTATTTACAGACTCACACACTGTGAGCTCTTAGAAAACAAAGGTAAAATGGGGTGCTTCTAACTCTTTCCAAGGTTACTTAAGAGATTTTTACCCAATACCAAGGTGACACCTATATTATTTCTGGTTTTGACCCAATAATGACCATCCAAGGCCTGCAATGCGACCTTTTTCACCCAGTTACAGAAAACCACCTAAACCCATGAAGAAGAAGGAAGAAGATGAAGGACAAAGACAACACCCAAAGCCCTCCATCTTGACTCATATGTATTACTATACACTAAAACCCCAAATTCTAAGTTTCCAGGACTCCAACATCTCCCCCTCTTGTTTGAACTATAAAGATTGCTATGACTGCTTTGTCTTTGTGTATAGGAAAGACATATGATATCTAAATCTGATGCATTAGCTAAAACCTTAGGTTGTCTAACTGGTAAGTTTGCATTACTAAAAGCACGTAAGCCAAAAACATAAGCATAACATTTGACAGAGACTTATATTTCCTTTAAACTATCACCTAAAAAAGGAATTTTGCAATATTACTGATCCCGAAACTTTTCTTTGGCTGATTGACAGGTAAGGTTGCATTGCTGAAGGCAAACAAAACGAAATATGAACATGATACCTGATTTAACTTTGTATTTTTCTTTGGTTAGTTTTTGATTTGAGGCATTTTCTTTTTTATTCTTAATTTCAAGGAAAATCTTTTAGTGCATTCTTTTTTTGTTTTTTCTTAAATTTGTTTTGGAACTGCCCAAAGATATGGCACTAAATTGTTTTGCTTGCATTTAACTCTGCATATTTGAATCTCTCTTGATTCTCTCAAAAATTCTCTTCTACATTCTTCCTTAAGAGCAGGAAGATGAGGACTCTTCTTCTTCTTGACTTACTGTGAGTAAAAATTTAATGGCTTTGTACTTTGGGCTTCTAAATCATAGCGATGTACACCACACTTGTGCCAATAAGACTCTAAGATATCAACAATTCCCACACTCAAAGTTCACAGTTTCTGCTTGTGGGACAAGAGATGTTTTTTGAGACTGCAGTTCACATTTGCATGCTCGCTTCTCTGTTCTTAGTCATCTGCATGCATCTGCGTTCAATAGGGTTTTATGTTTTTTGAAGGAATCCACTTCAGACTAGAACCTGTGGAGGCGTAAGCATATTTTTTGCCTCAGGTTTTTAGTTGAAATGGACCTTCAATTTTTCCTGTCTCTGTGTTTCCGATCAAAACTAAAGGATTTTCCTTTAACTTTGCTTGTGTGGTACTGGAAAAGTGCTTGATGATTGGAAGGTTTGGTTCTGCAAAGGAGCTGTTTAGGAAATTTAAAATATAGCACCTTGTTTGAACGCATCTGAGGCGTAGCGCTTGCCTCTCTTTTGTTTGTCTAAAAGAGATTTTTAACGTGTGGTGTGTTTTCTTAATGATTGCTTGACCTGTGGAAGAGTGAGGGATGCCAAAGGTGTGGTGCGCACCCTAATTCATTAAGAATGTTTTAAGTTTTTCTTTTACATAGGTTGGGTCATTGTCTCTATTTTTTGAGGCACACCGAGTGAAGCGAATGCTTGTAGAAAATGTTGACACGCATGTTTTGTTGTTTCTCCTGTGTGCAAGGAGACAAAGACTGCATTTGAAAAAGTATCTGCTGATACATGAATATTTTTAAGTCTCCCGAAAGACGGGTATTTTGTGATATCTGTTTGCTATAACTGCAGACTCTGCAATCCTCTTGGATTCACTGCTCTGGTGGATACAGGAGGTTGCAGGAGCTGACAATTAGGACAAGCACTTATCATTGCTTTTGATTGATCTTTAGAAATGCGAAATGTTGGCATAAGTGCTTGCACATTTTGATGAAAAAATGCATGACTCAATTTTTGTCTGCTCAAAGATGTTTGGTAAGGTGTCTGCAATAGGCATTGTTAATTTGTCTGCTTCCATTCTCTTTTACTAAAAATCCTGGAAGTGAGGAATGCTCCCTGATGGGAGAGATAAAGTATTTGTTTTCTTTGTGTTGTAACACTTTTTGCATGCATACAAGATAATGATACAGATCCTCGTTATCAACATCTTTTAAGAGTGATTCTTTTATTTTTTTGACTTCATTGGCTACATAAGCTGAATCTGTAATTAAATTGAGGGGTTCTTGGAATAATTGAAATGCTTTAACTACTGCAAATTCTACAATTTGAGAAGCTTCCATTATTTGAATGTCTGATTCCTATGTTTTTGTTGTTGGGTTTTGCTATGTAATTACTGATTTGTGTGTCTTCCCCAAACCATCAGTGAATAATGTTATTGCATCTAACAGTACTTTACTCAACATGGGCTTTTTTCTAAAACTCAGTTTTGCTTGTAACAGCTTATGACTTGGATAGTGAATCGAACAGACACTTGAATAGTTCAACAGTGCAAGTTGCAATTCTTCTGATTTTTAGAATGCCCAGTCAAAATATTCTCTTTTTAATGGCAGATAAATGGTTGCAAAATGTTTGCCTGCCATTGCTAAAAAACTAGCTCTGGCCTTGATTATGATCTGAGCTATCATTTCTATAGTCGTGAGGATTGTTAAGATCTTTACTGCTGTGTAGGTAGTTAAAATGGAGTCCTTTCCACTTTTCTTTGAATGGTTCATCCTTCCAAGTTCAGATATAGACCGAGTCTCCAGGTTTGAAATCATGCACCAGAGTCCAGAGGAAGCAAAGTTCACTGGTTAATACCTGTGTGGGGAAGATAATACCCAAGAAAGAGGCAAGAAATAATTGCTCATCAATTTCTTCCCTTTTAAGCGCATTTGGACAGTTTGATTTCCTATATCACTAACAGGATAGTTTTCCATGTAATACTACAAATGGACTTACTCCTCCTAAACGCATGGAGTTGTCCTAATTTTCATCAACACAAAAGGTAAAACCTCTACCCACTTAAGCTGTGTTTCCTGACATAATTTTGTGATTTGATTCGAGACTGATTCATTCCATCTTCCCACTTGATTGCAGTGTCCAAGGAGTGTGTGAATCCCATTTCATTTGGAGAAATTTTGATACTCCCTGAACTATCTCTGAAACAAAATGGGGTCAATTATCTAAGGATAGGCCTTTGGGGATCTTAAACCTAGGGATTATTTCCTTTAGTAAGACCAACAACTTCCCTAGCTCAATTGTTATGATATGGGAAAGCCTCTGCCCATTCTAAGAAGGTATTCAATAAAACAAAGAGATATTTATAATATTATCATTTCATGATGTTAACATTTATAGTGTTATTTATAATGTTTTTGGTAACTCAGTAACCATGTGCCAATACTCCCCAAGAGCTATTTCTCTTTTTACCTCTTACACTAGGGGTTTTCTTTGGATTTTAGGATTATTTACACAGCAGACAGGACATCTTGTCATTATATCTCCAGGGAATTGCACTTTTGATCCTACAGCATGTCTTCTGATACTAATCATAGCATCTGCTCCAGTATGGGTCTCTTCATATAACTTCTTGAGCAGTGCCTCCATCATTTTAGCATAAGTTAAAATCTGTTGGAGTTGTCACGGTTATAGTTGGCATGCAACTACCAGATAAATATAGTCATATCAGACCCCCAAAACTTGACCAGCCTAGAAATAAAAACAAGGCCCCGGATAAGGCAGGGATAGGTTGGATTCAAACCCAAGCAGGGACCTCAGCCAACCCCATTCAATCCTAAGTGCAGATATATCACTGGTTAAAGAGCCGGGCAGTATTAAGACCCTGACCAATCAGCTGCCTAAACCTGGGAAATTCAAACCGTCTATGAAAGGACCTGCCTGTCTCCGACCAACGATCTCAAGTTGCAGGAGTGACCCACCATCCTTCTGTATTTTTGGTGTACTTTAGTCCCACTAATTGAGTTTCCTTTCTGAATATTCAGAGGGTTTAATCTCCATTCTTTTTTCAGGTATTAAAACTCCAATTATTTGGTTTTGATTCACTGTCTTTTTTTCCACTAAGTCTGCTTTTCTATTTCCTTGAATCACTTTGCTTTGTCCTTTTTGATGTGCATTACAGCCACTTCTTCAGGTTCCAGTATTGCCTGCAGAAGCTTCAAAATTTCCTGCCTGTATTTTATACCACTTCCCTAAGAATTCAATAGTCTTCATTCTTCCCATATAGCCCCATGAGCATGTACTACTCCAAAGGCATATTTCAAATCAGTAAATATATCGATCCTCTGCTCTTTTCCCATCTCAAGGGCTCTAGTGAGTGCAATGATGTTGGCCTTTTGGGCCAAGGTATTCAGAGGCAAAGGTTTCACTTCTATTTCCTCTCCTAATGTCACTATTGCATATCCTGCCCTTCTTACTCATTTTGCATGAAGCTACTACCATCAGTGTAGAGTTCTTTATCCAGATTCTGTAAAGGTTCATCCCTTAAATCTGGTCAACTTGCATTAACCTGCTCTGTGGTATGCAGATGGCCATGTTGTAGCCATGTGTGTGACATCAACTTTAAATCCAGCCACTTTGGTACCTACTGAAGAGCAAGAGCCTTTACACCTCCCTGTTCCATTAGCATGGCTTGATTTTTGCCAGTTGCTTTGGAGAGATCCAGTGATGGTTCAAAACCTTTTTATGTTCCTAATCTTATATGATATCAGTTCACTCTTACTGGTTTAGCTCCTGGTTTCAATTTTATCTTACTTGGAGTCACTTTTACCTGCTTTTTCTGAAGTCCAAGCCAGTGAAATCACCATACTTAAAACAGCACCTGGAATGTGTTTTCTGATTTCTTCCAATGGCTTGCTCATTAGCAGGCAAAACTGAGCTTTCAATGCTGTCTCAGGTGGAATGTGGAACTGCATGGAATTCTCAAAAAAGATTACTTGTGCATTTAATTTACATAATATATCTCATCTTGTGGTGAATTTACAATTCTGAGTGAATTTCCCCCCACTGTTATCAGGGAGATGCTAGAAGGGGGAGGCAGTGGCTTTTCTGGGTGAATAGTCAGCAATTAAGATGCAAGGGAAAGTGGCCAATGGCTCTGGCATTCCAATGGAGTAATTTTGGGGTTGGGAAGTTTAAGCTGGGGGGTGAGGTCTCCCAATTATGATTTTTTCGGGAGTTGTGGAGTAATGTCATGAGAGGTGGTGGGGCTGACCCGAGACTTGGCTGGGAGGTGGGTCCTTCTTCCCTTCTGCTCAGGAATCCAGGGCAGTAGCGTAGTGTGCTGCCTGGAGTCGAGGCAGTCTCCTCTGGATCTCTTTCCGCACACTAGCTCAGCACCACAATCAAGCCCTGCCTACCTTCCCCAAGTTGTGCCTGCTGCTGTTGGCCATGCCAAGACTGGTCGCCGCTCGTGAAAGTGCTCAGTGGAATCATCTCCTTCCTTCCTTCCTTTCATCTGAGCTACCATTAGCCGCTGGGGAAATTCTGGGCTTGCATCGGAACACTCCCTTCTGTCTGTGAATGAGCTACTGCACCCTTTGCATTGCCAGAGCTGCCAGCGTCCCCTGCCAGTTGAGGTCATAACTACACCAAAAAGGAAAAATAGTGCTTTGCAGGTGGGAAACTTCTGTTATTGTTTTGTTGTTTGCTCTGTTCTTAATATATAGAGTAGTAAAAAACTGTTATTCCTTTTCCTACATTTTTGCTTGGAAGTCTCATAATTTTTGAAGTTATAATAATTTGGAGGCAGGGGTTTTTCCATTCCAGGAAGGTCCCCACCTCCCTTGGCAGACATTTGTCTTAAACCAAGACACATCTCATCAAGGGAAGGGGGCCCAATTGTACATTCCATAGGTTGTAGGAGCAGTTGCAGAGTTATCCTCCCTGTGGCCCCAAGAACAGGTAGCTACTTTGCTTAAGGGTCCTTTACAACTTGTTATTACCAAATGCATGGCTCTGCTATCTATTAAAGAGTCTATTGTTTCATTCTCCAGCTTTACTGAAACCAGGGGATCAGCAGGGGATGCCCTGATATTTTCCCCTGGTCCCCTTCATTCATTGTCAAAATCCTCTAGCATCATAACATTTACATCTGCTAATTGACCCTTCCTGCCTACAAATAGCACATTGATTCAGGCCGAAGGAGGGGCTTTCTCAGACCCCAAACCCAACACCTCCCCCATTCCTCCTCTTTCAACTTCTCCCAATACCACTCTCTTTTCTTCCACAGTTAAAACATATTCAGTATAGCCTGCATATTCCCTGTTAGGGTTATGAGTCAGCAAGACAGTTTCCAAAAGATGGTACATTCCTTCAGGATTCTCTCAGTATGATCCAACAGATGGTTTCTAATTCAACAAATCCAAAGTCGTAAAAGGGACATGTATAAAAACTGGCAGACCCTCTGCCCCCACTGCTTCTCTTAAACGTGCCTATATGACTGGGCAGGTATGTCTCTGAGTCCAGCCCATAACAGGACTAAAATACTCCCTTCCCATATGTTTTTTATTTTTATCTGTATCCTCTTTATCAATCCTCACCTCAGTGTTATATGGGAGTGAAAAGGACAGAACTGTTATAAATATTCTGATCAAATAATTGATTTAATAATATAAAATATTTAGTTATTATTACAAATATAAATTTGTGAAGGATAAGGTATAGGAATGTTAGGAGTGTTGTGTTTGAAGTATGCAACCATAGAAACTTCACCAAGAAGTTACCAGACTTCTTATGTTTTGTTCAAGAAACTATGGAGACCATCATGCACACCAGTTATGCTTCTTGGAAATCCCTACCCTTCCCATCTTGATCTTAATATGAAGGATTCCAATCAGTAGAGCTCAGTAGAGATGCCCAATGATTGTTTTAGGATAAGAATATTGATGAAGTTATATAACCAGTGAACCAATTATTGTAATGGTTAAATTTAAGAGCAAGCATTATGCATACTATGTAAAAGAACTTATATAATGATGAATCAGCAGAAAAAGTATGTAAAAATGGATCGATTTTGTCTGTTAAATGGAATACATATCAAGGAGAAATCCCCTGTGTTTCTTGGCACCTCAATAAAGAAGCATCTGTTTATTCACATCAGATTGGTTTTGGCTAAGTTTCTTTAATTCCATTTGGTGACAAAACTAACATTTTCACAACTTGCAATTCATCCTCTCTGCAACACACAATCCCTTGCTTTTTCTCCTTTTCCTCAATACATGGCATCAGCACATCCTCTCCCAATTTATACTTTTTCTGAGTATCTGGATCTCTATATCATGTCATAAAAGCATCAACATAAAAAAACCCAACTCATCTCATTTACCAAGTCAGTGACAAAACAGTGGTACCTTAACTCCTAAAATACAAAAAAAGGCTGTGGGGGGAAATTAAATTTACAGGGTTAACTGAGAAATTCAGAATTGTCTTCCTGATTACATGAAATATCAGGAGTATTAAATTGCACTGTGCCATATTCAATTAAAACACTCTGCAGATACCCCAGGCAAGCCTCCAGCATCTATCTCTGGGGGACAGGCTGTCACATCAGCAGCACTGTGAGAGACTGGAAGGATTGCTGGCTCAAAACATTTTGGGCATGGGGGGGAGGGGAATAGCAGGTTAGGTCTTGCTCTGGTCAGGTGATGCCCTGCTCCACACACCCCACTCCCTAGAGAGCCTGTATCCCAGCCCTGCAGTGGCCACCGATCACTGGTGCACTGGAGGCAATGCTCCACTCCCCCCACCTGGAACCCCAGTCTAGCCCCAGAGTGGCCAGATAACCAGAAGTCACACCTGGGGGAAGGGCCCAGGAAAGCCAAAGGGTACTTAATCCAGAACATGAGGCGAGCAACCATCTTGACCCTACCTTTCCTTGGAATTTCTAGCAGCTGAATGCCACTGGAACCAGAAGTGGTAGTGATATATGTTCTTTCTTTTCTCTCTTTCTCCTCCTTCTTCTAATTTTTTGTTCTTGGAGTTTTGAGTAATTTAAAATTTGATGGATTTGTAGTTTACTAAGCTGAGGGGCCAAAGTTAATGCTTTGTGAAATATTTTGTTGATTGAATGCTTCTCTAAACTTTTGTCAAAGTTCTATGAGTTTCAGAAGTCGCCAAAAAAGTTTTTTCTTGTTTTGACCTCTTGAGAATATCTTGTCAGTATTTCTCCTATGCATCTAACTCAGAGTACATAAGAATCCCATAAACATTTTTAAGAAGCTTTTCAAGCCATGTTTTTGAGCCTTACAAGAACACACAGATGAGATGCTCAGAAAATATTGTTCACGCAAATGCCTATGATTTCTCAGGAAGCATTTAAGGGGATTTCTAGGGCATGTAGGAAAAATATTAGGGAAGCCAAAGCTCAGTTCAAACTTAATTTGGCAACTTTTGTAAAGGATAATAAAAATGTTTTTTGCAAATATATTAGTGGTAAAAGGAAGGTTAAGACCAACATCTGTTCTCTATTGGATGCAAGAGAGAACTTAGTAACTGCAGATGAGAAGGTGAATGTAACCAAATTTCTTAGCGATCATGGGCATGATGTGCTGTGGAATGAGATTTGAGCTATCCCAAACTGGGCCTCAGATTTGGGCCCTGTAGAAGTAGATAAGCTTTGTGGCACAGTTAGAAATTAGGTTAAGGTGTGGGCATAGACTGTATAGGACAATTGCGGGATTGCATTTTATGGAAATGGTTTGCTCTAGCTCACCCCTGGAAAATGTATGGTTTATCCCAAGTCTGTATCCTCCCTGCAGTATCCTGTATCTGTAACCTCATTGGCTGGAGAATGTTACCGCGCCCCTTTGAACCTCTGTGATAAGAATGCTAAGGCAGAAGGCTCTGCCCCTCTTGCCCCTCTTCCCCTGGAGGCCTCCTGATGCTCCCTTTCCCTCTCCTCCCTTCCCCCCCCTTCCTTTCCCCTCTCCCTCAGTGAATAAACCCTCACCTCATCAGCATCCCACCGGCATCTGAGTCTCTTTGCCTGCCAGCACGGGAACACCACGACCCCATAAGGACCCCGGGGGTCTCCGGGGGGCACTTCCCGGGGACCCCCCCATAAATTTAAACAACAACAGACAATTAGAGTGAAGTCAAGGTAGCTGCCTTAAACTGAGAGTTTACATACTTGTTCACGCTGAATGCCAATAAGAATGCACCTGTAACTGTAAATTATTTTGCACTGTTTAAAACCAGCCATTTCGGGAATAAAGAGGAGAACGTATGTTGTAACCATATTGGTCGTATCGTGTGTTGCTCTGTTCATGCGTCCATATAGGGACCCTGGTTTCATTCTGGTTCCCGAACAGGGACGGTGTTTTTACTTTTTATTTTTGCTTCGATGCAGGTTTCATTTGATTTTATTACGCTTTAATGCGGATTTTATTTTGAATTTTTAATTTTTTGTTTGAATATAAATCTCGCTTGAATGCGGTGAAAGACTCTGGCGCTTGGGTCTTGCTCAGTGTGCAAAATTCAAACTGAATATCCAAACCGGCCACGGAGCAGTGCTGAGCTCACAGAGCTGGGGCTGGAAGCATCGCCCGTCTGCTTCACCTGACGGGGAACAGCAGCACGCAGTGGAAGGAAGAGGTAAGCAGCCGGCCGTGCGTGAAAGAAAAGAATTAAAAGTACATAATGGAGAAGGAACTTCACGCAGCTGTGCAGCTCCTCGCTACAGTTGTCTCTAAAAGGGGCGAAAAAATAAAAGAAACTGATATAGAGCAATTAACCCTATGGGCCAGGAAAAAAGGAAAGCTAAACCAGCCATCGCGTCTTTTTAGTGAAGTAGAATGGAAGGAAATAGGCAAATTTTTATGGGACTGTGCTATTTCGCAAGGAAAAGAAAGTAAGTTAGCAACAGAGTTAGGCGGGGTTTGGAAAAAAGTGATAAATACCTGGCAAACATTCGCTGCTGAACAGAGAGCAGCCCAAGCCGCCATCCAAGCTCTAGAGGGAGCACTTTCCCCCCCATTCGATGCAGGAGTGCCTCTTTCTGAGCCAAAAGAGCTGAAAAAAACATCTAGAGTTGCAAGGTATTTTGGTATAAATTCTACACATCCTGTGAAAGGGAATGCAGCTCTGGTGTGCTCCTCTTTGTGTGAGGTAATGGATACAGCAATGAGCCGTGTGAGCCGATCACCGGAAGTGGTCCCATCGGCTCCCGGAGAGAATGAAAGTAAACAGGAAAAGCCCCAGTCGCCGAGCTCAGGGGGCGTGGTGAAAGATGAGGAGGCAGGCAGGGACGAAGGCGGGGCTGAAGGCGGAGCGGGGCAGGCATAAGTGAGGATGCAGGGAGGAGGAGTTTGGGGCAGTGCCGACAGCAGGGCGGCGCCGACTCTGTCTTCACCGGAAGACAAGCTGATGTCACAGGCACATGTGACCAAAACAAACATGGCAGCCCCCATTGCTACTTCTGGAAACTCAGGCCCAGTCCCGTCCGAGGTTCCTGCGCCTCCGCAGCTGGCACCAGAGCAGCCTGTCACCCACCCACAGGCATCCCATTGCCCCCTGCCAGAATCCGACTCAGAGGGAGAGGTTTCTGAGCCAGACGTTCGTTGAACACCCCGGCTGCCAGAAAAAGTATGGCGTTAGGATGAATTACAACAAATAACAACTAACCTCGCCAAGCTTTCCAATCGGCAGAGCCAACTTGAGCAGCAAGCAATTGCAGCATCCAGGATTTCTCCACAAAAAATGCACAATTTACCGTCTTTCCCTTCTCTGCAATCCAAGCAGGCATTGCCGCCTGCTGCCCAGCAGATGGCGCTGCCTGCCACTCAAACAGACCCAATTCAAAAAGGCTGTGCTGGTGTTTTAGAGGAAGCTATTTTAGATGGTGATTTTAAAGCTGCCAATTCCATTGTCTGCCCAGTCATAATAGAGCAAAACAACACTAAATGGGAACCACATAAATGGAAAGTCTTACAGTCGTCCAAACAAACTGTCATAAATCATGGTATTAGGTTCGAGGCAGCCAAATATATCATACAATATATTTTTACAGCTGATCTCCTTTGTCCAGCAGATTGTTCCAGAATTGCATCTCTGCTATTGACACCCTCGCAATTTCTTATTTTTGAAAGGGAATGGAGTTGCTTAGCCACCGAAGAGGCTAATAAGCACCAAACAGTAGGGGACCCATTTTATGGAATCCAGCCAGATATGTTAACAGGGCAGGGTCCTTATGCGACAACTAATGTACAGCTAACATTTCCAATTAAAATCAATCAGCTGTCTCAGGCATTGGCCCACAAAGCTTTACTATTGGTGCCAGATAAGAAAAAGCCTGTGTCATATGCAAATATTAAGCATGGAGCCACTGAACCTTATGGCCAGTTTATTGATTGCTTATCTGCAGCCTTGAAAGATGCCCCAGATTTACCCACAGATGTGCAAGAACATCTGTTTTGTTCTCTTGCTTTTGAAAATACCAATGCACGCACCAGGACTGTGTTAGCTTCCCTTCCCCAAGGCGGTGGGGTCAATGAAATGTTAGTAAGAGCAACCAGAGCAGAACAGAAAAACCAAACGGCAGCATTCACAGCAGCTACGATAAATGCAATGCAACAACAGGGACATATTATTGCAGCTGCATTGACACGAAAAAGCATCAGCTATTCCAGCAACAACAGAAGACCAGCATCTGGTATTGTTTGCTTCCGCTGCAGTGAGACAGGCCATTTCAAGCGAACCTGTCAAAAGACGGTGTGGTGTCACAAATGTAACGCAGACACCCATGCCACTGAAGCTTGCAGGAAGCAGGGAAACTTCAAAGCCAGAGTGCTAAGGCAGCACGCCAGGACACAAATCGATGCCTTGACCCACAAGATCCCAAAAATGGTTTCTTAAACAAGAACAGGCCTGCCACATGGGGAAGTCTCGGTACAGATATAACAACAGCAGAAGTTACCCTACAGAACAAAGAAGTAACCCTGATTCCCACCAATGTGTAGGGCCCAATGTACAGCACAACTTCTTTAGTTGGAAGTTTGTTGCTAGGAAGATCCTCCACAGGCAGACAAGGTGTAATCGTGGTTCCAGGAGTCATTGATGCAGATTACACCAGACAAGTGACAATAATGGCTTATGCTTTGTAACCATTCCAAAGGGGAGCAAAATTGCTCAAATTATCCCGTTTGAAAATATTCTACTGCATCGTCAGCGACCAAATGAGCCAACTGAACAAAAAAGAGGAGATGGGAGCTTTGGATCAACTGACCACAATGTCTTTCTTACAGTAAGCCTGAAAGATCGCCCACGCATCACAGTGAAATTACAACATGGTAACCAGATCGTCACCCGATCACCACTTCTCGACACAGGCACAGACATTTCCATTATAAATCAAATGCACTGGCCACTTGACTGGCCTCTGCAATCTCCCTACACCCACGTTGTAGGGGTGGGAGGCATGAGTATCCCTTCAATGAGCGCAGACCCTATCAGTATTATCTTTCAAGAAAATCAGGTCATTGTGGCTCAACCCTACGTTATACCTTTGCCCGACGAACTTCCAGGATTGCTAGGCAGAGATGTGCTTTCTCAACTGGGAATGTTTCTAACAACTGACCAGCATTTTCCTTGATGGCCGCTGCAGAGCAGCCACCCATTTTAAAAATCACCTGGTTGACTGAAACTCCTGTATGGGTCGAGCAGTGGCCAATGACAGAAGAAAGGCTGCAAATTACTAAGCAATTGGTACAAGAGCAACTAGAAGCAGGTCACATTCGGCCCTCAGTGAGTCCATAGAACACACCAATTTTTGTTATCCCTAAAAAATCAGGAAAATGGAGATTATTACATGATCTCCGCAAAGCCAACGAGCAAATGCAAGCAATGGGTGCTTTACAACCAGGCCTGCCAGCACCAACTATGATACCTCAAGGGTGGAACATCGTAATCATCGATTTAAAAGACTGCTTCTTCACCATCCTGCTTCATCCACAGGACACTGAACGCTTTGCCTTAGCTGTGCCATCTATAACAAGGCAGCCCCAGCACAATGATACGAATGGACTGTATTACCCCAGGGGGGCCGCAACTCACCAACAATGTGTCAATTATTTGTTAACTGGGCCCTGCAACCCATTCGCCAGCATTTTTCTAGTGCAATGATCTCTCATTATGTCGATGACATTCTTATTGCCACCAAAAAGCCATTGGCAGAAACAGAGTTAAACTGGTTGATTGCACAATTGAAACATCGTGGACTGACTGTAGCCGCAGAAAAAATACAGCAATCAGCTCCTTGGAGATACTTAGGTTGGCTGATCACAAGTGCACAAATTCGCCCACGGAAGATCACTTTACACACCAGCATTTCCACCTTACATGATGCTCAGAGACTTTTTGGAGACTTGCAATGGGTTCGTACTATTGTAGGAATCACCAGTGATGATTTACAACCATTTTTACCATGGCTTCATGGTAGTGATGTCAGTAGTCCCCGAAAGTATACCCCCGAACAACTAAGAGCTTTAATTCAGGTATCAGAAAAGTTACAACGTGGTTGGAGTGCTCGCCGCATAGAGCATCTTCCACTGTCACTTTTCCTGTCCAATGCTGATGCCTGTCCATTTGCCATTGTTTTTAAATGGCAAAAGAAAAAGGGGGAACCCCTGTCTAAGTTTAGGTCAACAGCAAGTGTGGTGGAATGGGTGTTTTTATCTGTGCAACCAAAGAGCCGTGTTGTGACCAGAACAGATACCCTTGCTGCATTGATAAAAAAGGGCAGAGACAGAATTGTAGAGATAGATGGAAAGGAACCAGCAGACATCAGTGTTCCTGTGAGAAGTGAAGATTTAGAGTGGAAGTTGAGACATTCTGTCGCATTGCAATAAGCATTGCTGGGTTTTATAGCTGTGGTTCACAATCAGCAACCAAAAGGCCCGATGTGGACTCTAATCACGCGCTATCAGTGGCTAGAGAGACCTTTCTGATCCTTGAAAACAGTTTTTACTGATACCGGTCGAAAAACAAGAAGGGCTCTGTGTGTGTGGCAACAGCAAGGAGAATGGATGCAACATTTACTTAAGAGCGAAGCGGGAGACAGTCTGCAAACCCTTGAACTGAGAGCAGTGTGTTGGGCTTTACAGACCTGGAACAAAGAACCACTCAGTGTTGTTTCAGACTCTTTATATGTAGTTGGAGTTCTGCAGAGTTGAAGATGCACTCATCAGGACCACTCAAAATCAGCACCTTGGAGAACTGTTTTTGCAATTAAGAAGTGTACTGAAACAGCGTCAGCATGCCTTTTGTGTCATGCACATTTGCAGCCATCAGTGCGACAGCGGTTTAGAAGGCAGATGCTGCAGTCAGTTGTGTTGCCCATGTCCCTCCTGAAAACCAGTTTGTGAGGGCTCGCGACAACCATGAGAATTTTCATCAAAATGCTAGGGCCCTGCACCGACAATTCCAAATTTCCCTGAATGATGCACAGGGGATTGTGCGTGCCTGCCCCCAATGTAGTCATCACGGGCCTGGCCTTGGTCTGGGTACGAACACAAGGGGAATGAAAGCTTTAGAATTGTGGCAGATGGATGTAGCTCATGTTCCAGAATCTGGAAGATTGAAATATGTCCATGTCACTGTTGATACCTATTCTAAATTTATCTGGGCCACAGCGCAGTCAGGTGAGAGAGCTTTGCATGTTGAAAGACACCTATGTGCCTGTTTTACAATAATGGGAGTGCCTGTAGAAATTAAGACTGACAATGGTCCAGCCTATGTCGGTCAGTGAGTTGCTAAATTTCTGCAGAAGTGGGGAGTCAAGCATACCACCAGAATTCCTCACTCTCCCACTGGTCAAGCCATCGTAGAAAGAGCTAATCGTACCCTGAAAGAATATCTAGCAAAGCAAAAACAGAATGATGAAACTAACATAACTAGCCGATTATCCAAGGTACTGTTCACTTTAAACTATTTGTCTAGCAGAAGGAACAGAAGAGCCTGCGGTCGTCATCCACCACCATGCAGTGAAAGAAGGAAGACTGCAAGCAATTCCAGGGCTTTATGTATATCACAAAAACATGCGAACGGCAGGGACCGAGTCCTGTATTATTTAATGGTCATGGTTATATGTGTGTTTCCACAGGAGAAGCAGGACCTGTTTGGGTGCCGAGCTGATTTACCCGTGCATGTCCGCAGTCAGAGATACCAAGTAACAGTGATAACCACAGTGACAGCAGTGATTTACCTGAAGAACCTCGTGAAGACCCTGAGACTGCTGAAAATTTATTGTTAAATTAGAAAAAATAGTTATATAGTTACAGTTATAAGATTAAGTTTAGCGATAAATCATTGTTAAGATTTAAGATTAGGTAATAGGCAGGTGTTATTTGTTTTGCTTTTCTAAGAGAGACAACCAAAACGATGAATAGAATGTTAGGTGTTGGAATGTTTATTTTAGTTAATGTTTTAATAGAAAGAGGATCAGGAATGCTTGAAATTGACCCAAGACAAAACATGTGGGTTACTTGGGTCGATCGGAGCAAACAAGATTCCTTTTGCTTGTCTTTAGCCACACCATCAAATCCTTTTTGGACTTGCTTGATTGGGGTCTCAGTGGACTCCATGATAGAGTTCAGAACCTGGTCTCAAATCAAAATTAATCCAGAGTGTTTTAGGCACACAAGCTGTTGCCATTGCGCAAAATCTTTAAAGTTGCTAGTACTGAGCCCCAAGAACTTGATCTTTTGGGTTCTGTGCCAGGAAATTACTGTTTGATCTTTGGACATTTTATCATAAATTCAAGCTTGCTAATTGTAGACAAATGGCAACTGAAAAATGGCAACACTTGGTTATCTCCCCAGTCCCCACTGCATTATAACTATACTGAGTACTGTAACAATTGGACTGAGTCTGTAACGCCATTAACAGTTGTCGCAAGAAAATTACCGCCAGGGATCTTTCTCCTTTGTGGAGATAGAGCCTAGTCTGCAGTGCCTCAAGAAGCTATAGGAGGTCCATGTTATTTCGGTAAATTAACATTGTTGCTCCTAGAATTCATCAAGTTTTAGGATTGCCTCAAAAGACCCGACGATTCAAATGCAGTATGTCTCAACTAGGCCCCAACTGTAGAGATCGAGTTGACTTATGGCAACCTGCAGCTGTAATCTCAGCACCATTTTTTGCCCCAGGAGTTGCTTCAGCACAAGCCCTAATGCAATTAAAAAATTTAGCCTGCTGGACAGGAAAACAAATTAATATAACATCTAATCTACTAAGTGAGCTTGCCAAAGATGTTAATGATATTCGTCATGCTGTTTTCCAAAACAGAGCTGCAGTGGACTTCCTCCTCTTAGCACAAGGGCATGGATGTGAAGAATTTGAGGGCATGTGCTTCATGAATTTATCAGACCATTCGCAATCAATTGACAAGCAGCTGTCACAGTTAAAAGATAACATGAAAAAACTTGTACTTGTAGACACTCCGTTTGACAAATGGCTTAGATCATGGGGTTTTACAGGGTGGATCAAGGACTTGATCCGTTTTAGTATAGTGATACTCATTGTTATAATAGTGTTCTTAATTATCGTGCCTTGCTTGATACGGTGTATGCAAAAATTAGCCAGCCGTGCCTTAGCATCAGTTTGGGTAGCTCAAAAAGAAAAGAGGGAACTGTAACCGAATTTCTTAGAGATAGTGGGCATGATGTGCTGTGGAATGAGATTTGAGCTATCCCAAACTGGGCCTCAGATTTGGGCCTGCTAGGCCTCAGATTTGGGCCCTGTAGAAGTAGATAAGCTTTGTGGCGCAGTTAGAAATTAGGTTAAGGTGTGGGCATAGACTGTATAGGACAATTAGAGTGACGATACGGTAGCTGCCTTAAACTGAGAGTTTACATACTTGTTCATGCTGAATGCCAATAAGAATGCACCTGCAACTGTAAATTATTCTGCACTGTATAAAACCAGCCATTTCGGGAATAAAGGGGAGAACGTATATTTTAACCATATTGGTCGTATTGTGCGTTGCTCTGTTCCACCTTCCATATAGGGACCCTGGTTTCAGGTGGAGGTGCTTAATGCCTTCTTTGCCTCAGTCTTTAACGGGAAGATGGCTTGTCCTCAGGACAACTGTCGTCCTGGGTTGGTAGATGGTGTCAGGGAGCAGAATGGTCCCCCTGTTTTTCAGGAGGCAGCAGTCGGAGAACTGCTGAGCTGCAAAGCCGCTCTCCATCACTTACCAACAGTCCTGGCTCACTGGTGAGATTCCAGGTGACTGGAAGCAGGCCAATGTTGTTGCGGTGCACTCCCACAACCAAGTGAATGTTTCCATATTAGGAAGTTTTACCCCAGGACTTTTAATGGAGAAAAAACATAACCTTCTATGCTTCCCTCATAGTGGCTGGACCAGTACCAGCTCAAAGGCACCAGATGGATCTTTGAAATGTATCTCAAAACCTGCAGCTGTTTCTATTGGGCAGCTTGCCAAAAAAACGCTCCTTGATCGTTATGTACTGAATAAAGAGCATAGAGTAGCTCGGTGCTTTTTGGAGTGTCTTAGCAGGTGCCAGGGGCTTCCCTGCACTGTGCTCTGCTGTTCTGCTTTTGTTTTGTTCGTTATTTTCTGCTTTAATTAAAACATTTTTGCTTTTTCAAAACACACCGGATCAGCCGTCTCGCAAACTATTCATAAGCCATTTCTGGGAGATTGCTGGACACCCTCAGAATGTATTTAACCCCTGAGGGGCTCAAAGCCACACTGGTCTCACTGAGGGATTCAATAAAAAGTGACCCCCAGTCACAAAAAGGGTGGGAAGGAGGATCCTGGTAATTATAGGCCAATGAGCCTGACCTCAGTACCTCGTAAGGTTATGGAGCAGTTTATATTGAGTGTCATTACGCAGCATTTACAGAATCGCCAGGGTATTGGACCCAACCAGCATGGGTTTAGGAGGGGTAGGTCATGTTTGACCAACCTGGTCTCCTTTTATGACCAGGTGACCCGCCTGGTGGATGGAACATTCTCATGCTGTACCTCCTGTATCTAGGATTTACATTCTTTGTAGACAGTTTCTCAGGCTCTTTGTTCTTATTTTCATCCTGTTGTTTTCCCAGTAACCTTGATGAATTCCTGAGAGCTCTGGAAAACAAGACTGCAGGTGTCTTGTTATCTACAATGATTTTGGCTCGTACACAGAATGGCCTAAGTTGTACAAATACATTGCTGCACTGGTGGATGCGGGAAAGGCTGTGGATGTTGTCCATTTGGACTTCAGCAAGGCCTTTGACACTGTCTCCCACAGCATACTCCTAGGTAAGCTGGCAGCCCACGGCTTGGACAGGAGCACTCTTTGCTGAGGTAAGATCTGGCTGGATGGCTGGGCCCAGAGAGTGGTGCTGAATGGTGCTGCACCCAGCTGGCAGCCAGTGACCAGTGGTGTCCCTCAGGGGTCTGTGCTGGGGCCTGTTTCATTCAATATCTTCATTGATGACATGGATGAGGGGATTGAGTCTTTCATGAGTAAATTTGCAGATGACACTAAGCTGGGAATGTGTGTGGATCTCTTGGAAGGTAAGAGGGCTCTGCAGAGAGACCTGGAACACTTGGATGGATGGGCGGAATCCAATAAGATGACGTTTAACGAGTCCAAGGGCCGAGTCCTGCATTTTGGCCACAATAACCCCCAGCAACATTATAGGCTGGGGTCGGTATGTCTGGACAGTGCCCAGGTGGAAAGAGACCTAGGGGTACTGGTGAACAGCCAACTGAACATGAGCCAGCAGTGTGCCCTGGTGGCCAAGAAGGCAAATGGCATCCTGACCTGTATAAGGAATAGTGTGACCAGCAGGAGCAGGGAGGTCATTCTTCCCTTGTACACGGCACTGGTGAGGCTGCACCTTGAGTACTGTGTCCAGTTCTGGGCCCCTCAGTTTAGGAAAGACGTTGAGATGCTGGAGTGCATCCAGAGGAGGGCAACAAGGCTGGTGAGGGGCTTGGAACACAAGCCCTATGAGGAACAACTGAAGGAGATGGGGTTGTTCAGACTGGAGAAAAGGAGACTCAGAGGTGACCTTATCACTCTCTACAACTTCCTGAAAGGTGGTTATAGTCAGGTGGGGGTTGGTCTCTTTCTCCAGGCAGCAACTGACAGAAGCTGCTCCAAGGGAAATATAGGTTGGATATTAGGAATGTTTTTCACAGAGAGAGTGATAAAGTTCTGGAATGGTTTGCCTAGGGAGGTGGTGGAGTCACCATCCCTGGATGTGTTTAAAAAAAGACTGGACATAGCACTCTATGCCATGGTCTAGTTAAAGTGTTAGGGCATGGGTTGGACTTGATGATCTTGAATGTCTCTTCCAACCTAGTGATTCTGTGTGTGATTCTGTCTGTGATAGTTTAGAAGAGGTGACCAAACCATATTTAGAGCCTTTATTTTGTTGCTCTGTTCCTCCCCACTAAAATAAGGCAGCTGAAGTTGCATTGTCTAAGTTTATTAAAATATACCAGGCAGTATCAGGGACAAAAAAGTGGGCTCAAGCAGATATTAAGAATTGTGATGTAGTGCATAAATCAGTATTGGGAAGGACAACAAATTAGAAAATGATAGTTTGATTCAAATATTAACTGTTTGGAAGTAACCATATATCAGTATCAAAACCAGATGTGGAGATTCTTTCAAGCTGATTTTCCATGCAGTCAGCTTCACTGTGCTGTAGCATGAAGAACCCTTCAGTGGCAAGAAGGCATTTTAAAAGTAACAGAAAATGTTACAGTGAATTCATTATATCACTAAAGAAGCTCGAGGGCTACTGGATGGTGAGCACAAATTATTTTAAAAGGAGATTAAATTGTGACTTGGACTTCTCAGATGAAGATATTTCAGTTCCAAGAAGGTATTGTAAAAAAGCAGCAGCATTCTTGTAAACTTTATTCTTGTAGTTGCACATGAGAAAGGATGGTAGAAAGTCTCCATACTACCATCTGATAAATTTATATGGAACTAAATTTAAAATATCTCTAGAAACATGAGCTTGTGTCTACATTTTTCCTTTAATGAAGGTGCCCTCCATCTCCCACTACCTTTGAAGAACATGAAATATTTTCTCAGTATTAAGCTTGCTCCCTACCACCATGCCTTCTCGCTCCACCGCTACAAACGTTTGAAGTAGCAGCCATTACAATGCTCACATGTACAGTTCTGCTTGTGCACAAGTGGCTACAGAGTACAAAGTGCTAAGAGAAACAGAAAAGCAATCAAAGTTCACTGGCAAAAGACTCCCAGATCATCTTTATTTGTAGCCTTTAAAAGCCAGGACTAACAGGTGCCATAAAAGCAGCTGTCCAGCTGGATATAGAGCGGGACAGCTCAGTGTCCTAATCCAGACACTGAGAACCACAATTAATGTGCTGTCACATTAGGACACAAGCAGCAATCAGAATTATTAAGTAAAATAGATCAATGACAGTCATTGTCATGGGAATTGAAACCCTTGAAGTAAAAGTACATAGTGTTGTTTCCTACTTCTTACACTCAGCTATGGGTCTGATAAATCCTCAGCATTTGTGCTTAAGAAATACCTTAGTATCCAAACACTATAAGCCCTAAGTGTGGAGTAAAGAACAAACCAGCACAAAGCATAGCTTCTTCCTCCCACCTCTCCTGGCACCACTGTTTGTGGTATCCATGCTGATATCCAAGCAATATCTTGGTCGCTGTAGTGCAGGGAAATAGGAATACAATCTAGTAGTCCTGCTAAAACCATGCAACCACTCGCTCCCCATCCCCACCACCACTGATTGAAAGCACAAAAGGCAGAAATAACAGGTTGAGATAAGAACAATTTACAGTAATCAACGAGAAAAAACCAAAAAGCAATATCAGCAATATAAACAACAAAAGGTATACTACAAGAAAACAACAAACACATAAAACAACACCTGACCCTATCGCTCACCACACTGTCTCCCAACAGAAGAAACGCCCTGCTCAGAAGCGAGGGAGGTAGTCCCTTTCCCCCACCCATGGCAATGATGTGAGGTGATATCAAATAACATCAGGGTCTTAGCAATGGCCCCTCCCAGTGATCTGGGCTTACACCAATAAATGATCCACTGTAGCAGTGCATTTCCACACACAAACAGGTGTTTTTATGTAAGGGAAAGAGTTTCAGCTTACCTTGGAACATATAAGAAAGTTAAACTAGAATTTTCTATAGCCTGCTCATTGTAACTGGCTCAGTACCAGCACAGAGACAGTGATTGGGCTTTGGAAGTGCATCTCAAAGCCTGTTGCCAAATTCATTGGGCAAGGTGCCAAATAGCCCACCTAAACAATCAAGTACTAAAGGGACAGCACAGAGGTGCTCGAGGCTTTTTTGGAATGCCTTAGCCAGTGCAAAAGTGTTTTCTACACTGTGTTTGGCTTGTATTTCTTTGTTTTAAAATATTTATTATTTTTGTCATTATTAAAACATTTTATTTTACAAAACATGTCCAAAGAAGTCATCTCGCTATTATTAAGCCATTTCTCTGCAAGGCTGGATCCTTGGAGGTACTGGGAACCCCAATAATCAGCCTCTTACTCTATACCATCTCCTTTATGCCCAGATCCTAAACCTTCCAAACATATACATATATATATATAAACATGCACAAACACAGTCATCATTTCCATTGCCAATGACTACACCTCCAAGAGGTCTGCAGACTTCATTTAGTCCATGACTGTAGGTTCTAGATGTCTTCCAGGGAAGGAGGGCTGGTGTGCTATCAGCTGGTTGCTGCATCAGGAGCTCATGACTGCTGTATCTGGAACAGTCCATCCTCATTGTCCATGGCAGCTATGACATACAGTGGCAGTGTCATTCAGCAACCAATATTATACAATTCAACATTACAGGCTGTTCTCACCCAAAAATCAAATCCCCTTGAGGCACACATCGTGTTTCCCCATCCCTCTGTGTTACCCACCTGGTGCACCTGGGTCCTTGAGCAAAAACAATCCCACAGATGTGTTTGCCGTTCCTTGAGGCAGGACTAATCCAAACTGTCGTCCCTAACACATTCCTCATATGCACCAAAGGGCCTTTATCCCCTTCTACAGCACGTGGATGTTTTCATTGGGTAGGGCCAGTTTGATGGGTAGAGCCTCTAGCATTAACTAACCAGGTGGCCTTCGCTAAATGTAGATCCTAATGTTTGAAGGTCCCACCACACTTTGCTTTCAATGTGGTTTCTACCAGTCCATTGCATTGTTCAGTTTTCCCACAGGCTGGGACATAATAGGGAATATGATACCCCCACTCAATCCCATGCTCCCTGGCCCAGGTGTTTATGAGGCTGTTTTGGAAATGAGTCCCGTTGTCTGACTCAATTCTTTCTGGGTTGCCATGTCACCACAGGACTTGCTTTTCAAGGCCCAAGATGGTGTTCCAGGCAGTGGTGTCAAGCACAGGGTATGTCTCTAGCCATCCAGTAGCTGTTCCCACCATTGCCAGCATGCAGTTCTTGCCTTGGCAGGTTTGTGACAGTGTGATGTAATTGATTAGCCAGGTCTCTCCATATTTACATTTCAACCATCGTCCCCTATACCACAGAGGCTTTATCCGCTTGGCCTGCTTGATTGCAACACATTTCACACCTATGGAAAACCTGTGTGATAGTGTACACAGTAAAGTCCACCCCTTGATCACAAGCCCATCTATTTGTTACGTCTCATCCCTGATCACCTGAGGTGTCATGGGCCCACCAAGTCAGAAATAATTCACCCTTATGTTACCAGTCCAGATCCACTTTAATCCTGACAGCTTGATCTGCCTGACCATTGTTGCCATCTTCTTCCATAGCCTGACTCTTGGGTATGTGGGCATTTACATGAGGGACTTTTACAGTCAACTTCTCTACCCAGACAGCAATGTCTTGCAGACCAGATGAGTTTCCCTCTGTGCTGCCAATTGGTCTTTTTCCATCAGTCCAGCCACTCCCACAGAGCATTTGCTACCATCTATGAGTCAATGTAGAGGTGGAGTGCTAGCCACTTCTCACATTCAGTGATACTTAAAGCCAGCAGGATGGCTTTCAGCTCTGCAACATGACTTGATCCACTTTGTTCCTCAACAGCTTCTGTGACATACCAACGTAGGACTCCATACAGCAGCTTTCCATTTTTTAATGTATTCCTATGATAGAGCAGAAACCTTCAGCAAAAAGAGCATGTTGCTTTTCATTTTCAGGTAGCTGATTATATGGTGGGGCCACCTCAACATGTGTAACCTTCTCCTCCTCCTCTTCTGCTGATAGTCTGAAATTTTCAGTTTTGGGCTAGTTCCAGATGACTTCCAAGATCCCTGAGCAAGGGGATTCCCTTCTGGAGCTTGCCGTGTGACCAGAACAATCCACTTACTCCACATAGCATCAGTGGAATGTTGTATGGAAGGGACTTTCTCTTTGAACATCCAGCACTGGCAGTTGGGGTGCCAGGAGGAGCTCTGCTTTCGTGCCAAGCATTTCTGAAGCAGCTTGAACCCCTTCATAACGTGCCAGTATCTCTTTTTCAGTTGGGGTGTAAAAGGCCTTGGATCATTTGTATCCCTGACTCCAGAACCCATAGGACTGTCCTTGAGTCTCCCCAGATACTTTTGCCAGAGACTCCAGAAAGAACCATTCTCCCTGTCTGCAGTATAGAGCACATTTTTCGCATCTTGTCCTGTCCTGACTGGCCCAAGGGCTACTGCATGAACTGTCTCCTGTTTACTTTAGTCAAACGCTTGTTCTTGTTCAGGACCCCACTTGAAATCATTCTTCTTTCAGGTGATGTGATAAGAGAGGGTTTGCAATTAATATGACTGTAATCTGGAATATGTATCCTCCAAAATCCCACAGCACCTAGGAAAGTCCGAGTTTCCTTCTTGCTTGTTGGTGGGAACATACCTGCTATTTTGTTGACCATGTCCATTGGAATCTGACAATGGCTATCTTGCCACTTTACTCCTAAAAACTGGATTTCCGGGGCAGGTCCCTTGACCTTACTTTGTTTTATGGCAAAATCAGCCTTCAAGAAGATCTCTATTATCTTCTCCCCTTTCTCAAAAACTTCCTCTGCTATGTTGCCCCATAGGATGATGTCATCAATGTATTGCAAATGTTCTGGAGTCTCACCCTTTTCCAGTGCAGCCTGGATCAGTCCATGACAAATCAGGAGGCTGTGTTCCCATCCCTGGGACAGGCAGTTCCAGGTGTACTGGATGCGCTTCCAGGTGAAGGCAAACTTTGGCCTGCACTCTGCTGCTAAAGGAATGCAGAAAAACACATTGGCAATGTTGATGACAGCATCACTTTGCTGCCCTGGACTCCAGTTCGTACTGAAGTTCCAGCACGTCTGGCACTCAGTGGTGGTGTGACTTCGTTCAGGCCACGATAATCAACTGTCAGTCTCCATTCTCCCTTGGATTTACGCACTGGATATATGGGGCAATTAAAGGGTGAGTGGATCTTGCTGACCACTCCCTGGCTATCCAGTTCATGAATCATCTCATGGATGGGGGCCAAAAAATCCCAGTTAGTGCAGTACTGTTGACAGTGCACAGTTGTGGTAGTGATCAGTACCTGTTGTTCTTCGACCATAAGCAGTCCCACAGCAGAAGGATCCTCTGAGAGACCAGGCAAGGCATTCAGCTGCCTAATTTCCTCTTGTCTTCACAGCAGCTATCCCAAAAACCCAACAGTGCCCTCTTGGGCCCTTGAAATACCCTCTCCTGAGGTAATCTATGCCAAGGATGGAGTGGTTTTGCCATTCATTCCCAGCCAGGCTCAGTTCAGCTTCCAGTACAGTCAGCTGTTGGGATCCTCCTGTCACCCCAGAAATAGAGATGGATTCTGCCTCACTATATCTTGATGGCATCAGGGTACATTGTGCACTGGTATAAACTAAAGCCTTATACTCCTGTGGGTCTGATGTGCCAGGTCATCAGATCCACATAGTCCAATAGATCCAATTGTCTCTTTCCTACACCTGGCTGGAGGCCGGGCCCCTCTAGTTCTGGTCATGGTACTCATTGCTCACTTGTAAATATGATGAACTGCAGGTCCCTTCAAGAGGACTGGAAGTAACATCAGCACCTTCCATCCTGTCTGAGGACCTGCCCACTGGAAACTGGAGCAGCATTTATCCTTGAAGAACTTCCCGTGGTGGTTGTTATTCTTCTCAACTCACATACCCAAGGCTCCTAGGGCAGAGGTGGGTTTTCCATCTCACTCCCTCATGTCCTCTGCATGGTCATGCAGGTAAAAGCACAGGTTACCTACCTCACAGTGTGTTCTCTCTCTCTCTTGCTAACATCTGCCACTATGCCACACTTCAGGGTTGGGGAAAAACCTTAAAGCGTGGGGGAAAGTCGTGCAGGCTTTGCAAAAGGCCCTCCAGGAGCAAGAGACCTGGAAAGCCACAGAAAACTGCCTGCTGGCCACACCGCAGCTGGGGGTGGGGGCATCTACGCAGAATGAGGGCGAAAGTGATTCTGCCGGAGGCAAAAGCTCGCAAGAGCGAGAGCCCTCCCCAGAGCCCCCGAACCCAGGCCCCTTTGCAGAGGGGCGGGCAAGAGCATGGTCACTCTGGGACGAGCTAGTGGAGGAAGCCAGAAATGCCGCTGTCAGTTCAGAGAACGGGGGGGCCGGGAGCGGATCCCCGCCCTATTCAGCACAATATAGAGCTGGGCGGCAGACGTGGGAGTGGGAGACAGACGCAGCCAGCGAGAACAAAGAGAGTCTTAAATGTTGAAAACTCACGCGTGCGGGGAAGAGAGGAGGCCACACACGCTGTCAGCGAGAACAAAGGAGGTCGGTTAGAAGTTTCAAACCTGCGCGAACCAAGAGGGGAGGAGAGTCCAGCAGGGGGGCAGAAGGCCAACCAGAGGGCTCACCTGAAAGCATACCCTTATGCGGCAAGAGCCTCCCCTAGCAGGAGGCGGGGCGAGCCCAGGGGGAAGGAGCAGTCTGCCCACAGGAGGAGTGGGCGGGGTCGGGGCCAGACAAAAAGGCACCAAAGCCCGGAAGTGCTGAGTCACTCCACATCCGACACTGACTGACACAAGCGGCTCACATGAGCTGTAAGAAACTGACACGGACTCCGAAAGAGAGGGAGCGTGTCGAGCGTGGTTTAAAGCAAAGTCAAAAAAAGCCTCAGCCTACACCGAGAGGGAATTAAAATATGAACCCACCCAGCTTACAGACTGGAGGAAAATCAAAATAGGGTGTGCGGACTGGGCCCCGTCAGCTAAGCTGGCATTCCCGGTCCAAACTGGGGGTCAAGGTGGGAACCAAAGGATTTATTAGCCGGTAAATCCCAAGGATGTGCAGGCAATTGTTAAAGCAATTGCAGACAAAGGTATTAACTCTGCCATGGTCTTCACCCTCATTGACGGGATTTTTGGAGGGGATGACATGCTCCCATTTGATATTAAACAAACCTGCAGACTGATTTTTGACGGGGCAGGGATGATTGTTTTTAAACAAGAACGGGAGGACAATTGCACAAAGCAGCTAGCTTTAGTGACAGGGGCGGATCACCCGCTGCATGGCTCCAGCCTGCAGTGGCTGATGGGCACGGACCCAGAAATGATCACGCCACAAGCTCAAGCCGAGAAATTATGGCCCATGAAGTTATAGCAACTACTCATGCCACCAGAGATGCTATTCGCACTGCTTCCAGGGTTATTGCCAGGCCATCCCCATGGTCCACAATAAGGCAAGGCGAGGCCAAAAGCTTTACATAATTTGTAGACCGCCTCCAGGCAGCGGTTGATTCCTCAGCTTTGCCCCCGGAAGCAAAGGGCCCTGTTGTGGCAGAATGTCTGCACCAACAATGTAATTCAGCCACCAAAGACATCCTATGGTCACTGCCAGCCGGGTCCAGTACTGCAAACATGATCAAGCATGTCGCAAAAGAAGAACAGCTAGCCCCAATCCAGGCAGCCGTTCACACCGCAATATCCAGTGTAATGGCATGCTTCAAGTGTGGTCAGGCAGCCCACTCTGTGGCGAATTGCCCCCAGGCAGGGCACCCGCCAGCAGTGGTCCCCCCGAACCAGACGCGTCAGAGGGGGCCATGCTGGGCATGCGGAAAAAAGGGACACTTTGCCAAAGAATGCAGATCTAAGCTTCAGGGAAACGGGAGGGGGAGGGAACAGCCGGGCCGCACACAGCTCCCTCCCGCTTGGAATGCGAAGTGGCCCAACTATGCCAATCCCCGATGGGGTGCGGAGCCCCCACACCCGCTGCCCCCCAGAGGAATGACCAATTTTGCAGCTCAACCAATAGCTCAAGCAGATCCGTCTACGCTCCAGGAGCACCAAGAACAATCCCTTGGGAGCGGAATCCCTGGGTGGCCTTGGCCATGAAGGTGGGTAAAAACCCACTGATAGTGTGGGGGGTTTGCTATCTCCACAACAGCTCTGACGACACTGCTATTAGTCTCCCCTTCTGGCTCGACACGGGATCAGATTTAAGTACCGTTCCGGAAATGTACTGGCCTCTGCACTCGAAAACAGAGGAGGCCTCCATGGTGGGCGGGGTTGGGGGGGTTGTCCTGAGCCTGCAAAAGCACACAGTTGGTTCGGGATAAGGCTTTACACCAAAAGGGGACCGGAGAAACCCACCACCCTTTTCCCATATGTTATGTCAAATTGTCCACCCCTGTTGGGGAGAGATGCCCTAGCCCTACTGAATGTCAGAGTGACAAATTTATTCTAAGGCCCACTGCCGAGTACCCGCAATTCCCTATCAAACTAACATGGAAATCAACTGACCCAGTGTGGGTCGAGCAGTGGCCCTTGTCAAAGCCTCGAATGATTGCCCTCCTTGAGCTAATTAATCGTGAGCTGCAGTGGAACCATATAGAGCCCTCTACCAGTCCGTGGAACACCCCGGTTTTTGTAATACCCAAGCGGTCTGGCAAAGGCTTTCGCCTGTTGCATGACCTGTGGGAAGTGAACAAGAAGATCCAACCAATGGGTCCCATTCAAACTCTGTTGCCCATGAACTCAATGATACCATGGGGGCAACCCTGTGCTCTGCTTGACATTAAAGACTGTTTCTTTTCTATACCCCTGTATGATGAAAATAAAGAGAGGTTTGCCTTTTCCATTGTCTTCCCAAACAACCAACGGCCCAACCTGCGCTTCCAGTGGAGAGTTCTCCCCCAGGGAATGGTGAGCTCAGCCATGATATGCCTGATCACAGTGGACTGAGCACTGGCGCTGGTTCGGCACAGCGACCCAGCCGCGACCATCGTTCAATACATGGACAACATCCTGATTTCCGCGCCAACAGTGAGCCAGGTAGACCGACTTGTATCAGCAGTCTCAGAGACCCTGAAAACAAATGGATTTAAAATTGCGAGTGCTAAACTAAAGAAGGGACCGTGTGTAACCTTTTTGGGGGTAGGAATTACAAGTTCCTACGTTACCCCTCCCCAGATAAAAATCCGCAGAGACATTAAAATGCTCCATGACATGCAGCAGCTGGTGGGATCCCTACAATGGCTTCGCAACATCATCCTGATCCCCCCTGAGGTCATGGACCCCCTAAATGACCTCTTGAATGGGAAAAACTCATGGGAGCAGAAAACTCTAACACCAGAAGCGACAAGTTCACTCGATTTTATCTAACAGCAGATGTCCGTGAGTACGCTCGCCAGGTGGAACCCAGGCACGCCACTTGATTTGTATGTCCACTTCACGAAGAAGGGAGGAGTTGGAGCGCTCACCCAAGGGCCCCCCGCAGAAGCCCAGCCTATACAATGGGTAGTCTTGGGGAAACCGGCTCGCGCTTTTTCCCCAGGAGTCGAGTGCCTTGGCAACCTCATCATGAAAGGCAGGAAACTTGCCCTCAAGCACCTGGGTATCGAACCCGCCACGATTTACCTGTCCTTCCGCAAACAGCTCTCCAAGCAATCAACGACAGTTTCAGAGCATCTAGCTCTAGCCCTTGCTGGTTTTGGAGGGGAGATCCACTATGCAGGAAGACCCCCTTTGACTCAGCTGCTGGCAATTGTCGACATCGACCTCCCACCAAAGATCATTGACCGACCCCAACCATGACCAAGGATCTTCACAGACACATCCCCAGTGACCTCAACCGCAGAAGCAGTGTGGCAGTCGGGAGAACAGTGGCAATGCATCAAAACAATCTACGCTACGCTTTCAGTCCAGCAGCTCGAAGCAGCGGCCGTGGTCCTGGCGTGCGGTCTGTTCCCAGAAGAACACCTCAGCATTGTAACCGACTCCATGTTTGTGGCCAAGCTTTGTCTAGCCATGTCAGGGCCCGGCGTCGCGACGTCCACGGCAGCCACGATGCTTGAAGAGGCACTCTTTTCACGAAAAGGCACCATATCCGTCATCCATGTCAACAGCCACAATCCGATCAAAGGATTCTTTCAAATTGGCAACGACAAAGCAGACGCTGCAGCCAAGGGACTGTGGACACTGAGAGATGCCAGGCAGCTGCACGAGTCGCTCCATATCAGGGCTAAAGCACTGGCAAAAAGGTGCGGGATCTCGACTGCTGATGCAAAACACGTTGTTGCTACGTGTCCTCACTGTCAGAAATCACCACTGTGGTCCAGCGGGGTCAACCCCAGGGGCCTCAAAGCCTCAGAAATATGGCAAACGGACTTCACGCTTTATCAGCTGCTGAAACCCCGAGCATGGCTTGCAGTGACTGTGAACACATACAGCGGGGTGATCGTGGCCATGCAACATCTGAAAACTGACTCCAAAGCAACCATCCAGCACTGGTTGACAGCCATGGCGTGGCTCGGCATTCAGAAACAGATCAAAACACACAACAGCCCAAATTTTGTTTCAAAATCGAGCCAAGCGTTTGTTTCAAAGTGGGGTATCACCTTAGTGCATGGCATCCCGTATAACAGCACCGGGCAGACCATTATTGAGTGAGCAAATCAGACCCTGAAAGCCAAGTGGGCTTTGCCAATTCCGTTCCCTCAGGAGATCAAGCACGTATACTAGCAACTGCTTTGCTAGCACTGAATCAACTCCCTAGGGGAGATGAAACAAACAGTCCTGTTCAAAAGCACTGGGCCACCCGAGCACTAGAGGAGGGCCCACAGGTTGTAATTAAAAATGAGCTGGGCGAGTAGGAATGGGGCTGGAGACTGGTGCTCACAGGGCGGGGGTACGCAGCTGTCAAAAAAGAGGGCAGAATCAGGTGGTGTCCACTTAAGTCAATCAAGCCAGACCTGCAGGATGACACTAATGAAAACTTTGAGTTTCTGTTTGCAGGACATGCTCGTGGGGCACCCCCGTAACATGTACACCCCTGTTCCAGAGGAAAGTGATGAACCACCAAGCCGCCCAACAGCACCCAAGAGTCCCGCACCGGTGAGACCCAGACATCAACGGTGTTTTTGTGTGATTTTGCTGTTGGGGCTTGTCGCCAGAGGGCGAGCCAGCCCAGACTATTACCCCCATCAGCCATTCAGGTGGGTCATGCAGCACCTTTCAAGTAACAAGGTGTTCAAAGAAATCACCACACCGAGCGCCCCATCCTTTGTGTTCCACATCACCAACCTGTTCCCAAGATGACCAAAAATAGGCCCCTATCACCCATTCCTCATGCACATGTACCTATCCTACTGGTGCCCAGCCTCCAACCCGGGGAAAAGGTACTGCAACTACCCGGGGTGGGGGTATTGCGGGTACTGGGGCTGTGAAGCTATTGTTACAGATGCCAGACCATCAGGAGAGGGGTGGTGACTGCAGGAGCCTGATAAATTTTTACAGTTCACCTGGGCACCCACCGGCTGTAGAAAACCCGCCCTCAGGGGAGGATTCTATCGAAACTATTATAAAGACCCTGAACTTCGGAGATGCACTGACTATAACATGACCGTTTTGCAGCCAGATCACCCTAGTTGTGCCACAGGCAGAACGTGGACAGTAGTCCTCAAAGCACCAAGAGTGGGTGAATGTGCGAATTATCAGGCTCCAACTGCCAACACCTCGAGCGGTCGGACCCAATTTAGTTATTGAAGACGCACTGAAAGGGAAAACCACAACCCGCCCCAAAGCCTTGCCCACAAAGGTCACTGATATCCCAACCAGCCATGTGGATGCCCTCCAGATAGGCCGCTTAGCCGGGTCTGACTCGGACCCAATCTTTCGCATGCTAGAAGCTACCTTTTTATCTTTGAAGGAATCCAACCCGAACCTGACTGATTCCTGCTGGTTTTGCTATGATGTTAAACCTCCCTTCTACAAAGGAGTTGCTTTAAACACCTCCTTCAGTTACTCCACAGCCGACGTCCCCCACCAGTGCAGGTGGGACACCCCCCGCAGAGGAATCACTCTGAGTCAAGTCACGGGCCAGGGCAGATGCTTTGGAAATGCAACCCTAGCAAAGCAGAAAGGCAACATCTGCACACAAGTCGTCAAGCCCGACAAAAAGATCAATAAGTGGGTGATCCCATCCGCATCTGGGATGTGGGTTTGTCAGCGATCTGGGGTGAGTCCTTGTGTGTCCCTTGCCAAATTCAATGACTGATGATTTTTGTGTCCAATTTCTAATTGTTCCTAGGGTCCTGTACCACTCAGATGAAGAAGTGTACAGCCTTTTTGAAGAACCCAGCCGGCTCCGCAAAAGAGAAATAATAACAGGTGTAACTATTGCAATGCTGCTCGGCCTGGGAGCAGCTGGCACAGCCACAGGTGTCTCAGCCCTCGTGACCCAACACCAAGGACTTTCTCAGCTGCAAATGACCATCTATGAGGACTTGCAGAGGATCGAGAAATCCATCTCCTTTCTAGAGAAATCAGTTTCCTCGCTCTCAGAAGTTGTCTTGCAGAACAGGCGAGGACTGGACCTCTTGTTCATGCAACAAGGAGGCTTGTGTGCTGCCTTGAAAGAAGAATACTGCTTTTATGCTGATCACACTGGACTCATGAGAGACTCCATGGCTGAATTAAGGGAAAGATTAGCCCAAAGAAAAAGGGAGAAAGAGGCCCAACAAGGATGGTTCGAGTCATGGTTCAACCAGTCACCATGGCTAACCACCCTGATTTCCACCCTAGTAGGGCCACTCGCCATGATACTCCTGACACTGATTCTTGGACCTTGTATACTAAACCAAGTAGTGTCATTTGTTAAAAGCCATTTAGAAAGAGCTAACATATTGCTGGTTGATCACCAGCAATTGCTTTAATGTGCGTCTACTAACTGCATGTCATACCACCTTTTTAAAACCTGAAACGTAGATTCTAATAGTTTTGCATTTTATAGTTTTTTTTAGTCAACCATACGGGTCTTCTACTTTTGGCTGCTGTACCAATTTTATACCTCTTGTACTTTTATATAGCATTTATATTTTATAGCCTTTTTAGTTGATCATTGGGGGGGGAGATGTAGGAGATCAGGGAAATGCGATCGGAAGATTTTGCGCTGTACAGGTAGATAGAGCCCCTCCCCCTCAAATAATCAATGCAGTTTAACCCCCTCAGTTACCTAGTGATGTAAGCAGATGGAAATGACATCCTAAACCTAAGCTATTTAACCCCCATACCGCCTGCTAATAAACGCCATTTGCCCTCCACCACACTGGTGTCAGAGAGCCGATGGTCCGAGCAGCCTGGGGGAGGCTGCTGTGCTGTTCCTGAGCCAGGTCGTCACGCCTCAGAGAAGGCAGCGGTAGGGGAAAAAACAATTTCTCAGCAAATCCAAAGCAGGGTTACCCATACTGTGCACTAAGTCATATGTGCTGTGGAGCTTACATTAACTGTACCATCACTTCCACACTGGGCACTGCAGCCTGTATTGTAGAGGGTTTTTTAATGCTTCTGCTGTAATCTCCAAAATAAACATACAAGGCAGCATATCTAATTATAAGGCAACACATTGCTCATTTACTTTTTTTATTGTGAATGGTTAGCTTTAAACACAGCTAGCGCATTATCAGATTAATGATCACGCAAGTGTGCATCACTAGTTCATTATTCTTACAGTTCAGTAGTTTAACACAAAAAAGCCACATTAGCAAGATTTTCAACTTGCAAATTAAACACTGACTAATCTGACATTCTTGTATCATAGGACATTAAACTTGCTTCCAGTGTGAAATGGTGTCTAAAATCACAGCTTCATCAGAGACAACTGACTACAGCAAGCTAATGAGAAAATTTCACCAGAAAAATTAAAGAATATGCAAAAAAAAAAAAAAAAAACCACCAAAAAACACCTCAGCCAATGATAAAGTGATTATAAGCATGGATTTTTAAGTCATCCTTTTACAGAGAAAGATTTTCTCACATATTTCCCCCATAAATACATAGCACAGAACAGGAACTGGTTGAGACTTCCTCCTTATCCTATCCAACAGAAGTGTCCTCCAAAAAGATAAGCACAGAAGTTTACCCAGGTAAAAAGGATCCTGTGCTCTCCAGAAGAAACTTAATTGCAAACAGTTCATCCTTTGATTTTCGGAATACTGGTAGAACAGGAGTGACACAATAACCATTGCATGGATGAGCATTACAAGTCTGATGCTTGTGAAGTGCATCTCAGGAAAATCCAGGTCTAAACCCAGAATTCCACATATATATCTTCTCAGTAATGCTTGGTGAGCTGCCCAAGAGAAGTGACAAGGAAGGAAATACAGACACATCCTGAACACTGAACTCTGAGTTTATTGGGGTTTCTAATACCTCCGAGGGTCCAGCCTTGCAGAGAAATGGCTTAATAATAGCGAGATGACTTCTTTGGACATGCTTTGTAAAATAAAAGGTTTTAATAATGACAAAAATAATAGATATTTTAAAACAAAGAAATACAAGCCAAACACAGTGTAGAAAACACTCTTGCACTGGCTAAGGCATTCCAAAAAAGCCTCGAGCACCTCTGTGCTGTCCCTTTAGGACTTGATTGTTTAGGTGGGCTATTTGGCACCTTGCTCAATGAACTTGGCAACAGGCTTTGAGATGCACTTCCAAAGCCCAATCACTGTCTCTGTGCTGGTACTGAGCCAGTTACAATGAGCAGGCTATAGAAAATTCTAGTTTAACTTTCTTATATGTTCCAAGGTAAGCTGAAACTCTTTCCCTTATATAGAAACACCTGCTTGGGTATAAAAATGCACTGCTACACGAGTTTAATACTAAACCCAAGGTTACAAGCAGATCTCTGTACAATGCTGACTCAGCCTGAAATCCTGTACATAACCACCTTTACCACTCATTTAATTCAGATAATTGTCTTATTTTCCTCAAAAAAACTAAAGTGGGATGTCTTATTCAGTCAGCTGGCACTGGGGCATTTGGCCCAAAGGCACTTAAACTTGCATCCTCCACCTTCTGGGTGGATGTCCTACTCTAAAAGCCTCAGCTCAAACAGAAATGCAAAAGTCCAAGCCAGAAGACAAAGGGAGTCTGACTGCTGTCCTTGTTTAGGAATGGTATTCTCCAATTTAGTACCCCTGCTAAAACCACGCACTGCTTCCCCTCCTCCTTCCCCCCCCCCCCCCTCCAGTTGGAAGCACAAAAGGCAAAGATCACTTTGATATAAGAATAATTTACTGGAAACAGCAATGAGATAAGAAAACAAACAGTAACAACAACATTAATAACAAAAGGTATAAGAAAAGAAAGGATTCACATGGAAAGCCCATAACAATAAATACCAAATGGCTAAATGGCTCCCCCTGACATGTTTTTTCAGCAGGAACCCCTTTTCCTCTGAAGCGAGTGTCCCTTTCCCCCCCTCCTCTGGCAATTACATGAGGTGGTATAGATTAACCTCAGTGTCTTAGCCATGCCCCCGCCCAGCTACTGCAAAAATTATCCCTGTCCTGGCCAGAACCAGGACACTTTTCAGAACATAAAACTTAGGAAAAGGTGCCAGGATTATAAATATTTCACACTGTAAAGTGAGCTGATAAACAGGACCAAGCCCTCCTTCCAGATGAGTACCTTAAGCTACCAGAGGCACATTCACTTACTGCTGTCTGGGTTTTGGCCCCAGCCCACTATGCAGCCAAGAGCCCATGAAGCAAAAGTTTCGACAAGGGAATGAAGGATTCCCCAGTATAAACTTACAGCCTGATAACTTACTTCAAAAAACCCAGAAGATATGGATTTAGTCTTTTAAAGATGAAGATGGAACTGAACCCATGTCTAAGCAATAAAGCCAAGGCTGGCCAGTACTTTTGGCTGAGCCACATATTACATTTCTTACAGAAGCCAAAGTTCTGAGGAGGGCATTTGCCCCTAAACAAGAAATGGTAGAACCCCTTTAAGTTTCACTACAAAGCTGTGCACTTGTGGGGTAGCCCTTAACATCATTCCGTACTGAAGTTACTGACGCTTCAGGCACCTCTGAACAATTTTAATTCTTTACCCTGCTTACCACAGACTGCTCCAAAACTGATAGAGTTACAGGACAAGATTATATGGGCTAAAAATAGTGCAACAAAAGCATAGCAGGGATTATTTAAGAAGCCTGCATTATTCCTTGACTTTAATTAGAATGTTGACCTTGGACAACCAAACTTGTCTAGAACAAATGCATCTAAGAACAAGGAATGAAAATCCAAGTGGAGTCCTTTCCATTATCCTAGCAGAGCTAAACAACATCCAGATCAGACATCCAAAATGTCTGAACACCAAGAACATTCCTTCTTGTAGTGGGTTGATGCTGGCCAGATGCCAGGCACCCACCAAAGCTGCTCTCTCACTCCCCTACACAGCTGCACAGGGGAAAGAAAATATAACAAAGGGTTGATGAGTTCAGAAAAGGACCATGAAAGATCACTCCCCAAATACCATCACAGGCAAAACTGACTTGAATTAGAGATATGAACTGAATTTATTGCTAACAAAATCAAAGCAGAATAATGAAAATTAAAATAAAACCTTAAAAATACCTTCCCCCCACCCCTCCTTCCTTCTCAGCTCTATCTCCTCCCCTAGAGACACAGGGAGACAGGGAATGGGGGTTATAGTCAGTTCAGCACCCATTGTTTATCTCGCTGCTCAGGGAGAGGACTTATTCCCCTGCTCCATTATGGGGTCCCTTCAATGGGAGACAGTTCTCTGAAACTTCTCACACGTGAGTCCATCTTATGGGCAACAGTTCTCTGGGAACTGATGCAACGTGGGTCACTCTTCGACAGGGTGCAGTTCTTCAAAGACAGGCTGCTCCAGCAGGGGCTCCTCTCTCCACAGGCCTCCCACAGGATCAGCGCCTCCTCTCAGGCATCCACGTGCTCCAGCGTGGGGCTCCTCCAAGGGCTGCAGGTGGATCTCTGCATCCATCCCCATGGATCTCCATGGGCTGCAGGGGGACAACTGCTTCATCATGGTCTTCATCAAGGGCTGCAGAGGAATCCCAGTTCCAGTGCCTGGAGCACCTCCTCCCACTCCTTCTCCAATGACCCTGGTGTCTGCAGAGTTGTTCCTCTCACATGTTCTCACTCTGCTCTTCTCTGGCCTCAATTACAACTGCACAATCACTTTTTTTCTTTCTTCTTAAATATATTATCACAGAGGCCTTACCACCATTTCTAATTGGCCCAGCCTTGACCAGCAGCATATCAGTATTTAGAGCTGCCAGGGATTGGCTCTGCTGGACATAGAGGAAGCTTCCAACAGCTTCTCACAGAAGCCATCCCTATAGCCACCACGTTCTCCTTCAAACCATGCCATGCAAAGACAATACACTTCTTTACCATGGCTACATGTAAGAGCAGCATGGTTAAACTGAAAGCAGAATGTGAGCTGGATTGCTGGATCCCAAAATTGCATTAAAAAGGACACAGATGCTCTGTTTTCTTTTTGAATGCAAAACTTCCTACTAAATTATCCATACTTCGTGAAGGAGGCTATAAATTACTCTTAAAATCCTGTCATGGCAAGTGGAAACACAACACAAGAGCTCTGAAGACAAACTTTAAAAAGTATTTGAGCTCAGGGCTGGCAATCAGGCTGATTCCCTGTCGTGGTTGCGGGGGAGGTGAATTTTTTTCCAGGGGGATGTGGGCAGTCCAATCAGTGATCAGCTTTTCTGCTGGCACCTGGATTGGTCACTCGGAGGTTTGGACACGCCTCTGAGGACACAAAGAGTTAAAAGCAGGAGTCTAGGGGGTTCGGCCTCTTTTGGGTTCCGGTTTCAGCAGTGGAAACATCTCCTCTCCCCTGCTCAGCTCTGGGCTGAGTGGGGGAGGGGGAAGCCACGTGGCCAGGCTCAGGACAACCACGCGGTGGAACTAAAGTAAGCTGGGGCTCTGGGGGGAGAAGAGAGAGGACAGGACTGAAACTGAGCTGCCCCGTCCAGGATGGAGGGGTGGAAAACTGTGGAAGTGCCTTCTGTGTGTGCTCACCCCCCTCCACCCCCCCCAAACTCCGGGAGAAGGTGCCGAGCCACGTGGGAGTTGCCCAGCCTGGGAATGCCTGAGCCTGCAGCCTGCCGAGAGAAAAAACTGTTAACCCTTGCTTGGCAGAAAGAAACTTTTCTTAGACATTGATTCTCATGACTGGTGATTTTGGAAAAAAAAAAAGAGAAGGAAGCGGCCTGGGACCGAGGTGATAAAGCACGATTGGAAGGAACCTGATGGGCAAAGAATGAGAGGAGTAGCCTTTGGAGCTGGACTTCTCTTGCATAATGTCAGCCATGGACTGAACTTAAGTCTCTTTTGAACATAAACTGCATTTTTGGGTGGATGCAGCTGCCCTTGCTTTTGCTACAGTGACTGGCACTTGCAGAGTGGAGCGAGCAGAGAAAAGAGGGGGAGGGTGAGGTGGCGCCCTCTGCCCTCAGGGCAGACTTGCTCCTGGAACCCCGGCCCCTGGGTAAAAAGGGGAGAGCTCGGCATGCAGCATCCTTAAAAAGCCCTGTATGTAGTTTTGGCCTATGAGACAGCGGTGAGAGCGCTGGACATAGGAAAAAGAGAGTGTCACCTTAGCAGACTTCTCCGGGCGGTGCTATGGGTGACATGGAAACACATAAGGGGTGGACCCCTGTTTTCTGAAGAACAGTTTGTGGTGCGAGAGAGACTCCTCTCTCCCTTGCTGAATTGAAGATTAGTTTGTTTTTTGAGTGGTGATTGTTTGATCTAAAACCCAAAGGTTAGTCTGTGAAAAGTGATGGGTGGGGAGGTAGAAACTGGGAGAAGAAATGTTCTAAGAAGTTTTTATTTCTGTCTCTGTGTGTGTTTAAGAGTATTTCTGTCCCTGTTCTTATGTAATTAATAAAGTTTTGGTGGGTTTTTTTTTTTGTTTTCAAGATTTAAGCCTGCTCTGCTCTGTTCCTGATCACATCCCACAGGAGTTGTTAGAGAAAAAACATATATTCATGGGTGCATTAACATCTGGCCAGTGCCAACCCATGACATTCCCATTCACCATTTAGCAGTGGAAGTAGTACCAACATAAAAGCTTAACAGGTCACCACAAACAAAATTTCAATGATTTGATCAAGAATTAAACAGTACACAAACCACCTGTATTTTGCTAATCATTGCTAAGCAATATTAAGGCCAGCAGTTTAGCAGAATTCAAAAGGGATTAGGCATTATCAGGGTAGTAAGAACATCCACAATTACATTAGCTAGGATAAAACAGTTCATAAAAGGATTAAAAAAGTACCAAGCCTTGTGGCATGAGTCAGCCACTAGATCATAGATAAATTGTTCTTTCCAATTGCTTTGCTTAGCATAAAGCAATTGAAACCATGCCACTGTTCTAGCAACTGATAGATAAATTGTACCAAGGATCAGCCTACAACAAAACAAAATCAAATTGGATTTCACTTGCTCAGGTTCAAGCTTCTCAAGTGAGCTTGTTCAACTGTATATTACATTTATCTTGGAACAAAGGCAACTCACACTGAATTTTAGCTGATTTATATTCACAAATGCTTGCAACACATTAAACTAGAATTGAAACATTAATGTCACAGGAGTTGTGATCTGGCTTTGAGGGTGTCACATAAATGAAACACCCAAACCATTAAAATGAAACACCTAAGTAAGCAACTCTAGTGATTTCAGTAACCAGCTACTACCTGGAGCTAGAGGGAAAAAAAAACCCCAACACAAAACAAACCAAATGTTTCCAACAGGTTTTCCTTGTCCTGTCCTAAAACAGATCAACCAGAGAATATAGATCCTTCTCCATTTAGAAGATTTGTCTCCAGTGGTGGGATTATTCATTCATTTTAGAAGAGTTTAACCACTTTAACCTCATACCTTGGACTGCAAGCTTTGGGCTCAGTGAAAGTCTGATAGAATAATTAAACATGTGCAGAAACCAAATATTTTAGCAGCCTGCCTTCCTTGCATCCAAAGAGCAGTTTAATTGGCCATTAGCCCCATGAAATGGCAGAGGGATTCAGACAAAAGAGCTATAACTACCAAGTCATCTAAAGCTGAAGTGCCAGTTTCCATATGCTCTCTTCAGAAAATCCAGACTACTCATGTGCCTAGTTTATAAAGCTCTCTATATCAAGCTTCATTTTGACAAGAGGGTGGTTTTGATTGTACCAGGCCTTGTTGTAACTTTTAGCTGTTAAAATAGTGAAAGTAGAAAGTAAAAAAAAAAAAAAAAAAAACCAAAAAAAACCAACCAAACAACCAAACAAACAAACAAAAAAAACACAACACAAAACCAGATCCAAACAACAGAGCAGCCCACTATTAGTACGGTATTCAAATAGTTCACATTAGGTGATCCAGGTTTCTTCCCATACTCCCTCACTCTTTTTATTAAATTTTCTTTGCCCATGATAGGAAATATTTGGAAAATGTACCACTACTTTCAGAGGTGATTTATGAACCTTAATCTGCTGATCATAGTATGAGATGACATTTCAGAAGTCTTAAAAAGTCCCAAGTCTTGTATTTGAGATTAGAACTTTCAGTGTAGCAACACCTTGAAGGGTCAGAGGGAGATGTGAGACAGGTTAAAAGTTTATAAACCAAAAAGGCAGCGGAAAATCAAACAAGAGTTTTTGCCATTGCTCCTTCAGCAAAAGCCATTAATAAATAAAAAACCTGCCATCAGTATCTGCATTACACCAGGGACCATAATTTTTTTACTTTAATATTTCAGTACTGTAGAAGCTAATGTCACTCACCAAGGAAAACTTCCAACTTAGTAAGACTTCAGAAATCCAATGAACTATTAACTATAACACTAGCTTACATTGCTAGTAAAGTCAGAAGAGATTTTGCCACATTTTTTAGCACAAAGTAGAAATAGCTGATGTGATGGAAGCTTTGAATGAATTAGCCACAGCACCAGCTGAATCTGCATCACAGTTATATCATTGCCTGCCTAGTAACTTGTAGCAGTACCAGTAGAGCCAAGTAGCTTTTAAACATGCAGGTTTAAAAAAAGATACACAGAGATACTCTCCTCATTTCTAGATATTTTCTGGTAAAAAGGTGATAGGAAATGGTTCCTACCACCACCAGTTTTGTCTACTACTGACCTGTGCAGCAAGTAGTAGCTTATGAGTTTTCCACATACATTTGAATGAAGCTTTGACCATGACATTTTGCAAGTCACATCATAAAGAGCAGCTCAGAAAATGGCTATTAGATGAGAGGCAGAAAGTGTACACTTAATCTTCTAAAGTTTCTCTGAGCACCTGGTGTTCTGTTTCAGTGTTTGTAGAAATACCTGTCATAGATAACAGTTAAATAATTGGCTCAAACCCTGCTTGTTTTATTCAGTCAGTCTTTCTCTGGGGTTTGCTTTTTGTGTAAAGGTGAAAGAATTAAATGTTTCATAAAGAAAGAAAAAGATTCAAACTTAGCAGTTTTACCTGCAGAACCACAAAACAGCATGTGCAATCATGATTAGCAAAACAGTCTCTGCAATTTAGCTCTGGCATGGAATACACTTCCCATACATATTTGTTATCATGCAAGATTTATTTTGCACTGGGTTTTGCTGCAATATTTGTGTGAAAACACTGAACAGTGGGACTGCAAAATTAAGCACTCCAGTAGTGCCAGAATTCCCACCACATCCATCTGCCATGTTTTTGGGAATGAATACACTCTGGGAGGTAAGCATTTCTCCCCAAGGATCTTGTGTCATGCAACACTTCCACATGTCACACTTCCACACAACATCAAATCCTGAATGCCAGTTTTGCTACACTGAGAGGCTTTATTTTGAACCTAATCCTCAAAGCACAGGAGGTGGCTATAGTAGAAGAGCTCAGGAGCTGGAGCAATTAAGACAGTACAAAAATGAAATCGTAGAGGTGGGATGTGATGGTGGGTTTTGGTTAAGCTGTTTTGAGTTCTGTATCAATGGGTTTTCCTTTTTTCCCCCCACTCGAAGGGTTGGGTGCTGCCCAGGCATGTTCCCCTTTTCGTCCCTTTGTGTACCTCCCCAACCCCTGCCCTATTCCTAGAACCTTCGGTCAGCTGTCCATCTCTCCTCTGATCCTGCCCTATGTTATGGAAAAACCCCTGTCCATCTGTCCTGGGATCAATCACCTGCTTGTTCCACACCTCCCACCCCTCGGATTTAAAAGCGGACGCGGGCTTTGTTCTTTGCCCTTTTCTGTACCCCCGTCTCAGGGAATAAAGGTCTCTGAGAAATTGCACAAAAAGGAGTCTTCTCCAGTCCTTGCTTCGAAGTCTAGGCACCGTAACACCTGTTGCCGTAGAAGAGCTGCCTTGTTCTGCACCATTACCTGAATGTGCTGGCAGATTCAGGAACAGCTCTTGGCACACCTGGGAGACAGAGCTAGCTGGAATTTCTACCGGCCATGTCAGTGGGAGGTTAAAAAAAATTGGTAGCTCTAAAATCAGTGTGGATCCCTCCAATATTTCAAATGATGAGGTAGCCAAGTCATAACTTTGCCTCCTCCAACAAGGTTACTAAGATTCTCCCCAGTAATCAAAAAATTATTTGTGAAGCCTGCATAGAATACAGCAAGTCTACATACCCAGGCCTAGATGGCTTTCTCTTCAAGACCAGAAATGTTCCCCTCCTCCCCCAGGGTAAGTTGCACAACCTCAGCTTCATTTTTTGCACTTAGAGAATTGCTGAAGTTGCCACATGGACAGTATGTCCAGAGGAGTGTGACTTGTTAATACATCAGGATCTGTCCTGGGGTGCTTCAGGAAACTGCTCGGGTTTTTATTTTTGAAAAACAGGAATAAGCAGAAGTTCATATTAAAAAAACCTCTGTTTTTGTGCTTAAGCAGCCTGGAAGCCATTCACTTGACAATTTCTTCAGCTATTCCAAATTTAAATACTGTACTTACAAACATGCAAATTGAATTTGTTTTGGAAGAAAGCTTTCCCATGTGCTATTTATAAAGAGCAAAATGCTTTCTACCTCCAGATTTAGTCAACTATGCTATTATAAGATATACCCATTTTACATCAAAAATGTTAACTTATTCAAGATCATGCACACAAATCAATTACAGATAGAATACTTTTGATCCCTATCCTGCTCACTAAACTATACTGCCTCTTACTGTTGTCAAAGAACATTTTGATGCTACCTTACATTCAAAGCTGTACAAACCTCCCGTATGTCTACACAACTTCTCCAATTCTAGCCCTGTGTCCTTCAGTTGAGCACCTCTTACAGTCACCAACAGATCTAAAACAATGCATTGCACTGGCTCTCTAATCCTGTTTGTGTAACATCTGCAGACTATTCTCAAAAGTGCAATGTTTCACCCATACAGAGTCTAACAGATGAATTCCAAATTGTATAACCCTTTCACCCAGTCTGACATCAGATTGTAGGAACTCATGCTCAAAGCAAACGCGACACAGCAATATTCAATACCTCTACCAAACAAAGATCAACTAAATGTACCAAAGAAAGCTTGTTGACTGCTATCTAGAAGACAATACTTTGTTGACCATATGAGCATGTAGCAGCAGACATAACACCCTTTCTTGGAAAGAAGATACTGATTTCACATAATACCCTTATTTCAAGTTGACATCATCTAGTTATTAATATGCAAATTAAGATCCAAATTCAACATGTCAACCAAGCATTATTAGTAGGTTTTAGGCTCAGCCTAAATTTTGTCATCCTCAGGTTTTCTGCATCACTAGAGTTGCAGAAGTTATGTATCACATAAAAGTAGCCTAACAAAACAGAAGTCCCTTACTAGCAGAGACTCTCCTTCCCAGTGTCATCATGGTGTTTTTCCATAACACACGTACCTCGTAACATATACTTTTTAAAATAAAGATATTTAGAATAGAGTTTAAATTACAACAATGGAAAAACAAACAAAAAATGCTATTCATACAGTTTGTTCCAGGAAACATACTGCATATATTCTTACCAGAGTACAGAAATCACTACTCTATACTTAAAAAAAGGGAAGAAAAAATCCTACTTTTGAAGAAAATACTGAACAAAACAGCTAGGATATCACAAAGAAATTGGTGTATACAAAAGTTAAGGATATAGAACTGATGCAGCCTTCCAACACCTCAAGAGTTTCTTTCTATCCACTAGCCTCTATCCAGACCTTTCCTAGATTTGTTGAAGTACAACTCACAGGCTCTCCCCTAGCATCACCAGCAAGCCTACTTTTGTTTTAATAGCAGAAATTAGCTATTTTAGAAGTGTTGGTAAAGAGTAGGCAGGTCAAAAATACTTCACTGTTCTCTTGAAAATAGGTGAAAGTCATCCACATGCTCAGCAAAGTTGATAACTGCAGAGGGAAAGATGAAACAGAACAAGTCTGAGACACCAGGAACTCTAATCAGGTCATGTGGTGACCTTATGTCAGCCCTCAGGCACACCCCAAAGTATAGCTGGTTCAGTATAGGAAGAGGGAGACACCCAAGATGGGCTTGGATTCCCAGAGACCCCAAGACAGATGAAGGGGCCTGGTAGCATCACAATGACAGTTCTTTTGTGGCCAAACATACTAGAGCCTTCCTCTGTGCCTCTGCCATTGCACAGACCTGACCCCACAGTATGCACCATTAGCTACTTGGACACCAGGCAAGATCAAGTATGGTGCATTTGCCAAAGATCACTGAAGATATGCCCATGAGGCATGGGAGCAGGCAATGCCATGCTTTGGGATGGTTACTGTTATAAATAACTATGTAGTTGTTGGCTTTCACTACTATGAATTGGCTTTTGCAAATTATTATTAATCACAATAATTTTGATATAGTACAGTTTGTAATCACTTTTAACTGCTTTTGATATAGTATAATTTGTCAACTTTTTGTGGCCAATGTCCTGGCTCCTGTGTAGCTTGTATCCTCAGAACATCATTTATGGATGATATTTTAGTTTGTGGACAGTGTGATAAACATATATTATAGTTTTGGCTTTCGCAAAATATTTAAGTGGATGCTATGTGTTGTGCATTATAATGTTAACTTTTGCAGAAGTAGCTGTAGTTCTGAAATAATAATTAATGCTTTTATTTTTGTAACTAACTGACAATAATGAAAATAACTCAGATATATTTGTGAAATAGCGGATGTTGATTTAAAGTACTTGTGGTTAACTTACAATAACTGAAATAGCAAAAAGCATCTGCAGGGTCAGATAACATTTAAGGAACAGATGTGATGAGGACCCCTGCTACTGACCCTTCAACTATCAATAACTGTTGCCTGCTGAAACCATGGAACAGGGGGCTGTTGTGAGGAAGTGACACATGACCCTCAAACAACAATCCACGATTACTTCACATACTCTAAAAAGGTGGGTCAGGGGTCAAACCAAGCTAAAGAATTCCCAGAACATGTAAACGAGTTCAAAGAAATGCCTGAATATGTATAACCTTTATGAATATGTATTTGACCAATGCAATGGAAAAAGTATATAAGAAGAGTTGCTATGGATAGCTGATGTGCCTCTGGCCGTTACCAAACACCCAGCATTGTTATTGATTTGTCCCTTATCCCTTATTAAACTTCTAAAAATTTTGAAGAGTGAGGCTTGTTTCTCACAGTTACTCACTACCCATACCCCAACCTGACCTGATCTACCACTTAACAATACCACCTACAACTTCAAGCAGGAAACTCCCTGGCTGAAGTAGGCTGCGAGCAATAAAGATTGCTATTGCCACTTGAACCTTGGTGTAGTTATAGGATTCGGGATGGCTAAAATTAACAACATAGACTCTCCAGTCTCAAAGACAAAAGAGAGCAATCTTGATTTTACATTGTCTTTTTTATATACAGTTCCAAGAAAATGAAGCATGATTGGACACTCAGAACAACACCCCTCGAATACACTTGCGAGTAAACAGCAAGTTGGTCAAACAACACCTGCAAGGACCAAAAACAACACTTGTGGAGACTGTTTTTCACCATCAAGGACTGTTATGATTCCTTCTCACAATTTCTCAGGCCAGTGTGAGAAAGTTATGTGACTCGATTTCTCACACTCTGCTGTTACTACCTGATCTCTTGCTTTCAGCATCCACACCTTGGAGTGTCATGTCCGTCTCTACTGTGACATCTGGTAACCCCGACATGACAGGTAATAGCTAGCCACATGGAGACGGAGTCCAGCGGAGAATAAGCAGCATGGAGAGCTGCAAGTAGTGTGGACAGCTGCAAAAATCTGGACCTGTAAATAAGAAGGTGAGTTGCTGGGGAATATGGGCTATAGTGAATGCATGGACCTTTATGTTGGACAAACGAGGGATAAAATACGATGAACAGGCACTGCAAACTTTATTGCTGTAGTGCAAGAGCCAAGGAGTAGATGTCACCACAGAAGCCGTATTTAGTATTAAAAACTGGGAATGGGCTGGTGAATTTATTTTTGAGTCAGTCTCTTGAGGCAATGAGACTGCTAAAAATATGACTACCTGGAGGCTGGTGCTGGATACCTTAAAACTGCTAAAAGCTGAGCAGAATGCAAAATCAGTAGCTGAGGCACCGTGGATGCCCACTGCTAAAACACCCAGTGATGGTGGAGAGCGGGGGACAGCGGTTGGGGGAGTAGGTGCCGCATTGAGTTTGCAAGTGGAAAGGATGGGCAAAAAACTAGAGGGGGAGTGGCTGTCATCTGAGCCTCCTATCCCTGCAAAACCACCCATGCCACGCACACCTTGTCCTACACCCCATTTCCACAAACCCGTTCTGTCCTCCTCTGCCTACAGATGATTGGAGTGATGATGAACTTATGCTCCTTGATATGCCCATTCACAGCCTTGGCATGCAAACAGGAGCCAGAAGCCAAGCGGCACTCGGCACTGAGAGTTCCGGCAGGGAGCTGCCAGCGCCCAGGGCCATGGGATGCTACTGGCGATTGATAGAGAGATGGTAAGTATCACCGTGGAGGCCTAACCAGAAAACAGTCTGGGGACACAGATCTGGGTGCAACAGAGCATGCCGGGCAGAAGACCCGGTTTATTTACAAAAACCTACTTTTATACTTTTTCTATGAGGCTTGTGGATTGGAGGAAGGAATTCCCACCTCAACACCACATTGGTCCAGGAGGCTGTTATTCAACCTCCCCTTCTCTTAGAGAAGGAATTCATAACATTACTAATATTTACAAAACATAGTCCTGTGTTTACAATTCACCAGCGTGAGAAACTGCACATTTCTCCTTTAATATGAACACTCAGCAAACTAGGAAAATTCATGGCAACAGGTAAGACTGTTTCAGTGATCAGAATTTGATATTACTCAGATTTTCCAAAAGCTTATATACCATTTCAGAAAGGTTTATAATTTTCTACTACAACAATCAGGTTAAAGATCATACAGACAACTCATACATTTTACAACATCTTTTGCTTGCAGAAGTCTTGATTGAATCTTCTCCCTTCCCGTAAGCAGGTTTAATCCTATCTTCTGTAATCTTCAAAGCTCTGTTTGTTTCTGCCATGGCATCTTGGTTATCAAACCAGCCATACTAATCAAGTCTGTTAGACTCTCTGTCTTGTGTAATCCCATATCTCCCCCTCCGGTATCAACCAAAAACACTCTTTTAATGGCCTTATTAATTAATCTATGCACACACTGAAGCAAGCAAGGTATCATTACCAATAAAATTATTATTAAAATCATTACATGCATTCCTATCCTAAGAAAATCTTTTAGCCAAGGTGTCAAACCCCAGACACTAAACAGATTATCTAGCCAAGATCCAGATTCTACCTTTAGTTAAAACACACTGAAAAATATAAGGAATAATTATAACAATACATAATATAATGCCTAATATATATAAGCTTATTTTAACTAAATTTCTAATCTACTCATGGAGTCTCCAACTTCTTAGGAGTTTATTCAACCATTCAAATCTATCATCTGTTTGCAGTGTTTTTTTACACTCTTTTTCAGGGCTGAGGCTTCAGCTCTCGTCACGATTCTTGCAACATAAACTGAATCTGTTACTAGATTAAAAGGAACAGAAAATTTTTGAAAAGCTCTGACAACAGTAGCAAGTTCAATAATTTGAGGGGTTCTCTCAAAGGTGGATACATCTGATCTTTAGGCACTAAAAAAGAGTATCTACACTGTTACTGATTTATGAGAGCAACTAGAACCATCTGTGAATACTGTTAAGGCTTGAAGTGGAACTTCTCTTTGATTTTTCTGTTATTGAAATAAAGGTGTTAAAAGCTTATGTTTTGGAGGATGTATTGAGATTTGTCTGCTGAAATCAGCAAAAGCCATTTGAAAAACTTCAGATTCTTGAAATATCTAATTCAAATAAAGGTGATAAGGGGCAGGAAAACAATGGAAAATTTCACTCTTGCAAGAGAAGTTAGTCTCTGTCAGGCTTTAACAATTAGTTGGGCTATCATTTCATGTTGGGTACTGATGGTTTTGGTCACTTGGTGAGGTAAAAAAATCAATGATAAGCAAAGGGTCTGGTGCTTTGGAGCCTCATAGAAATATCAAAGCGTGGGGCTGTATTGCTAGATGCAAAATTATTAAAAGGAAAGGCAGTTATGTGCCTAGCGTGCAGCTTGCTGGTTTACCAAGCTCTTGCAGTGCATGTTGAACTTGTAAATTAAGTCGTTTAGGTGATAAAAGGTTTGAATCTCTCTTTAGCATTTCAAACAAAGGACTTCGTTCTGCATTTGGGATTGGTAATAGGGAGCTTGCTCCCAAAAATTTTTTGTGCATCATGTAAAGTTTTGATTTAAATTAAAATTTGCAAAAGTTGTGCCAAAATGGAATGCATTCTTATGCAACAGTCTAGATATTTCTATGGGGATCTCCTTTGAACTAAAAATCAAACTGGTTATCACAATTTTGGTCAAAAGCATGTAAGTTTAACAGGCTATATCTGAGCTCTAGAAACAATTCTCAGTAAATATCATGATAGTCAGGAAATCATTATATATCCTTATTTCCAGTGTCAGTAAGGCACTGTACTCTAATTGTTCAGGTAGATCAAACTTATATACACACATTAATTGTTGAATTTGTGCACTGTTTCTGATGCATCTTGATGGAACACATTGACAGCAAATACCTCATCTTTTATGAGATGCACAGTACTACAGTATCTCACATTCAACACATTTGCATTCAACCTAGGTTTGATGACAAACTAAACAAGAGAAGGAGAGAAGCAGTCCTGCCTTAAGTTCTCATTCAAAGGCTTTAACTATTTGTTTAGGGTCTGTTGGGAGTTAGATTTGCCTCTTTTCACTTACAGAATTTTTTCCCATAAGTTGCTAAGAAACCTTAATGACAGTACTTAGACAGAAAAAAGGGAGTAGTTGAAGGACATGGCAGCACAAGGCTACACCTATTGGTTTTGAGTCTCTGGGAGTGCCCCTCAGAGGGGAGAGAGAACAGAGCTTTGGGAAAGGTAAAAGACAGAGCTGGGGGGGGGGGAGGGGCAGTGGCTCACTCTTGCTCTCCGCATCGAGGAAGACAGTCAAGCTGCCCCTCGCTGCAGGAAGAGTTCACGGCCATCACTCTGCCTCTGCCTCGTCCTGGGAAATCTACAGTCATCTGCTCGCGTACCCAGGAATCCTGAGATCGTTTTCTCCAGCCCTCCCCCCACTGCCGCTGCTTCTTCGGAGCTTTGAGGCTTTCCTGCTACTCTGTAGCCTTGCACTGCCCAGCCCTGCTGGGACACCCCCTGCCATTCCAGCTACCAGCGCAGAGCTCCTCATCTCATCCACCAGCCTGGGACTTTCCACCCTTCCAGCTTGGCCTCTTGGAGTCCTGCAGGGGCACTGAGATCAAACTACCCCAGACTTTTGTCAAAGAAAGCCCTCAAGGTTCCTGGATCTGTTTATTATTAATGCTGTAGTTGTTGGTTGTTTGTTGTTTTGTCATATATACTAGTAAAGAACTGTTATTCCTATCCCCATACCTCTGTCTGAAAGCCCCTTTAATTTTCTAAATTAGAATAATTTGGAGGGAGGGGATTCGAATTCTCCATCTCTAGGGAGGTCCTGCCCCCTTCCTAGTAGATACCTGTCTTTCAAAACAAGACAGGGTCCATCAAGAACAATTTAAAAAATTGAAAACATAAAAGATCTTTCTGCAGTCTTCTCAGCAGGGTGCCATCCTCTGCTCCCCCTTTCCTGTTAAGAACTTAAGAGACATTAATTTACTCAACTGTGTTTTTTTGCTTTCTAGGTTAGTTTGAAAGTCGCACACTTCAATGACCCTTATACAAAATTTGACTGCATAAAAATTCTCCACTGAGAACATTTCTCTCCCTCAAAACCAGCGGTGCAGACACCACAAAAGGCCTGACAGTAGCTACCCTCCTCTCAGGCACTGTAATTTGCACTAGGTCTTGGCTCTGATAGCTTTGACTGTTTCCACCCACCCCTGAAAGGACCTGGGGGACAGGCATTAATGGCCAATCATTAGGCCATTGATTTCGGGAGATAAGGCTAATATCTGCATCAATATCAATGAGTCCGGTTAAAATTAACTCTTTGCCTTTCAGAGATACTTTGCATTAGTATGTGGGATGCTGAGACATAATACCTTGTCTTCAGAAAATTTGTGAGTCCCCTGTTGAATCAAACCCACCTCCCCTCTGATTAGGTATCAGGGGTGTGCATAAGGGGGCTGCCTGGCAAAGTACAAGCTGGGCGATTTTGCTCCCTGCCAGGACCACGCAGGGGGTCTGTGGGATCCAAGCCGTGATTTTTATTTTCCCAATTGTGTCAGAATCAATAACTCCTGGCAAAACAAACAGTCCTGTTACCAAGGTAGATGATCTACATATAGGCAAGGCATGGTAACTGGGTACTAAGAGTCCATAGATTTCCTGTAGGGAAACAAAAACTGAGCAATTAGACAGTGTTACTGCATTTCTTAGGGTGGCTGCATGTAGGTTGGAGACGGTCCGGTGGATGGGGGCTGGGCCGAATGGAAGCCAAAGGCTGCTCCTGGTTGCTGCAGCAGCTGCTGCATTGCCTGTAGGATTTGTGTCTGCACTTGTTGCTGTCCCGTGCTGTGAGATGCTTGTCTGTAAAAGCTGGCCATTTTGGTGAAACTTGAAGCGGCATTGAATAGAGAAATAAAGGCAAAGTCTCTGTCTTTATGTGCCTTCTTTATTATCTGTAACCAATTGTTATGTGTATTCAAAGGGAATAAGTCTAGATCTTTTTTGGGGCCGGGGTCGAAAGGCTCTCCGTCACTGCTAGAGTTAGTGTCCACATAAGCAATAAGCGTTTGGCAGCTCTGAGCCGCTGGTGGGATACTGGTAGGGCTGCAGGTGGCAACTGGGCTCTATCCCTGGCATTCACAGAATCACAGAATCACAGAATAATGAGGTTGGAAGAGACCTCTAAGATCAAGTCCAACCTATGCCTTAACACCTCAACTAGACTATAGCACTAAGTGCCATGTCCAGTCTTTTTTTAAACACATTCAGAGATGGTGACTCCACCACCTCCCTGGGAAGACAATTCCAGTGCTTTATTACTCTTTCAGTGAAAATCTTTTCCTAATATCTAACCTGTACCTTCCCTGACGTAGCTTGAGACTGTGTCCCCTTGTTCTGTCAGTTGCTGCCCGGTGGAACAGACCGACCCCCAACCTGTCTACAATCTCCCTTCAGGAAGTTGTAGAGAGCAATAAGGTCACCTCTAAGCCTCCTCTTCTCCAGGCTAAACAACCCCAGCTCCTTCAAACGTTCCTCATAGGGCTTGTGTTCCAAGCCCCTCACCAGCCTCGTTGCCCTCCTCTGGACCCGCTCAAGCATCTCAATATCCTTCCTAAACTGAGGGGCCCAGAACTGGACACAGTACTCAAGATGTGGTCTCACCAGCGCCAAGTACAGGGGAAGAATGACCTCCCTGCTCCTGCTGGTCACACAATTCCTAATGCAGGCCAGGATGCCATTGGCCTTCTTGGCCACCAAGGCACATTGCTGTTTCATATCCAACCGGCTGTCAACCAGCACCCCCAGGTCCCTTTCCGCCTGAACACTGTCCAGCCACACTGTCCCCAGCCTGTAATGCTGTAGGGGATTTTTGTGGCCAAAATGTAGAACTCAACACTTAGACTTATTAAACTTCATGCTGTTGGACTCTGCCCATCCATCCAACCGATCTAAGTCTCTCTGCAGAGCCCTCCTCCCTTCCAATAGATCAACACAAGCTCCCAGCTTAGTGTCGTCTGCAAATTCACTAATGAAGGACTCAATGCCCTCATCCATGTCATCTATAAAAATATTAAATAGAACTGGTCCCAGTACAGACCCCTGAGGGACACCACTGGTGACTGGTCACCAGCTGGATGCTGCACCATTCACCATCACTCTCTGGGCCCGGCCATGCAGCCAGTTCCTAACCCAGCAAAGAGTGCTCCTGTCCAAGCCATGGGCTGCCAGCTTTTCCAGGAGTATGCTGTGGGAGACAGTATCAAAGGCCTTGCTGAAGTCTAAATAGACAACATCCACAGCCTTTCCTGCATCTACCAGGCAAGTTACCTGGTCATAGAAGGAGACCAGGTTGGTCAGACATGACCTACCCTTTGTAAACCCATGTTGACTGGGTCTGATACCCTGGCCATCTTGTAAGTGCTGTGTGATACCACTCAGTATGAACTGCTCCATTATCTTACCTGGTACTGAGGTGTCCTGGGGTGACAGGACATTTTCATGCATTGTATCCCAAATTGTTTTTTTTTTCCTGTTCCCACGTTCCCAGTTTGTTTTGTCTATAGCTGAGCCCTTCCCCCGGCTGCTTGCTTCTGGCTTGCTGCTAGCTTTAGGCTGCTTTGCTGGCTTTGCTCTCTTGCTTTCTGCTTTTTGCTTGCTTTTTTGCCATTTTTCTGCTTTTGTGTTTCCCCTTCTTTCCTTCCTCCCTTCCCTGAAGACATCGGACCTGCTTCGGGCCCTGATTCGGGAACATCAAGGGAAAACCCCCCGGAGTCTGCACCTGAAAGAAGCTTTGGCACCCTCCCCAGCAGAGACTGCTCACCCTCTCTTGGACTGGTGAAAACATTTGTTGTCATCTCGGACTGTTTTCCTTGTGTTGGGGAGTGGGTTTTTTTCGTTGTTTCTCAATAAACAAGTTTTTTCCACTTTTTTCCTCTGAGGAAATTCCTCCCGAATCCGGTGGTGGGGGAGGGAGTTGTGGGGATTTTCCCCTAAATTTGTCCTAAACTAGGACAAACACAAATTTTGTGGCCTGTACGGGGGGACGATCATACAAAGTGGAAAAAACTTTATTCTAATAATATTTTGGTTTCTGTTGTTTTGTGGGCATATTGGTATGTCTCTTTTTGAAGGTATAATGTCATTTGGAGTGAAAGCCTGCCTCTATTTCTGGTCATTAGGGTTCTTTGAAGTTTTAATACCTTTTTGGTCGTTAGGTTTATTCTCTTATCCAGCAATAGCTCCGATATTGTCCCTGATGCATAGCTTTTGTAACCGTGGGGCGCTAACCAGAATATTTATTGGGCTGGGCTTGGTTGTGATGATTTGCAAGAGGTTTATAAAAATGTTGCTATCGGTTCCAGGAATGTATGGTTCATGGTTGTGGTTGTGTACTCAGTTTGTTAGGGGAGAAGCAGGGGAGGAGGCTTTTCAGCCTTTGCTTTCCTTCTTCTCCTCCGAATTGTTTACATCTCTATTAGAAAATGTTTGGTCCTCCCTGACTGCCAAGGACACCATCTTTCTGGCATTTAATTTAGTAAGCTTTCTTTATACTGTCTGCACTTTATATAAGATGAAGGCTGAGATTTCTAGAGGGGCTGGTGAGACTCCTGATTTAGGAGTAAAACCAAGGGTGAAGAATTCTGAGTGGTGTGGGAAATGGGAGGATATGGGCCAAATTTTAAAGGAGTTTTCTGACCCTGTAGTCTGGGACTTTCCATCTGAACAAATTCAGAACCCAGCTGAGGTGGTAAAGTATCTGAAAGAGAGGTGCCATGGTAACACTAAGGAGGAAAGGATCATTGCAGTGAGCTGGGCCCTGGCACATGCTTATCGCACCCTGCTAGATACTGTGGGGCAGCAGATAGAGGAAAGGGAACAGGGAGATAAATTAGTTACTGTCCCAGTCACTCAGGCTGCAGCTAACATCCCAGGCTCCAGGCCAGTAGTTAAACCAGACAGTAAGCCCCAACCAATGGCTGTTGCTGCAAATACAAAAGGTGGAAAGTGTAAAAGCAAGACTGACCGAAGGGTGGAGGATGATGATGATCCAAGAGAAGGACCATCACCAACATCAGAGACCACAGCAAGTGGCACAGATTCCGGAGCCAATATTGATTCCTTCTCCCTGAAGGACCTTCAAGGCCTAAGGAAGGATTATAGGCGACAGCCCGATGAGTCTATAATTAGTTGGCTAGTCCGCCTTTGGGATGCGGCAGGGGAGGCTACCATTCTGGATGGCACTGAAGCGAGGCATTTAGGATCCCTGTCACATGATCCTGTCATCGACCAAGGCATGATGAGGAGGGCTAGCCCTCACAGCCTCTGGGAACGGGTCCTGGACAGCGTAGTACAAAGATACCTGTGTGCAGATGACCTTTATATTCAGCAGACACGGTGGAAGACCATAGAACAGGGGATCCAACGCCTGAGGGAGATGGCAGTGGTAGAGATCATTTTTTCAGATGATATAACAACTAGGAATCCGGACTTCGTACCGTGCACACCTGTAATGTGGAGGAAACTTGTGCACCTTGGGCCACCTGAATACGCTTCTGCTCTAGCAATAATGAAGCGGGATGAGGTATATGAGACTGTGCTCGATATGGAAAAGAAGCTTCGGGCATATGCAGATGCTGTACATGGCCCGACTCATGCCAGAATTGCAGCTGTGGAAACACGACTGCAGAAATTAGAAGATAAAATAGAGGAAAGTCGTAAGAAACTCAGGGAAGAGATTAAGGAGGACCTCCTCCAAATCTCAGCTGTACAAATTAGAGGCCCTAGTATCCAACGCAGACGTTCCTCTGTTGGGGAGAGAAGGTACACCCCACGAGCTGAGTTGTGGTTCTTCCTACGTGAGTCTGGAGAAAACATGAGGAGATGGGATGGGAAGCCTACTGCTGCTCTGGCACAACGGGTGCGTGAATTGAAGGAAGGTAGGAAAAGGGAAGCAGCTCCAGTTGCCCGTACTCGAACTGTCAGGCATAATGATGATGATGACTTGTCTGATCCCCTTGAAGGAACCTCCAAGACATATGTCTCAGGAAAGAAGGATAACCAGGATTAGAGGGGCCCTGCCTCTAGCCAGGTAGAGGTTAGGGAAAACCGAGTTTTTTGGACAGTATGGGTTCTATGGCCTGGCACATCAGAGCCACAGAAATATAAAGCTTTGGTTGATACCGGTTCACAGTGTACCCTAATGCCATCAGAACATGAGGGAACAGAACCTATTTCCATTGCCGGTGTGACGGGGGGATCACAAGAATTGACCCTGTTGGAAGCCAAGGTGAGCCTGACTGGGAAGGAGTGGCAGGAACATCCGATTGTGACTGGCCCAGAGGCTCCGAGTATTCTGGGCATAGACTATCTCAGGAATGGCTATTACAAAGACCCTAAGGGGTTCAGATGGGCTTTTGGAATAGCTGCCGTGGAGGCAGAGGGCATTAAGAAATTGAACACCTTGCCTGGACTGTCAGAGAACCCATCTGCAGTAGGACTCCTGAAGGTAGAAGAGCAATGACTACCTGTTGCCACCTCGACAGTGCATCGCCGGCAGTATCGAACGAATCGAGATGCTGTGATTCCCATTCACAAGATGATCCGAGAGCTGGAGAGCCAAGGGGTGGTTAGTAAAACCCACTCACCCTTCAACAGTCCCATCTGGCCTGTGCGTAAATCTGAAGGAGAATGGAGATTGACCGTAGATTACCGTGCTTTGAATGAAGTGACTCCACCACTGAGTGCCGCTGTGCCGGACATGCTGGAACTCCAGTACGAGCTGGAGTCCAAGGCAGCGAAGTGGTATACCACAATCGACATCGCTAATGCGTTTTTTTCCATTCCTCTGGCTGCAGAATGCAGGCCTCAGTTTGCTTTCACCTGGAGGGGCGTGCAGTACACCTGGAACCGACTGCCCCAGGGGTGGAAGCACAGTCCTACCATCTGCCATGGACTGATCCAGACTACGCTAGAAAAGGGTGAGGCTCCAGAACATTTACAATACATTGATGATATCATTGTGTGGGGAAACACAGCAGCAGAAGTGTTTGAGAAAGGAGAGAAAATCATCCAAATTCTCCTGGAAGCTGGCTTTGCCATTAAGAAAAGTAAAGTTAAGGGACCTGCTTGGGAGATCCAGTTCCTGGGAGTGAAGTGGCAAGATGGACGGCGCCAGATTCCTACCGATGTCAACAACAAAATCACAGCTATGTCCCCACCAACCAACAAGAAGGAAACACAAGCTTTCTTAGGTGCTATAGGTTTCTGGAGGATGCACATTCCTGAATATAGTCAGATTGTGAGCCCTCTTTACTTGGTTACCCGTAAGAAGAATGATTTCTATTGGGGCCCTGAACAGCAACAAGCCTTTGCCCAGATCAAGCAGGAGATTGCTCATGCAGTAGCCCTTGGCCCCGTCAGGACAGGACCAGAGGTGAAGAACGTGCTCTACTCTGCAGCTGGGAACTATGGCCTGTCCTGGAGCCTTTGGCAGAAGGTGCCTGGTGAGACCCGAGGCCGACGATTGGGATTCTGGAGTCGGAGCTACAGAGGGTCTGAAGCCAACTACACCCCAACAGAGAAAGAAATCCTGGCCGCGTATGAAGGAGTCCAAGCTGCTTCACAAGTGATTGGTACCAAGGTACAACTCTTCCTGGCACCTCGACTACCCGTGCTGGGGTGGATGTTCAAAGGAAAGGTTCCCTCCACCCACCATGCCACCAATGCTACATGGAGCAAGTGGATTGCCCTCATTACACAGCGCGCCCAAATTGGGAAATTAAATCGTCCTGGGATTTTGGAGGTAATTACAAATTGGCCTGAGGGTGAAAGCTTCAGTCTCACTGGTGAAGAGGGAGAAGAGCAAGTGACACGTGCTGAAGAAGCTCCACCATATAACCAACTGCCGGCAGAAGACACACGCTACGCTCTTTTTACTGATGGTTCCTGTCGCCTTGTGGGGATGAACCGGAAGTGGAAAGCAGCCGTATGGAGCCCCACACGACAGGTTGCACAAGCTATCGAAGGAGAAGGTGGATCGAGTCAACTCGCGGAGCTCAAAGCCGTTCAGTTGGCCCTGGACATTGCTGAAGCAGAGAAGTGGCCAAAACTTTACCTTTATACTGATTCCTGGATGGTAGCCAATGCTCTGTGGGGATGGCTGAACAGATGGAAGGAGGAGAACTGGCAGCGCAGAGGAAAACCAATTTGGGCTGCTGAAGAATGGAAAGACATCGCTACCCGGTTAGAGAAACTACCTGTGAAGGTTCGCCATGTAGATGCCCATGTCCCTAGAAGCAGAGCTAATGAGGAGCAGCAGAACAATCAGCACGTAGATCAGGCTGCAAAGATAGGGGAGTTGAAGATAGATCTTGACTGGGAGCACAAAGGAGAGCTGTTCCTAGCACGATGGGCCCATGATGCCTCAGGCCACCAGGGTAGAGATGCCACCTATAAGTGGGCATGAGACCGAGGGGTGGATCTAACCATGGATAGCATTTCTCAGGTTATTCATGACTGTGAGACATGTGCTGCCATTAAACAGGCTAAGCGGGTGAAGCCCCTCTGGTATGGGGGGCGGTGGTCCAAGTATAAGTATGGGGAGGCTTGGCAGATTGATTACATCACGCTGCCTCAAACCCGCCAAGGCAAGCGCCATGTACTAACCATGGTAGAAGCCACTACGGGATGGTTGGAAACCTACCCCGTGTCTCATGCTACAGCCCGCAACACCATCCTGGGCCTTGAAAAGCAGGTCCTTTGGAGGCATGGTACTCCTGAGAGGATTGAGTCAGATAATGGGACTCATTTTAAAAGTAATCTTATTAACACCTGGGCTAGGGAACATGGCATCGAGTGGGTGTACCACATCCCCTATCATGCACCAGCTGCAGGTAAAGTGGAGAGGTACAATGGATTGTTAAAAACCACTTTGAAAGCATTGGGTGGGGGGTCTTTCAAGAACTGGGAGCAGCATTTAGCAAGAGCCACCTGGTTAGTTAACACTCGAGGTTCCACCAACCGAGCAGGTCCTGCCCAGTCTGAGCCCCTTAATATAGTAGATGGAGATAAAGTCCCAGTGGCCCATGTCAGAGGTTTGTTGGGGAAGACAGTATGGATTAATCCTGCCTTGAGTACAGGCAAACCCATTCGTGGGATTGTCTTTGCTCAAGGACCAGGTTATACCTGGTGGATAATGCAGAAAGATGGAACAACCCGTTGTGTACCTCAGGGAGATCTGATTGTGGGATGAGATCATTGTTCGCTAAACGTTACCACCATTATCTGTACGTTAGATCATACAGATATGAGACAGAAGGAAACGTGAAAGTGTCAAAGGTCTGAGCAAGTAAGATGGAAGGAAATGTGTAAGTGTAGAAGGTTTGAGCAAGTGAGAAGAAAGTTTTTTTTTCATTGTGTTCAGTAACATGTTCACGATATGGGATAAGGGGTGGAATGTCCTGGGGTGACAGCACATTTTCATGCTTTGTATCCCAAATCGTGGTTGTTTTTTTCCTGTTCCCACGTTCCCAGTTTGTTTTGTCTATAGCTGAGCCCCTCCCGCGGCTGCTTGCTTCTGGCTTGCTGCTAGCTTTAGGCTGCTTTGCTGGCTTTGCTCTCTTGCTTTCTGCTTTTTGCTTGCTTTTTTGCCATTTTTCTGCTTTTGTGTTTCCCCTTCTTTCCTTCCTCCCTTCCCTGAAGACATCGGACCTGCTTCGGGCCCTGATTCGGGAACATCAAGGGAACACCCTCCGGAGTCTGCACCTGAAAGAAGCTTTGGCACCCTCCCCAGCAGAGACTTCTCACCCTCTCTTGGACTGGTGAAAACATTTGTTGTCATCTCGGACTGTTTTCCTTGTGTTGGGGAGTGGTTTTTTTTCGTTGTTTCTCAATAAACAAGTTTTTTCCACTTTTTTCCTCTGAGGAAATTCCTCCCGAACCCGGTGGTGGGGGAGGGAGTTGTGGGGATTTTCCCCTAAATTTGTCCTAAACTAAGACATGAGGTCAGGCTAATTGGCCTGTAATTACCAGGATCCTCCTTCCTGCCTTTTTTATAAACAGGTGTCACATTGGCCAGTTTCCAGTCGCCTGGAACCTCACCAGTGAGCCACGACTCCTGATAAATGATGGAGAGCTGCTTTGCAAGCTCATCTGCCAGCTCCCTCATCACTCTAGGGTGGATCTCATCTGGTCCCATTGATTTATAAATATCCAAGTGTCCCAGCAGTTCTCTGACTGCCTCCTCTTGGATAACAAGAGGACCATTCTGTTCCCTGGCACCACCTACCAGCCCCTGAGGACAGTTATCTTGAGGATAAGCTGTCCTACCAATAAAGACTGAGGCAAAGAAGGCATTAAGCATTTCCGCTTTTTCCTCATCTTTAGTTACTAAGTTGCCTGCCTCATCCAATAAGGAACCGAGGCTGGTTATACCCTTCCTTTTATCATTGATATATTTGTAAAAACTTTTTTTATTGTTTTTAACAGAAGTTGCCAAGTTAAGTTCAAACTGAGCTTTGGCCTCCCTGATTTTTTTTCTACATGCCCTAGCAGCTCCCTTAAATACTTCTTGAGAAATCAGACCCTCCTTAAAAAGATGATACATCTTTTTCTTATTTCTAAGTTCCTTCAAAACCTCATTGCTCATCCAGACTAGACGTTTGCCTCGTCGACTCTTCTTTCGGCACACAGGGACAGTCTGTTCTTGTGCCCTCAAGATTTCTGTTTTGAAATACACCCATCTCTCCTGGACTCCTTTGTTTTCAAGGACTGTTTCCCAAGGAACTCTCTGAATAAGTCTCTTAAATAGGCCAAAGTCTGCCCTCCGGAAGTCCAGTGTAGAGATCTTATTGATATTTCTCCTTATTTCACCAATTATCGAGAATTCTATAATTTCATGATCACTGTACCCCAAGCAGCCTCCAACCTCCACATCACCCACCAGTCCATCTCTATTTGTGAACAATAGGTCTAACATAGTCCCTCCCCTGGTGGGCTTGCCCACCAGTTGTGACAAAAAGTTATCCTCCACACACTCTAAAAACTTTCTAGATTGCTGTTTTTCTGCTGTATTAAGTTCCCAGCAGATGTCTGGTAGGTTGAAGTTGTGGCGGTGCATTATTTTTAGTTTATTATGATTTCATATTTGTTGTAATAACTCAGTTTTGCGTACCCCATTTTCCTTCTTTATGTGCCCTTAATTTAGTTCTATGTACCCCTACCCCCCTCATTAGTATTCTTTTGTCTCCTTCAGTTGCTTTAAGTTATGCGTGCACCTGTTATGTTATGTGACTTTCAGTTATCTATTATCTTTCCCGCCTTATGTAAACCCATCCCACACATCCTGGATTGGTTTCTGTTAGCTTTACCCGCGGATGCAACACCCTAGATACAGACCCTAATTGGTTGCTTCAAATTTACCGCTCCCTTTACCCCTCCCCTAAGCTTGTTGTATAAAACCCACTGCCCGAGCCCCGCTCGGGGCTTCTTGGGGTGTTGTCTTTTAGTTGCTCATCTCCTTAATAAACCAGTTCACCCCAAGACCCGTCTCGCCTCCACTCCATCTCTGCTTCCGAAATAGACACTGCCGAGAACATCGGAGTCCCTAGGTGGGGAGGTGAGAGCTCCCCAGGGGGGAAGGTGTCGCACCCCTGGCCGCTGTGTGCCCTGGGACTGAAGAGAGTCACACACCGCAACATGAAGTCACCTACAAGAACAAGGGCTGATGATCCTGAAACATTGTTCAGTTGCTTATAGAATAAGTTGTCCACCTCTTCATCCTGGTTGGGTGGACGATAGCAGACTCCCAGGAGGATGTCAGCCTTGTTGGCCTTCCCCTTAATTTTTACCGATAGGGACTCTACTTCATCATCATTAGTTTCAATACCTATGACATCCAAAACTCCCCTAATATAAAGGGCCACCACTCCACCTCTTCTCCCTTTTATGTCTCTCCTGAAGAGCTTGTAGCCATCCAGTGCAGTGCTCCAACTATGTGAGTCATCCCACCACGTTTCAGTGATGGCAACAATATCATAATTCTGCTGATGCACCATGGCCTCTAGCTCTGCCTGTTTGTTACCCATGCTGCGTGCATTGGTGTACATGCACCTCAGCTGGGCTACTGATTTCTCCCCTAACAGTCTTATCATCCTTGGGCCTGCTTCCAGACAGCCCAGTTGCATCCCCTTCCCCCTTCAAACCTAGTTTAAAGCCCTCTCAATAAGGTCTGCCCGTTCATGAGCTAAAAACCTCCTGCCCTTAACAGAGAGATGTATCCCATCTGATTCCAGTAGAGCAGGTGCCATAAAGGTTGCTCCATGATCAAAGAATCCAAAATTTTGCCGATAACACCAACCCTTGAGCCATTTGTTAAAGATGTGGGTTCTCCTATTCCTTTCATCATTTTTCTCTGCCGCCAAAGGAACTGAGCAGAACACTACCTGTACACCTGTTCTAGAAACCACTTGACCCAGAGCCTTTAACTCCCTTTTAATCGCCTTGACACTCCTCTTTTCAGTCTCATCACTGCCAGCCTGGAGTATCAGCAGTGGGTAATAATCAGAGGGCTGAATCAGCCCAGGGAGTCTCTCAGTAATGTTTTGTACCTGGGCTCCAGGGAGGCAGCAGACCTCCCTGTGGGATGGGTCAGGTCGACATATGGGGCCTTCTGTCCCCCTCAGAAGGGAATCACCCACTACAATCACCCTTCTTTTTTTCTTGATGTTAGAGGTGATAATCCGTTCTTTTGATGAGTCATAATTGGAAGTCTCGCTGGGCAGATAATTTTCTTCTAAATTATCTGTCTGGCTCTCTAGATCCAGGGCCTCATACCTATTCTGAAGTGGCACCTGGCTAGGGGATGGAGGGCAGGAGGGATTATTGTTATTACCATCCCGAGCAGGGACCCATTCCCATTCCTCTTCATCTACCAGGTGCCCCTCTATTCGTCATGGAGGGGATGCAGACAGGGGATGGAGAGCAGGACCTTGGCAAGTTTCGGTCCATCACGGCCGCCGGGGCCATCTCCGCGATATTATTGCAGACTGCCTCACTTTCACCCTCTTTTTAATCACATCCATGACCGCCCTCCAAGCAGGAAGGAAGCGTAGCTCTGGCTCGTGGCCTGGAAGCATAGCCAGGTCGTACAGTTTTACGCCAACCTTGTCTCAGTAGCGGAGAATAAAATATCAAAAAAATAAAAATATCAGGAAACACGCATGGAAGTGACTTAAAGTCGTGTTTTATGACAGAGGATCCATACTTGCTCAGAAAGGCTAGCATGGTTTCATTAATGTCTCTCTTGTCGGACACGTTCTGTCTCATACTTTAGTTCCCCTGGCTCATCTGTCACATTGCAGCGTACAGGCGATTGTGGGCCCAAATGCGGTTCTTTCACCGTCATGATCAGTTCCAGGGGCATCACCAATTGCTGTCAGGTAGTCAGTTCCTCTCCTCACACGAGGCACCAATTATTGGCGATTGACAGAGAGATGGGAAGACTGATTCGGTGATCAGAATTTGATATTACTCAGATTTTCCAAAAGCTTATATACCATTTCAGAAAGGTTTATAATTTTCTACTACAACAATCAGGTTAAAGATCATACAGACAACTCATACATTTTACAACATCTTTTGCTTGCAGAAGTCTTGACTGAATCTTCTCCCTTCCTGTAAGCAGGTTTAATCCTATCTTCTGTAATCTTCAAAGCTCTGTTTGTTTCTGCCATGGCATCTTGGTTATCAAACCAGCCATGCTAATCAAGTCTGTTAGACTCTCTGTCTTGTGTAATCCCACAGGACGCCTCATCCCACCGCGTCCATGGCCAAAGCCTGAGACTGAGTCCTGTTCTGTTGGTGCACCTGCCGAGCTGCCTGCATGTCTGTGGCTGTGACAATGGCCCACCTCGTGCTCACCTGCTCGGCCCATGGGTGTCTCAGAGGAGGGTGGCATGGGGCGGCAGGCAGAGGTGCATCAGTACCTGGCGCTTTCTGCTGGCAGTCTGAGGACTTTCCCCTGGGCAGCTGTGGGGCCCATGGAGAACCGAGGTCTTCAGAACATCCCAGCTAAAAGTTGTATTGCTCAACTTGTACCTTTTAAGTCTTGTATTCCTAAAACAGACTTAAAACTGGGAGGAAACCGAGGCTTTGGATCAACAGGAGAACCTCAAGTATATTGGACTCAGGTCATATCTGGTCGAAGACCAAATATGGTCTGTACTCTTAGAATGCCTCAGGCAAATCTGTCCCACATCAAGGTTTGTGGGATGATAGATACTAGAGCACTTGTTACTGTCTTATCTGCAAACATATGGCCTTAATCATGGCCTCCCACAGCTGTTGTTGCTGGCCTTGGAGGTGCAACAGTTCCTTGAGTAGTAAGCCTGTGTTAGTTAAAAATCCAGAAATACAGACAGCCACAATTCATCCCTGTTACTGCTGTGCAACTCAACCTATGGGGAAGGGATGTCTTGTCAGAATGAGGAGTTTGTGTGGGAATGGATTTTTAACAGCAGCCACTGAGCTGAAGGGCGTAAAGCACCCTACATTAGCCTTTAAGTGGCTCACTGGATGACCTGTATGAGTTAATCAGTGGCCCCTTGAAAAAGAAAAACTTAACGCCCTTAAATTTTTAGTTCAAGAACAATTAAATTAAAGACATTTTGAGCTGTCGGGATACAAATCCCTCTGGGTCCCATCCACACAGGCCCAGGGGTATTCAGAAATGTGAGGGCTGAATCAAAACATTCAGAGAAACTAAAATACAAAAATCCACAAAGACATGAGGTAGAAATGCAAGTTTAGTTTTAAATAAGTAGAGAATCTTTTAAGTGCCTTAAGCAAATAAGAAACTGAATTAGTTAGTAAGAAAAAGCTCTAAATCTTAGTTTAAAGTTCAGTAGCTTCACCTTTTACAAAGTTAACTAAGTTCTAGACATAACGGAAAGATGATGTAGCCTTGCTAGCATTCCTAGATAGAACAGAGTATGTACGTAGAATTTATGTGAGAAATTATGACCACTTTCACACGTCAATCTAAGATCCAGATAGGTCCAACAAGGCAGTAGTAAAATCGTGTTTGTAACTGATTAGTTAAAAATACAAAAAAAATTCACTGCTTGTAGAATGAAAACCACCACCACCACAAATGGAACACAGATCATGGATGCTGTTGCTGCTGCTTCTGCATGGGACTTGGGTGATGCCTTAGGTTTTGGGTTTTTCTGTCTTGTTTTGGTGGGTGGCTTTTGCCTTTGTATTAAGTGGTGCTGGGATCTTGTCACAGGATGATGGGGGCAGGGCAGTTTGGTCCTAGCAGGGAACTCAGTCTCCTCAAGGACACTCTCTTTGAGCTCCAGGCCCAGAGAATAAACAACGTGGAAGAAAGAAGGCAAGCAGGAAGGATGAAACGTTGTGATTTGGAGTTGTTGATTGGACAGGGGACCGTTTTATGCAAATGGACTGAAACTTATAAAAGGGGGGAGATCTCGTGACTAGTGCTCTTTCGCTTCCATCTTGGAGCCATCTGGGCATACGTAGCCACTGCTGTGGCTCTGGTGCTGCCAGGGTGTGGCCTTGAAGGCCTTTAATAAATATTCACTTTATTCTTATAACTCTGTCTAGCCTCTGTTTCAGCCCTTAAGGCAACATGGAGACTTTATGCTAGAAGGCTTTCTGCATAATGGCATGGACTGTAATAACTCTGTCTTCATGAGGCTGATTTAGCTATGCAATAACAGACTTTTACAACTACCCAGCTTCTATAGTCTTCAATGAAGATGCACCAAAAACTTGCCACTGAGCCATCAACAAGTCCGTGGAACACCCCTATGTTTGTAATTACAAAGAAATCAGGTAAATGGAGATTACTCCATGACTTCAGGAAAATTAATGCAGTTATAGAAAGTATGGGTGCTTTACAGCCTGGAATGCCATCGCCAACTATGATATCTGCTACCTGGGACATTATGATTGTCGACTTCAAAATTTGTTTTTTCACTATTCCTTTATATCCTGATAATATCCCAAAGTTTGCATTTACAGTGCCTTCTGTTAATCATGCTGCACCAGTAGAACACTATCAGTGGAAGGTGCTGCCACAGGGTATGAAAAACAGACCAACAATTTGCCAATGGTATGTTGCACAGACACTCTCACTAGCAAGAGATCAATTCCCAGGAGCATACTGTTATAATTACATGAATGACATTTTAAAAGCAACCTCAATCAAAGAAGGCCTTTTGCAGATTCAGACAAAATTGATATGAGCACTGCAAGAGTTTGGGTTGCAAATTGCATCACAAAAGGTGCTGCAGCAACCCCCATGGAATTACCTGGGATTTAAAATATTAGATCAAACAATACAACCACAAACAATACAACTTTCAACCAAGATGCAAACATTGAATGATGCACAAAAACTTTTGGGTATCATCAGCTGTGTATGACCCTATTTAGGGTTAACCACCCCACAATTATCACCCTTGTTTAATATTCTTAAAGGTGACCCTGAGTTAACTTCTCCAAGGAAATTAACTCCAGAAGCAAAAAACACTTGAAATAGTGTAGTGGGCAATAACAAACCAACAGGTTTATCGAATATGCCCTGAAGTTTGTTTTACCATGTTTATTGTTGTTGGTGGTTTACACCCTAGAAGTATCATTGGTCAATAGGATACTGAGTGGTCTGATCAACTACACATTTTAAAATAGATCTTTTTGCCCCATCAACCTAAAAAAAAAAAAAAAGCACCTACTATTTTTGAGCTAATTGCACAATTAATTATTAAATGCCATCAAAAGTGTTTGCAGCTGAATGCTAAAGATCCCTCAAAAATTATTATACCAGTACAACGAGAATGTTTTGAATGGTGCTTTGCAAATAGCACAGCGCTACAAAGTGCCTTACAAAACTTTACAGGGCAAATTACCTATCACCTACCCAGTCACAAACTGTTGCAACTAAGCAGGACCACTACGTTCTTTGAAACTGCTAAACAATCGCACACCCCTGAAAGGTCTCACTGTTTTTACTGGCAGGTGTGGGAAAGTAGGAAAAGCCATTGTGACCTGGAAAGATGACCATGGATGGTAAACACTAGAGGGTTGTGATAGCAGATCACCCCAGCTAGTTCAATTACATGCTGTAGCCATGGCTTTTCAATGTTTCCCTCATGTTCCCTTAAATATTGTAACTGATTCTACTTATGTTGCAGATATTACACAATGATTGGACCAAGCATTCTCAAAAGAAATTGATAATGCTGCACTGTTTGAATAGGTAAAAACTTTGTGGCACACAATCCACACAATCCAAGCCAGAACTTGTCCCTATTATCTTTTGCATATTTGAAGTCATGCAAACTTGCCAGGCTATATAGCAGAAGGTAAGGAGCGAGCTGATTGGTTAGCCAGCCCTGACTGGACAGCACCACAGCCAGACATGCTGGCTCAAGCGAGAACCTCAAATGCCTTTTTTCATCAAGGTGTTTGAGCCCTACAATGACAATTTTTGTTAACAAATACTGAAGCATGCAATATTGTTAATACTTGTGCTGATTGCCAAGGCCACATTGTGCCACTGCAGATGGGTGTCAACTCCCATGGTCTGCATGCCTTACAAGTTTGGCAGACAGATGTTACTCACATCTCCGAATTTGGATGCTGGAAATATGTACATGTTTCTGTGGACACCTACCCATCCGCCATGTGGGCCTCAGTTCACGCTGGTGAAAAGAAGCCGTGATGTTATCACACATTGGCAACTAGCCTTTACTGTTTTAGGTATCCTCCATACTGTAAAAACTGATAATGACCCTGAGAATGTCTCGCAGCCAGTTTCTGGAACTCTGGGATGTGTTGCACCTCACTGGTATTCCCTATTCCCCTACAGGTCAAGCCATTGTTGAACGTGCCCATGGCACTTTGAAATGCATACTTGAAAAACAGAAAGGGGGAATGTGTGGTGAAACCCCAAAGAGTAGGGCAGCCAAAGCTCTGTATATGCTGAATCATCTCACAACACTGTCAAATTCCCAAAACCCTGTTATTTTTAATTATTTTTGTCATTGCAGTCTTCTAGTGAAGTCCAGTTGCCCAAGTCTAAGTTATTGGACCTCATTATCAACAAGTGGAAAGGTTCTTGAGACCTTGTCACTTGGGAGCATGGGTATGCTTGTATTTCAACAGATGCCAGAATTCAATGGGTACCCGCCTGGTGTGTGTGCCCTGCTCTACTCTCTGCTCTGGATCACAACCAGCAATCCCTCTTTGACAGCCCCTCAGGTGACACCATGGAACAGTAACAATATTTGGGTAGCACTGTTCCATGCATTGAATCAGACGTGATTTTGTGCATCTATGGCACAACCAGAACAACCTTTTCACACCTGCTTAGTGGGGGTACCTTTGAATGGCACACTAAGTACACAAATAACACAAGATGTTGTTAAACTGATACATCTCTCACAGGGTATTAGAATACCACAACCCGCTGTATGGAACTATGGGATCTTTGGGATGACAATTTACCTGTTGCTTCACTTAAACCCCAAGAGTTAGACATTTTAAGGACATTATCAGCAGAAGGATGTGTATTTTTTAATTATACACTGGGACATGATATGTGAGACTGAATTGGAACAGGAAAGGAAAATGTTACCCCTGATAGTTTCTGAATTAAATAAATTGGCTTGCTTTTTAGCAAAAAGAGTAAATGAAACTTCCTTAATTTTGAGTGCTTTGGCTATAGATGTAGATAGCGTGCAGCATGCTACATTGCAAAATTGTGCTGCTATTGATTTTCTGTGGTTAGCTCATGGACATGGTTGTGAGGAGTTTGATGGCATGTGTTGTATGGAAAATTTTCTGGGATGAATCACTGGCTGGAAGGGTTAGGTTTATCAAGCTGGGTGAAGAGCCTCATTCAAACTGGGCTTATCATTTTTTGTATTATCATAATTATTTTGCTCATTGTGCCATGTTTGTTATCCTGTCTACAAAGGGCCCTGCAGAGGATGTTAAAGACTGCCTTTGTAGTTGAAAAACAAAAAGGGGGAACTGCTATGGCTAACAGCTGGCCTGGTCTCAGAGACACAAGTAACCCTGACCTTGACTTGATCAGCCTGTACTCATGAGGAAAGGAAGTAAACATCTTTAAGGAAAAAAGCACTGAAAAGCGGAAGGACTTAACTGCAAGGAACGCATGCTAGCCAATCTTTGGTGAGCACGTATGCAGGTAGCTATTGGCCAGTGAAGTGGGTGGTAACAAGTTACTAGCCAATTGGGAATCAAATGCGCAATTTTTTGAAAACCATATAAATATGAGCTGTGAACAATAAAGATTACTATTGCCGCTTGAACCTTGGAGTGCCGTGTCTGTCTTTACTGCGACAGTAGGCAGCACATACCTACAGCAACCAGCCTAGATGTGATCTCATGGACATGATCATTAAGCAGTATGGCTTTTCAGAGCTTTTGTTGATTGGCAGCATGTTACTTAATTGCCTCTTGCAGGCAAAATATGGTCCCTGGTTGAAGAGCCCAAGCGTAAGCATGTCCTTCACACCAGGGATATGGCTAGTGTTTTGCTCCTAATCCTCTGGGGGTCAAAACAAACTTCAATATTAACAAACTTTTGAGAATAATACAGCCACTTCCAAAGTGTAAAAGCCCAAATGTTCATAGCTTCAATAAAGTCTATCCCACTTACCCAGCTTCCCCCAATAGTGCCACTATTGCTGCATTTCAGGCCAAAGGCAGCCAAACTTCTTCCACACAAATAAAAGTTAAATCTCACAGAAAGAAGAAAGCATCTTAACCAAGTTTTAAAGCACATAAGCCTTCAGGTTTCTGGTACACACGGAGGAATGGAAATGGAAATCATTTCATATGCTGGTCTCAGAACTCTAATTTTTATGTGCTCCAATGGAGATCACACAGTAACATAAAATGGCTAGTTTCATTTAGAAGTTCACTGGTGTCCTGGTTCTGTCCAGGACAGTTAATTTTTGCAGCAGCCAGGAGGGGCACAGTCCCGAACCTTGGGGTTATTAGATACCTCCATGCATGGCAGGGGGGGACGATACAAAGTGGGGTGATGTTCTTTCCTGTTTTGCTGGAGTGTACAGTCAAGTTGCACTGAGTTCCAAGGGGTGAGCAATTGCGTGTGAATTATTTGCCCGTCTTGTACACACTGTTATTAATATTGTTGTTATGGTTTCCTTTCTTATTTCATTGCTGTTTCTAATAAATTGTTTGTATCTCAACCCATGATCTTTATCTTTTCATGTCTCCAGTTCTCCTCCCCATCCTGCCTCGGGGGAGGGGGGAAGTTAGTGAACCATTTGTGGCCTGGGGGTTTTCAATGCTGTTGAGGTTTAAGAGTCTTCCTTTTGTTTCGTTTTCTCAAAGAATTTTTCCCCATATGTGTTGCTAGGAGACAACGACCGAGTACTTAAGAGAGACAAAAGAAGTGGCCACAGCTTGGGGGGAGAGGTCCAGCTGGCTACTCCCTCTTTGCCTAGGGGTCTCTGGGAAGGACAAACATACTGTGAGAATTGGGCTGGAAAAAGAAGGGGCTGGGGCACCTGCTAGCTCTTGTGCTATCAGCATTCGAAGGGGAAGGAGGCTGCAGTTGCTGTGGGAAGAATTCACCACCACTGTAGGTTTCTGTCTTCAGCTGCTTTCTACTGTGAGTGGAGCTCTGCTCATAAGAGCAGCCATTGCACTGGGACCTTATTAACACCCTACCTCACTAAAAAAGAACTTTCACCATCTGCTCAGGTACCTCAGGGGGAAACCCCAGGTTCCTGACCCCTTTCCCCTCCCAGGGAGCCTTGCCCTGCTCAGGAGCTGGGCTGCAACTGCCCCACCCCCGCCAGTTTTTGCCACTGCTCTGAGGTTTCTTTGCTACACTGTAACTCATACCCCCTGCTTGCTGGGACATCCCACGGTTTCAGCTACAGCTGCCGAAATTCCGATACATCTCACCTACCACTCTGGGACTTTGCTCATCCCTGCCTTCTGACCTTGCTGCTCCAAGGTTCCTGCTACAGCTCTTTTTGCTATCCAGAGGGGGCACCAGGATCAGGTCCCCCTGTGAGTTCGTAAAGGAAGCCTTTTCTCCATCCATTTCTGCCAGCTGCATCTGCCATTACTGCGTGGAGGGAGACAGCCGAAACCCATGCCACAGTGCCCCATGCAGCCACGGAGGAATCATCACAACCTGCCCTGCCCAACTGGGAGCCAACAGCAGCCTTGACAGCTGCGACCATAACTACACCTAAGGGGAAAGTGCCTGCAGTCAAGAAGGCTGCTACTGGGTTTCCAGTTTTGCTGGTTGTTGCTGCCACTGTTGTTGTTTGTTTGCCTTGTTATACATACTAGTAAAGAACTTATTACTTTTCCCATATTTTTGCCTGAAAGGCCCTTGATTTCAAAAATTATAACAATTTGGAGGGAAGGGGGTCATATTTTCCATTCCAAGGGAGGCTCCTGCCTTAGCAGACACCTGTCTTTCAAACCAAGACAAGTGGGAACACTAAATTGGGGAATACCATTCCTAAACCTTGACAGCCTTATTTGGCACTCAGTGTGGGACACAAAGGGTTGAGATAACAGATCTGTCAAGAGCAGGCTGGAAACATATTTGATCTAAGCATTTGTAATAGGTACAGAGCCACTGGTTATAATGTTGCTTCCTCTGTTCACATGGTTGTGGTACCTAACCTTGTATATGCTCCCATATATGCACTATGTGCTCCTCGTGATGCTCTTCAGAGAAGGGAGAGGGATCAGGATTGCTTTGTTGCTGTACTGTGAGATATCAGTTTAGGACATAAACATCAAGGGCTTGAAAACTTCTAAGATCACTTGCCCAGCATCTGACTCCTTGGTTTTTCCCTCTAAGATTGGGACTGTTGAGCCTGAAATGCTGTACCACTTGCTGTTAACATGGGCTATAAACAGCCACTGTGATTAGCCTTTGTATCTCTGCAGGCTTTCTGTCTTGAAAAGATGTGACTTTGCTGAGCAACACTAAACATTAGATAATTATGTAGATGTACTCCAGAGATTTGTTTTGAGATAAACACTTTGAAGCCATAAAATGTACTGGATCTGTAGTAAAGCTGACAGTATATTTGCTTTTAGCACAAGAGCCATCTTGCCAGCAGGACAAAATACTACTTCCTGTAAAACCCAAATGGACTCAAATGTTTTTGGTTGGCTGTTTTTGGGGGGATGTTGGTGTGGTTTGTTGTTTGGTATTTTTAAAGCACCTGGAACTGACTCTAACTGGTGTTCTTGTGTTAATTTCAGCATGTGATTCTTCCTTTTTCTGTGATCACACATGAATACTTTGAATTATGTTCTGTTGGGAAGAGGCCAACTGAAAACACTTGAGCAGCAAACAATCTACTCAGATGAGACTAATCTTTGCATAACAGGAGTAAAGGAGAATATTTTGAAACTCATCTCCTTTTGCAGGAGGCAGGCAGTGCTGTTGGCATATTCTAAGGGCAAGATGTGTATTACTGCTTGTCTGATGTCCAGTACAATGAAGCTGTGATTTGCTAGGTGCTCTCAAACCTGCAAAGTTAACCCAGACCATAAATGCAATAAGGGTTATCTGGCTACTAATGAGATGCAAAAATGATGGTTACTGTACAGCTTCCAGTATGCAAATAGAAGTAAATTAGAGCTCTCTTGAAAGCCCAGTATACTCTGAAGGGTGATGATGAGTGCCTTTCTTTTTTCTGTAACTAGACTCTATAACAGCTGGCTTCTGGTGAGTCCTTCTTTTTCCACTCTCAGAGTTAAACATGGGATTTTAATGATATGTTCTGTAGATGTACATGTGTACAGCTGATGTACAGCTGTAATTTTAAAATCTACATTGTAAGTCAAGTGATCAGTCTGGTCAAAAATTGTTGGCTTGGCTTTCTTTATCGCTAAACAAGCAAGTAGGTAGCTGTCCTGGGTTTGGCCCAGATCAGTGGAGGGGGGGCATGGCCAAGACTAATGTTATTTGACACCACCTCACATCATTGCTGGGTTGGGGGAAAAGGGTGGGAGAAATCATGGTGGGTGAAATGGTCCAGTATTGTTTTATTTTACATGTAAATCGTTTTCTTGTCTTACACCTTTCATTATTCATATTGATGGTGTTACTGTTCCTTTTCTTACCTCATTGCTGTTTCAAGTAAGTTGTTATCTCAACCTGTGATCTTTACCTTGTGTGCTGGGGGGGAGGGGGAGGGGAGCTGCTAGCTGCATCCACGTGGCCCATTCCTAAACCATGACAACATTTATTAGCCCCTAATGTGGAGCACCACAAAGGGTTGAGATAACAACAGATCTGCCCAGAGCAGGTTGGAAACAAATTTGATCTAAGTATTTGTTGTATTAGGTACGCAGCCACTGGTTACAATGTTGCTTGGCCTGTTCAAGCGCGTGTGGTACTGTAGTGGTTTCACATTCGCCATTTTCTGTTTTCCAAATTTAGTGTAGTGGTTTGAGTGTCTCCTAGAATTATTTACTGTTTTTCTTGCTGTGAGATAGGATTAGGAGAAAAGCAAAGCAGGCTCAAAGTTAAAAGGTATAAAGATAGGTTTATTAAAACACTGAAAGAAAAGAATGAGAATCAAAATGAAACCTTCAAAACACTTCTTCCCCACAACTGTTCACTTTCTCACTAACAACATAAAGAGACAAAACCTGGAACTTTTAGTCAGTTTACCACCTATAAAATAGTCTTTCATCAGTTCATTTAGAGAAAGAAGCGTCTTTTAGTCTGCAATGGAATTTCCCCACTGATACCATAGAACAGTTTTCTTGTGGGTTTTAATTGTCACAAATACAGCTGCCCGGAAACCTGCCTTTGTGAAGTCCCTCCCATTGGCAGATTTCCCGTCAGCTGCATATGCGTCATGGACGCTGCTGGGGTATCATTTTAAAAATGAACAATTCCAAACACAAAGGATTTTCTTCATCTCATGGAACAGAGATCTCTTTTCTCTTTTTTCACTGGAGCAGAGGGCTTCATCTCTCTCTCTCTCTGTTCAAGCTTCTCAATAGATCATAGCTTTCATAAGATCAGAGCTACTTCAATATTTACTTAATCCATCACAAATACCTTTGCTCCAATCCACAATCTGAACAATCTTATCATTTCCCCAATGCATATTTTTCCACGATTACAAGGATATTCTAGTATATTACAGTCCATTACCATGGCTCATAAAAGACTTTCAGCCTAAAACCAAGGCATCTTCTCATCTCTCCTCTCACTTAGGATCTTTGCTCTCTCTTCAGTAACTTTGTCTCATGCCGTGTCTCTCCACGTTTCACTCCAACTGTTCTCTTGCTCATAAAGAGGATTTAATGTTTTGCAAGTTTTATCTGTCAACGAAAGAGTTAACATTCTCCCAGGTCTGCAGAGGGCATGATTGTTTTTCCCTGGGAAATGGCCAAAGGTGACAGACTCAGGCTGTGCCGGGGCTGGAGCCAGGATGTCTCGCGTGGCCAGCAGGCAGTTTTGTGCGGCTTTCCAGGTCTCTTGCTCCTGGAAGGCCTTTTGCAAAGCCTGCACGACTTTTCCCCACACTTTAAGGTTTTTCCCCGACACTGAAGTGTGGCGTAGCGGCAGATGTTAGCAGCCACTTGGGCCTGGGCTCAGTCGGGACAGGACATACTCTTCTCCCCTCCCTCTGCCTGGAAGTCATCGGGCCCACCCTGGCCGAGACAGCTGCAGCGACAGGGCATGGCTGGCCCGCCAGGCCCCGGGGACCACGTGGCAGAGTGGGGCTGGCCCTGTTACCTGTTCTGGGGCCGGGAGAAAAAGGAGTTTTCCTGGAATTTCTTCTGATTTTTAACCTGTGTAGCCCAGAGGCGTATCTAACTCTAATTGGTTAATCAAGCTGTCAACTTCAAAGCCAGTCACTAATTGTTTTTTGCTATAACTCTCTTGGAAAAAATCACTCCTGTGCTAAACCAGCTCAAGTACCTAAGCCTGTATATATTCCCATATGTGCTCCTTGCAATTTTGTTTTTCACAGCAGGGAGAGGCATCAGGATTGCTTTGTTGCTGTATCGTAAGATACCAGTTTATGACATGATAACATCAAGGGGAATGATGGTCCTTTGGGATGTGTATTCAGTGTTGCTCTCCTACCCTTACCTTGGTTGCTAGCTTTGGGAGTGCATTAATAATAGTATCCAGTGGGGGGTGGGAACTGGGGAGGATGATTTTCCCCAGCTTTTCACCCCCTTTTCCTCCTTCAGACCTGTTACATCAGCTTTTGAGAATTTTGAATTCTCATTGCATGTTAAGGAAAGCATGTTATTTTTGCTAAGTTTTCCAGGTCTCCTCAGTGCAGTGCACACAATGAAAGAAACAAGAAAGATTTCTAGGGAGAATAGAGATCTTCCCCAAGGGTGGGATAGTAATGAGTGGCATGGACTGTGGCAGAAAATGGGCCAGTATTTGGAGGATTTCTCTCCTCCAATGGTTTGGAAGGTCATCTCTGAACAACCAGAGAACCCTGTTAGAATGCTGAGGTGACTCCAGAGAGGCACAAATTACTTCATTTTGCTGGGCCCTGGCTGCTATTTATCAGACACTGCTCATTACTAGACAGCACTCTCAGGGGGAGGAGGAGGAAAGCAGAGCAACTGGCACTGTGGTCACTCAAGCTGCAGCTGAACCAGAGGAACAACCCGTGCTGGTAGCAGTCACCCCTATAGAGAAGAAAAAATCCAAGAGCAAATCAGGTCACTTAGTGAGGGATGAAGAGGAAGTAGGGTCCTCACAACAAGAGTAAAAAGCATGGCCAGAGATAGTAATTTGATACCTATCCCTGGTTGAGCTGCGAGATATGTGAAAAGATTTCAGCTGCCAGTAGGGTGACCCATAGTGACCTGACTGTTCCAATGCTGGGATATCATGACCCAAGATATGGAACTAGATGGTAGTGAAGCCATGCAGCTGGGATCCCTGTCCTGGGATGTGAGCATTGACCAGGGGATTGAGAAAAAGACAGAAACTCTCAGCCTCTGGACATGACTCCTGTCAAGCATGAGGGAAAGGTATCTTTTCACAGATGATCTATCAGTGCACTGAGACAAGTGGAACACCATGGAGCAAGATATCCAGTACCTGAGAGAATTAGCTGCGCTGGAGGTACTCTATAAGGATTCAAGTAATGAGCAGTCCCCTAATAGATCCAGGTGAAGTCTAGGGCACACAACCCATGTGGCCGAAGTTCCTATGGAGCACACCATAGTTGTACGCCAACTCATTGGTGATGTCATGGAAAGAAGGAGAACAAACAGTGGATAATTTGGTTGCTCAACTGGTAATATGAGGAAAGTCTCTCCTCCTCCCTGTGAGCCTGCATCTCAGCCACAGAAAGACTGTCCAAGGACTTGCAGCAATTTAAAGAGGAAATGTCCTGTGCCCTGCCAGTACAGGCCAGAGTCTCTGCTATTAAGAGCAAGCACACCCCTGCTCAAGAGAGAGAACACACTGTGAGGTAGGTAACCTGTGCTTTTACCTGCATGACCATGCAGAGGACATGAGGGAGTGAGATGGAAAACCCACCTCTGCCCTAGGAGCCTTGGGTATGTGAGTTGAGAAGAATAACAACCACCACGGGAAGTTCTTCAAGGATAAATGCTGCTCCAGTTTCCAGTGGGCAGGTCCTCAGACAGGATGGAAGGTGCTGATGTTACTTCCAGTCCTCTTGAAGGGACCTGCAGTTCATCATATTTACAAGTGAGCAATGAGTACCATGACCAGAACTAGAGGGGCCCGGCCTCCAGCCAGGTGTAGGAAAGAGACAATTGGATCTATTGGACTATGTGGATCTGATGACCTGGCACATCAGATCCACAGGAGTATAAGGCTTTAGTTTATACCAGTGCACAATGTACCCTGATGCCATCAAGATATAGTGAGGCAGAATCCATCTCTATTTCTGGGGTGACAGGAGGATCCCAACAGCTGACTGTACTGGAAGCTGAACTGAGCCTGGCTGGGAATGAATGGCAAAACCACTCCATCCTTGGCATAGATTACCTCAGGAGAGGGTATTTCAAGGGCCCAAGAGGGCACTGTTGGGTTTTTGGGATAGCTGCTGTGAAGACAAGAGGAAATTAGGCAGCTGAATGCCTTGCCTGGTCTCTCAGAGGATCCTTCTGCTGTGGGACTGCTTATGGTCGAAGAACAACAGGTACTGATCACTACCACAACTGTGCACTGTCAACAGTACTGCACTAACTGGGATTTTTTGGCCCCCATCCATGAGATGATTCATGAACTGGATAGCCAGGGAGTGGTCAGCAAGATCCACTCACCCTTTAATTGCCCCATATATCCAGTGCGTAAATCCAAGGGAGAATGGAGACTGACAGTTGATTATCGTGGCCTGAACGAAGTCACACCACCACTGAGTGCCAGACGTGCTGGAACTTCAGTACGAACTGGAGTCCAGGGCAGCAAAGTGATGCTGTCATCAACATTGCCAATGTGTTTTTCTGCATTCCTTTAGCAGCAGAGTGCAGGCCAAAGTTTGCCTTCACCTGGAAGCGCATCCAGTACACCTGGAACTGCCTGTCCCAGGGATGGGAACACAGCCTCCTGATTTGTCATGGACTGATCCAGGCTGCACTGGAAAAGGGTGAGACTCCAGAACATTTGCAATACATTGATGACATCATCCTATGGGGCAACATAGCAGAGGAAGTTTTTGAGAAAGGGGAGAAGATAATAGAGATCTTCTTGAAGGCTGATTTTGCCATAAAACAAAGTAAGGTCAAGGGACCTGCCCCGGAAATCCAGTTTTTAGGAGTAAAGTGGCAAGATAGCCACTGTCAGATTCCAATGGACATGGTCAACAAAATAGCAGGTATGTTCCCACCAACAAGCAAGAAGGAAACTCGGACTTTCCTAGGTGCTGTGGGATTTTGGAGGATACATATTCCAGATTACAGTCATATTAATTGCAAACCCTCTCTTATCACATCACCTGAAAGAAGAATGATTTCAAGTGGGGTCCTGAACAAGAACAAGCGTTTGACTAAAGTAAACAGGAGACAGTTCATGCAGTAGCCCTTGGGCCAGTCAGGACAGGACAAGATGCGAAAAATGTGCTCTATACTGCAGACAGGGAGAATGGTTCTTTCTGGAGTCTCTGGCAAAAGTATCTGGGGAGACTCAAGGACAGTCCTATGGGTTCTGGAGTCAGGGATACAAATGATCCAAGGCCTTTTACACCCCAACTGAAAAAGAGATACTGGCACGTTATGAAGGGGTTCAAGCTGCTTCAGAAATGCTTGGCACGAAAGCAGAGCTCCTCCTGGCACCCCAACTGCCAGTGCTGGATGTTCAAAGAGAAAGTCCCTTCCATACAACATTCCACTGATGCTATGTGGAGTAAGTGGATTGTTCTGGTCACACGGCAAGCTCCAGAAGGGAATCCCCTTGCTCAGGGATCTTGGAAGTCATCTGGAACTAGCCCAAAACTGAAAATTTCAGACTATCAGCAGAAGAGGAGGAGGAGAAGGTTACACATGTTGAGGTGGCCCCACCATATAATCAGCTACCTGAAAATGAAAAGCAACATGCTCTTTTTGCTGAAGGTTTCTGCTCTATCATAGGAATACATTAAAAAATGGAAAGCTGCTGTATGGAGTCCTACGTTGGTATGTCACAGAAGCTGTTGAGGAACAAAGTGGATCAAGTCATGTTGCAGAGCTGAAAGCCATCCTGCTGGCTTTAAGTATCACTGAATGTGAGAAGTGGCTAGCACTCCACCTCTACATTGACTCATAGATGGTAGCAAATGCTCTGTGGGAGTGGCTGGACTGATGGAAAAAGACCAATTGGCAGCACAGAGGGAAACTCATCTGGTCTGCAAGACATTGCTGTCTGGGTAGAGAAGTTGACTGTAAAAGTCCCTCATGTAAATGCCCACATACCCAAGAGTCAGGCTATGGAAGAAGATGGCAACAATGGTCAGGCAGATCAAGCTGTCAGGATTAAAGTGGATCTGGACTGGTAACATAAGGGTGAATTATTTCTGACTTGGTGGGCCCATGACACCTCAGGTGATCAGGGATGAGACGTAACAAATAGATGGGCTTGTGATCAAGGGGTGGACTTTACTGTGTACACTATCACACAGGTTTTCCATAGGTGTGAAATGTGTTGCAATCAAGCAGGCCAAGCGGATAAAGCCTCTGTGGTATAGGGGACGATGGTTGAAATGTAAATATGGAGAGACCTGGCTAATCAATTACATCACACTGTCACAAACCTGCCAAGGCAAGAACTGCATGCTGGCAATGGTGGGAACAGCTACTGGATGGCTAGAGACATACCCTGTGCTTGACACCACTGCCTGGAACACCATCTTGGGCCTTGAAAAGCAAGTCCTGTGGTGACATGGCAACCCAGAAAGAATTGAGTCAGACAACGGGACTCATTTCCAAAATAGCCTCATAAACACCTGGGCCAGGGAGCATGGGATTGAGTGGGGGTATCATATTCCCTATTATGTCCCAGCCTGTGGGAAAACTGAACAATGCAATGGACTGGTAGAAACCACATTGAAAGCAAAGTGTGGTGGGACCTTCAAACATTAGGATCTACATTTAGCGAAGGCCACCTGGTTAGTTAATGCTAGAGGCTCTACCCATCAAACTGGCCCTACCCAATGAAAACATCCACGTGCTGTAGAAGGGGATAAAGGCCCTTTGGTGCATATGAGGAATGTGTTAGGGACGACAGTTTGGATTAGTCCTGCCTCAAGGAACGGCAAACACATCTGTGGGATTGTTTTTGCTCAAGGACCCAGGTGCACCAGGTGGGTAACACAGAGGGATGGGGAAACACGATGTGTGCCTCAAGGGGATTTGATTTTTGGGTGAGAACAGCCTGTAATGTTGAATTGTATAATATTGGTTGCTGAATGACACTGCCACTGTATGTCATAACTCCCATGGACAATGAGGTTGGACTGTTCCAGATACAGCAGTCATGAGCTCCTGATGCAGCAACCAGCTGATAGCACACCAGCCCTCCTTCCCTGCAAGACATCTAGGACAGATAGAACCCACATTCATAGACTAAATGAACTGAACAGACATTTTGGAAGGACAGCCATTGTCTAAGGGAATGATACCCATGCGCATGTGTGTATATATACAAATATAAATATATATATTTGGAAGTTGCAGGATCTGGACATGACATAGATGGTATAGAATAAGGGGCAGCTAATGTCTTCGTTCCAGTCAGGATAAGGTTAATTTTCGCAGCAGCCAGGAGGGGCATAGCCAAGACTGAGGTTATTAGATACCACCTCATTCCATGTATGGGAGAGATGGAGGGCAGTGGCATTTTTCTCTCTATTAGTATTGCTGTTTTTACTGTTCATTTTCTTATTTTATTGCTGTTTCTTGTAAATTGTTCATTTCACAACCTGTGATCTTTTTGTACCTCCAATTCTCCTCTCCATCCCACCACAGGAGGCAGGAGCAGGCAGTGCATGGTCTGAGATGTTTCAGTGGGAACAACAGATTGGGGAATACCATTCCTAAATGGCAACAACTGGTCTTTCAAAAAAGTGACAAATAATTCTCCATAGAGGACTTTTTAACATGACTAGTTGCCTCAAGAGACAGCCATTTGACACTTACTGTTCAAATTCAATAGATGATGGTAATGTTTCTTCTGTTGTACAAATCTAAGTTTTTAACAAAAGTTGAGCTTCAATGCCTTTTCTGCTTAGCATTTTGAATAATTTATGGTCACAAAAAACCCAAACAAACCGCATGAGAGATTAGGCAGAGATCTCAATGAAGTAACTATATCATTAAGAACCAATAAAGTCTTCATCAAACATTTGTGTATGGGCATTTTGTTACCACATTAATGACAAATTAGAAGGGATTTAGATAATAGCTACAAGACACTTGAAAAAGTACAAAAGAAGCCTTAACCTCTCAAGCTTAATGCATCACTGAAAGGCATTCAGCTGTGGTAGCACAAGTATTTCCAGAGTTAATATTCTGCAAGAGAAGTAATTGGGAGCACAGAGATAAAATTCAGTTTTCGTCAATACATTATAACATGCCCATTCTTTTAATAAAGGTGAGTGCTTTCACAGATAGTTATTCCAGCCAAGATCAGCAAACATTTCAACACCAGTGTAGTTTATACCCATGAATTAGAGGGTTATACAAGCAGACTTTATGCAAGACAAAATGCATATTCACAGAATGCATTTTAAGTCAAAGCTACTCCATTGCATGGCTTTTGTTTTGACAAGGCCAAAGAGGGTGTTGCAAAAGAGAATATTATTCACAGCCTTTGCCTAGGTCTGACAGCAAAAGGTTTCTAGCTGTAGAGATGCCTAAGGATTAATTTAAAATCAAACATTTTTGCACAATGTCTATCACACAAGAATTGACCCAAGTGGCACAATTGACTAAACATTGGTCCTTACACTGTTCCAATACTCTGGCAAAGAGTTTTGCATCTTAACACCTCCAAATATTTTGCTACAATGAATATGAAAACATATGCCTTAAATATTTTAACTAGGATACATATCTTAACTTGGGGAAGAGTCACAGCTATTGCAAACATATCCCTACCTTATCAACTTACGTTTCTTCTCCCAAGCAAAAGCCCTTTACCCAGTATTCTCAATTACTTGTATCATTTTAAGAAAACAAAACAGCCCAATGGAAACTCATCATGTCATGTTTTAGTAGTACTAAAATCATAAGGAGTAAGACAGCCTACTTGCCAGGCAGCCTTCTCTGGGATTAACAAATACTACAGTATCTGAAAGTGGCACTCACTTAATACAGCCCTTTTACATTCCCCTTGTTTTCCATGTGATGGCTTCAATTAAAAAATCCCAAACATCCAGAAAGTCTGAAGTTCACATTTCTTCAAGTCAAGCAAGATTCCAAAATATCATACTTGCATCCCAATTCAGTAGCTTTATCATATTTCTCCTATTTGTAGGCCACTTAGGGCAGATATTTACACATTTAAAATATTTCAAAAAATGTGGAGATAGGCAATCGATTTGACTCCTCTTGGCTACTAGTGCTTTGGGGGAAGGTACACAGTGCCAAATTACTATTAAACTTATCTGGTGAGATGAGACATTCTTATTCAGTCACTACCACAATAGCTTAGTAATTGCAATTCTTCTAACTCAAAATGCTGGATAAAATACTAGTTTTAAAAAATGAAGTAGCACTCTGGAAATAGGACGCTTATTTTGTGTACATGCATGTATATACACACATCTGATGACATGCAGCCCAAATTACAAAAGGACATGCTATATTATGAGTCACATGACCTCTAGTCCAGTCACACTGCAGTCCATCTGTAACTGCTACATTTCCAACTAACTCAGTTACACTTCGGTCCAAGATAATATCTCCGCTGTTTAGCCTTTGCTACACATTACTATGACTATCTGATGACGGCCATAAACTACACAGTCAAGCTGGATGTCAAAGAACAGAATAAAGTTCTGCAAGCATTTTTTTCTGGCATTTCCTACCCTCTAGATGTAAAATGAGCATGAATGGATTACAACTAAAGTGCTATTAAACAGAAAACACTGTGTGAATACATCACTATGTAAAATAACAGGCAGTGTAAACATGACTTCAGAAACAGCAAGGTAAAAACATGTTTGAGCTTTTGAGAAGTTACAGATATGGTCCCACACTCAGACACTGGCAGAACATCACTGCAGTAGCAGAGATCTGAAGGATTTACCAGACAAACAAAATATTAAGAACACCCTTCCAACACTAGAGTCAAAAGTCTCCATTCATTTCCATAATATAAACCAGATTTAAAGCTATGCATATGCTTTTAGTTGTTATCTCTTGAACACAGGTTTCTTGCAAGAAATCTCAAGAGGCACAATTCTTCACATTGCTATCCAAGAAAAAGTCATGTTTTGTTTTACCTCATCCAAGGATCACTCTGTACAGACTCATGGAAATAGAGCCAAACAATGAATTATGCAAACTGATAGTGCTCAATCTTTCCAAATGGAAAGCTTTCTATTTTTATTCTCGTGGCAGAGGCAGGGTCTCCTCTTGCCACACAACAAGACCTAAGTGCACACAATCTTCTATTCTCAGGCAGTATTAGAAGTGGAAACCATTTTCTGTGCTTCTTAGCATATGCAATATCCTTACTTGGATCAGAGGAGTCCTAGGGGAAGGGCTGGAAGCTGGCTACCATCATTACCTTGCCTGTTGCCTCCTGAAGCCAGGCAGATGTCCAAAAGAGTCTACAGTCTAGGGGCTTCTGTGGGTCCCACACACCAAATCATCCAAAAACCTACACGCAACAGCAGAGTGAGAGTCAATCAAGTATTCCCCAGGCCTGAAAGTGAGAGATCATAAAGTATGCTTATGATCCATGAACCAGCATGAGATGTTTCTTGCCTTCCTGCCTACAGACAGATTCATATCTCTTTCACTTTGGAGACAGCCAACAATAGGTGATCATATCCTACAGATAGGCGGGTTGCTTACTAGCATCAACAAGACCTAAAGAAAACAAAAATAGAAGCTTAATTACACTGAGAGAGAAGTTTTGCAGCACCTCACAGTGTAGAGGCCTGCAGAAGGCAGCTTTTATGCTCAGAGTAGCACACATTTGTTCCTTGGCACCAATAAGTATTTTTGTGGAGTTGTGTTCTACCAGTTACAACTTCTATTTGCTTAATTTTAAGCTCTCTAGAAAGCATCCTATAAGACCAGAACTTTTAAACATGGTGCTCATACTTGCCATCAGTTATCTGTAAGTCCCATATCAATTCACTGCTCTGAAATAAATTATTCTCACATATTTCAAGTTGCTTTGAAATCAAAACAAATAATTTGGAAGAAACCGAGATCCAACAATACAGAACTCTAAGCAGCACACAGGTAACAAGTTGCAAAAAGCAGGGAAAGCAATGCTTTAACAAGTATTTAGCTCCCAAATCACTTGCAAAAACTAAGCATAATGCTTGGGTTCCTCCCTCCCCCATTTGTTTCAAGATTTGTTCCTTCATATAGCAAAAACACCTAATGAAATAAATTGTCCTAAGAACTACCAATCACTAACAGTGCAGTTCATTCTTCTTGTTTCCTTGACACAGCAAACTTGGTCAAACTGTGCTTCTGGGCAGCACTACACATCTAATAATGAAGCTTCTACTTATATAATTTCTCAATTGCACCTTCCCTGAAATATTGGCTTCCAGCACAAGAATGGGAGGTCACCAGTGTATGAAATAACTCAACTCCTTCCTTGAGGGTGGTGATCTGGAACCTGAGCAAAGGGTTGCCAAAAATATTATTCCCAGTCATAATGAATAGCTACATAAAGTCACTAGATAAGGCAAAGATTAACAGGAATAAGGACAGCCATTCAGAAACATCTGGGCTTGTGACAACCTTCACTGCAGATGTACGCTTTTAGCTGATTTCATGAGGGGGGCTTGCAGTTCAGGACTGCTCCTATCCCTCACTGATACAAGCTGCTCTCCACAAAGTGCTTGCTTCTGAAGACTGCTGCCCTTTCCATCTAGCTAGGAGGTCCTAAACTATGAAGTACTGCAGTAAACCTGAGCATGCTATATTAGTTTATGAAATATGCTTAGATGCTGTGCTTGAATTTTTAACAAGTCCCCAACCTTTATTGTAGACAGCACTAAGATACTGATAATCTACCATTTAAACAAACATTCAGGGGGACAGGTTTTCTGCTTCAATTTATCAAATACTGGTTACAGGACTAGCAGCTGAAAGCAGAATCTGTTGATATGTTGAACCAGCCTTTAACAACAGTAGATCCTGTCAAAAAGGTACAAAGAGAACACTTCCCTCATTTCAGTTTATTCAGCTGGTTCAACAACCCAGAGATAAAGGTCATATTTATTCAAGAAAAAACAACCTGTCAAAAGGTCCAAGTGTTTCACAAGCACAAATCAAGCATTTGCATTCCCAACCAACTAGCATTAACACTTTATTAAGGTCACATTAAACATAGGCTTTACTCTAAATATTTATACTTTAGCTTAACTAGAAGCCTTTGTACTTCCCTTCCAGTTCCTACCCTCAAACCACACCTCAAGTGGAAGAAAATTCCCGAACTGTCATTGCCACAAAGTTTAAAAAGTTACAGATAGCATATTTCTAATCCGGTTTACCTAATCTTAGGAAACTAAAAAGACAAAACAAGATGAAGCTAAACATTTCATCAAGTCAAGAAATCTGAAAAACAAATCAGATGCTGATCTGAACTACTGCTCACCTTGCATATATTATGCAAGGTGAGCATAGAAGCATATGAAGCATAGAAGCATATCATAGAAGTCACCCCACAAGATCAATACTCAACTTTATTTTATTTCTAAATGATTCAGCAAGCCAAGTCTAACACATCTAAAAGTTTGCCTGAAGGCCCAATACAAAGTAAGTCAACAACACCACTTCTCAGGACCAAAGTACTCCTTCTCCCTAGTGACAGAACAAGGGTCTAAAAAATCACTTTTCAGAATCTAAGATGCATAACCAAAGATCAAACATGACCAAAACAAAACCCACCATGTGCAGCTCCTCATGGAGGGAAGGTGAGACAGAAACAACATATGAGAGACTTCAGCCACGATGCTTGAAGAGAATTCCTCTGCTGTGGAGGGGTGAAGGCATCATGAGACCTTCATCTCCCACTCTCAAAATAAGCATCACAGGACTGGTCAGAAGGATTTACAAGAAAGGTACAACATTTTAAGGACATAAAATACCAAAAGAGATATCACATTCATAAAACTGAGGTAAGGCAACTGATAATCTTGTCTAAAGTCTACACTTGTTAATACATATCCCCAGATTGTCATAGCTTGTTTTAACTTCTTTCCAAGAACAATTAAAAACACATAGTCTCCAAGCAAAAATATGTTGATACATTGTGATTTCTTTGAAAAAAAATGGATGAGTAATGTAAGTGCAGGAAGAGGCTGTCAAACCATTCAGGTGTAAAAATGGCCCAATTACCAATCCAAGACTAGAGCAACTTCCTGAATAAGTAATAACAGAAGCGAGTCTAAGAATATACCTACCACACCTACATGAGCATGTCCACCAACTCATTACAAAAAGCAAGCCTTATGCCAAAGCCTTCTCTTCCTTCTAAATAATGAAGCTGAACTGAACATAAATCTATTATTCCACATGCTACAAGTTAATTCTGAGTTTGTGGAACAAAGCTCTTAAATCTTGACCCAGCATCATGGTTTAAGTCCAGCTGGAAATAAAGCACCATGCAGCCGCTTGCCCAAACCTCCTCAATCCCACTGTGGTGGAATGGGGAAGAGAATCCAAGTAAAACTTATAGGTTGAGATAAGAACAGTTTAATAATTGAAAATAAAGTAAAATACAGTAATCATGGTAAATGATAATAATGATAATAAAAAGGGAAAAAACAAGTGATGCACAATAACAGTTGCTTACCACCCGCTGACCAATGCCAGACCCCCCCCTTCCTGAACCCAGATTGGCCACCTTTCTGGCTAACTCCCCACAGTTTATATACTGGGCATAACATTCTAAGGTATGGAATATCCCTTTGATCAATTCAGGTCACCTGTCCTCGCTGTGCTCCCTCCCAGTTTCTTTTGCGGATCTCCTCACTGGCAGAGCATGAGACAAGGAAAAAAAGTCCTTGACTTAGGATCAACACAACTTTGCAAAAAACTAACACACTGGTATGTTATTAACACCATTCTCATTCTGAATCCAAAACACAGCACTGTAACAGCTACTGAGGAGAAATTAACTCCATCCCAGTTGAATCCGAGACACCCAGAGAGGTCAAGATGCATGTCAGCCAAGCAAAGAAATCATCCAAAAATTTATTTTGGTTTGACAGAAATCAAAGGGCATGAAATGAGAAACACAGGAGCCACTACTAAAACAATAACTCCTGGGAGAAGAGAGCTGAAGGGGACATTATTTTGCTAGAGACCAAGCAGACATCAAGTGCAAAGGGGTCTGCCCGATGCAACATATCTTCTGCAGGCACTATGGCATTTCAATTGCTTCCTTAAAGAAAAAAACATGCAATTCCTCCTCCAATTGTTTCGAGAATTTAAGTTTTTCCCCCTTTCTGGGGCAGCAGTGCCAGATTTCTTGCTTGCTGTATTAACAAAAGAGCCACAAATGCATTTTTGGATTAAGAGGAAGACTCAGAGATAAATGCTTCTCATTTATCTACCTTTACCAATCGTGTTGCTGTAAGCCTTTGAAGGCTGCCCTCTAGAAATTTGTAGAGGGAGAAAAGGAAACGAGAGGGGAAAAAATCATGAAAAACAGTCATGAAGTCCACAAAGTTTTGAAAAAAAAAAACCCTCACAGCTTTTATCTTGAGTTAGTCATCCTACGCAGGATGCTCCTACATGACAAACAAAGCTATCAAGGGAAGCCCCTTTGAAATAAATATACACGGACTAGAGCCAAGAGAACAAACCTGGGGGTGGAAAGGGAAGAATTTGCTCTCTACCATGAAGTACCTGCGTTTCTTTGGGGTTAAAATTGAGAAATAACAGAACAGAGACAGCTATAACACGGCCTCTTCCCAGAGGGCATCCTGAGAGAAGAGGCCCTGCAGGCCCCCAGCCAGCCTGTCCTACAGATCGTCTCCCCGCTGCCGGCAGCGGGCGGGGAAGGGCAGCTCGCAGGGCATTATTTACGGGCGCCGAGCCGCCCTGCCTTCCCTCCTTCCATAGCCCCCTCCCCCCCCTCCCGCGGAGGGTGGAGGAGCTGACAGTGACCACAAGGCCCGCCGCGGCCCCTCCGAACCCGACAAAGAGGCCCAGCAGGCGGCGAGGGGAGTGGTGCAGGCCCCGGCGGCAGCTCGCCGGGACATCCGCGGCGGCGGGAGGCCCGGTCCGCCGGGGGAGCGGGGAAAAGCCGTACCTTGAAGTAACCGCCCTCGTAGAGGGTGTTGGGGGGCCCGAAGATCGCCACCTCCCAGTTGTAGAGGTCGGACTCGTCGACCAGGGTGATGCGGAAGCCCTCCACCGGCTCCTCCTGCAGCGACTTCAGCTCCAGCATCAGCGCCTTCTGTGAGCTGCTCATCTGCTGCTGGGCCATGGCGCGGCGCGGCCCCCGCCGCCCAGGCTGCTGCTGCCGCTGCCCCGCCGCCGTCGCGCTTCCCCACAGGCCCCCCGCCTCGCGCTGACAGCCGTCGCCGCCACCACTTCCTTTTGTGACGGCGCCCACTCGCATCTGACCTAGGCGCGGCGCGCTGCGCCGCACCACGCCGCGCCCCGCCGCACGGCAAGCCCCGCCCCGCCCTTACCGGCGCACTTAAAGAGGCAGCGCTCTCCACCACACCGTTTGTGGAGTGCGTGGGTGTGTGGTTCCTGGCGTTGCATCAGCCCTTACTGGGCAGGTCCACATGTCGTGTGAGGCGGAAGAAAAGCTGAGTGGAGAGCTATGAGTGGGACGGAGGAGGTGGTGTTCCGTGGGGGTCACGAGTGGGGCACGGCCAGTCGGTGCTGCTGCACTGATAGACATTCACGGTCAAAAAAAGAGCAGCTTTTGTACAAAGGATGGGTTTTGAGGAGCGACTTTGCATGACCCAGGATCCCCTAAAAATCCTGCATCAACCCCCAAGCAGCAGTGTGTCAGGAAAATTAATCCACAAACACCAGAAATTTATGTTCAAAAAGGAGACAGAGGAGTCCTGTAAATACATTTGAATAAAGGGAGAGGTCGTGGGGCATTTCCCCTGGAGTCTCTCAAATTTTTAGGGGACGCAGCCTCCTTCTTATCCTAATTTCCCGGCCACATTTCCCTCTCTCTTTCCCCATTGGCTGAGGTACTTGAGAGGTACAGGTTTATTAGATGCCTAAGACCCCTTCTAATGTATATCCCCCCATTTGTCTTTTTCTTTTTGTCTCTGTTCTTTTTCTCTAAATCCAGTGATTTAGCAGTCTTGAGTAACAGTCTGTGACAATTAGTGGAATTCTGATGGAATTTATGGTTTCCCCCATTGCTTCTTTCACCTCTCCGTATCTGGCATTATCTACCATCAGGACAACTGTTTGTAAAGACACATCCTTCTCATTCCTTTCCAGTAGGAGAGGAACAGGCAGTTATCTCTCTCCCACTGGTGTTGTTTTCACTTGTCTCCACGGATGTGTGAGACGCTACAGGCAGAAAATGCAGTTTCAATCCTTCCTCCCTTTTTTGGATACGGTTAAGGGAGGAAAATGTTTATGGAGTTGGCAAGGTACATCGACCTGTGAATGTCAGCAAGCACCTCAAACCATGTTTGTGATCTCCTATTCCTTATTCAGCCTTTAACAAGAGATATTATTAACTATATTATTTATTATAAAAATAACTTTTTTTTTGTTTGCTTATCATTCAGAAGGAGGACAAATAGCATAGCACAACCCCAGATGGTGCGACTCCGGGTCTCACTTCTGGAAATGTTAATGCACACACCTGGCTTGGCAGCACAAAGGACCCCCCAGCTGTATAAGAAATATCTGGCATGGAGATGTAGTTGCAAGCTGGACATCTTATCTCAGCCAGGACAGGAGAAGTAATAAGGATGTAACAGCCCTGACAGGAAAGCTGATGCCTATTTCTTAATAAAGAATTAATGTGGTTCTAGCAGGATTAATTTAAACAAATAATAGGCTGTGATGAGTTCTAAACTAATTGTAATGTCCCCCAAAATGTCAGAGTTATTTGAAGAAAATCATTGTTGTCTGTGGACTTGCAGCCAAATAAAACTGGAGGTGAATAAAAGTGAAAATCACGTAATGCCTTAATATAAATGTGGCATTAGATTACATAGAGTCTAGGGATGAAATGGTAAAAGACCCTGAGATGCTGCTACATAGAGAGAGATTGAGGAGTGTTTACTTGTCCTGGTTTGAGGGGGAAGTGAGTTTTCCAGGAAGTTGAGGTCAAACCAATCAGTGGTCAGGTTTGAATGTTGGCACCTGGAGTGGCCACTGAGGGGTTGGACACGCCTCTGAGAACACAAGTGGTTAAAAGCAAGGACTTGCAGAGGGATTTCTTTTTTCTGGTTCCGGTTTCAGGAGAGCAGCATCTTCTCTTCCCCTGCCCAGCTTACAAGGCTGGGTGGGGGAGGGAAACCATGTGGCCAGGTTGAGGTAGGCCGGTGCCCGGGGGGGCGGTAGAGAGTGAAAGGGACTGGAGCTGAGCCAGCCCCATCCAGGATGGAGGGGTGGAGAACTGTGGAGGTGCCTCCTTCACTCCTTCCGTTCCCCCCCCCCCCAGGAAGAAGGTGCCCAGCTGTGTGTGGGAGTGCCGAGCCTGCGAGTGCCTGAGCCTGCGGCCCTGCTGGGAACCAGAGACTTTTAACTCTTTCTTGGCAGAAGAAAACTTTTTCCAGACATTGATTCTCTTGGCTGGTGGTTTGAGAGAAGAGAGAGAGACAGCCTGGGACTGAGATGATAAAGGAAGATGAAAAGAATACCAGATGGGCAGAGATGAAGAGGAGTGGCTTTTTGGGCTGGACTTTTCTTGCATAATGTTAGCCATAGACGGACCCTGAATTCTCCTGAACACAAATAAGACTGTATTTGGGTGGATGCAGTTGGCTTGAACCAAAGACTTTGTGGCAGTGATTGCCACTGTAGGAGTGGAGCGAACAGAGAAGAGAGGAAGAGGGTGTGGTGGCGCCCTCTGTCTTGAGGGATGAAGATCTCTGTTGTTGGAACCCTCGGCCCCAGGGGTAAATGTGGGGGGGACTGTGGGCCTGAAATTGGTCTGAACTTAGGCTTCAGGCTCTGCCAGTGTCTGTGTGAAAGGCAGACGAGCAACTTTCTCATGTTAGCCTGAGAAATCTAAAGGAGGAATTCAAACAAACCTTGGGAAGTGAGAAACCATCCGCAGGTGGTGTTTTTCCAGCATGTTTACTGGAAAGAAATGTTTACTAAAGTGTGTAGATGCTGAATAACCAATCATGTTCTTTGTACCGAACTACTCTATAAAAGTAGAATTTAGAAGAATAAAGTTTGCTCTCATTTTTACCATCATGGAGAGTCATGTTGTTATTTCTGTGCCGTCCGAAAACCATAACACCAGGGGACTGCTTGTCCCAATATGAGAAGATGGCTGGTTTTTGGTACTTGGCCGAACATCCTTAAAAGAGCCCTATATGCGGTTTTGGTCCATGGATGGTGGTGAGAGCACTGGACATGGAAAGGAGGGTGTCACCATGGCAGACTTCTCCGGGTGGTGCCATGGGTGACATGGGAACACGGGAGGGTGGACCTGTGTTTCCTGTGGGGGGTCTATGGTGCGAGAGAGACTCCTCTCTCCCTGGATGAATTGAAGATTGGTTTTTTTTGAGTGATGATGACTTTGATTGGGAACCCAGGGTTTCGGTTTAAGCAAATAAGATGGAGGGTAACGTGTAAGTGTTAAAAGTTAGAGGGTGGAATGGGTGGAAATAAGGGGAGGAGAAGAAATGTTCTGGGAGGTTTTCATTTCTGGTTTTTTGTGTGTTTAGGGTTTTTTTCTTTTCTATTTTCTGTTCTTATGTAGTTTAATAAAGTTTTCTTTCTATTTCAAGTTTTGGGCCTGCTCTGCTCTGTTCTTGACCATATTTCACAGTAGTTAGGAAAAACATACACTCATGGGTGCACTGGCATCTGGCCAGCGCCAACCCATGACATTACTTCAGGATTGCCACCCTGGAGTGAGCTCAGATTTACAGAAAGTTGCTTAATTCTACTCTCACATCCTCAGCCTGGGGGCTGGAGGGCTGGATCACAAACACTTGGATGGCCAAAATGCTGTTTGTTGAAGGAGCTCCTTAAAAGCCAGACTGTACTGCACTGAGATGTTTTTTCTGTTAGAAGCTCAGACACGTATTCTTTTTATTTATGTCTTAGAATAGAATAGAATGGCATATACTAGAATAGTTCATTTGGAAGGGACCTACAATGGTCATCTAGTCCAACTGTCTGATCCCTTCAGGGCTGACCCAAAGTTAAAGCATTTTAATACCCAAATGGCTTTTAAACACTGACAGACATGGAGCATCAACTATTGGGAGCTGCCCAATACCTCCGAGGGTCCAGCCTTGCAGAGAAATGGCTTAATAATAGCGAGACGGCTTCTCTGGACATGCTTTGTAAAATGAAAGGTTTTAATAACAACAAAAATAATAAACATTATAAAACAAAGAAATACAAGCCAAACACAGTGTAGAAAACACTCTTGCACTGGCTAAGGCATTCCAAAAAAGCCTCGAGCACCTCTGTGCTGTCCCTTTAGTACTTGATTGTTTAGGTGGGCTATTTGGCACCTTGCTCAATGAACTTGGCAACAGGCTTTGAGATGCACTTCCAAAGCCCAATCACTGTCTCTGTGCTGGTACTGAGCCAGTTACAATGAGCAGGCTATAGAAAATTCTAGTTTAACTTTCTTATATGTTTCAAGGTAAGCTGAAACTCTTTCCCTTATATAGAAACACCTGCTTGGGTGTAAGAATGCACTGCTACAATCAACCACCTCTCTAGGAAGCCTGTTTCAATGTCTGTCCCTCTTCTCTGCAAATAAATGCTTCTGAACATTGTTGAGGTTTGTTTGCCTTTGTTCTGGCTTGTTAAGGTTTTTTTTCCTTTCTGTGATGTAATCATTAAGAGTTTGTACCATCCCCTTTATATGTCAATCCTCATACCCCCTCCCTGATCCCTTGTCCATCACTTGATGTACCCTTCCCTTATTCTAGAAGGCTCTAAGAAGGGCGTTGAGTGATAGGCTGGAAAGTAAGGGTCCCTTCCCTAATCTACCCTCAATGATTATCCTCGTTGTCTGTTATGTGCCCCGTTCCCTCCCCAGCCTTCCCCCATTGGCTGATGAGTGGTTCCCTCCATGGTACCCTCCTCCCAGTAAAAGGGGAAGTGGGCTCCGAGCCTGTTGTCAGAGCCTCTCTGCACAGCCTCTTCACAGTCTGTACCCCCTGGGTCTAGGAGCTCTCCGGAGACCCCAATAAAGACCTGGACTGATACCACTGTGAAGAAGCCTCTTTCAGCCTTTGCTTTCTCCTGACAACAGCCCTCCCGTGCATGGGGTAATGCCCGTAGCCACCCTTCAGTACCCCAGGGCACTGAAGAGCGTCCCCAGCTGACTGCTGTGCCTGCTAGCCGGGGTTCCCGATCAGGATGATCGGGAGGCAGTCTCAGAACGTCAAGTCTAAACCTCCCCTGATGCAGTTTCAAACCATTCCCACAGATCCTGCTGTGTACCAGGGAGAAGAGCTCAGTACCTCCCTCTCCACTTCCACTCCTCAAGAAGCTGCAGAGAGCCATGAGGTCATCCCTCAGCCTCCTTTTCTCCAAAGTAGACAAACCCAGAGCCCTCAGCTGATCCTCATAGGACATTCCTTCCAGCCCTTTCACCAGCTTTGTTGCCTTCTCCTGGATGCATTCACATACTTTAACACCCTTCTTAAATTGTCTTTGGTTGACAGACATAATATTTTGTCAATACAGGATCAGGTTGACTGGCAGGATATGTGGGCTGGGAGCTGTGCTCTTACTTTGGTGCCAGGCTTCCTGGGTAGCAAGTACTTCCGTCACCATTGTGTTTGACAAACCATCTCATCTGAGCCACATCTGGAAGGCTTGCAGATATGATGCTCTCAGCAGTGCTCTCTTAAGGAGAGAAAAAGCTCTTCACCTCTGCCCACCACATCCAATTTGGCCCCATGACAGGGGTCAGTTGATGAAATTCTGCATGGGGCCAGCATGTTATCAGCTCCACGAGGGTTCATCACACTCTGAGGGCTGACCTGCAACCTCCCAGAAATGGCTTAATAATAATTGCAAGACAGCTGATCAGGTGTGCTTTGAAAAACAAAGAGTTTTAATTAAAGAGAAAATAACTGTAACGGGATTTCTTAGAGAACATGGACATGATGTGTTATGGAATGAAGTTTGAGCTATCCCAAACTGGGCCTCAGATTTGGGCCTGTGTAGAAGTAGATAAGCCTGTGGCGCATTTAGAATTTAGGTTAAGGTGTGTGTATGGATTAGATAGGATAGTTAGAGTAGAATTAGGGTAGCTGGCTTAAACTGAGATTGTTTGCATTCCTTTTCACACTGAATGCCAATTAGAAAGCACCTGCAATTGTAAATGATTTGAAACTGTATATAATCGGCCATTTCGGGAATAAAGAGGAGAACGTCGGATTTCACCATATTGATCGTGTTCTGCGTTGTGCTCTGTCCAACTTCCATATAGTTAATAGAGACCCTGGCTTCATGTGGCGCCTGAACAGAGACTCTTTGCTTAAATGCAGATTGCTGAAATGCAGTTTTATAATGCTTGAATGCGTGGTTTTGTTTTGTTTTGCTTAAATGCAGTTTTGAATTTTTATTTTATCGTTTAAATATGGATTTCACTTGTGTCTCTGCACTTGTGTCTGCACTGTGAACGAAGTTCAGACTGAGTATCTGAACCAAACACAGAGCTGTGACGAGCTCACAGAGCTAGAAGCTGGAGCGTGACCCGTCTGGTTTCATCTGGAGGGAAACAGCGGCACACACTGGAAAGGAGAGGAAAGTGGCCATGGGGTGAAACAAAGGAAATGAAAGTAAAAAATGGAAAAGGAATTCCAAGCGGCAACGCAACTTCTCACAAGTATTGTCTCTAAAAGATGCAAAAAAGTAAAAGAAACTGTCATACAACAATTAGCCCTATGAGCCAGAAAGAAAGGAAAGTTAAGCCAACCATCGCTTATGTTTAGTAAAGCAGAATGGAAGGAAATAGGTGAGATGCTGTGGGATTCTAGCCATTTCACAGGGAAAAGAAAGTAAACAAGCTACAGAACTGGGCACAATTTGGAAAAAAGTTATAAATACCTTACAAGTGTTCGCTGCTGAGCGAAAAGCAGCCCAAGCAGCAATCCAGGCTCTGGAAGGGGCAGGGGCACCCGGGTCTGCCTGGGAGTGGCCACCACTGAACCAAAAGAGACGCAGAGACCATCTACAGTTGCAAGGTTTTTAGGTATTAGTTCTGTTGTGGTGTGGGTTTTTGCTTTGAGTTTCCAGGCCAGCTTTCTATTTCATTTGTGTGTTATGATTTAAATTATGCATACCATTATATGTCAATTCTTTTACTTGTCAGCTGGCCACTCCCTAGAGGTTTCCCCATTGGTCCTCAAACCTTTATCCCTTCCCTAAACTTTTCCTTTCCCAGTTGTCAATCCCCTATATCCCTGCCCCTGTTTCTAAAACCTTCCCTGCCAATTTCCCCTAGCTTGATATATCATTTGCTACTTTGTATCGTTCCACTCCTTTTGCTATTCCCATTGGATTTAGTTCTGTATTCCCCGCCTTAAACTCCTCCCTGAGTGTACCTTATTGGTTGTTTGCTTTGTGTCGCCCTTTCTATAAAACCCACGGCTGGAGGCGTGCTCCCCATTCTTGGGTTTCAGCTTTAGGCTTTATTCTTCAGTTGTACCTTTAATAAATCTCCTCAGTTTACCCCAAGACCCGTCTGGTCTCTGCTTCATCTCAGATCGCGGAGAGCATCGGAGACCCTGGGCGGGGAGGAGAGAGCTCCCCAGGGGAAGGTGTCACACACTTTTGCGGCCGAAGCGCCCTGGAAAACAGACTGCCACAAGTTCCACACATCCCGTGAAAGGGAACTCGGCCCCGGTTTGCTCTTCGCTGCGGGATGTGATAAACTCAGAAACGAGCTACACGAGTCGAACACCGGAAGTTCCCCAACCAGTGACTGGAGAAACTGAGAGCAGACAGGAAGTGCAGCAGTCGCCAGACTCTAGGAGCGTAGTGAAAGATGAGGAGAAAGGAGGGGCTGAAGGTGGAGGGGGGCCGGCACAAGAGATGCAACAGAGAGGCGGAGTTCAGGGCAGTGATGTGAGCAGGGTGGCACCAGGCGGACTGATGATGCAGGAGCATGTGACCAAAACAAACATGGCGACTTCTGTTGGAGTCCAGGGCATCCCTCTGATCACCCTGGAGGGTCAGGGACCTGGTCAAACGGGTCTGCAACCTGGACAGGAGGGTTTGGAATGTGTACAGGCTGGTCTGGTCCGTCGGTGTGCTCACAGAGAGCCAACGGGCTCTGTCGCTGCTGGCCCAGACACAGCGACAGGTGTCGTAGGGGGGTCAGTCTGCGAGCAACGCAAGCAGTACTGACTCCTGTGGGTTCTTTGCCTGGCAGAGGCTTATGCGAGCGATGGAGATTCGACAGGCAGTGGAAAGAAAGGAGGAAACAATTTCAGACGAACAGAGGGTTTATTGCAAACACCTCCTCAGCCCGGGACTGTTCGGGGGGAGAGGGGTGCGGGGGGTTTTTGTCCGAAGGATTCGGAGGGGGGGCAAAGGGGGTGGCCAGCCACTGCCAGCCAACCGGGGCAGGTTGCCAGGGGATACAGGTGTAATAGAACATCACTTGGACTAATCAGGGGAAAATAGGAGGGATTTACAAAGGCGGGAGAAATGACAGGCAGCTAACCGTGTGTCGCATGACAGGTGCCGGAGTCATGTGAGTTTAACAAAGGAACAATCGAGGGGTGGGGTACAGGGAACCCAACAAGTACAAAAGTATAGAAAGCCTAACCGATTAAATTAACACACTGCCACAGTCTGGGATCTGTACAGGGGGGTTGTAAGCCTTGGCACAGAGCCCAGGGAGATGCAGGCTTTGACTTCAGTCCATGGGAGAAACTACCTACATTGCAGGAGGAGTTACAAGTCACCAAAGTGTGAAATAGATAGTAATCAGTTTATCACTGGGGGTGCATGTATTTTTGGGTGTGTGGACTTGAGAGGACAAGATGGAGGATTCAGGGCGTGGTCCTGTCCTTCTCCTTCTTCTTCTGGTCCAACGTTTCTGCTGTGAAGGTGGAACGTTTGGATAGGGACAAAGTAGATATGACCTGTCTAGCATAGGTGTTGGGTATTGGTGATTAATTGTAAATAATAGAAACGTAATATGTAGTATAAGAGGTCAAGACCCTCCCAGAGGAGGGGAGAGCATCCTTGCCTCTGCTGCTGCACTGAGCTCCCCAGGGCACAAGAAGAGCTTGTGAGATAAGAAATAATAAACAGAGAGCGAGACCTTGAACATGAGAAATCCGAAGACTCTGTGTGTTTCTTTGCACCCGGCTCGCAACTCATCAAAGGGCAGAGACAATTTGTCACCCTAATCTCGGTGGGTTAAACCCGAGACTCATAGAAGATATGGGAGCCTTGCAGCCAGGCCTCACATTGTCTACCATGATTCCTCGAAATTGGCACTTAACAATCATTGATTTGAAAGATTGCTTTTTCTCAGTTTCTCTGCATCCAGAGGTTACACCAAAGTTTGCCCTTTCAGTGCCCATTTTAAATATGTAAGAACCTTTGCAAAGATTCCACCAAGTAGTTTTACCACAGGGGATGAAAAACAGTGCCACAATTTGCCAGTGGTTTGTCACACAGGCCCTTAGCCCAGTCCAACAGGCAAAGCCTCATGTGCTACTATACCACTATATGGATGATATTCTAATTGCAGCTGAAAAACAAGATGACACGAAGGAAAACTTAGCCTTTACCACAGAAGCTGTAAAATGCGCAGGATTGCAAATAGCTCAGGACAAGATTCAACAAATGCCTCCATGGCAGTATTTAGGTTGGCATATTAGATCCCAAACAGTACAGCCACAGCAATTGCAAATCCAAAACAAAATTTCTACCTTACATGAAGCACAAAAGTTACTAGGGACCATTAATTGGGTGAGACCCTTACTGGGAATCACAAATTCAGATTTAACTCCTCTTTTTGCATTGTTAAAAGGAGAGTCAGATTTGTCTTCCCCAAGACATTTGAATCATGAAGCACAATTGGCCTTGCAAAAGGTGGCAGATGCTATTGCCCATAGGCAAGCCTCACGATGGGTGCCTGATCTTCCATTTTTACAAATCCTTTTAAATCCTTTACACCAACCACATGCCTTGCTGTTCCAAGGGGATCCCAATATAGCTGACCCTTTACTTATCATTGAATGGATTTTTTTACCTCATTAAATGACAAAGACAGATGTTACTCAACATGAAATGTTTGGACAGCTCATTATTAAGGCACGAAAGAGATTACAAATGTTGGCCGGCTGTGATTTTGAACAAATTTGTATACCTATAACTACTGTCTACCTGAACTGGGTTTTGCAAACATCAGGACCTTTTCAGATTGCACTTGTTGATTTCTCAGGTCAGATTACTCTCCATTCACCACCTCATAAGTTTTTAACGACTAACTTTAATATTGTGTTAAAACCTAAATGCGGTGAAACTCCTTTTCAAGCTCTCACAGTATTTACTGACGGCTCCAGACGATCCCTTAAATCTGTTTTACTTTGGAGGGATAATGATACTGGTACATGTGCCTCTGATGTAAATGTAGTTTCTGAGTCCCCACAAATTGTGGAATTAGCTGCAGTTGTTCGTGCTTTCCAAAAATGGCCTACACCTTTTAATTTAATAACAGATTCTGCTTATGTTTCAGGTATTGTTGAAAGAGCTGAAGCTGCTGTTTTAAGAGAAGTTTCTAATGCCAATCTTTTCCAGTGGTTATAACAATTAATTTTCCTTTTAGATGCCAGACAACGTCCTTATTTTGTTATGCATATTCGCTCTCACACAACATTACCTGGCTTTATAGCAGAAAGAAACTGACAGGCTGATTTACTTACTTTATCTGTCCAGGTACTCCCTGATTGTTTTGCACAGGCTATACTTAGCCATTCCTTTTTTCACCAAAATGCTGCAGCTCTTTGTCGCACATTTACTTTAAAGCTCCAACAAGCAAAGGACATTATTGCTGCTTGCCTTGATTGTCAGTGTCATAATTTTGTGACAGGCTCACTAGGAATTAACCGGGGTGGCTTATAAAGCCTTCAAATATGGCATACTGATGTCACTCACTACCTTGAATTTGGTTGCCTCAAATATGTTCACTCATCCATTGGCACCTTTTTAGGTACATTATTTGCATCATGCCACACAGGTGAAACTGCTAAAGATGTTTGCTGCCATTTTTTGGCTGCTTTTGCAACTTAAGGGATTCCTCAACAGATTAAAACTGATAATGGTCCTGCTTACACTTCTCAACGACTTTCCTCCTTTTCTGCCCTATGGGGAATCTCTCAGATCACCGGCATCCCTCACTCCCTCAACAGGACAAGCAATTACTGAATGTACTCATTCAACACTTAAGCACCTTTTAGCTCAACAGAAAGGGGGAATGCAGGGATGTACTCCAATGGAACGGCTACCCAAAGCACTGTATATTTTCAACTTTTTAAATTGCTGTGCTGATAGCAAAGTTCCCCCTATAATAAAACACTTTTCTACTTCTAAAGAAACATCATTAAACATGGGGAAAAAAGCACGAGTCCTCCTAAAAGACCTAGAAAGTGGAAAAATCATAGGCCCATTTCCTTTTATTACATGGGGAAGGGGTTATGTGTGTGTTTCCACAGATACTAGTCCTCCTTGGGTTCCAGCCAAGAATATCAGACCCTTCATTGAACAGCCAGCTGATTAAAATACAGAAAAAGATTAATGCCCTTGAAGTAGTGGTTTGGGTTTCTCAGAGACATCAAAGTAATAAAAGATAAATCTTCCATCCTCAGAGAACCAGTCGACCAATCATCCAGAGGTGGTTGGTACTGTTCTCCCTTTTCTTTTGATGACCATTTTCTTGCATTAGACTGGCAACACCCAGACCCTGGCCAGTTTGTAACCTCTTTTGAACATGTGCTTTCAGCAGGTCTGTTAACTTCCTTTCCCTGCTTGGCCTGTCACACAGGGGATCATCAAGTGTGGACTCTGTGTGAGTGTCAAATTTGTGGGTGCCTTTGGTATTATGCATCTCAAAAGAAGAGCTGACTGCCGGCATTGTGACCCTTTAAGGAGCAGTCAGAACAGTATAAAAATTAAACAACTGGTGTGTGGGCATCGATATGGTTTGCCTGAACTTTAGGAATAATCAGGCAAACAGTGGCTTGCTATCGCTAATGTTTTGTAGTGTTAGTTCTACCTCCTCCCGCAGCAGCAATGGGGAACCCCTTATCACCATTGCCTCAAAGTAATATTTGGCTTACCCTAGCAAAGGCTTTTTTAGTATTAGTGCTTTCTCCTGTTACTTTTACTTGGCCTGTTAATCAGTCAAAAACAAATGTATGGGTAACTTTAGCCAATTTAACAGGACAAGATACTATATTCTTGGCCATGACCTCTCCTGAAAACCCATTTTTTACTTGTCTCGTTGGTTTACCTTTAGATACAGGGCCACATCCCCCTTCTGCTCATATCCTTCATTTTGAAAATCGTGTCGATGCTTGGGATCAATGGGTCCCATATCTCCCTCATGCAACCCTGAGCCCCAAGAATTAGAACTTTTGGGATCTGTAAAAATGGACTTTTGTACTAAATTTAATTATTCTGGAGCCAACCAATCAGAAGCATGGGATGTTTCTTCGAGCCAACCCATATTCAGAAATTAAAGTGCCTGGTGTAGTTACACTTCCACCAACATCTCTCACTATACTAATGCTCTATTATCATTACCAGCAGGAGTGTTTTTTATTTGTAGAGACAGAGCTTGGGCTGTTATTCCATTGCATATTAAGGGAGGCCCCTGCAGTTTAGGGCGACTCTCGCTGTTAACACCAAACACATCCATGATTTCATTACAGATTTCCGAGGAGAGGGAAACACAGTATTCATATGTTTACCCCTGATTGCGATGATAACCTTGACTTTTAGTCACTACAACAGCATTGGGCTGCCTCCTTCTTTGTTCCAGGAGTAGCGGCTTGAAAGGCACTGGGATTGTTAAACAGACTAGACTGCTGGTTAGTTCTACAAACTAATGCTACTTCATTTGCTTTAACAGGATTGTTAATCCTTGTTGATTTGATTAGACATGCTACATTGCAGAATCTAGCCTCTATTGATTTTTTGCTTTTAGCACATAGACATAGATGTGAAGATTTCACCTGGAATATGTGGAATCTGATAGGGTCTCCCATACAGTATTTCATAGGGACTGATGTTATCCCTTCGCCTGGGTTGGATGCGAATTCTTAGTAAGGTTATAGGCAGTGCTTGGACCCATGTCATAGATGTCTCTTGACAAATTTTACTAATTTCTGTTTTAAGAGTCCCATTCATACATTCAACTTTGCCACTCGCTTGGGGTCTATATGATGTATGAAGATCCCAAATAATTCCCAAGATTTGGCTGGTTTCTTTAATTACTATTGCAACGAAGTGTGGTTCCCTATCTGATGACATTCCTAAGGGAACTCCAAACCTCGGAATTATATGGTTAAGCAAGACTTTTATCACTTCCTTGGCTGTGTTAGTGCGACAGGGGTAAGCTTCTGGCCATCCACTGAAAGTATCAACTTATACTAGCAAGTACCGGTATCCCTCTTTGCGTGGTAACTCGGAAAAATCTATTTGCCGGTAATCCCCAGGAAGATCCCCTGCTTTTGTCACTCCTTACACAACTCTTTTCCTCGTGTCAGGATTGTTTTTACAACAAATCTCACATTTGCTCACTACTGATCGTGCGATGTCAATCATTCCTTTTCCTACCACTACCTTTTTTAGGTGTTTTAAAAGATTTTCAACCGCAAAATGTGTGTTTTCATGTTCTCTCTGGGCTAGCTCCCAGAGAATCAGGGGTGATACTACAACCTGATTCGCTGGTGTAACAGCCCATCCACTCTCTGTGATCTCAGACTTAAGGAACTTAATTAATTTATGATCTGCTTAGTCATATTTTGGGGTGAACTCTGACAAATCAATCTCTTTGTGGAACTACTGCTAGAATACCTTTTTCTGCAATTCCTCTTGCTACTTTATCAGCAAAGCGATTTCCCAGTTCTGGAATGGTTTTCCCTCTTTGGTGACCTTTACAGTGCATGATAGCTACTCCTGTGGGTTTTTTAATGCTAAGAGGGCAAGTATTTGTGCAGCATGTTTCACTTGATTACCTTGAGCATTCAGAAGTCCTCTCTCCTTCCAGACACCAACCTACCATTCCCAGGAAGGCTTGCATTTCTCTTACAGTGTGGGGCTCTGGGAGTCGACAGATGTCTTCTTTCCGTGCTTTGCTGAGCTGTTGGTGTCCCTGGAAAATCTCAAGTCCCAAATAGACTACTGCTTCTTTAACAGTCTGTGCTTTGTCTTCTGAAACTCTATACCCACTTAGTCCCAGGAAGTTTAATAAACTTACAGTAAGTCATATACATTCTTCTTTGGTTCCAGCTGCAATCAAGATGTCATCCACGTATTGAAGAATAACTGCTTCTGGCTCTTGTCTTTTCCAGTCCTCTAATTCCTTTGCTAGCTGGTTTCCAAACACTGTTGGGCTGTTCTTGAATCCTTGCGGTAAAACTGTCCAAGTAAGTTGACTTTTTCTCCCTGTCTGAGGATTTTCCCACTCAAAAGCAAAAAGCTCTTGGCTATTTTTGTGCACAGGAATGCAGAAAAAGGCATCCTTCAGGTCCACCACAGTAAACCACGCTAATTCATCTGTCAGTGTGGTCAAAAGGGTGTAAGGATTGGCTACCACTGGGTGTATGTCCTCTGTAATCTTATTAATTGCTCTTAGATCTTGTACTAACCCATAATTTTTACCATCTGCTTTCTTAATAGCTAAAATGGGGGTGTTAAATTTAGACTCACGTTGCACTAATAAACCATGTTGTAAGAATTTTTCAATTATAGACACTAATCCCTTGCAGCTCTCTAATTTCAAAGGGTATTGTCTTTGTCTCATTGTTGTGGCTCCTGGTTTGAGTGTAATACTCACTGGCTCTGCATGTTTGGATCTTCCTGGGATATCACTGGCCCACACTATTGTATTTACCACATTTTCAACTTCAGCGGGGATTTCATTGCATTTTTCCTGTATGAAAGTGCAGCAACTTTGACAAATTTAGATTCTGGAATTATGACTTGTACACCCTTCCCCTTTTTGAATTTAATTTCTGCTTCCAATCTTTCTAGCAAGTCCCTTCCCAACAATGGTTTAGGGGAGTTAGGCATATAGAGGAATTGATGGGTTACCCAATACTTTCCCAATTTAAATTTTGAAGGTTGGAAGAAAGGCCGTGTTTTGCTTACCCCGGTCACCCCAGTGACATGTACAGTATCATGACTCAGTTTCCCTTCTAAAGTATTTAACACAAAATATGTCGCTCCAGTATCTACCAAAAACTCTATGTCATCTTTCCCCAGCTTACCTATAACCAAGGGCTCTGCTGGGGGGTAGCCCTCAGTCCCCATCACTCAGACCCTGAGCCGTTTGAGGTTTGTACTACTGGGAGTTGGGGAGCTGAGGATTTTTCTTTCAACACCGGACAATCCTTTTTCCAGTGTCCCCACTTCTTACAGTATGCACACTGGTCCTTCATCTTTTAAGACCAATATATTCTCTTTCTTATTATCTAGGCTCTGTTTACAGGCTAATACCATAAAAAGCCAAACATACTCCAACTCCTCAAAATATCTGTCCCCACGTAGGCAGGATATTAAACTTGATATCAATCTTTGGACAAAACTCACAAATTTAGGTCATATTTCTCCATTATCTAATTCATAAGTTGGCCACATTCTCTCTGAGAGCCTAATAAGTCTAGGTTTTAAAAGCATAAATTCATCCAGTTTTTCAATATTAACCCCAGAGGGCTATCTCTTGGAATAATATTATCACCTTCTCTGGAGAATGCACAACCCATTCTGATATCCAAAAGTAAAGAGCAAAAAGATACAAACAAACACACAAACAGGAATGGGGATTAGAACTCAAAACCTTCAGAGCCACAGTGCAGACATTAATCCCCTGCACCACACCTTGGCTGTAACACCCCCTGCAGCCCAGCTACTCTAGGAGCCTCAAAGATTGCTCAAGCCCCAAGCAAGACAAACAATTCTTACTGCAGGCGAAGCATCCCACAGGACACCGCAGCCTCTCCTGCAATCCCTCTGCTCTCACCCACAGATAAAGAGCAAGACATCCCTGTCTAGAACCCTAGGGTTCCCCAAACAAAATTACAATTTACAAATATCTATTAGCACCCGACCCAGATGCTAAACAGAATACCCCTTTATTCACTCATGTGCCTCTGTTCCAAGTGTTCTTTGCTCTGATACCTCTGGACCTCTGCTGGCAGGATAAGGGGGCTTCGGTCCAAAGAAGATTTTCCAGATGCCTCACCCATCCCAGCAGAGTCGCCAGAAACTGATGCCTTAAGAAGCTGAAACCAAGGCTAGGCAGAGTTAAGGAATAAATTGAGTATTTATTAAGGTGCCTTCAAGGCCACACTCTGGCAACACCAGAGCCACAGTAGTGACTTTGCCCAGATGGCTCCAAGATGGAAGCAAAAGGAGGGCCTCGTCACGAGGTCTTCTACTTTTATAAGTTCCAGTCCATTTGCATATAACAGCCAACTGTCCAATCAATAATTCTAAATCCCAAAGCTTCATCCTCCTTGCTTGCCTCCTTTTCCACGTTGTTTATGCTCCAGGCCTGGAGTTTGAAGAGAGTGTCCTTGAGTCCCCTGCTGGGACAAAAACTGCCCTGCCCCAATCATCCTGTGAAAAAATCCCAGCACCACTTAATATGAAAGTGAAAGCTACCCACCAAAGCAAAAACAGGAAACCCAAACCTAAGGCATCATATGGATGCAAAGATAAGGGTGCAAAAGGGTTTAGCAGCATTTAATCACTGAATACTTTACATTTACATGACAATTGGATAGGGTTGTTACAATCTGCTATGTAACAGTTGGTTTTTGCTATTATGTATTTGCTTTTGCAAATTACTATAAATTGTAACTGCCTTTGTAGATATGGTGCAAATTGTAATTGCTTTTGTGAACAGTATAACTAAAATTGTACATGAAGCAAGGCTATCACAAAATGTGCTTGCAAAAGATGTATCACAAAATATGACTGGTCTTGCAACATGTATAACCAAGATAGCACAGGCAAAGAACAAGATACCATAAAAGGAAAATACTAAGTCCAAAGTGGCATCAGAAGACCACTCCAGACTGCCTCCCTGACGGACCCTTGGAGACTGTAACTGTGGACTTATGCAAGGCTGTGGCAACCTGAGGTGGAGTTGTGGTAAACAGGCTCTAAAAATGTGAGTCCTTTGAAGAAGTAATGCAACTGCAACAGTATAAAAGATTGCTTGCTAAAAATTGGGTGTGCCTGTTACTTTTACTATATTGATCTGTCCCTTATTATCCCTTATTAAACTCTTAAAATTTTGAAGAGTGGACTTTGCTTCTCACAGGGTTCACTACAATTATAAGAATGACTTAACTACAGATTTCAGATAGTAACATTCATAGCATAATCAATTCATAAGCACACAGGTAAAACAATGTGTACACCTGTCTTGCAGATGGTTTGTATCCCATTAACATTTTGTATTTATTTTGTGTCCGGAATTGCCTCTGCCTCCCACCTCCCCCGGCTCGAGAATATTGCAATGGGTGAAGGGTGTGCCCGGGATCCTGCAGGGGTTGGGGACCAGAGGTTGCTCTTCTTTCTGGTGGGAGGAATTGACACCACAGCCACATGGCACAGTGGGTCTGACCTGAGAGATACTGTTACCCTGTGGTTTTTTTGGGTTTTTTCCCTCTTGTTTTTTTTTTCCTTTGGCACTGTGACCAGGGCTTACCAGCTTGCTTTTCTGCTCCTCTCCTGCTTGGGAGCTCAGAGCCAGTGCATGCTGTGCCAAGACCTGGGAGCCAGGAGCACACATAACCCGCCTCCCCCCCCCACCTCCCCCGACCAGACTGTTCCCCTGGCACGGCGGCCCAACCTCGGGACTAGTTGTAGCTGCTGAGCTGTGCAAAGGAGCACAGCCCCCGCCGTTTTCTGCTGTTGCTTTGGGGCTTTATGTTGCACTTTAGTTTGTCATCCTGCATCTACCAGGACTGCCTGCTGCTTCTGCCGCTGCTTTGAGGTCATTGTTACACTTTGATTCACCACCTCTAGGTGTCTGCTCGCCTTTGCTATTCCAGCCTCCTGCTCCGAGGTTCCTGCTACAGTCCAGCTCGCCACCCAGAATGGCACTGAGACCGGCTTCTCCCCTTAAATTTTGCAAAGGGAGCAACGTCCTCTCTCCCCTGTAGCATGAGCAGCCATTTCTACATGGAGAGGTGGCTGAGCTCATGCCACAGCGCCCCCTGCAGCCGTGTGGGAATCATCGCACCTGTCCTGCCCCACCAGGAGCCTGCCAGGGCCCTGCCCCTGTGGCCATAACTACACCAAAGGGGAAAGTGCTTGACAGCCAAGAAAAGGCTGTTATTGGTATTCTGCTTTTGTTTGTTGTTGCTGCTGTTGTTTTTGCTGTTGTTGTTTGTTTGTATTGATATATATATATATAAGTAAAAAACTGTTTTTCCTTTTCCCATACCTTTGCCTGACAGACCCTTAATTTCAAAGTTATAATAATTCAGAGGGAAGCGTGTCACGGTCTGGTCTAGTGGTGAAGGTGCCATGACCTTCTTCACTAGAAGCATCTTTAAAAAGACACCTAGATCGACAGAGGCACAGGCACTCTCAGGTGGAGAGTGATTAGCTGTTTGTGTGGTTGCCTGAGCAGGAGAGCCATGTTTGCTACCCCAGGCGACACAGGAGTAAAAGCAGCGAGATGGGGTCTTTCCACTCTCCAGGAGAGCTTCTTTATTCCTTAAGTCCGGAGGGGAAAGAGCCCGCTAGCCCCAGGGGAGATGGACTATATAGGGTAGCCAGGGGCAGGGTTTCACAACTTGGCCAATGGGGAAAGGAATTGGGAAAGGGACCAATCAGGGGAAGGATCCAAAACTGACCAACCAGGGAAGGGGAGAACCAGGAACAAGGGCAATAACCAATAGGGTACAAAGCATTAACATAGAACTGCAAAGGCTCATGGTTTGAAGTACTTTTGCTCACTTTGAGCTACAAGGAAATCTCTCAAAGGGACTTCCCAAAGGAGAGTCACTGTGAGCTGAGGCAGCCTAGGGGCTGCACATGGGCTGAGGTACTCCTGCTTACTCTGAGCTACAAGGAAATCTTTCAATGGGACTTCCCATAAGGGAGTCACTACTAACTGAGGCAGCCTAGGGGCTGTGCACTCTCCAAGGGAGTGAATTGTCTTCTGTGGATGGTCCACAGACTATTGCAGTGTGCTTTTGCTTTAGGTTCTTAGCTAGCCTTTTGTTTTATGTGAGTTAGCAATCATAAGGGGTTTGCTTGAAATTATGGTTATGCTTTAGGATTTGCTGTATGTCTTCCCTAAGCATATCCTCCCCCATTCCCTATAATGGTGCCTGTCTTTATTTGTATCAGCTTGTATTATATTTTGACTCATACCCTAATTGCTATTCAATTGGTTATATGTCAATACCTTTTACTTATTAGCTAGCCACTCCTTAGAGACTCTCCTATTGGCCCCCAGGTGCCTATCTTCTCCCTAACCTCCTCCTTTCCCAAATGTCAATCCCCTGTATTCCTATCCCTCTCCCCAGAACCTTCCCTATCAATATTTAGTTATTCCATGTCCTATTTGTCCCTGTGTATCATTCCACTCCCCTGTTCCCCCTGATAAGTTTGTAAGATGTAAACCTGCCTTGGACCCCTCCCTAGCTGTGCCCTCATGGGTTGTTTGTTCTGCACCACCCCTCATAAAACCCACTGTCTGACCCCTGCTCAGTGTCTTGGGCATCTGGCACACCTTCAATAAACCACCTCAGTTTCACCCCAAGACCCGTCTTGCCTCTGTGTCATCTCTGCACCCTGAGAAGCAACAGCTGAGAGGATCAGAGCTCCGGGAGGAAGTGTCGCTCCCCGAGGTGCTGCGTGCTTGGGGACCCCCTCCCAGAACCATGGACCGTAATAACGGACCACCACAGAAGGGGGTTATACTTTACATTCCAGGAAGGTCCTAGCCTTCCTTGGTAGACATCTGTCTTTTAAACCAAGACAACACCTGTGTGTGTGAAGGTACCTATCAAAAGTTCCTCTCAGGTTCAGTGAAATACATCAAATCCCTTTGTTTTCCAATGGGCAGAGTTGCACCTCAAGAAGAGTGGAGATGGAGGGGGGGAGGGGGGGTATCAGCCTTGGCCTCATCATCAGCAATGGTTCTTTGAGTATCACAAGCTTGAGGGTGTGCAAGCTCTGACAGGTCCCACTCGGAGGTGCTGGTGCAGCCCACTGTAGTCCAGAAGAGCTCAAAGGGCGTCAGTCAGGACTGCCGTTTATAGGGTCACAAGATGGTTGACTTTGGTCCTCAGTAAGTTTCCATTATGGCCATAACCCAAGTTGGTAACTATGGGGAGGCAGCTGAGCAGTGGGGCAGAGAGAACAGAGAGAACAGGGGAAATGATAGATTTAGACATTCTGAACTTGGTAGGCCAAAAGCCATGGAAGATTCAGAGATTTGAGGGAGGTAGGAAAGGAACATTGTGTTTTGTTTTTAGGTAGCCATGTAAAACTGCACCTGCAAAGACTGTAGTTAAGCATATTGATAAGAAACATGAACAATGTGGTTATTGCTTGGCAGTAGAATATTCTATTCAAAGCTGTAAGGCTATATAAGCTGAGCCTTGTAAGTCAATAAATCAACTTCTTGCATCCAAGCAATGAGTTCTGTCTCTTCAATCGCCTGACAGGTAACTACTGGGCTTTTTTTCCAAAGTGCGGTAACAATGATACCGTTCCACTTGGGCTACGATTCAGCTAAATGGTTTACCAAGGCTACAAAGGATAATTGCTTATCCTTTGTTACCCACCTTAATTGGGCAGCTGATATTTCTGACTGTTCCCACCTCTACCATGCAAGAGCTCCTGGTGCAAGAGCTCCTCACAACTAAAATGATAAGGTCAAGGGACACTTCACTGCTTCACTGAGACATTTTGTTCAAGGCCAATCAGAGGCTTCTGAGATCAGGCCAAAGGATGGGAAGGGGGGTGTTGCACCACCACACAGTCTTTCTTTGCAACATGCATGGTATGTCAATACTGAATATCAGTAATCCTTTTAGACTTTCAGCTACTGACATGTCATTGTTGATACAGACATGACTTGACACTCCTAGGTTGATGCGGCAACAGCAAACTTTACTGTTCACAACTCACATTTATATGGTTTTCAGAAGTCGCCCACTCGATCCCAATTGGCTAGTAACTTGTTACCACCTGGTTCACTGACCAATATCTGCCTGGATATGTACTTGCCAATGACTGGCCAGCATCCATTCCCTGCAGCCAAGTTCCTCCTCCCCTCAGTGTCCTCCTCCCCAAAGATGTCTACTTCCTTTCTTCCATGGGTATAGGCTGATTAAGTCAAGGTCAGGGTTACTTGTGTCTATGAGGCCTTCAGGCCAGCTGTTAGCGGTCACAGTTCCCTCTTGTTTTTCAACTACAAAGGAAGTTTTTTATTATCCTCTGCAGGGCCCTTTGCAGATAGGATAACAAACAAGGCACAATGAGCAAAATAATAATGATATTGTTATGATTCAGGATGGCAAAATAACAATACAAGACTCCAAGCCTTAATCAGAGGGCATTACAGTGAAGGTTTATTAGAAACACACTCTTTATACAGCACTTCGGTACAATGAGTATGTTTGGTTATTTAGAGCCTACACCTTTTTGTAAACATCTTTGACAGTAAACTAGTTAGAAAAACACCAGGTCTCAGAAGTGGGATATCTACAAGGATTGCTTGGATTCCTCCTTATGATTTCCCAGGCCAGAATGGGAAGGTTGTGTACTTGGCTTTCCCACAGGCTCAAGCCTGAAGCCTGAAAATCTATTTTCTGACCACTGTCAGTTCTTACATTATGATAGTACAAAAAATGACAAGCCCAGTTTGAATGAAGCTCTTCATCCAACTTGATGAACTTAACCCTTCCTATTGGCGATTGATGAGAGACGGGAAGACTGATTCGGTGATCAGAATTCGATTTTACTCGGGTTTCTCAAAAGCTTATATACTATTTCAAACAGGTTAATAATTTCTACTATAATAATCAGGTTTAAAATCACACAGAAAACTCATGCATTTTACAACAATTCTTTGCTTGCAGAAGTTGATTGAATCTTCTCTCTTCCTGTAAGCAGGTGTAATCCCATCTCTTGTAATTTTCAGTTTTGTTTGTTCTTGCTATGGCATCTTGGTTATCAAACTAGCTATGCTAATCAAGTCTGTTTGACTCTCTGTCTTGTGTATTCCCATACCTTCCAGCCAGTGATCTATCATGGAAAATCTTTTTGACAACACATGCCTTTAAAATTTTTACAACCATGTCCAGGAGCTAACAAAAGAAAACCAAAAGCAGCATGATTTTGCAAGGCAGTATGTCATATACTATCTACATCCAAACACTGCTATTGTTCACAGCATCAGCTGAAGGGCCATCAGGGAGGCATTGCTGGTTGTGATCAAGAGCAGTGCGTAGAACAGGGTACACACATCGGGCAGGCACCCATCAAGCTGGCATCTATAGAAATACAAACATACCTGCACTCCAAGTGACAAGGTTCCAAGGACCTTCCCACTTGTTGGTAATGAGGTCCTGTACCAATACCTTAGACTTGGGCAACTGGACTTCACTAGAAGACTGCAATGACAAAAAATGATTTAAAATAACAGGATTTTGGGAATTTGGAAATACTGTGAGATGATCCAGCGTATACAGAGCTCTGGTCACCCTACTCTGTGGGGTTTTGCTGTCACGGTGCCTTTAAGAGAACTCAGTCTCTCTGCCTGCCCAGGCTAGCTCAGACACCGCAGCAGGCTAAAGGGTACACCCAGGCAAGTCACACAAGCTGGCTGATCCCTGTGAGTTCTTGTCCTGAGAGGCTGTGTGAGGCAGTGAAGAATGCTGACAATGATGGAGAAGAAGGGAGGACCCAGTCCAGTAAAATGACAGATTTATTTGGGGGTCCCACGGGACCTCCTTACCACCTGTCGGATGCTCAGACTGCCCCTGAGGCTCTTCTGACCTGCAGTTTTATACAGCAGTGAAATGGGGTGTGGTAAGGAGGTTACAACCAATGGGCTTCAACCAAAGAGGTGGTACGAACATGGGGTGACATTACAGAAACCAATCAGGGACAACAGGGAGGGGTTTACACAGACCATGAGAAAAGATTGACAAATAACTGAAGAGTTATATAACTTGGGGAATTCCAGGATAATACCAACAGGGAAAAAATGGGGTACAAGGAACATACCATTATACAATCAACCTGCACAAACCTAACAAACTTATTATGAACTTAATTCCACACCACCACATCTCCTCCTTTGTTTTTATTAAAATGATGAGAATTGGTGCGGAGGCGGCAGATTTTCCGACTCCGGGTACAGTTCATCGAATTCTCTCTCTGTGGTCAGCCACTGCTCGTAGGGTGCATATGCTTGCCCGTCGACATCTCGGAGGTCCATAATTTCGATCTCCTCTGGATCTTTGGGGAGGCTGACTTGATTCAGGGAGGGATGGGGGGTAGATGTAGCATTCGAAATCAATCTGCTTAACATGTGTCTAACTAAACTTAAGATAATTAGGCAACTATTATAATGAATAAAATTAACAGACAAGTTTTTATAATTGACCCAACCCAGCCTGAAAGTCCCCAGCTCTGCAGAAGTCCATTGAACCAATCAGCCGTCTCCTTTTTAATTTCCCCGACCATGTCCTGCATCTTTGTGATGGTTTTGCGCACGTCCTCAGCCCTTGATGTTAGATTGAAGCAGCATAGCCCCTCAAACTCCTCACATGTGTGACCATGCCGGAGCAAAAAGTAGTCTATGGCTGCTCTGTTCTGCAAAGTGGCCTATCTCGTAATCTCCTCATCTTTTAGGAGGGCAGCCAGGGCGTTGGAAGCCAAATTCGCCTGTTTCACCACCCAACATTCAACGTGAGCCAATTCGCCCATCGCCTTAGCGATAGAAACCCAGGGCAAAAACACAGTGATTGCGACTCCTTTAGGTTTAATCCAATGAATAATTTCTGAGTCACAGTCAAAATCTAATTCTTTCAGATCTCGTTTTTGGACAGCCGAATTGTGTGTGCTATTTTTAATTTTCCAGTCACTGATTTGGGTTCTGTTGGGGGTGAAAAGGCCCAACCTCCCCAGGGTGCACGGACCTCCTACGAGGCGAGAGGGGATGCCTGGCCATGCTTGATCCCCACAAATTAAAAAACTTCCCTTAGGAAGCGACAAGGGCCTATAAAGCAAGGTGGAAGCCATTCGCACGTGGGCGACCCGCTCACACCACGGGTTGGCATTATATGCTTTGTTCGATTGGAGAACATTTGTAAAGCCTTTTAATTGCTCTTGAGGGGGAACAACTGTAAATTGAATACAAAAGGGCGCTTTTGAAGAACCAAGGAGTTCTATATCCAAAGGTTCTTCTTGAAGGTTTTCTAATTTGGTAATAAACTTGCGCCATCTGACAAACGGATTTACATCAGGAATGGTTCCCTGATCCATAACTACCATTGAGTGTGAACCATCGGGAACCTGAGATTTACTTATCCTGATTGAGTTTTGTCGCATGGCTTCCGGGAATTCTAAATGTTGGAAATGGATCCCCACGAGACAGGTTGACAGAGGATCGGTGGCTGAGGCTTGGCTAAGGCATATGTGGTCTTGGCCGAGGGACTTCGCCAAGGTGGTCCACACATTGGCCTAAGGCTGCGGGACGATCCAGGCTTGGTGTTGAGCCAGGAGGTCGGCAATCAGGATCAACGTGACCAGAAGGATGGACATGATGTACAGAGTCCGGGGCTGGATCAGGTTCTTGACAACTGAAAAACAGACTTAAAACAAATATGATTAGCTTTAATACAAATAATATGAGAAGTTCAGGGGGTCCTCCCATTCCCACAGAACTGGCGGCTTTTCCTTGAGGTCGAAATCGGAGTTTGATCCAAAGTGTTTCACGATTGGTGGGTTCAAAACCTCAAAGGTACAATTTAAAAAATTCATGGTATATAAAGCCCTGGCCAGTCTAATTGAAGGAGGTTCGATCTTTAGACCCTGTTCCTGCTGAGCAAGGACCCTTTTGATCTCCTGGTGGGTCCTTTCTACGATTGCTTTGCCCGTGGGGGAGTGGGGGATGCCAGTTTTATGTTCCACTCCCCATTGCTGCAGAAAGTCGCAGAATTCCCTTGATTTGTACACTGAGCCATTATCAGTCTTTAGGCTCTTGGGGATATCCATTAAAGAGAACGCCTGTATCAGGTGTTTGATTACATCTTGTGCTTTCTCTCCTGTGTGGGCAGAGGCAAAGACTGCACCTGAGAAGGTATCGACAGAGACATGCACGTACTTTTGTCTGCCAAACTGGGATATGTGTGACGTCCATTTGCCAAACCTCGCAGCTCTCCAGGCTGCAAGGATTGACTCCTGCTTGCAGTGTGGGAACTGGGTGTGATTGGCAGGATGGACACGAGGCCACAATGGCCCTTGCCTGCTGGCGCGTGAGGTGAAAACGCCGAACCAGGCTTGGCGCATTTTGATGAAACAATTGGTGGCTGAGCTTCACCTGCTCGAAAATGTTCGGCAGTGGGGCAATTGCTGCAGGAGCAGCGAGAGCGTCTGCCCTCCTGTTCCCTTCAACAATATAGCCTGGCAAATCGGTGTGCGATCGCATATGCATCACATAAAATGGATGCTCTCAGTGGGAGACCAGCTTCACTAGCTTCAGAGCAACTCAAAAAGAGCTGTGTTGGACACCTCCTGTAGAACAGCCTGATCTGCCCTAGAAACCACCCCTGCAACGTACGCGGAGTCTGTGACTAAATTGAATGGTCCGGGGAACCTTTCGAAAGCTCTGACAGCTGCGGCCAACTCAGCAATTTGGGGTGATCCCATCACCTCCTTGACATCTGTCTCCCACTGCTGAGTTTGGGGATCCTGCCAAGTCAAGACTGACTTGTGAGACCTCCCGGACGCGTCTGTAAAAACTGTCAGAGCCTCTAGAGGTTTTTTACTGCGGACACTTTTCAAGGCCAATGTAAACTCTACATTCGAATTAAACAATTTGTGGGCTGGCCGATGAATTGAAATTTGGCCCGTAAAGGAGTCCAGGGCGAATTGAAGCGCTTCATTCTCCTGAAGCAGGTGCTCCAACATCGGTTTTGTGATTTGGCCCCCTTTGCAAGCCAATTGGCATGTGAATGCACGCGAAATCACATGCGGCCAATTCTTTGATCCGTGTTCTCGCTTTGCGGATTAGCTCAGCCATCAATTCTTGTGGCCGTGTCATTCTCTTGGGCCGATGGTGACTGAGAAAGACCCACTCTATGATCAGAAGAGGGTCTCCTCTGCCTTGGCCCTTCCTACCTTGTCTTGGTGACTTGTGTGATGAGTCCCACTGGAAAATCACACCATGCAGGTGTGGCAGCTTTCCCATGATGATAAAATTGAATGGCAGACCAGGGTCACACCTGCTTGCCTGTCTTGTTGACATTGCCTCCTGTACCTTCACCACGGCTGCCTTCGCCTCCGGGGTAAGTGTCCTAGGAGAACTAAGCTCCTCTCCCCCTTTCAATAAATTGAAAAGAGGGGCTAGGTCCTTGGTAGTCAGACCTAGCCAAGGTCTTACCCAGTTCAATGCACCACACAACTGATGGACATCCGCAAGGGTCCTGACTTTGGTTTTGATGTCAAATGTTTGCAGTACAATGGACCGCCTACTGATTTCCAGGCCCAGGTACTTCCAAGGTGGCATCTTCTGAATCTTGCTGTCCTGCAACTCAAAACCTGTAGCAACCAACGAATTCGTTGTGAGGTCAAGCGCGTAGGCCAGCAGATCATCAGTTGGGGCGCAAACGAGTATGTCATCCATATAATGATGGATGATTACTCCCTCCGCAGGTGCGCGGATGGGGGATAGCAAAGAAGCGACATATTGTTGACAAATCACTGGCGAGTTTTTTATTTCCTGGGGAAGCACCTTCCAGTGATATCGCTTCCTTGGGGCCGCTCGGTTGATGGAAGGTACCAAGAAAGCAAAATGAGGGGCATCATCAGGGTGCAAAGGAATTTGAAAAAAGCAGTCCTTAATGTCTATTACAGCCAATTGCCAATTTCGTGGGAGCATGGTTGGGGAAGGCATCCCAGGCTGGAGAGACCCCATATCTTCTATGACGTTGTTAATTTGGCGGAGGTAGTGGAGAAGCCACCACCGAGTCTTGTCAGCCTTGTGGATGACGAAGACTGGGGAATTCCAAGGAGAGTTAGTCTCCTCTATGTGTCCTTTTTTCAACTGCTCCTCTACTAGCTCCTGAAGCGCCTTCAATTTTTCGGTGGTGAGCAGCCACTGTTCCACCCAGACTGGTGTATCAGTCTTCCAATTCAGCCTTTGGGTAGGGCACTTTTCAGTGGCCGCAGCCCAAAAATCTTTTGAGGGGTCGGGAATGTCAATTGTGACCCTCCACTGGGCCATGAAGTCTCGCCCAAGCAAGGGTTGCTCATAATCTAAAACGAAAGGATGCAGACTTGCCAATTGTCCTTTCGGCCCCTTAATTTGCACCACGCTCTTGGATTGTTTCTCCAATTGGAGTCCCCCTACACCTCTGACATGTCCAGCCACGTTTTCCAAGGCCCAATGTGATGGCCAGTCCTTGGTGGGCACGATCGTCACATCTGCCCCTGTGTCCAAAAGTGTCTCTGCGTCAAAAGATTGATTTCCCACCCTAAATGTACGTTTGATCTTTGGCTTGTGAACTGTTACCTTTTGAACTGTGTTGACTGATAGAGTGGGAACCGGAAGTGGGGGCGTGGGAACCAGAAAACCAAGATGGCCGACTTCCGGTGAGGGGTGAGGCTGAGGGAGGCTGGGATTCAGCGTCAGGGGTGTGTCTGTGGGCAGGGTTGGTGGGAGGGATCTTTAGGGAAGTGGGAGGAGTTGGGGACCGGAAGGGGTTGGAGGAACAGAAGGGATTGTGGGAAGAAGAAAGGGACAAAGAGGACGAAGATCGCCGCACGCGGTCACCGCCATTTTGAGACGATTGTGGTGCAGCAAAATTAAAACGAACTTTAGGTTTTTCACCTCTCTAAGTCTGGGGAGGGCACAATCCTCTGACTGCCTGGCCAGGGCTTTGAACTGCTTTCTGATCCAGTGGATTGTTCAGTGAAGGGTCCCCATAACAGGATGCTGACCGACTTGTCATGCACAAGGGTCTCCACTTTCCTGGGGTGCTGACAGACAAATTAAACATTAAGGATCAAGTAAATCTCCCCACACTAAGGGTTGAGGTAACCTTCCCTTTTCATTAAGGATCAAGTAAATCTCCCCACACTAAGGGTTGAGGTAACCTTCCCTTTTCATGTGACATCATCTTTCTAAAAGCAAAAAGGCAATAGAAAACTAGTTTTCTTAATTGATCAAAAGCATAAGTACAGCTATACTGTTCAAAAAAAAATCTTTGGACACAGCTTGTATGCAGCTTCATAATATTGATGCTTAAAGATTTTTAGCATTTTATGTATTTGCAACTTTGTAGACTGTTAACACATAGTTATGTCAGGAAAATTAATCCACAAACACCAGAGGTTAATGTCGAAAAAGGAGACAGAGGAGTCCTGTAACTTTATTAGAATAAAGAGAAAGGTCATGGGGCATTCCCCATGTTCCGAGGCCATTTCTGCAGGTTATAGGTCTTAAAGGTCTAAGAACATTTTAAGGTCTTAAACAGAATTCTTTATTATATGAAAGCATGTATATGAAGGTGTGAGAGTCCTAAATGAGCGGTCTTACAATGTCACAATCGGTTATGAGTATAAAGTATAAAGTCTGAGTATAAAGTCTTAGAAATAAAATACCAGAATAAACAGTAGTCTTAACATGGAATTAAACATAACATTCCAGCCTGAGGATAAAACAACTTTCAACTCCTGACCCCAAACACGGTTCCCGGCTGCGGGGATCGCAGGGACAGGAACGGGGTCCCGAACCCGGCAGAGTTCCTGGCCGAGGGGTGGCAGAGGCAGAAAGGGGGTCCCGGGGTCCTGAACCCTTGCTGAGTCTCCGGCAGCCCCGAACAGAGTTCCGGGGCAAACGCTGCAAAAGGGAAAGGGAAGGGACGGGACCCTGGAGCCCTGATCCCAAGCGACAAAGACTACAATAGGTGGTACCTTTAGAATCCCATTTCAGCTCCCTGGCAGGGGTCGTTCCCCAGGCTGCAGAAGGTGGAGGTTGGATCGATAGATCCGATTGATCAATCGATACCTTCACTTCCAACCCAGAGGCTTTTTATCCATAAGTTACAAATGCATATTCATACCTTTATCTACCCACTACCCAATATAGGAGCAATTTTCTAAGTTCGTAAAACTACGAAAAACTATGAAAAGCAGCATCAAAAACCTACGCATATAGCATATCTATTAGTGCAAAAACTCTATCTTGCTATGGTAAAAATTCTATCTTATTGTGCGTAAAAATTCTATCTTGTTATGTGAAAAACTCTATCTTAACATACGTAAAAAAACTTTATCTTATTTGAGCAAAATTCATACCAAAAATTATAAACAGTACTCTATTTTTGTTATGTCTAAACTCTATCACTAGGCCTGAAACTCTGTACTTCTACACTAACAACTAGGCACTTAAGACATGTAAAGCTTAAAGCTGAGGCTTAGATTTCTACTTTATGTGTGTGTGGCTTTATATATTCTAATTTTTCTAAAGGTTTTAATTCAATCCCTGCAATTCTCACCCTCTGTGGGGGATCCATGGAAACATGGGCTCCAACACCCATGGAGTGTCTCAAATTTTTAGAAGATGCAGCCTCCTTTTTATCCTAATTTCTGGACACATTTCCCTCTCTTTCCTCATTGTCTGAGCTACTTGAGACACAGAGACTCCCTGAAACACCTAATACCTAAGACCCTTTCTGATGTATACCCCTCTTTACTTTCCTTGTGTCAATCAGTGGAATTCCTATGGAATTTATGGTTCTTCCCATTGTTTCTTTCACCTCTCAGTATCCAGTTTTATTTATCAGCAGACCTACAGTTTGTTTGTAAAGACAAATCTCTCTCATTCCATTAATCAATCAGTGGAATCCTTCCCATTGTTTCTTTTATCTCTCAGTGCTAGTTTTATCTACCAGTAGACCCACAGTTTGTTTGTAAAGTCCCTCATTCCTTTCAATCCCTCCTGTTTTATTTTTTCAGTAATTGTCTTTACAAACTTTAGTTATCAGTGACTTAATTTTCTGTTCCTGGGTATTTTTTGGTTTTGCAATTATTTGCAGTGACATCATTTTCTGTCCTTTTGCAGCCATTTCTGGGTCAGTAGGCATGGCTACTACCTGCATCCTTTTGATCACATGCTGAATAAGTGGCACTAAGCAAGGGATCATGCATGGTAAAAAGATTAGCGTTGCTACAGCACATAAGAGGGAAAAAAAAGCATTTGTTTAACCCATAGTCCACCAGATAATCACGAAAACATGTCACATTCCCATCCTTTCCACATTTGGACTGGTACATGAGCTAACTTTGTTATTCCCTTTGTTATTTGTTTCATCACTTTCTATTGTCATCTATTTGCAAACAGCATTTAGAGTAATTTAATTTTCCACACACTACCCCTTCTTCTGTTAATAAATAATCTAATACCATCAAATGTTGAAATACTGCATTCCTCATCTGAGTGGATTGGTCACCAAGGTCAAGAGCTGTAGCTGTCTGGTTAATTATTATTTCAAAGACAGTTTGTAACCTAATTATCCAGTCTAAATTATAAATGGGTTCTCTAGCACCTGATATTAATTCATTTAGACTCCAAGTGGCTGGTCCATAGTGTTGTCCGATTTTCTCAGGTGGCCATTCATCTTTTTCCCACTTTTGGGCACTCCCTCCAGCCAAGGATGCATCAATTGACCCCTTTTCTCTAATTAGATCATCATATAACTTAATTCCTAACTGATTTCCCTGAACTTGTGGTAGCAAGAACAAGGTTTAATATACCCCACATAACATATTCCTGACCAGTTTGGATGTAACCTGCAATAAGCATGCTGGCAACAAATACAACAATGCCCTTTCAAAGCCCAGGTCTCACTGGCAAAGGGGCCTTCCCAATTTTCATCATCAACTGGTAGGTCAAAATACACCTTGCTTCCTGGGCCTAAGAGTCTTCCAGCAGTAGTTGCTCCAACATAAGAATCACAGTATTTGCATTCCAAGCTCCCACATGAGATTTCCACTTGCAGTTATCTTGGAATTTCCCTTCTGTGATCTCCTAATTAGGGTTTTTTTCTTCTGAAAGTCCTGTACCAGGGTTTGAAAGGATGAACGGAACTTGCAGCTTCGATTTTTAGAGATGCTGATTCAGTTTCTTATCTCAAGGTCTGCGCGCTGCTTGCTGCAAGCTTAATGCACTGAAAAAACACAGCTGGCAAGCCCCCCAGACAGAAAATTCAAGGTCTTTTAAAGGTCTTTAGTCCAATTAATTCTTAAAATGTACTATATTTACAAATTTGTACCAATAATCACTACCTATTCTAGACAGGCAATTTCTGCCTCAAACCCATTCTACCAATGTCTCTGTGCCACTGTCACAGCAGAAGATGGAGTTGAAGAAGAACATGAGACACCCCCCAAAATTCTCCATCTTACTCTCATCAACTTCCATTCTAAAAACCCAAAACTACACATTTTCACCCTGTGATAAACTAAACTACTATTTATTTCAAATCTTTGTAGTTCATCTCTGAGTGCTGGAACTTTTTCCCATGGACTAAGGTCAAAAGCAGTACCTTCATGGGTCCCAGCTATGGTCTCGGAGCCCCCAGGGCAGCCCAAGGGGTTCTCCACATACCCTGGACTCCAACACAGTTATATCCCAGGTCTGTTTTGTTAAATCTGGACCAGAATTTATGAAAAAGTGTTCGAGTTCTGTTCCAGTGTTGCCACTTCCACGGAGAGTCACGGACAACTGTGGGGGGTTTAATGCTAGCCAAATGTCAGTGCCCTCATGAAAATCATTCACTCATTCTCCTCTGCTATAGTTAAGCAGAGGAGAGGGAAAGAAAATATTTTCATGGAATTCCTTAGTTGACATAAGGATTGGAAAGAAACACTTTAAGGGCAAAACAGACTCAAAACTTAAAAGGTAAAAAGAAAAATTTATTAACAGAATTAAAAGAGGATAATAAGAACTAAAATAAACCTTTAGAACACCTTTTCCTCCATCCCAGCCCTTCTTCCCTTCTCACTGACAGTGCAGGGAGACAAAACATGGGATTTTTAGTCAGTTTGGACCTTCTAAAAAATCTTTCTTCAGTTTGCTTACGGAGAGGAGTCTCTTTTGCTATGCCATGGGGTCTTTCCCATGGGAGAGAGTTCTCTGAACTTTTCCAATGTGGTTTTAATTTCCAGTGATGCCTTGAGTTTTAGCTTTCATGTTTTTCAGATTCTGTGCTGCCTAGGGGTGTAGTTCTGAGCCTCATATTAAGTGTTAGTAAGCTTTCTTCACAGAGTAGGTAGACAAAACAAATCCTTTTCCAGCTGAAGACCAAGGACAAGGTGTAGAACTTTCAGGCCCAAAAGCATAAACAATGGTGGACTGAAGAAAGAAAAGAAGAAGGATGAGACTTCACAACCTGAAGCTGTAACTGGACAATTAAACCCCAATATGCAAATGGACCAAAACTTATAGAAGTGTAAGACCTCGTGACCAGTTGTCCATTTTGTGACCATTTTTAGTCCACCTTGGGTGTAGCCCTGGTCAGGCTCTTGTCCTGCCCAAGGTGTACCCTTTAAAGGCCCTTCAATAAATATCTACTTTATTCTCTAGCTCTGTCCAGTCTCTGTTTCAGGTCTGCCTTCCCAAGGCATCATCAGGAGTAGCAGTCTGCCTGAAACCTGCTGCAGTGTAAAGTCCCTCCCATGGGCAAAGCAGTCTTCCCACAACTGCTTTTTTTTCATGGACTGTTAGTTCTTGGGGTATAATTTTTAAGGATGAGCTGTTCTAGTATAAAAGCAAGGGCCTTCCTCTATATCTGGAAGCAAAGGTTCTCTGTCTCTCTGTTCAAGCTTCTCACCAGATCACAGCTTCTCAGCATCCACATGCTCCAGCACAAAAACCTTTTTCTCATGGGCTGTGGGTGAATTCTGAATCCCCCCGTACACTTAATGAATTACAGGGAAACAGTCTGTTGTATTATAGTCCTCACCACAGCTTACAGAAGAATTTCAGCTCTGATGCTTGGAGCACCTCCTCCTCCCCCTCCCTCCTTTGCACCGTCCCTACTGTCGCCATGTTGTTCTCCTCGTGTGTCTTCAGTTTTTTTCCTTTTCTCTGAATTGGGATAAAATTTATCTCTGTAGGTTCTTTTGTTTCCAAGTTCTATCAATTGAAAAGTTTTTATAGAGGTCTGCAGCACTGAAAGGTTGATCTCATCCAGGCTCTGCATCGGGGAAATTTCTTGCCGTACCGCTCTCTCTGTTCATCACATGGTCTCCACCGACACCGTGTGAGCTGAGCTGGCCACCGGCTCCACTCAGGGCTTTTCCTCATGCAGAGCACCAAAAAAGAAAAGCTGCTTCCACTGCTGTTGCCATGAATTTTCCTGGTTTGCTGAGCGTTCATATTAAAGGAGAAACGTGCAGTTTCTCACGCTGGTGAATTGTAAACACAGGACCATGTTTTGTAAATATTGGCAATGTTATGAATACTTTCTCCAAGACAAGGGGAGGTTGAATGACAGCCTCCTGGACCAATGTGACAGGAGAGGTGGCGATACCCTTCTCCAATCCATGGTCACCTTGCCACAGGTATATAATGGAAAAATAAACTAAGGGCAGGGCTTCTGCCCTGCTGCTCTTGTTGCACCCAGATCTGTGTCCCCAGTCTGTGTTCCTGGTTGGGCCTCCACGGTGATAACTGGCGCCTATACGTGGTCAAGTTGCAAGCTAGTGAGGAAAGAAAAAAGAAGAAAGAAAAAAAAAATCTGCCTTCTACAGCTGCAAAAAGAAGAAACCCACGATGTTCTCAGAGGAACGATTGATGATGGAACTGCTCCACTCCTTTTTGTTGTCCTGTGACGCTGACTTAACCAGGAAACACGTGAGAGAACTATTTAGCTGGGGAAAGAAACTTGGAATTTTTTATAGTGCTGAAAAAGCACTCTCAATCGACCCATGGAAAACCCTGGGGGAAAAACTTTTTTTATCCGTTCTGAACGGAAATATGAGAGCTAGCGCTCTCTTAAGGACCTGGGGAACAGTCTTCCCACTTCTAAAAGAGGCTGGAGAGGACTTTGAAGTTGATTCTGGGTTTTCGACACAGAGCAGAAGCTCCCCTGCGAGCTCCGTCGCTTCTGACGAGGATTGCTCTGATGCAGGGTTAGAGCCGATGCAGGAGACCCCCACCCCCATGTCGGGGGTTGGGCGCGCCCAGCGGGGTTTTTGGAAGGGCGGGGAAGCTTTTTTCGGTCCGCTCCCCGCGCGGTTTGCCGGGCGGGGAGCTGGGGTGCCGAGGGGGCGGAGCGCTCGGCCTCGGGTCCCACGCCGAGCGCGGGGGATCGCCCGCGCCGCCCCGGGCCGCCGTGCCGCGGCGACCCCCCCGCTGCCCGCCACCGCTGCGGGGTCCGCCCTGCAGCTGCCGCGCGGAGCCGCGCCGCCTCGGGCCCCCTGCGGGGAGCCGGAGGGGCCGCCGTGCGCGCCGCCCCCGGCGCTGCCGGCGCCGCCCCCTGCCGCCACCTCCCCGGCCCGCCCCGCCCCGCCGCGACCTGCTCCGCGCAGGATTCGGCAGGCGAGAGCGGCGGGGACGGCCCCCCCCTTGCCCCGTCCCCCCGCCGCGCCAAATGCTGTGCGCGGGGTCGCTGCCGCCGGCGGTCGGTGCGGTGCCCGCAGCGGAGCCGCCGCCGCCGCCGCCCACCGCGCCGCGCCCCGCCCCACGCGTCCGGTGCCGGTCCGGCGCCGCGGGGGGAGGGCTGGGCGCAACGCTGCCCGCTGCTGCGGGGCCACCCGCGCTGGACAGCCCCCCCGCGCCGCCGCGCGGCCCCGCCGCATGCCCCCTCCGTTCAGAGGGGACGGGGCCGAGCGCTGGAGCCGCAGAGCTGCTGCCGGCTCTGGCCCCGGCCACCGACCCATCGGCTGATGGAACAGGAGCTGAAAGCTGTGGCCGATCGGCCACGCCTCCCTGCCCAGCGCGACAATCGCCCCCCTGCTCAGAGAGGAGTCTGAGCGAGTCACTGCCCCCCGCCCACCCCCCCTACGGGGCCGGGTCGGCTGTGGGAGATGATAACGGGGCAAAAGCGTTGTCTGATGTGCACGCTTTCCCTGTCGTGAAATCGGATGAGGCTTTTAGTCCGGCATCCCAGGTGAACCAGGCTGCTGACCTAAGAGAGCTGCTGCCTGAAGATGCAGCTTTGCCCAAGCCAGTTCAGGGAGCTGTGGACGTGGTTCCACAGAATCATAGCCATGATGACCCATCATGGGCAGTCCCGTTTCCCTTATCAAGGGACGTGGCAGAAGATAATATAAGCTTCACTGAGGCAATTCAATGGATCAGTGCAGAATTTGAGAATCTGATCTTTCCTTATGTAATAAGAGGTCTTGCAACAATGATGCTTGAACCTCAACAGGTTTTTACCTTTGAAAGAAATTGGAAATTCTTAGCTGGACAAATGGCTGTCGAAAATAGCCACCTGCCTCGAGATGATCCCTTGTTTGGGGTCGGAGCTGACCTACTTATGGGGAGGAGTCAATATGCTTGCCCTGATGTGCAAGCTGGCCTTTCTTTCATTGTTTTAGATTCGTGCAGATACATAGGGATATCTGCATTGATAAAAACCAAGTTATCCTTCTCCCCAAAGGAAGACTTCTTAGACATAGCACAGAAGCCAGAGGAAGCTTTTAATGAATTTATATCGCGTCTGATGCATTTTTTAAAGACGAGAGTCAAGGATATAACTTTGACAATGATAATTTTGGAGCAATTAGCAAGAAGCCATGCTAATTCTGCTTGCCAGAGGCTCCTGGAAACCATTCCAGAGACTTCCACTGTCCTGGAGATGGTCCAGACCTGTGCAGTTCTAAACACCTGTGATTCTATGGTGATTACCCCAACAGCTGCTTCACAGCCGGCAGAAAAGAGGCAGAATGCTGGACATGAGACACAGGCAGATATTCAGCCTAGTGGAGAACAGGAAAAGGAGGCACAGAAAGTGACTCCCTTGTTTTTCTGCGCACAAGGTGTGGGTCCAGACCATACTGCAGAAACATGCGAGGCAGTGGGTCATGATGAGCCCACGCCAAGCCCGAAAACTCGGAGGCGAAGAAAAAGACGAAGACGTCAGGGGGACGAAACAGTTTCCCAAGCTCTAGAACAAGAGCAAAATTCTCTGGCTGGTGTACAGCCATCATCTCAAGTGTAGGAAGTGTTGATGTTGCCACATAGCTATGGTCAGTTTTCCTTGGACCTTGCAGTGGGTTTCTACGTCCACATCCTATGTTGCATGCATTCTTTGAGAAAAAGTCAATTGCTCAATTTGTGTTTTCTAAGTTCTCTATCCTCAGGTTCTGCGATCCATGCTAAGAAGGTGGCCACTGAAAGTCTGCTGAGCTGCCTCAGATGCATTGGACTGATCCTGAAACCTTGTGCATCCTGTGCCACCCTAGTGCCACCCATCAGAGAAGCCTCTTCGAGATCTGATTGACATGGACACGGACTGGCATCCTCTCTTTTCCTATATGGCCTCCATAGAGACTTTGGATCCTGTGGAGCTGCTGGACAAGGACAGACTGAAGCAGTGTGATGCTGAGAGCCAACGGACTGTTAATCATGGACTCAGAGGAATTGTTTGCTACGGCTCAGTTTTATGTATGGTAGCCATTGTGACCTCTGTGGGGAAAGTGCACGTTGTTTGGGGGTTGTGGTTTTGGGACAGAACTTTCGAGGTTCAGAATTTTCAACTGAGTGGTTAGATTTTTCTTGGAATGCTCCTGCCTTTTGCACCGTATATTCCCTTGTATCTTATAAAAATTTAAAAATATGAGGGTGTTGGTTGAATTATGTTAGACTATGCTCGAGATATTTTGAGCAGGTTATTGCAAGGGGTTCAGGGTGAAACCCTGGGTAGCAAAGGCAGAATCAGACCAACATGTAGCCGTCACACCGTCACCTAAATGAAGGTCGGTGAACTTTATACAGGTTTTTTTTTTCTTTCTTTTTTCCTGTCATAGAATTGTTCATTTTTCTTTTTTTGTTTTCTTTTTAATATACTTAAAAGGGTGAGATGTTGCCATGAATTTTCCTGGTTTGCTGAGCGTTCATATTAAAGGAGAAACGTGCAGTTTCTCACGCTGGTGAATTGTAAACACAGGACCATGTTTTGTAAATATTGGCAATGTTATGAATACTTTCTCCAAGACAAGGGGAGGTTGAATGACAGCCTCCTGGACCAATGTGACAGGAGAGGTGGCGATACCCTTCTCCAATCCATGGTCACCTTGCCACAGGTATATAATGGAAAAATAAACTAAGGGCAGGGCTTCTGCCCTGCTGCTCTTGTTGCACCCAGATCTGTGTCCCCAGTCTGTGTTCCTGGTTGGGCCTCCACGGTGATACACTGCCCTTGCCCTTTTGTCAGCAGCATGGCTGGCTAAAAGCGGCTAAGCAAATAAAGTTCATTGGGAGCCATGCTGAGACAGCTGCAGCTACGCAATGCTGCCCCAGGTGCACCAGTCTTGGCCTCCTGGACCAGGGCACATGGCCACCCCCAGACCAGGATGGCAGTGGCCGCTCCTAGCCTTGGCCACATGGTTGTTCATGGCTCTGGGATGAGCCCCCAGGAGGCATGGCCTGGCAGTGCTGCCTGGAAAAGGATCAAAAGGCTGGCCCCCTCACCACTCCTAGAAGGCAAAGAAGAAAGCTTCCCGTGGTTTTGTCTTTCTTAAATATGTTATCATAGAGGTGACACCTGCTTTTCTAATTGGCTTAGCAGTGTGCCTATCCTCAGAGCTAGACAGCGATTGGTTTTGCCAGGCATGGAAGAAGCTGCTAGCAGCTCCTCACAGAAAAATCACTTCTGTGGCTGGCTTTTTCCCTCCTCACCAGAAATCAAGCTATTTTAAACCACCACAACATGTGCCCTACTTGTGGAATTATCTTGGGGGCAGCTTACAAATAAGTGATCAAAAAACTTATCCTTTGCCACTGCTTTACAGCCTTCAAAATCCCTGTGGTAATTATGGTAGGAACACCTTACCCAGCTACCATTAGTGAGCTTAACATGTGTTTGATTCCATCTGCCTCAATATTTGGAACAATTGTAAGGAGGGCAGTTGAGGGTCCAACAGTCTAAATCCAAAGATAAAGTGTAGTCACACTTTTTCCCACATATATGCCTCCTGTTCTATTTAGACAATAAATGCCTTTTTCAGAAGAATGAAGCCACCATGGACTTCCTTCTTCATCCCCAAATCCTGTTCCGTCATGGACCTTACTCAGGGTGATGACTCACCATTAAGGTTCGACTGGGCTGACCACCTGTGGCAGGTCTTCAGATCCTCCTGGCCCTCCATAGACCCAACAATTGGTAAGGTTAACAATTTTTGCTACTTCTTTTCCTAAGACTATGTTGGGGGTTAGATTTGTTTGTTTGTTTGTTTTCACTTACAGAATTTTTTTTCCCATAAGTTTCCAAGAGGCCTTGATGACTACTTAGTCAGAACAAAAGGGAGTACTTGAGGGACATGGCAGCACAAGGCTACACCTATTGTTTTTGAGTCCCTGGGAGTGTCCCTCAGAGGGGAGAGATGACGAGCTTTGGGAAAGGCAAGAAGACAGAGCTGGGGGAGGGGAACTCACTCTAGCTTGCTCTCAGCATTGAGGAAGACAGTCAACCTGCCCCCCCTTGCAGGAAGAGTTCGTGGCCATCACTCTGCCTCTGCCTCGTCCTGGAAAATCTACCGTCATCTGCTCCTGTACCCGGGAATCCTGAGCTCACTTTTCTCCAGCCTGCCCGCGCCACCGCTGCTTCTTCGGAGCTTTGAGGCTCTCCTGCTACTCTGTAGCCCTGCACTGCCCAGCCCTGACGGGACACCCCAGCAGCTCCAGCTACCAGCGCAGAGCTCCTCATCTCATCCACTGGCCTGGGACTTTCCTCCCTTCCAGCTTGGCCTCTCAGAGTCCTGCAGGGGCACCAAGATCAAACTGTCCAGGGCGTTTTTGTGAAAGAAAGCCCTCAAGGTTCCTGGTTCTGTTTATTATTAATGCTGTAGTTGTTGTTTGTTTGTTGTTTTGTCATATATACTAGTAAAGAACTGTTATTCCTATCCCCATACCTCTGTCTGAAAGCTCCTTTAATTTTTTAAATTAGAATAATTTGGAGGGAGGGGATTCGAATTCTCCATCTCTAGGGAGGTCCTGCCCCCTTCCTAGCAGATATCTGTCTTTCAAACCAAGACAGACTAAAAAATGATTCTCCCACCTCTGGCCCAAACCAAACTGACAATATAAAGATAAGATTTTTAAGAAAAACATTCTAATGGTGTAATTTAATCTCCTAATCTAATTTTCACCTTGTCTTCTGCACCACCTGTGATGAGTGAAGGCACAGACAGTTTCACATAAAGAAAACAATGACAATGAGGATTAGCCCCCAATGACAGGAGATCCGAGAGGAGGGATGCCCATACAGACTATTTCAGCAGACAGTCTGTGGGTAGGCACGCGAGGCATCCCCCGATGTCGAGGCACTGGCTAATGCTCCGGTCCACTCCTGCAAAGTGTCAATTGTGGCCTCCCGTCTTTGTCTTCCAGCTAAGATGTCCAAATCTCCCAGACTTTAGAGACCTTGACCCAAGTGTGATGGATCTGACCATGTTCAGCTGTCTTGATGGTTGGTTCTATGGTCAATAACACTTGGAAGGGTCCATGCCACTTTGCCACCAGTGATGCTTCTTTCCACTCCTTAATTTGGGCCCAATCTCCTGGTTGGACATTGTGAACAGAAAAGTTCAAAGCTCAGTCTGTTCCAGCTGAGCTTCCTGTGGAAGAGATTTCACAAGAGACAGTATCCTGGCCACATATTGTCTTAAATGTACATCACTTATCTCTATCCCCTCACTAGGTTGAGAATTACAGGGGTAAGGAATTCCAAACACCAATTCAAAGGGAGATAATAGAATATCTCCCCTGGGTCTGGCTCTCATTCTTGCTAAAGCCAGTGGCAAGTCGTACCCATGGCATCTTAGTTTCTATCACCAGCTCCAGAAGATGTTTATTTCTCCATTCATTCTTTCAACCTGGCCCGAGCTCTGGGGGTGCCAGGGAATATGGAGGTTCCATTGTATTCCTAAAGCAGTCATAACCCCTTGAAGAATTTTTTGTGCAAAATGAGTTCCCCTATCTGAGTCTATTGCTTCCACAATCCCATATCTTAGAATTATTTGTTCCAAAAATACTTTAATAACTGATCCTGTAATTGCTGAAACAGTTGGAAATGCTTCTGGCCACCCTGTTAGCTGACATACTATTACCAGAAGATATTTAAACTTTTCCACTCAGGGCATTTTGGTAAAATCCACCTGGCATCTTTGGAAGGGACCTACAACTCAAGGTCTTCCTCCCCTGGAAATTTTCTTTGTAACCCTGTTATTTGTTTTAGCACAAATCAAACAACCTTCAATTGCTTGCTTTGCCAGAGTAAAAAGACTCACAGCAACATACATTTTGAAGAAGGCTTCTGCCAGTCCTCGAGAGCCCCAATGGCTCCCTTAATGAAGTTGTTTTATTATTTGTAAGGCCAGAGCTTTTGGTATCCACTGTTTACTATCTCTTGTAAACCAATTATCCTCTCTTTCTTCTGCTCCACTCTTTTTAATTAGCTCAAACTCTTCTGGTGGAAAAAACAGTTTCTCTGGCAGGGGTGGGGTTACTGGGAGCAAGGGGAGGATCTTAGAGATTTCTGGCAATAATGCAGCTTTTCTTAGTTTATTCATCAGGCAGTCAGTTATGCATTGTCTCCTCTGAGCACCCTGCCTGGTGTCCCCTAACGTGTATTATTGCCACCCCTTTTGGTAAATTCACCACCTCTAATAGGTGAGAAATGAAGCTCTCATGAGCTAACATTTTTCCCCTTCAGGTTAATAAATCTCTTTCTTCCCAGAGTTTCCTAAATGCATGTATCACCCCATATGCATATCTAGAATCAGTAAAAATATTCACTATCTTGTCCGGGTATAATTCACAGGCTCTCACAAGCACATACAGCTCTACTGTCTGAGCTGACCATGTGGGCAGTAATCGCCCCTCTTCCTTTAATTCCCTTCCATTATTTATAGCATATCTTGTAAATCGCTTCCCTTCTACCACCCTTGAAGACCCATCAATAAACACATTTTCTCCCTCAGGCCAGGGAGTGTCTCATAAATCTTCCCTTGCCTGTGTCTGGAGATCTATCACTTGAATGCAGTCATGGGTTTCTTCCTGGCCCCTCTTTTCAGGACTGTTCAAACAGGAGGCTGGGTTAAACCCTTACCCACTTCTCAATTCTAAATCATCCTGTTCCATTAAATAAGATTCATACTGTAATAACTGAGAGCTGGTCTTCCACTTAGAGACTCTTTCTGTTAACAAAGCTTTAACCTGATGTGAAACTAACAATCAGATATCCTCCCCTTGTCAGTTTTCAGGCCTCAGTTACCATCAAGGCTGTGGCTGCACAGTTCTGCAGACAATGAGGCCAGCCTTTGGCCACTGGATCTAACAGCTTAGAAAATAAGCAACAAGATGCCATGTTCCCTTGTGCTCTTACATCAAAATTCCTTTAGCATGGCTCTGTTTAACATCCACATATAACTCCAATTCCTTTTCTGAGTCTGGAAGAGCTAAGACTGGGGCATTAATCAATTAGTCTTTTAATTTTCTAAAGCTTTGCTGTCCTGCTGGTGTCCATACCACAACATTAGAACTGTCTTGGGTTAAAAAGTCATATAAAGGTCCGTCCAAACCAGAAAAATCCACAATCCATGCTCTGCAGTACCCCACCAACCCTAAAAACTGTCGTACCTCCTTTTTTGTCTGGGGTAATGGTACTTGTAAAATTCCTTGTATTCTTTCTGGATTAATCCACAGTAACCCTCCAGTCAAGATGTGTCCCAAATATTTAACCTTTTTCTCTATCAACTGCCTTCTTTTCAGACACTCTTAGTCCCCTTTTAAGCAAGAAAATTAAGCAGCTTCCCAGTAGCCTCTTCAACCACCTTTTCTTGTTCCCCTGATAAAAGCAAGTCATCCACATACTGCAACAATCTGACTCCTGAGGGTGGAGCAAACTCTCAATATTTTCTGCAAAGCTTGCCCAAACAAAACTGATGACTGTATATCCCTGCAGGAGGACTGTCCATGTCAATTGTTGTTTTACCATTTTCCCTCCTTCCTCCTGTTCCCACTCAAAGGTGAAATACTGGTTACTGTCCTCTGTAATGACACCCCCAGAAAGCATCCTTCAAATCCAGTACTTAATAATACTGATGTGATGAAGGGATTTGATTCAGAATGGCATAGGGATCTGGAACTATGGGATGCCTTGGTTTGACAATTTTATTTATTATTCTTAAATCCTGCACCATTCTGTAGGTTCCTTCTGGTTTCTTAACCAGCAGGAGAGGAGTGTTATAGGGAGACATATGTGGCTCCAAAAGACCTGCCTTTAGCAGGGACTCAATGACAGGCTGTAACCCCTTCCTTCCCTCCCTTGAAATAAGGTATTACTTTTTAGACACCACTTGTCCACAGTTCTCCTCAAAGTCCACCTCAATTTACTCTTCTGGAAGTTGAGTGAAAGGAAACTTCTGTACACCACTATCATTTGTTGGTAAGTTACATGGACTCCTAATCGATGTTATTTCTTTGCTAGCTGTAACATAGGTACCTTTATTATCATGCACTGACTTATGAACCTACTTTCTTTTGTTTATCCTGTGTAGTAAGAAGTCTGTTAAAGTCTTATGTCTGTTTTCCCTTGTGTCTATTCAATAAATAATTCATTTTGTAATAGAGCTAATCAGGCATTCTTAAGAATTTGTGAACGAGAGACGTGGGGTGCAGGCCACCTCAAACAGAGCTACTGCCCAAAATCTGAGTCAAAGGCAGGACTTGTCTTAGCTCTCATCTCCATTCGTAACAGCAGGTTTCCTCCCATCTTTTTTTTCTGTGGTTCAATATACATTTTAACAGAGCCCACTTCAGTTTTAGAAGAAACCATCCCCATATTCAATAATACAAGCAACAACCACCAGAAAGCAAATTCAACAAGTACTTCAGATAGATGCAGAGAATCCTGTGGCAATTTTTCTGGGCTGAGGCAGGGGTGGGGAGCTGGTGTGTTGCCCAGGCACAGTTGGGAGTGCCGCTTGGGGCAGGGAAATCGGGCAGGTTGGTGGTGGCAGCAGCCGGGGCCTGGCTAGGGCTTCTGCTTTATAAAACTGGGGTTTTTTCCTTCCTTCCTTCCTTCTCCCCCACCTCTCAGGGCCAAGGCGACAGTGGTCAAGTGCTTTGCCCCTTCTGAGCTGAGCAGCAGCTAAGTCCCAGAGGGAAAACTGAAGCCCACAACTGGGCAAGTGAATCAAACTCTATAGTAAGACAGCTACAGAGCAGGTATTTGTTTATTCAGCGCTGGGAGTGAGGGGGATCTTTCCACCAAAAACTCACTCCCTCTTCTTTAGCCTTCAGCCACATTTTAAGTCCCCCTGCTCAATGTCACGATTGCAACATATCATTAGCATACTCATATTTGCATAAAGCTGTGTCATGACGTTACAGTAGTTTGTTGCTTTCACGCATGTGTCAGTTCCTTTTGTGGTGGTCGTCAGTCTTCTGGTGGTCTTTTGATGAAGGCTTCTGTAGTCTTCCTCACATTTGAACTTTTTACCTCTATCTTCAGCACATGCCTGGTGCTTCTTTTTTTTCAGTCTAACTTGTTTTTAGCTAATTTTGCAGTTTGCAAGTTTTGATAAAACTTGCTATCTTGCTCTTGATGGCATTTGTTATCTCACTTGCCCTGCTATCTTGCTTTCTTTGCTATCTTGCTTGCTTTACCTGTACATCTTGTTACAATGTCACTTGTGGTTAACCTTTTGTTACATACTACTTAGGATTCACTCCTCCCCTTTCTTTTTCCTTTTGATGTCTTGGACTGGCTACCTAGAACAGAGGCTAGACAAAGTAAGAGAAAAAAGGAGGTATTTATTAAAGGCCTTCAGTAGATGTACCTTGGGAAATCACAAGCCTCTCAGAGAGGCTACACACGAGATGGACGGCAGTGACGAGTTTTTCAAACAGATATAAGTTTGGTCTATTTGCATATCAGGGGTTAATTGTCCAATTACAGCTTCAGGTAATGAAGTCATATTCCCCCAGTTTGTTCCTCCCCAATTCACTTTTGTTTATCCTTTTCAGGGCCTGAGGCAGAGGGTGTCCTTGGTTCTCAGGCTTAGGAGAATTGTTTTGTTTAACCAAAATGTGAAGAGAGCTTACTAACACTCTATATGGAGTTCAGAGTTATACACTAATGCAGTACATGATCTGAAAAATATTAAAGCTAATATCTTGAGGCATCACTTCTGTGAATTCTTTCACAAATTATTGTGTGTTTATTCTCCAGAAATATGTTCTTCTTTCTAAACTATGTCTCGATTTATATCTCTTTCAATCATCATAAGACATTATGGTTCCCTGACAGCTAAACAAAAAGTGCTGGCTAAATACATGCTTCCATAAATAATTGTTTCAACCAATTTAGATTAGGGAGCCAAGACATAAGTGTCTCCCATAAGTGAGTGGACCAAGATGTATCATCCTTTGTTACTTCATGGAGTATCTTTGCACGTTGCCAGATTGTATATATATCTTCACTACTTCTTTTAAGGAATTAATTTCTGTTTGCAACTGTCCAATGGCATCTGCCTTTGAGTTTGCAGTCATTTCCATTTCTGCTGAGATGTTCACTATTGCCTCATTTAAGTGTACAATTCCTAAAGTTGGGAATAAAGCTCTGACAAAGCTGTGAAGGCCTGTATTATATCTAGCCAGAGGATTAGTATGACAGCATACAGTTGGACTGTATGCATCATAAAAGGAGGAAGAGTTTGGCTACAGAGAGCCAATCCCTGACGAGAATGCAAGCAGGCACCTAGTGATCAGTGAGCCGGGTGGAAGCCATTCATAGCCAATCCGGTTTGAATGCAGAGTCCTTTGAATAGGGTATATAAGAGCTGTGTGAGCCATTAAAATGGCTCTCTGTTGCATGGAACTTGGTGTGTGTACTCTCTCCCTCATCCCTGATTGCAACATATGGTGACCCTGACATGATGAAGATACTAAGCCACGAGAAAACAAAGGAGACAAAGCATCAGAGAGGACCAGCTGGAGAGCTGACAGCCAGAGTTACATAGAAAATGGCCAGAGCTGTGAAAGGAAATACACAGCTTATAGAGCTATTTGAAGGAAATTGCCAAAAGAGCTACTGACAGCCAAGGAGCTGCCACCGTCTAGAAGAGGACATAAAAGGGTGAGCTACTGCTGGGTACAATGGATGCTACAGTTTCTGCAGAGGACCAAGCTATAGTAAATATTTGGACTCAGATCTTAAATTAAAGAGGGGTTGAGCTCAATGAAGATGCTCTAGAAACTTTACTACAGTTTTACAAGAGCCAAGGTGTAGAAATCACAACAGATGCTGCCTTTAGTGTTAAAACCTGAGAACAAGTCAGACAATTGGTTTTTGACTCCACCTCTAGAGGCGACAAAATTGCTATAAGTGTTTTAACAACCTGGAGAACATTAATGTGTTGCCATGAATTTTCCTGGTTTGCTGAGCGTTCATATTAAAGGAGAAACGTGCAGTTTCTCACGCTGGTGAATTGTAAACACAGGACCATGTTTTGTAAATATTGGCAATGTTATGAATACTTTCTCCAAGACAAGGGGAGGTTGAATGACAGCCTCCTGGACCAATGTGACAGGAGAGGTGGCGATACCCTTCTCCAATCCATGGTCACCTTGCCACAGGTATATAATGGAAAAATAAACTAAGGGCAGGGCTTCTGCCCTGCTGCTCTTGTTGCACCCAGATCTGTGTCCCCAGTCTGTGTTCCTGGTTGGGCCTCCACGGTGATAACTGGCGCCTATACGTGGTCAAGTTGCAAGCTAGTGAGGAAAGAAAAAAGAAGAAAAAAAAAAAAAATCTGCCTTCTACAGCTGCAAAAAGAAGAAACCCACGATGTTCTCAGAGGAACGATTGATGATGGAACTGCTCCACTCCTTTTTGTTGTCCTGTGACGCTGACTTGACCAGGAAACACGTGAGAGAACTGCTTAGCTGGGGAAAGAAACTTGGAATTTTTTATACTGCTGAAAAGGCACTTTATATTGGCCCATGGAGAACCCTGGGAAAAAGCCTTTTCTCTGCCGTCCTTGACGGAAACTCTAAGGCAGGCACTCTTTTACGGGCATGGACAACAGTCTTCCCACTTCTAAAAGAGGCTGGAGAGGACTTTGAAGTTGATTCTGGGTTTTCGACACAGAGCAGAAGCTCCCCTGCGAGCTCCGTCGCTTCTGACGAGGATTGCTCTGATGCAGGGTTAGAGCCGATGCAGGAGACCCCCACCCCCATGTCGGGGGTTGGGCGCGCCCAGCGGGGTTTTTGGAAGGGCGGGGAAGCTTTTTTCGGTCCGCTCCCCGCGCGGTTGGCCGGGCGGGGAGCTGGGGTGCCGAGGGGGCGGAGCGCTCGGCATCGGGTCCCACGCCGAGCGCGGGGGATCGCCCGCGCCGCCCCGGGCCGCCGTGCCGCGGCGACCCCCCCGCTGCCCGCCACCGCTGCGGGGTCTGCCCTGCAGCTGCCGCGCGGAGCCGCCTGGCCTCGGGCCCCCTGCGGGGAGCCGGAGGGGCCGCCGTGCGCCGCCTCCCCGGCCCGCCCCGCCCCGCCGCGACCTGCTCCGCGCAGGATTCGGCAGGCGAGAGCGGCGGGGACGGCCCCTCCTTGCCCCGTCCCCCCGCCGCGCCAAATGCTGTGCGCGGGGTCGCCGCCGCCGGCGGTCAGTGCGGTGCCCGCAGCGGAGCCGCCGCCGCCGCCCACCGCGCCGCGCCCCGCCCCACGCGTCCGGTGCCGGTCCGGCGCCGCGGGGGGAGGGCTGGGCGCAACGCTGCCCGCTGCTGCGGGGCCACCCGCGCTGGACAGCCCCCCCGCGCCGCCGCGCGGCCCCGCCGCATGCCCCCTCCGTTCAGAGGGGACGGGGCCGAGCGCTGGAGCCGCAGAGCTGCTGCCGGCTCTGGCCCCGGCCACCGACCCATCGGCTGATGGAACAGGAGCTGAAAGCTGTGGCCGATCGGCCACGCCTCCCTGCCCAGCGCGACAATCGCCCCCCCCGCTCAGAGAGGAGTCTGAGCGAGTCACTGTCCCCCGCCCGCCCCCCCTACGGGGCCGGGTCGGCTGTGGGAGATGATAACGGGGCAAAAGCGTTGTCTGATGTGCACGCTTTCCCTGTCGTGAAATCGGATGAGGCTTTTAGTTCTGCATCCCAGGTGAACCAGGCTGCTGACCTAAGAGAGCTGCTGCCTGAAGATGCAACTTTGCCCGAGCCAGTTCAGGGACCTGTGGTCGTGGTTCCACAGAATCATAGCCATGATGACCCATCATGGGCAGTCCCGCTTCCCTTATCAAGGGACGTGGCAGAAGATAATATAAGCTTCACTGAGGCAATTCAATGGATCAGTGCAGAATTTGAGAATCTGATCTTTCCTTATGTAATAAGAGGTCTTGCAACAATGATGCTTGAACCTCAACAGGTTTTTACCTTTGAAAGAAATTGGAAATTCCTAGCTGGACAAATGGCTGTCGAAAATAGCCACCTGCCTCGAGATGATCGCTTGTTTGGGGTTGGAGCTGACCTACTCATGGGGAGGAGTCAATATGCTTGCCCTGATGTGCAAGCTGGCCTTTCTTTCAGGGTTTTAGATTCGTGCAGATACATAGGGATATCTGCATTGATAAAAACCAAGTTATCCTTCTCCCCAAAGGAAGACTTCTTAGACATAGCGCAGAAGTCAGAGGAAGCTTTTCATAAATTTATATCTCGTCTGATGCATTTTTTAAAGACGAGAGTCAAGGATATAACTTTGACAATGATAATTTTGGAGCAATTAGCAAGAAGCCATGCTAATTCTGCTTGCCAGAGGCTCCTGGAAACCATTCCAGAGACTTCCACTGTCCTGGAGATGGTCCAGACCTGTGCAGTTCTAAACACCTGTGATTGTATGGTGATTACCCCAACAGCTGCTTCACAGCTGGCTGAACAGAGGCAGAATGCTGGACATGAGACACAGGCAGATATTCAGCCTAGTGGAGAACAGGAAAAGGAGGCACAGAAAGTGACTCCCTTGTTTTTCTGCGCACAAGGTGTGGGTCCAGACCATACTGCAGAAACATGCGAGGCAGTGGGTCATGATGAGCCCACGCCAAGCCCGAAAACTCGGAGGCGAAGAAAAAGACGAAGACGTCAGGGGGACGAAACAGTTTCCCAAGCTCTAGAACAAGAGCAAAATTCTCTGGCTGGTGTACAGCCATCATCTCAAGTGTAGGAAGTGTTGATGTTGCCACATAGCTATGGTCAGTTTTCCTTGGACCTTGCAGTGGGTTTCTACGTCCACATCCTATGTTGCATGCATTCTTTGAGAAAAAGTCAATTGCTCAATTTGTGTTTTCTAAGTTCTCTATCCTCAGGTTCTGCGATCCATGCTAAGAAGGTGGCCACTGAAAGTCTGCTGAGCTGCCTCAGATGCATTGGACTGATCCTGAAACCTTGTGCATCCTGTGCCACCCTAGTGCCACCCATCAGAGAAGCCTCTTCGAGATCTGATTGACATGGACACGGACTGGCATCCTCTCTTTTCCTATATGGCCTCCATAGAGACTTTGGATCCTGTGGAGCTGCTGGACAAGGACAGACTGAAGCAGTGTGATGCTGAGAGCCAACGGACTGTTAATCATGGACTCAGAGGAATTGTTTGCTATGGCTCAGTTTTATGTATGGTAGCCATTGTGACCTCTGTGGGGAAAGTGCATGTTGTTTGGGGGTTGTGGTTTTGGGACAGAACTTTTGGGGTTCAGAATTTTCAACTGAGTGGTAAAATTTTTCTTGGAATGCTCCTGCCTTTTGCACTGTATATTCCCTTGTATCTTATAAAAATTTAAAAATATGAGGGTGTTGGTTGAATTATGTTAGACTATGCTCGAGATATTTTGAGCAGGTTATTGCAAGGGGTTCAGGGTGAAACCCTGGGTAGCAAAGGCAGAATCAGACCAACATGTAGCCCTCACACCGTCACCTAAATGAAGGTCGGTGAACTTTATACAGGTTTTTTTTCTTTCTTTTTTCCTGTCATAGAATTGTTCATTTTTCTTTTTCTGTTTTCTTTTTAATATACTTAAAAGGGTGAGATGTTGCCATGAATTTTCCTGGTTTGCTGAGCGTTCATATTAAAGGAGAAACATGCAGTTTCTCACGCTGGTGAATTGTAAACACAGGACCATGTTTTGTAAATATTGGCAATGTTATGAATACTTTCTCCAAGACAAGGGGAGGTTGAATGACAGCCTCCTGGACCAATGTGACAGGAGAGGTGGCGATACCCTTCTCCAATCCATGGTCACCTTGCCACAGGTATATAATGGAAAAATAAACTAAGGGCAGGGCTTCTGCCCTGCTGCTCTTGTTGCACCCAGATCTGTGTCCCCAGTCTGTGTTCCTGGTTGGGCCTCCACGGTGATATTAATGGATACTTTAAAAGTGATAAAAGCTGAGAAAAACGCAAGAGCGGCTGCTAAGACACCAGTGCCAGGCGCCCAAAATGGTGGAGAGCACGTGGCATGGGAGTCACTCGCCCAAGGTGGGGGTGCCACATGCTGTGAAAACCAATCCCTCAAGATGGCGGAGCCACTGTACCATGGGTGCAGCCCACTGAGACATTCTGGGATGGCAGGGAGCCAGGAAAGAGGTGCTGTGCTGGGCACACAAGGGGAGCAGCTGGAGGGGGAGCAGGCATTATTCAGGCTCCCCATCCCCGCAGTGCTGGCGCACCATGATATCCTGGCCGAAGCCCCCATCCCCACCGCAGACGCTGGAGATGTCTGCACAGCCTGCATGGCAGCCGCCCCCCCATGAGCTCCAGAAGCCCCTGCAGTGCCCGCACAGAGGTGAGAGCTGGCTGTGTGGCATCCAGGGTCATCCCAGCCATGCCTACAGGACCCATTCACCATTTCTTCGATGCCCTGTGTTGCGATGGAAGCACTTGTCCCACCTCCACCTGCAGCTGATTGGTTCAGTCCTGGAGCCCAATCTTCGCTTGACATGCCCACTAGCAGCAGTGCTGCACCCCCCAGAACAGCATCGGAACCCAAAAGTGCATCAGAACCTGAAGTTGGGCAGCTTCTGAACTGGGAAGTGCCTGCAGTGTATTCCCAGAGCCTGCTGTTGCACCCCACCCCACTGTGCCTGCAGCCAAGGCTCGAACAGTCTGAAGGACCCCTATCAGTGATGGATATACAAGACTTCCCACAGAGGGAACCTGAACTACCGCCTTCCTGCTGACTCCCGAGAGGAAGCCTCTGCTCCACCCCCACTCCTGTTGGATAGAACCCCCACACGTCATCTGGTTAGCTTCTGGAAGGAGGTAAAACAAATGGCAGTTGCAAGTGAGGATACAGAGGGACCTGACCGAATTTTTCTGCCCATGCCTTTCCTATCATCGGAGGGCTGGCAGCAGAGAAAATTGCAGCATTCCCAGTCCTGTAGTGGGACTGTACCTGATAGATATGTACCTTTTAATTAGCAAGTCCTCTCCAAGCTACACCAGTTGGCTACTAAACATGGACTGTGGTGTCCTGGAGTTGCAAATATGCTTCGATTTTTAACTGCCAGTGAATTAACTCCTTCTGACATGTAGCAAATTGCTAAATTACTCTGTACTTCAGTGCAATATATGTTGTTTGAATCCACCTGGAGACATTATACAGAGGAGCAGGGGCTGCGAAACTCAGAGTTTTCACAGCAAGACCCATGCTTTGGAGCAGGGATTTCTCAACTCATGGGAATGTCCCCCATTGAAAGCCCACAAATACAAGCACATCTAAATCCCTCAATATTAGCACAGGCAAGAGACTTAGGGATGTGAGCCCTGATGAAAACTTCAAGCATGTCTGTTCCAACCCAAAGATACTCAAGCATAAAACAGGGCCCCAACAAATTATATATGCAATTCATAGAACATTTGCAGGATGCTACAGGAAAGCAAATAGCAAACAGTGATGCAAGGAATCAATTAATACTACAATTATCATGGGATAATGCAAACGAGGACTGCAGAAAAGCTAGAGATTCATTATCCAAAGAAAATCCATCCTTAGACAAAATGATTAATGCATGTGCTAAGGTTGGAACTGAATCATATAGCATGGACTTGTTAGCCAATTCTCTTGCAGCTGGTGTGAAGGTGTCATGCCAACCCTAAGGAAAGGGGCAAAAAGGCCACATGAAAGTAAGTTATCCCCGCAAGACCAACTCATCGGGGTCATGCAAAAAACAAGGGACTTGGCCTATAGTAGAAAACTATCACCAATGTGGAAGACCTGGTCATTTTGCCAAGGACTGTAGATCCAAATTCCACATTAATGGGCAATCTCTCAACAAGCAGGGAAACTGGAATCCGAAAGTGCAAGGGAAGTGCCTGACTACACAAGCACCTTCCCATCCCCCAGCCCGAGTCTGTGACCAGCTCACAGGGAGAACAAGAGGCTCAGCTAGAATGGATGTTTCCACAGACAATGTAATAACTATAGACTCATTAAAGATGCATAAAGTCTTGCTTGAGGCCCATGGGCCTATAGGGGAAGGACTGAATGCACTATTATTAGGAAGGTCAAGTGCAACATTACAAGGCATTTTTGTTCATCCAGGTGTTATAGATTCTGAGTACACGGGACAGATTTGTGCCATGGTATCAACTCCTACCCCTCCTGTGACTATCCAAGCTAAAACTCCCATTGCCCAACTCATTCCTTTTAAGTCTTGTGTCCCTAGAACAGATTCAAAGCTTAACAGAGATTGAGGCTTCGGATCAATGGGAAAGCCTCAAGTATACTGCACTGTGGTAGTTTCCAATCAGAGACCAAACATGGTTTCCACACTCATAATGCCTCAGGCAACGCCATCCCTCATCAAGATTAGTGGGATGATTGACACCAGAGCATATGTCACCATCATATCTGCTAACACATGGGCCCAATCCTGGCCGACCACAGCTGTGGGATCTGCTGTTGCTGGCCTTGGGGGCACCACACAGAGTTACTTAAGCAGTAAACCGGTGTTAGTCAAGAATCCAGAGGGACAGACAGCCACAATCCATCCCTTTGTCACTGCTGTGCCACTCAACTTGTGGGAAAGTGCCGAGGCCATTTCAACAGGTTATAGGTCTTAAAGGTCTAAGAACATTTTAAGGTCTTAAACAGAATTCTTTATTATATGCAAGCATGTATATGAAGGTGCGAGAGGCCTAAATGAGCAGTCTTACAGTCTCACAATCAGTTACAAATATAAAGTCTATGAGTATAAAGCCTTAGAAATAAAATACCAGAATAAACAGTAGTCTTAACATGGAATTAAACATAACATTCCAGCCTGAGGATAAAAGAACCTTCAACTCCTGACCCCAAACACGGTTCCCGGCTGCGGGACCGTGATGGCAATGACGGGTCCCGAGGTCGCAGAGGCAAGAAGGGGTCCCGGCAGTCCCGAACCCTAGCTGAGTCCCCGGCAGCCATGAACAGAGTTCTGGGGCAAACGCTGCAGGGGGAAAGGGAAGAGACAGGACCCCAGGGCCCTGATCCGAGCAACAAAGACTACAGTAGATGGTACCTTTAGAATCCCATTCGGCTCCCTGGCAGGGCTCTTTCCCCAGGCTGCAGAAGGTGGAGGTTGGATTGATAGATCGGATTGATCAATCGATACCTTCACTTCCAACCCAGAGGCTTTTTATACATAAGTTACAAATGCATATTCATATCTTTATCTACCCACTACCCAATCTAGGAGCAATTTTCTAAGTTCGTAAAACTACAAAAAACTACGAAAAGCAGCATCAAAAACCTACACATATAGCATATCTGTTAGTGCAAAACTCTATCTTACTATGGTAAAAATTCTATCTTATTGTGCGTAAAAATTCTATCTTGTTATGTGAAAAACTATCTTAACATACGTAAAAAACTTTATCTTATTTGTGCAAAAATCATACCAAAAATTATAAACAGTGCTCTATTTTTGTTGTGTCTAAACTCTATCACTAGGCCTGAAGCTCTGTACTTCTACACTAAAAACTAGGCACTTAAGGAATGTGAAGCTTAAAGCTGAAGCTTAGATTTCTACTTTATGTGTGTGTGGCTTTATATATTCTAATTTTTCTAAAGGTTTTAATTCAATCCCTTCACCTTTCACTCTCTGCAGAGGATCCATGTGTGGTGGTGTGGAATTAAGTTCATAGTAAGTTTGTTAGGTTTGTGCAGGTTGATTGTACAATGGTATGTTCCTTGTACCCCATTTTTCCCCTGTTGGTATTATCCTGGAATTCCCCAAGTTATATAACTCTTCAGTTATTTGTCAATCTTTTCTCATGGTCTGTGTAAACCCCTCCCTGTTGTCCCTGATTGGTTTCTGTAATGTCACCCCATGTTCGTACCACCTCTTTAGTTGAAGCCCATTGGTTGTAACCTCCTTACCATGCCCCACGACACTGCTGTATAAAACGGCAGGTCAGAAGATCCTCGGGGGCAGTTTGAGCATCTGGCAGGTGGTAAGGAGGTCCCGTGGGACCCCCAAATAAACCTGTCATTTTACTGGACTGGGTCCTCCCTTCTTCTTCTCCGTCAGTGTCAGCATTCTTCACCGCCTCACACAGCCTCTCAGGACAAGAACTCACAGGGATCAGCCTGCTTGTGTGACTTGCCTGGCTGTACCCTTTAGCCTGCTGCAGTGTCTGAGCTAGCCGAGGCAGGCAGAGAGACTGAGTTCTCTTAAAGGCCCCGCAACATCCATGGAAACGTGGACTCCAACATCTCCCCCTCCTTGTTGACTTAGGTAGACTTCCTCAACAGCCTTATTAATCATCTATATTCATTTTAGGTTTGGCTAACTGGTAAATCTGTACTACTAAAAGCAAGCAAAGCAAAAGGGCAAAAGGATAACATACAATTGTTCCCCACATCTACAAACAGAAATTCTACATTACTACAGATTTCCACATTAAAATCCCCAAAGTCCAAAGTCTTTTGTGACTGAAGCACACGATAGCAGGTGCATATCAGAATCTCTGCGCAGTTTACATCTGAGTGCTTGCTCCTCTGTTCTTGGGTTGCTCAGCATGTTTCTGTGCTTGATGTCTTCTTCACATTCTTTGCTAGAATTCACCTGGGCTCCAAATCTGCAGAGACACAAGCAAGCCCTTCGCCCCAGGTTAATAGTGTACCTTCAATTTGTCCTGTTTCTGGATTTCTAAGCTGAAAAAATCTTTTCCCTGTGTGTACCAGTGTAAAATTGCACTTAAAGAACATCCACTGACTGATGGATATTTTGTACTTCTCCATTCTAATGAGTTGACAGCTCCTGTAGATACCGGAAATTGCACCAGATGGTAGACTGGGCAATATTTATGATTGATGCAAATATTATATAAGTGCACAGGTACTCTAAATAAATGCATGTCAATGCATAACTTTGTTAAGAACTGAGAGAAATCAGGAAAATTCAGGTACAACAATGAAGAACCGGCATAATTGATAACTTTTAACAATTACGTATGTGAAATAAGATAGATATTAAGTACTAAAACACTGTGCTTTCATCTCAGAGTCTGCAGACAGCTTTTGGAACCTTTTTTCAGTGAGGACTCAGACCACCTTTCCCGGGCAAGATGCTCGGGTCCACTCCAAAAATTGGTTCAGCTGTCATTTTACAGGGTCAGATTGTCAAGTCAAAATGACTTGAATTTATTTTTTGAAGCAGAAACCATCTGAGCTTTTGGCAGAACATCCATCCAGATAGAGTCAGGGCTTGGCCAGGGCTCAGGCTCTAAACTGGAGTGAGGTCCCTTAACACATTTCTAAAACAAAGATCTTAACAATAGCAGTTATGAAATACTTAAACAATTGAAAATGAAGGAAAGATCTTGAAATGACATGTGTCCCTAGATAATTAAAAGGATACCAAAGCACATTAAAAATGAACTGCAAATGAGGAAAATTAACAAATTCACATCAAATAATTAATATATCAACACTGATTATCTTAGAAAATTGAAATAACTTTTCTAAACTATCATATGCTTATAACTTACAAAAAAAGGAAACTTCACTTAAACAGCTAACAGCCAATAACAATCCCTAACATGGATTTGTGAAATGCAGCTAATGATAAAACCTTTCAAACTGCATCTTCTTCCATCCACTAGTAGGTGTTCCCCAATGTTTCCTCACCGCTGTTCCTGTGAAGTATCTTATCTCTAGAACTAATTTAACTTTACAAATAAGATGAACATATTTTCTTAAAATCAAACAACACTTAAACTCAATATGAATAAATCTTAACAAAACTCATATGCGATAAAACCTTAAATTAATAGAATATAAACTTAATATTATCTAAATTCTATAAAGCTAAACTTACCCAAATTTAAAAGTAACTTAAACTTAACAGAGCCTAAACTTAACCAAACTTAACATAACATAATTTAACTGAGCAATACTTAACCTATACTTAAACTAAACCATACAAAAGTTAATCTTAATATTAACAGATTACTAAAATATTACTTAACTCAAACATACATATATAACAAATTACTCCAATTAAAAATCCATTTCTATTCTATTCTCCATTGTGATTGTGTGTTGCCATGAATTTTCCTGGTTTGCTAAGCGTTCATATTAAAGGAGAAACGTGCAGTTTCTCACGCTGGTGAATTGTAAACACAGGACCATGTTTTGTAAATATTGGCAATGTTATGAATACTTTCTCCAAGACAAGGGGAGGTTGAATGACAGCCTCCTGGACCAATGTGACAGGAGAGGTGGCGATACCCTTCTCCAATCCATGGTCACCTTGCCACAGGTATATAATGGAAAAATAAACTAAGGGCAGGTCTTCTGCCCTGCTGCTGTTGTTGCACCCAGATCTGTGTCCCCAGTCTGTGTTCCTGGTTGGGCCTCCACGGTGATAATTGTGCTTCATACTGTAATGTATTTCTGTATTAATCAAACTATAAGTTAGGTGTTGTTCTCTTTGGTGGTGACTATTTTCCCTGCTACTGGACTGAGGAAGCCCAGAAGAGATGCTGGAGAGAAATTTTCTGTATAGAGACATGTCAGGTCATCCTTGCATTGTGTATCTATGACATCTATCAGGTGATCTAAAAACGCAAGACATGACTGATGTTGACTGCTTTATGTCTGTGTCTTCATGAGTTTCTACTGACTGAATCAACACCAGAGCTTCACAAACAACGTTTTTAGTGTCCCCATAATTTAGTGTCTCGAGTAAGTTGACACCCTCTCTGCCATCCCTGACTGGCAAAGCCAAAAGCAGCTCTTCAGCCAGGGACTCATGCTGAGTTCTTCTTGGAGGAAGTCTCAATTTAGGCAGAGGTGAGGGGTGTTCCATGTCAGAAGTGAATAAGTCTCCTTCCCAGTTTGAATCTGCTGTGTCTGAAATTGATAAATCTGAGTCACTGTCCGAGGAAATATTATTTGTGTCTGTGTTTTGGTGCATAATAGTCTTGTGGTTTCTCTCACGGATGTCCTGTGTAGTTGCTTCACTTTGGTGCCTGCCCCCCCTCCAACAGGAAAGGGATGTTTTGTCAGTGTGGAGAGTTCAGGTAGGAATAGATTTTTAATGGGGGCCACTGTGCCAAAGGGCGTAAAGCACCCTACATTAGCGTTGACATAGCTTACTGAGCAACCTGTGTGGGTTACTCAGTGGCCCCTTGAAAAAGAAAAATTAAACGCCCTTAAAATCCTAGTCCAGGAACATCAAGGACATATTGAGCCAACAACAAGTCCATGGAACACCCCTGTGTTGTGTTTGTAATTAAAAAGAAGTCAGGCAAATGGAGATTACTTCATGACCTAAGGAAAATTAATGCAGTTATGGAAAGTATGGGTTCTTTACAGCCTGGAATGCCATCTCCTACCATGATACCTGCTAACTGGGACCTTTTGACTGTTGATTTAAAAGACTCTTTTTTTTACCATGCCTTTGCACTCTGACGATATCCCAAAGTTTGCATTCACAGTGCCTTCATCAATAATGCAGCCCTGGTTGAGCAGTACTAATGGGAAGTATTGCCACGGGGTATGAAAAACAGCCCAACCATCTGCCGATGGTATGTTGCACAGGCACTCTCCATAGCGAGGGAGCAATTCCCAGGGGCATACTGTTATCATTATATGGATGACATCTTGATAACAACCCCAACCAAAGAAGGCCTTGTGCAGATTCAGCCAAAATTGATGCAAGCAATACAAGAGTTTGGGCTGCAAGTTGCACCAGAGAAGGTGCAGCAGCAACCCCCATGGATGTATCTGGGAGTTTGATGGAGGCCTCACGACTGACACCATGAATGGCTTTAAGCAGCAGCATTTTATTACTCCCCAGTACAACCTTTTATACCCTTTTTTCCTTATGCATAACACCTGTGTGCCCTTTTACTGTTTTGTGATTTGTCAATGCACCTCAGCATTCCATGCTCCTTTTCCTTTAATGATATCCACCTGTTTTACAGAGCTTCACTCCATTAGGGATGAGGGTCTGTAGGCCAGCAGCTCCATTCCTAATTTCTCACAATCTATTCTCCCACAGAAGTTGAAATATTTGATCAAACAATACAGCTGCAAACAACTCAATTTTCAATCAAAATTCAGACCTTGAACGACGTACAAAAACTTTTGGGTACCATAAACTCCACAGTTATCACCCCTGTTCAGTTTTCTCAAAGGTGACCCTGAGTTAACCTCTCTGAGAGAATTAACTCCAGATGTGAAAACTGCTCTTGAAACAGTAGAGCAGGCCATAATGAACAGACAGGTTTACCAGACGTGTCCTGAAGTTTGTATTACAGTGTTTATTGTCGGTGTAGATTTACATCCTACAGGAATTATTGGTCAATGGGATACACAGTGGTCTGACCCACTACATATCCTAGAATGGATCTTTTTGCCCCACCAACCTAAAAAGACAGCACCTACTATTTTTGAATTAATTGCACAGCTAATTATCAAATGCCATTTAAGGTATTTGCAGTTAAATGCTAGACACCCCTCAAAAATTATCATACCAGTCCAACAAGAATATTTTGAATAGTGCTTTGTAAATAGCACACCACTACAAAGTGCTTTACAAAACAATACAGGGCAAATTACCTATCACTTACCCAGACGCAAATTGTTGCAATTGAGACCACTGTGTTATTCCTGAAACCGCTGAACCAACACACACCCCTGAAAGGTCTCATAATTTTCACTGATGGGTCTGGAGAAACAGGAAAAGCCATCATGACCCAGAAATATGATAACGGTTGGCAAACATTAGAAGGTCACTATAGTGGATCACCTCAGCTACTTGAATTACATGCTGTAGCCATGGCTTTTCAATGTTTTCTTCATGTTCCTTTAAACATTGTGACCGATTCAGCTTATGTTGCAGATATCACACAAAGATTGGACCAAGCACTGCTAAAAAAAATAAAAATGGTGCATTATTTGAATTGCTAAAAACTTTATGGCACACAATCCAAGCAAGAACATGTCCTTGCTACCTTTTGCATATTCAAAAATCATACAAACTTGCCAAGCTTTATTGCAGAAGGTAATGCCCAGGCTGATAAACTAGCCAGCCCTGCCTGGACAGTGCCACAGTCAGATGTGCTAGCACAAGCAAGAGCATCACATGCCTTTTTCCATCAAGGTGTTCGAGCTCTACAACGACAATTTTTGTTAACAAATACAGAGGCATGCAATATTGTTAACACTTGTGCTGACTGTCAAGGCCACACTGCCCAACTGCAGATGGGAGTTAATCCCCGTGGTCTGCAAGCCTTACACATTTGGCAAACAGATGTCACATACATTTTGGAATTTGGTTATTTAAAATATGTTCATGTTTTAATAGATGCTTTTTTATCTGCCATATGGGCCTCAGTTCACAATGGAGAGAGAAGTCCTGATGTCATCTCACATTGACAATTAGCCTTTGCTGCCCTAGGCATCCCTCACACTATAAAAACTGATAATGGTCCTGCAAACATATCAAAGAACACTTGACAGTTTTTACAGCTCTGAGGTGTATCACATCACATAGGTATTCCTCATTCTCCTACAGGACAAGCAATAGTTAAATGTGCACATGGCACTTTAAAGCATATTCTTGAAAAACAGAAAAGAGGGATGTCTGGTGAGACCCCGCAGAGTAGGATGGCCAAAGCCCTGTACACGTTAAACCATCTAACAATATCACAAAACTCCCAAAGTACTTAGCCCATGGCATGCCCCCCAGCAACATCATACTTTTGATAGCTCCTGGACACAATAGTAAAAAATTGATGGGATGCACCAATAGCTAGAAAGATTAGGTTTGTAGGTTTAGTGAAGAATTTCATTCTCCTTATACTGTGTTTGTTGTCCTTTCTGCAAGGGGCCCTGCAGAGATATAATAAACACAGCTTTTATATATTAAAAACAGAAAGGGGAAACTATGACAACATACAGCTGGACTGTATGTGTCATAAAAGGAGGAGGAGTTTGGCTACAGAGAGGACAGTGGCAAAGACGACTTTTTGATGAAGTAATGAGAAGCCCCGTATTCGCTAATACCAGAACAGGACACTAGATGGCAGTCTTACTCCATGAAAGAATGACAGAATAACAAGGAATTTTATGGCATAATGAACTGAGGCAGGACTCGGAGGCTAGAGGGGGTGGGATTATGGGTGCTGTAGTGTATTTAAACCCTTGGATATTCTCTCTCCTTGGACATGTTCTTGGCAAATTAATTTCCAATATGCCCCCAACTTGGCCAATGTTGTTATTATGAATATTCAGACTAGCAGCCTTTTGCTGTTGGATTTAAAATTCTTTGTTTCAGCTGGCAACTGAGAGAGTCACGTAGGAAGGGAATCAGTGTGAGCTGTGGTGCAGGGAGCCAATGCTTTCCCCTGGGTCTTGGGGTTCCTGGCAGGCAGTCCCAGTGGCTGCAGCCCGAGAGACCTCAACCCTGAGAGCAGCAGAGAGACCATTTTGAGCTTCTCTAGCTTTAAAAGGTCTGCTGGCAAGAGCTGAGGGCTTTGGTGCCCACCCTGTGCTTCCAGCTAATAGTGCCTCTTGGGTTCCCCAGTCATCACAGTGACTGAGGAGACAGCCCATCCTGGCCAGTATTTGAGGGCAATTTTGGGATGTCCTGACTGTGTGACTTATGTTGACATCTTCATCCCTGCACCAGCATAACCCCACTGCCCCACATGCAGCCCAACAGCCAACCTGTGCAGGACCCACATGGTACAGGGTGCATTCACGGGTGGGTCTGGGAATGGGTGTGCCTGGGAAAGGCTATATAGTCCCCCAGCATAGATGGAGCTAGTCACATTTCAAAGAGCACTCCTCCCGTGTAGTGGACAGGACTGGAATTGACCTTTGGGGGTAAGAACCAACACACAGGGTGGAGGAGGCTGTCAGAAGGATATGTGCTATGTACAGGAACTGAGTGAGGCATAGCAGCAAACTCACAGGGTTGCTTAGTCATGCTTCTGTCAGTGCCAGCCTCCATTTCAATGTCACTCTTCATGAAGGATAATGCCACAAAAGGATGGGAAGTGGGAGACACCAGTCCTTCTTCAGTGATTTCTTAGGCCTGGTGGAACAAGAGGACAGTAAGAATTACAGAATCATAGAATGTCTTGGGTTGGAAGGAACCTTAAAGACCATCTCTTTCCAACCACCCCACCATTGTCAGGGACACCTTCCACTAGACCAGGTTTCTCAGAGTCCCATCCAACCTGGCATTGAACACTTCCAAGGATGGGGCAGCCAAAGCTTCTTGTCCTGGTTACAGGAGTGGGGGGCCAGTTTAGCACTATGTGGGTGTAACCAAACTGTGTATTCTACTCCCCTCCATGTCATTTCTGATAAATTGCTAATGATGGGTCATTTGTAGTAACTGCCCAGTGCACACATGTCACCTCAAACTGGGTATTGAATAAGATAAGGAAAAAAGAGACAAATCCTCTGAGGCAGGGTAGTGTTTCTTTTTCTTCACCAATGACAGCTGTGATAACTTCCTGGAGGAGGAACCGGCACATTCACACCCAGCCTGAGGGGTCATCTCTGCTAATGGGCCATAATGGCCTCAATGGCACCAGCAGAATAGGCAACTGAAATGACTTAGACCATCAAAATCTCGCAAAATATCCATGACATAGTATTACATCATTCCATTGTGAAACTCCCTGCCCTGGGGGAGGTACTGAGCATTTCCACCTGAACCTGAGCATATATAATCTTTGAGTTTGGGGACTTGCATGACCACCACCACTGGATGGATCCAGAGGAGCACTAGAACTTCCACAGGACCACCATTTTTGACAAGATTGCAACCCCCACTTGATAGGACTGCAACCCTCACCCTGACCAACAAGATGCCGGGTTCTACTCCAGCTTTGTGTGTTTAAGGCAGTTTTTCTGTGTATCAATGCATTTATTGTAATCTCTAGTAAATTGTAACTCCGACTTGAAATGTCTTTTAAGGTAATTGAGTGGGATTCATTTCTCCTGCTGGTTCACTTTCAAACCAGAACACTGTGCCAGGGCCTCACCACCCCCACAGCAAATAATTTCTTCCCAATATCCCATCTAACTCCGCCTTGTCAATGAGAAGCCATTCCCCCTTGTCCTGTCACTTCAGGACCTCATAAATAGCTTCTCTCCATCTTTCTTGTAGGCTCTCCTCAGGTACTGGAATTAGGTCACACTGAAGCCTTTTCTTCTCCAGGCTGAACAATTCCAATTCTCTCATTCTTTCCTTGTATGAGAGGTGCTCCATCCTTCTGATCATCCAGAAGGGCAGACAGGTAGAACCCTAGGAAGAGCCAGAGGTGCAAGACCTGCAGCTCCTGCCTCTCTGTGAATGCCTGGAGAAGGAACTCAGTGAAGGTATGGATGACTATCCATGAAGAAAAGGCATTGAGAAGTTAGGGTAGATTTCTGTCCAAAACCTACTGTTTCCTTTAGAAATCTTCCAAACTACTTGTCCCCTTTTCAAGAACATTTTTGCCGGGTCCCTTTCATGAGCTTTGTTTGCAGCCAGATAACAGTTTCACTAAGATCAGGGGGCTCTTCTGTTGACTTTGGAGGACTCAGTGCTTCCATAAGCAATTGCTTAATGTGAACATAGGTTGATCTCAGATATAGTCCACTTGTGATTTCCAAAAGATTTTCAGCATTGTAGCTCCCAAATCACCCATATGTAGAGCAGGACTTTGTGGATTTTAATTTCTTTGTATTGTTGTCATTGGCCCATCACACCTGAGGCATAAATCCTTGTCATTTCTGCTGCACTCTAAGTGAAATCTTGTGGGTCCTGATATGCAAAGGGGCTGTCTGTTATTAGAGTGAGGAGGACTGATCTGCCCATCAGTCCAGTTCTTCTCTGACCTGAGCTGGCAGCTCTATGAACTGGAAGATGATTGTGCTCACATGTTTCCCTGAAAAAAAAAAAGGGGTAAAGAACCCAGTTTCAATGTGCAGATCTCCAGACTCCCTATCCCATCTCATCATACTTGATCACATTCTTGGCTCTCTCCTCCCAGCCAAAGTCAGAGAGGGCTTATTGCACGTGCCTATCCCGTGCCATCCTGCAGCATTTTCATGATCTTAGCACCAAGGTGTCTTCTCCAGGGGCCTCCTAGATAACACAGATGCTATGGGAGCTGTGCCCTTCTGGAGGGAAACCTGTACCTCAGCAGCATTCCCAGCACTCAAAAGTCCTAAAGATGTCTGCTGGGATCTGCTTCTCTGTCCCCCATTTGGTCCCTGTCATTGCTCACAGAGCCTATCTCACCCCTGTATGCTCAGCGCTGCCCTGCAGTAAGCCACTGCCTGCAGCATGGCTGTGTGTGCAGTGGTGAAGGAACAGCTCAGACAAGACATAACAAGCTCAGACAAGTAGTAACAAGAAGTTTGGTCTCAGTGCTTTCTCTATAGCAGAGAAATAAATTCCCATCCCCCACTGCCTGCCCAGAAAATCAAGAGAAGAAGCTTTCCCTTTCACATAATGCCCACCTTGACCTTCCTCTGTAAAACAGCCCACAGAAATATCCTGAGGACAATGTGAAGCTGTGAGCAGCTCTGTCCATTCAGCACCATCTTGACAGGATAAGGACTCTGCCCTGGCAGGAGTCACTCTTTCCCCCCACAGCTTCTTCCCCTAGCACAGTGCAGAGCTTCCCTGGCAAGCTGAGAGCTGACCCTGGCTGGTGCACACAGACCCCTGGGGTCCAATCACCGTGCTCAGAAGGACATCACTGAGAACCCTTGGGTACACATATGGCTGTATATGCCTACAGCTGGACCTGGGAGAGAGAAGCTTTCACTTCCTATCCCTCTAATGATGCTGTGGGATAGCCTTGCTCAGAAACAGGTCTTAGTACAAACTGGAACCAAATTTGGCACACACATGAACAAGTCTGACCCACCAACCTCACTTCTTTTATCTGTAATGATCAATCTGGTAATGGCTGGAACTGCACTTAAGCCCAAATGCATTACAATCACAATCACTAACTAAAAAAGTTATAATTTACAGATTTAGAAGCCCCACTTAACATAAATTTGGCAGGAAGAAATAAAGCCACAATATGTGAAACACAACCTCCAACCAGCAATGGGAAAGTTAGTTTCTAATATACCTCCTTTGAAAACTGGAATAGATGTTTAGGAGCAGTAGCTGTTCACTAAACGAATTATTCCAAACTGCTCCTTTGTCTGTTTAATCTGGGCAGTAAGTGACAGTGATGCTGGACATCTCTGCAAGGTCACATTTTTATAGGTTCATATTAAATCCTGATTTGCCAACACTTGTGCTGGTGTTTCTTTCAGCAGCATAAACCACTTGTGTGAGTCAATACATGCAGGTAACCAAGGCAACCACGACCCACGGGTGAAGTGCAAAAAAATGGATTGATTCCGTCACCTCTGCCTGGAGAATTCCAAAACAACACCCAAGCAGACACACTTCTAGGCTTGACAAGGTGAGGCCGGGCCTCAACATATCAAAGGACCTCCCACAATATGCAGTTTTTCACAATGCTGTGCTTTTTATAACCTCTGAGTTTCTTATCTCTCTCCCAGCAGGATACTTGTTATATGTTTTTATATTGAATGGGTTGTTTTGTTGTCCCCTATGCTAATAATTTAGTCCTAAGTTGTATCTCCCCCTTTTTCCCTGTAGCTGTCAATCCTTTCCTAACCCTGCCTTTTCTTCCAGACTGTTCTCCCAGTCTTCGATGCCTTATTAGATGTTTAGATTGCTTCCCTCCTGCTGTGTTCCCTTATTGATTTCAGTATTGCAATCCCCGCCTTGTTCCCCTCTCCCTATTGGATCCTTATCCTGCACTGTCGCCCAAAAGCAGTCCCTTAAAACCCTCTGCCCCACCCTGGGAGAGAGGCTTTTTCTTTCACTTTTCGTTTAGAGATTTTTATACCCCAGCCTCTGCTCTGTCTTTGAGTTAGGTTGCGTTTTTATGTTATGCTTTTATAATAAACGAATCTTGGAGCCGCAAGGTAGGTCCATCTCGCATCCTTTACACTGACCTGCCGGTGACTGCCTGGGACACACAGGGCCCCAGGGGAACGTCACACCCCCATAAAGAGCAGTAATATCAAAGAGTGCCACGACAGATACTCAAGCCTGTCTTTGAGAAATGCCTTTTAAGTCTTTGACAGTATTTTGTTATATCTACAGAAATTGCACTTCTCAAAACAGGCAGAAAACAACCCAAAGCAAGCATAATGAGTGAAGTTTTCACATGTTGCCTAGATTCAAAAGACAAAACTTGCAATAGAGTTAAAATTGTAAGATAAAAAGCAGATCTTTATTGAAAGCTTTCAGATGCACAAATATGGCTATCTGCACACCTGATAAAAGATTTCTACAATTATTATAAGGTTAATTAATTAGTATATCTAGCCAGTACATCCAATCGGAAATCAGTTACTCCAGTAACCTACTCTTCGGTCAGCACCCTGGAGTTGGTCCAGGGGCTTCTTTGTCCTATTTTTAAGAAGCTTTCTTAAATCTGGAGTAGTGAATCCAGGGTCCTCTGCTATCAACCTGGACTGCAATGAAAATAGTCAGTAGGACTTTGTCGCTGTCGAGACGGCCACAACACACAGAGGGAGGCGGTAAAACTTCAGAAGGCTTCTGTTTACTATGGTGGCATGCTGTCTTTTATACATTCCTCAACAAAGTTTATACTTATTCATTGGTTACAATAAATCGACACAGTGTTAATTGGTACAGATCAACCTCCACCACTGTTTTCAGCTAGCATTCACAAAATTTTTCTAAAAATACTTTTTCCAGCTGCAGGTTTCTTTTGCTTTTCCTTCTTCTCAGTTTCCATGTCGAAAATTCCTTTCAGGGTGTCACGATCGGTTGGACGGTCGTGATGATTCATTTTGATTTCAAAGTGCAAAAAGAGGCAAAGAGAACTTAGTTCAAGTAAAATCAATGTATCTTTATTGATACACACAATATGCGAAAGAAGAGAAGGGAAAGAAAGAGAGAGAGAGAGAGAAAAGAGAAAAAGGGGGGTCATAGCTACCGACTGCAGATGCGAGTCCTTGTGATGCTGGAGCCAATAGACCACCTTTGCAGTCCTTGTGGCATGCGCCAATAGATCCGTCTTCTCCGTCGGGGAGAGCTCAGAGGCTCTCCTTTTTGGGGTGCTTATTATAGTCCTTTTTCGAGGTGAGAGGCGACAGGCCAGTGAAGGGGGAAGATCTCGTGAATGTTGCAGAATAAAGGAGCAGGGCAGGCTGGACTTGGTCAGTACAGTCAGTTTGGGGCAAATACAGCCTCCGGAAACACGGCCCAGATACCATGACAGTCCACTGTTTCTGCACGGGTTTCTGAGGGGGGTGTCTTGGTCCAGTGAGCACACCTGCAGGGAGAAACCTGGGTCCCATCTTAGTCAGGCCAGAACTCCTGTGTTGTGGTTTAGGGTTCTTGGGGTCTCAGCCTCTGACAATCGTGAGACAGATGAGGGATCTTCGGACTGACTTTTACACAGGGGTAAACACAGATCTCATCAATTAACTCTTCCTGGCTCACAGATTAGCTGTCAGCACCTTCCACAGGACTTGACTGAGTTTGCAGGGAGCCACTGTCCCACCGTTTAATATGGACTCCGTCTCCAGGCTGGAAAAGATGAGCAGGTGTGTCCAATTCTATGGGTCTGGATAACATGATGTAATTCTGGAGCTTCTGCAAAGTGGAGCTTAAAGCCATTAAATACTCCTGTAAATCAATTTTTCCTCCCATGTGAATTTCTCTCAGGATATGTAGAATTTGATATGACCTGCTATACAATATTTCGTAGGGACTTATGTTGTCTCTCCGCCTTGGTTGTATATGGATTCTCAGTAAGGCTATAGGCAAGGCCTGAATCCATGTCATAGATGTCTCTTGACAAATTTTGCTAATCTGTGTTTTGAGGGTTCCATTCATACATTCAACTTTCCCACTTACCTGGAGTCTGTAGGAAATATGCAGATCCCAAAGAATTCCAAGAATTTGACTAACCTCCTCCACTATTGCTGTAACAAAGTGTGGCCCTCTATCTGATGACAACCCCAAGGAACCAAAAAACTTGGAATTATACTTCCACTACTTCCTTGGTGGCTGTGTTAGTATGACAGGGGTAAGCTTCAGGACATCCACTGAAGGTGTCAACCAACACCAATAGATACCTGTATCCTTCTTTGCGTGGTAAGTCAGCAAAATCTATTTACTAATAGTCTCTGAGAAGGTCTCTGGCCTTTGTTACCTCTAGCATTACTCTTTTGCTTGTATCAGGATTATTTTGATGGCAGATTTCACACTTGCTCACATAGTTTGATTGAACTATATACATAGATTGAACAATTTTGATCATTCCCCTTCCTATTACTGCCTTTTTCAGATGTTTCATATAGAAGCAGCGGCCTGCTCGAGCCATCCTGACCTTGATTAACAGCTCTTCTCCCATGGGAAAGCACATAACAAAGGATCAAGTCCAGCCATAGATACTTGTGCTTTCATGTACAACCCAGAAAACTGGGCTGTGAATGTCTATGGGATGAATGATAAGAGCTAGAAACATCGGCTCTACTCTTCTTGGTTTTGTATGGTTGCTCTCTCTTGCCTACTGGCTGACTGTGTCGTTCATTCTAAAACTTGTACACAGAAGAAACATATAAATACTCATGTATGTTTAATAAAGGTAATCCTGCTTGATGAAAAAGTGGTGGTCCGTTATTCACAATCACTACAAAATGGTGCCTGAACAAGGGACACAAATGATGAAGGGACACAAACAGTGAAGGGACTTGAAGAGTGAATCTCCAGTAGCGATGCCACATTCAAACTAAATTGTGGGGCAGGGCATCCCTGATCTTTGTCTCTACCTGCTGGACAAGTGAGACTGCAAATGCAGAATCATGGGACAGTCCATGTCTCACAAGCAGAAGCTTTATTTAGAAATTTTGCATGGAATTTTAAAAGAACAGGGATTTTAAACCCCAACAGTTAAGTTAGCTGCTTTATTAGTATGTCTGACTAGTAATTCTAATGTATTCCCCTCCAGGCTTCCTACAATACTAAAGTGTGGGAAAAGGTGAGAGCTGAGTTAGACATAGAGAAAAAACACGGGTGACCGATCACTGACTATATGTTAGTTACATGGAAAACTGTGTATAGAGCTTTAAAAAATTTGCAGCCTGTTGAGCAAGTTTGTGAGCACCCTGTCACAGATATTTTAAATTTGGAGACTGCTTCGAGTGTTAGCACTGTTCATGCAGAAGTGCTGAACTGGGAGGCAGGTATTCTCAGGAGCCTGTCAATCCTTTTGATCCCGGCCCTATTGATCTTGAGAGAAAGCCTGATCTTTATTTTATCATCCTTTAACTCCCATAAAAAATTTGACTGTGTCCTAAGGTGACTTTATGATGCCAGTATCCCCAATCGTCTGTTTTGTTTCTGCTGGATATTAAGTTCTGCACCTGTAAGACTGGTTCCGAGAGCAAAGGGGGAGAGAAGGGTGGAGTTTTTTTTCAGAAACTGCACTCACTCCTTCACATTATGCTCCTGGATTGTGTTGTCTACGGATAGACTGGAAGAGAGAGCTCTCCTTTGCTTTTTAGTTAGTTTTTTTTGCTATCTGAGGCAGAGAAGTTCCCCAGACTGTTTTTTTTTTCTTTTTCTTGGAACTGTTTAAGCCTGCTCTGGACTGAAAACCAAGAAAAACTCTGGGAGCTCACACCTGTGGCACACTAGGGCCGGGACGTGGCATTTTCCAGTGCAGGAGGGACCGATAACAGACTGAGCCAGCCGAGCTACACCTCACAAAAAAGACTTTCTGAATTTGCCATCTCTTCAGAACAGTGAGAGGTTTTATTGTTTAATATTATTCATTTTTTTATGCTTGTGAATACTTTGCTTGTTAAATAAACAGTTTTTTCCACTTTTCTCCAAGGAAATCTTTTCCTGAACCAGTTGGGGGAGGGGCCACTTCAATTTGCGTTTTCTAGAGGGACCCCATTCAGGGGTTTCCTCCCAAAATTTGCCCTAAACCAGGACAGGCTGCTGTGCTTCCCACTACAGCTCAAGTGTTTGTCACAGTGGACATGGAAAGAACCACACGAGGACACGCTGGTGAGTGAAGCAGGAAAAAGGAACGAGTTTATTTACAAAACTCAGTTTTATACATTTCCTATGGGGCCTGTGGATTGGAGGATGGAATTCCACCTCTCAATCCACATTGGTTAAGCCAACTGTCAATCACCTTTCTCCTCCCACCTAGAAATATGTAAACAATGAAAGACAGTTAGCAAAACATGGCCGGTGTTTATAGTAGAAAGTGTGATAAGGTGAAATTTCTGACTCCAATATGAAGAACATTACAGAAGGCTTAGAAAAGCCTTCAAAACTAGGGTGACGTGTTAGCTAATTGCTGAGGCCGTTTCTACAGGTTAATAGATCTTAAAGGTCCAAGAATGTGGCAGTGTGCTAATTTAATCAGTTATGCTTTGTATAATTTTGTACTCGTTGGGTTCTCTGTACCCCACCCCCGATTGTTCCTTTGTTTAACTCACATGACTCCTGCACCTGTTATGCGGCACACGGTTAGCTGTCTGTTATTTCTCCCGCCTTTGTAAAACCCCTCCTACTCTCTCCTGATTAGCCCAAAATATGTTCTCCTACCCCCAGATCCCTTAGCAACCTGCCCTGGTTGGCTGGCAGCGGCTGACCACCCCCTTTGCCCCCCTCCGACTCCCTCGGACAAAAACCCCCTGCACCCTCCTCCCCCCGGACAGTCCCGGGCTGGAGAGGTGTTTGTAATAAACCCTCTGTTCGTCTGGAACTGTTTCCTCCTTTCGTTCCACTGCCTGTCGAATTACCATCGCTCACCCAAGCCCCTGATAAGACAAGAACCCACAGGAGTCAGTACTGCTTGCGCTGCTCGCAGGCTGACCCTCGCAAACTCTGTCGCGGCATCTGGGCTGGTCGTAATAGAGCCGTTGGCTCTGAGTGAGCATCCCGACACAAGAACATTTTAGAGTCTAATACAAAGTTGTTTATTACATGAAAGCATATATCTGAAGGTGCGAGAGTCCTAAATGAGCGGTCTTACAATCTTACAATCGGTTATGAGTATAAAGTCTTTAGAAAATGAAATACCAGTAAAGTAACAGTCTGCGCACAGAATTTAGCACAGCATCACAGCCTCTGGGTAAAATAACTTCCAATTCCAGACCCCAAGCAGGGTTCCTGGCCCCAGGGATCGCAGTGACAGAAAAGGAGCCAGAGATCACTAACTCCAGACAGGGTTCCCAGCCACAGGGTCACAAGGATAGGAAAGGGGGTCCTGAGGTCCCAAACCTGCACAGAGTTCTTGGCCGCAGGGCCGCAATGCCAGGAAGAGGTCCCGGGATCACGAATCCCAAACAGGGTTCCCGGCCGCGGGGTCACAGTGGCAGGAAGGGGTCCCAGGGTCCCGAACCCACGCATATTCCTCGGCAGCCCCGAACAGAGTTCCAGGGCAAGCACCGCAAGGGGAGAGGGAAGGGGACCCCGGGGCCCTGATCCCACACGACAAAGACTACAGTAGATGGTAAAACTACGAAAAACTATGAAAAGCAGTATCAAAAACCTATGCATATAGCATATCAGTGCAGAAAAATTCTATCTTGCTATCATAAAAATTCTATCTTACTGTGCCTAAAAAACTCTATGTTAGCATACGTGAGGAACTTTATCTTATTTGCGCAAAATTCATACCAAAAATTATAAACAGTACTCTACTCCATTTTTGTTATCTCTAAACTCTATCACTAGGCCTGAAGCTCTGAACTTCTACACTAACAATTAGGCACTTAGGGTATGTGAAGCCCAAAGCTGAAGCTTAAATCTCTACTTTATGTGTGGGTGGCTTTATGTATTCTAATTTTTCTAAAGGTTTTAATTCAATCCCTGCACTTCTCACTCTCTGTGGAGGTTCCATGGAAACATGCACTCCAACAGCTAATTCTTATCTCTCCCCATCCACTACCCCTCTACCTGATTTACCACTGCAATCTCATGCATTCCTGACATTTTCAGAAAAATGCAGGGAAGAAGCCCTAAAAAGTGGAGATGTTTCCATGTTCCTAGCCATGCCGATCAATTATCAGCCTAAGAAAGCCACTCAATATGTACAACTTCGGTTTGAATTATTAAAATAATTTTGTTAAGTGTTGCAGTGAGGATTTCCGGGGGTCTCCTGGAGGGGTCCCCGGGGGCCCCCCCAGGCCCTATGTTTGCTGGTATTTGCATGCAGACAGGCAAGGAGGCCCCAGATGGCTGGTGAGGTCCTGATTAGATGAGGATTTATTTAGAGTCCGACCCAGGGAAGGTAGCATGGTTTCTGACGGGGAGGGAGGAAGGGGGGGGAGGATGGGGAGAGAGGGAAGGGGAGAGGGGCAGAGCCTCTAGAGGCCTCTGAAGCAAGAGAGCAAGCCCCCTCCCTCTGCACCCTTAACAGGGAGGTTCGAAGTGGGTGCGGATTGATTCTCGGGCCAATGGGATTACAGATACATGATACTGCAGGGGAGGTTCCAGACTTGGGATAAACCATACATTTTGGAGGGGTGAGACAGAGCATACCATTTAAATAAAATGCAATTCCACAGTTACGCTGTCCCAGATTATGGCCTGCAAATGCAATATACTTTGGGATTGATTGACTCTATTAAACAAGAATACATTATGGCTCCTAACAACTGGAGAATGCTTTTAAACTTATTGATCTCCTACCAAGTCAGTTGCAATGAAAACACAAACAAATAACAAATATTAACAAATGACAATGCAAGCAATCATGGTGGCACTTAATTTCATTGGTTTTCACGCAGCTCCATCTCGTGTTGGCAGGTTCCTATAAAAGAAAAGTGGAAATTTGGCTCACTAGACCAATTATTAAAAAGAAAAATGTTCTTGTGACTAACACAAAATGACAGAGTCCATGTGAAGAAATGGTTGTCACATTTAGGTGTGATTTTGCTGCTTGCAGTTTCTCTGCTCTCAAACTGTTTTCCTTATCTTCAGTGCAGGGATGTTTGACATTCCTAGAAAAGAGAAAAGAAACAAACTTCCCGGGCAAAATAAGCCTGAGTGAAACAAGTCGTTAATTGCATTAACTTGTTCAGGGGGAGTTTCAGCTTTTATTCTATGAAGTGCTTGTTTCACCACTTTTGTTATTTCCCAGAGGTTTTCAGTGGGGTTTCCTCCAATACATTGTTCAATGGAGGGAATGAGACTGCTTTTTAAAAGTTTTGCAAGAGTTGCAGTCTGTGAATTAGGCATTAGAGTTGCTTTTTTTTTCCCCAGGGTTTTAGCAGGCTTCTGCTTTTCTCCCTGGAGCAGTTTGCCTTATCAGTTTGCTTCTTTTGTTCCAGTGATTTTCTTTTTGGGCATGATGGAGTTCAGCGGTAAGCAATGCCACTATCCAAAGCCTTTTTAAATAACCAATCACTTTTTGGTAATCAATCATCTTTTAGTAACCAATTGCTCCCTATCCCAATTTTTTGCATCCAGTCCACCCCAGAGGTAGGGAGGGAACTAATAAATCAACCAAGGAAGAATAACAAAATATTTTGTCCTAAAGTTTTCCTGTAGCTCCCACAGAGGAAGCTGCATGATAAATATCTAGGCCTGCATAGGGATAATACCATCCCCACAAGGCAGTGGCTGCAGAATTGGTCTCAGGATTAGAATATGCCAATTCTAGTTCTTCATAAGGGACCGCAGACTGGTGGAGGGGTTCCCCACAAGACAGGAGTTGCAGAATTGGCTTCAGCACTGAAACCTGTCAATTCTGGCTTTTCATGACAAAACACACAAAAAGCACAGAGGCATGGGTCCCCTCAAACAAGAGCTTTAGGCTCTGCACAAAACCCCACATAGACGAAAGAACTAAATCCCCAAATCTACTTACCACAGTCTCCACAATTCCCTCAGGGAAAACTTCCAAGCCTACAGAAGAAACCACCATTTCCACAACTCCTTGAGTAATCAAAGGTTTTTTGACATTTTTTCTCCCTTAGGGATAAATTTCAAGGTGGATCGAAAGGCCCGTGTCTATCAGGAAAGACACCTCCTCTTGATCCAGACCCGCCTTAGAAGTTAGCAAGGGCTCCAGTGTGGTGGGTCCCTGGTATAATGGGAGCCCCTGACACCCCTAACAATCCATTTCCATTATCCTCTGGACTTCCTTCTCTTGAGGATCCAGCTGTTTTTGTGGACATTCCTGCTTACAATGTCCCTCTGCCCTGCAGATAGCACACTGATTCTTTCTCAACTGCTGTTTGGGTTATCTCATCCCTGCTGAGGCAGGAATGCCTCTGCCACATCCTTGTGGCTGATCCCATCCCTTCTATCCTGGGGGACCCCTTGGGTCCTGTGGTTTATCCCTCTGGGGCCGTAAGAAATCTGCCATCACCTTTGTCTTTGCCCTCGCCTTTTCCTCATCCCTTTGTACATACACTTGCTGTATTTTTCTAACCAGTTCATCCAGGGGCTTATTCTGTCCTTGTTCTAGACTCCCCTGCTACTGCCTGTCGGCATTCATTTTCCCACAGCTCAAAAACCATTCATTTTTCCAGTGACCCAAACAAAATCCCTAAAAGAAAATCCTAATCCTTCCACATACATTTTGCATTTCCTGGACATTTCTTCCTCCTCCTCCTTGTGCTCACTCTCTTTATCACACACCGTATACCAGAGCTGGTCTCTATCCTGCTGCAGTGACCAAAAGCAGCTCCCTCCCCCGGCGCTCCCAGTGGGCATGGCCAGCCAGCAGCATCACAGGCAGCCGGGGCATCCCGCAGCCTCATGGGGGCCAGCAGCCACTGCCACCCCTGCCTGGGGGTGGGGGTCTCAGGCACTTCCCGGCACTGAGCCCTGGCTCCCCCACAGACCTCACAGGCCTCCAGCCCGTGCTCCCAGTCCCACAACTCAGTCCTGCTGCTCTTTGCCTTAACCACATTTCTCTGTATTCCCCTTCAACTAATTTTTTCCTCAACATATCAACACTATTTGTCCATCTCCTGTTGTCAAGACTCCTTCTCAACTCTCCTTATTGCCCCCTCAGGCATGGATTGTTGAGACCCCTTCTCAACTTTCCTTTATTGTCCCCTTTCGGCATCCATGTCTTTAATTATTTCTGGGAGAAGGTGTGAACCAACTCCACATTCTTCCAAGGGATTCTTCTGAGATATTTTGGGATTGTCATCCCTTTTGCTGGGGCCCCTTCCCAGCTTTACATTTGCTACCCTCCATGGGTGCCCTGTTTCACCTGTGCTACCTTCCATGGGTGCTCCCTGAAGATCCCATTTTACTCTCTGGTGAGATTTTCAATGGTCCTTTCTGATGGACTCTTCATGGACTCCCCTTGTCAGCCACTCGTCTGTCTCCTGGACAGTCTTGGGAACCCAATCTGTTGCCCAGTGCCAGCTGTCACCAAGGGGAGCTGATCACTAAAACTGGGTGAGGTGTGCTTTCAGCTCTGCTCGCTGCCCGTCACCCCATGATGGTGGAAATATCCTGGACAAGAGCCCTCATTTTGTCGGGAAAATTAATCCACAAAAAGCAGAGATTTGCATCCAAAAGGGAGAAAGAGGAGTCCTGTAACATTATCCAAATAAAGAGAGAGACCATGGAGCATTTCCCCTGGGGTGTCTCAAATTGTTAGAGGATGCAGCCTCCTTTTTATCCTAATTTCCCGGCTGGATTTCTCTCTCTCTTTCCCCATTGGCTGAGGTACTTGAGAGGTACTGACTTCTTGAATCACCTAATATCTAAGACTCCCTTCTAATATGTACTCCCCTGTAACCGAATTTCTTACAGATCGTGGGCATAATGTGCTGTGGAGTGAGATGTGAGCTATCCCAAACTAGGCCTCAGACTAGTCCTCAGACCTGGGGCCTGCTAGGCCTCAAATGTTTACCCTACGTAGAACTAGATAAACTTTTGGGGCACTGGAAGCTGGGTTAAGGTATGGGTATCATTAGAATAGAGCAATTACTGTGAAAACGCGGTAGCTGCCTAAAACTGTGAATGTTTACATATTTGCTCATGCTCCCCTGCCAATAGAAATGCACCTGTCACTGTAAACTATTCTTACTGTATATAACCGGCCATCTCGTGAATAAAGAGGAGAACGTATGATATGATCATGTTGGTCTGACCTATGTTTGCTCAGTCTCCGATCCCACTTATAGTCCCATCTTCACTCCCCCTTTTTCCTTGTGTCAATCAGTGGAACTACTTATGGAATTTATGGTTTTAACCATTGTTTCTTTCACCTCTCAGCATCTAATTTTATTTATCAGAAGACTTTCAGTTTGTTTGTAAAGACAAGTCTCTCATTCCTTTTAGTACATCCCCAGAGCAAAGGAGTGACATTTGGAAATTAGCTGTACTTTATACGGGGCACCCTTGGGGAAGTTCATTCTGTGTTTGTAATGTAACTTTGTAGAAACATAGCTTTGGTATATTGTGGGTACTGACAGTGGTTGGAATTTAGGCTTCAGGCACTGCTGGAGTCTGTGTGAAAGACAAGCAAGCAACTTTCTCATTCTGGCCTGGGAAAATCTAAAGGAGGAAATGAAAACAATCCTTGGGAAGTGAAAACTGTTAGCAGGTGGTGTTTTTCCAACGTGTTTACTGGGAAAGGATGTTTGCAAAGGGGTGTAGGCTCTGAATGACTGTCATGGGCTGGCGCTGGGCAAATGCCACTGCACCCATGAGTGTACGTTTTTCCTAATGAACTACTGTGAGATGTGGTCAAGAACAGAGCAAGGCAGGCCTAAAACTTGAAATAGAAAGAAAACTTTATTAAACTACATAACAACAGACAATAGAAAAGAAAACCCAAACACCCAGAAACAGAAATGAAAACCTCCCAGAACATTTCTTCTCCTCCCCCCAATTTCCATCCCTTACATGCTCAATGGTTAACACTTGCACATTACCCTCATCTTACTTGCTTAAACCTTCCACAACCCTGGGTTCCCCATCAAAGTCATCATCCCTTAAAGAAACAATCTTCAGTTCATCCAGGGAGAGAGGAGTCTCTCTCGCACCACAGACCTCCCACAGGAAACACAGGTCCATCCTCCAGTGTTCCCATGTCACCCATGGCACCACCCAGAGAATTCTATGAGGGTGACACCCTCCTTTCCATGTCCAGTGCTCTCACCACCGTCCATGGACCAAAACCGCATAAAGGTCTCCACCCCTCGCCTCTGAGGACACACATTTATAAACTATCACCAACATTATATCCATAAATTTACCTTGTCACCTAATTCATGCTTTGCTCTTGTTCCTCTTTGATCTCATCTCACAGTTCCCATTTTTATCACTCTCCTAAAATTTTGATTTTCCCGGTCAGGGAACCAAAAATTCTAATTCATGAACCATCATGAATTAGATGAAGGGGTGGAGTAATGTCCTGGTTTGAGGGGAAGTGAGTTTTTCAGGAAGCTGAGGTGAAACCAATCAGTGGTCAGGTTTGAATGTTGGCACCTTTAGTTGCCACTGAGGGGTTGGACACGCCTCTGAGGACACAAGGGGTTAAAAGCAAGGACTCCCAGATGGACTTCCTCTTTCTGGCTCCCCTTTCAGGAGAGGAGCATCTTTTCCCTCTTCCCCTGCCCAGCTGACCAGGCTGGGTGGGGGAGGGGGGCCAGGTGGTCAGGCTGAGGTAGGCCTTGGGCCCCGGGGGGGGGAGGAAGGAGAGAGAACGGGACTGGAGCTGAGCCAGCCCCATCCAGGATGGAGGGGTGGAGAACTTTGGAGGTGCCTTCCATCCCCTCCTCCTGTCCCGTGTCCCCCCCCTCGGCCAGTCCCCCACCCCGCCCCAGGGAGAAGGTGCTGAGCTGCTGCGTGTGGGAGTTGCCGGAGCCTGTGAGTGCCTGAGCCTGTGGACTTTCCGGGAGACAAAAGCTTTTAACTCTTTCTGAGGCAGAGGAAAACTATTCCCAGACATTGATTCTCATGGCTGGTGGTTTCAGAAGAGAGAGAGAGAGAGAGCCTGGGACTCGATGTGCTCACAGAGAGCCAACGGGCTCTGTCGCCGCTGGCCCAGACACAGCGACAGGCGTCGTAGGGGGGTCAGTCTGCGAGCAACGCAAACAGTACTGACCCTGTGGGTTCTTTGCCTGGCAGAGGCTTGTGCGAGCGATGGAGATTCGACAGGCAGTGGAAAGAAAGGAGGAAACAATTTCAGACGAACAGAGAGTTTATTGCAAACACCTCCTCAGCCCGGGACTGTTCGGGGGGAGAGGGGTGCGGGGGGTTTTTGTCTGAAGGATTCGGAGGGGGGGAAAAGGGGGTGGCCAGCCACTGCCAGCCAACCGGGGCAGGTTGCCAGGGGATATGGGTGTAGTAGAACATCACTTGGACCAATCAGGGGAAAATAGGAGGGATTTACAAAGGCGGGAAAAATGACAGGCAGCTAACCGTGTGTCGCATAACAGGTGCAGGAGTCATGTGAGTTAAACAAAGGAACAATCGAGGGGTGGGGTACAGAGAGCCCAACAAGTACAAAAGTATACAAAGCCTAACCGATTAAATTAACACACTGCCACATCTCCCCGTTTTCTTTTTACTAAAAAGAACAGAAGTGAGGGGGGTCCGGCAGATGCTCAGAGTCCAGGTAACATTTGGCGAATCGAGGTTGTTGAGCTGGCCACTAATCGTCTGCGAGGCTTTCACCATCACTTCCTTCTTCAAGCTCCTTTTCAAGCTCCTTTTCAAGCTCCTTCAACTTGTCTTCAGGAGCCGTGGCCTTGGCGACCCGAGCAGCAGCCGGAGAGGGGGTAGATGTGGAACTTAAAACTAAATTAATGATCTCCTGATTAGTCCGAAAGCAAGACAAACAATTGAAATAATAAACAAAATCAACAGACATGTTTTTAAAATGGACCCAGCCCATCCAGATAAACCCCAACCTTTAAAAATGTTGCTCATCCAATCACCTGTCTCTCTTTTGATGTCACTGATCATATCTTGCATCTGTGTAATGAGTTTTCGAGTGCTCTCAGCCCGAGTTGACAGATTAAAACAACATAGACCCTCAAACTCCTCATACGTGTGATCGTGGAGAAGTATGATGTAGTCTATGGCTGCCAGATTTTGGAGGGAAGCTTGCCTCATTATTTCCTCATCTTGCAGGAGGTTGAATAGGGTTTTGGAGGTTAAATTTGCTTGTTTCGCCACCCAACATTTTAAATGTCCCAATTCCCCCACGGCCTTAGCAAAGGAGACCCATGGGGCAAAATTTGTGATTGCGACCTCTTTAGTTTTGTTCCAATGAATAATTTCCAAATAGCAATCCGGGTCTAATTTTCTAAGGTCTCTTTTGGAAACTGCCAATCCATGTGCACCACTTTGTTTCTTTTGCTTTTCCTTCCAATCCGTAATTTGCATCTTGTTGGGTGTGAACAGCCCTACCTTCCCTAGGGTGCACGGACCTCTAGAAAGACGAGAGGGGATACCTGCCCAAGCCCGATCTCTGCAGATCAGAAAGACTCCCTCGGGTAACATTTTGGGGTGGTTGTGAATTTGAGGGGGAAGAACTCCCTTGGCCAACTTCTTGCACCACGAGTGGGCTCTATCTAGCACTTTAGATTGAAAAGCTTGCTTGGTGCGGTTGTCTAAAGCGTCGGCCGAATTGGTAATACGAATGCAGGCGGGAGCTGTAGTTGCTCCGAGGAGCCGCAGCTCTCGGGGTTCCTCCTTCATATCTGGCAGGGAAAGCACAAAATTCTTCCAGCCAATAAAAGGATTAAATTGGGGGGTCTTACTGATGCAGTGGGCACAATGGAGAAGTCTCTCAGGCATTTCCCACTGTCTAAAGGGAATCCCCATGAGGCATGTGGACATCGGGTCTGAGGCTGATGCTGGATTGAGACAGATGTGATCTTGTCCCATAGATTCCGCGAGCAGAGCCCACACGTTGGCTCGCAGCTGTGGGACGGTCCAAGCTTGGGTGAATGTTAGCAGCTTGGTCAGAAAGAGCACGGTCGGGAGGCTTAGCATCTTGGGTCTGGGTCTGAAAAACAAAACTGGGGGGCCAAAAATTATTAATTTGGGTCACAAAAATAGGTAAAGGACAGGTCATGGTCCCATTCCCACAGGATGGGAAGAGAGGGTCTGGAGGAGACTCGCCTTCGACGGCAGAATGCCACTGAAGCCACCTGTGGGACGCTATCATCACGCTCCCTCTTCCTTTTAATGTATGGTTTTACCCATTTGGCAGGTATCCATTTGATCCCGGTAGGCGTGAGGACACAGGCATACCCACGCCCCCACGTCACCAGGTCAAATGGTCCCTCCACCTTCCCTGACTCAGGCGATCTCACCAGCACCGGGGGCTTGGGATCGAACTGCCACTCCTTATTGCACCCAAAGTGTATGGTAATGGGCGGATTGGGATTTTCAAAGGAACAATTTAGAAAATTGATGACATAAAGGGCTCGGGCCAATCTGATTGCCGGCGGTTCCGCCTTTAATACCTGTTGCTGTTGTTTAAGGACCCTCTTGATCTCTTGGTGGGTCCTCTCTACTATTGCTTGGCCTGTGGGGGAGTGGGGGATGCCTGTCTTGTGCTCCACTCCACATTGCTGCAGGAAGCCAGCAAATTCCTTGGACTTGTACGCAGGGCCGTTGTCTGTTTTGATCCCCTTGGGGATGCCCATGAATGAGAAGGCCCGAACAAAATGTTGGATAGCATGTTGGGCCCTCTCACCTGCGTGCGCAGAGGCATAGACAGCGCCAGAGAAGGTATCGACGGAGACGTGAACGTACTTCAGTCTCCCAAATGATGGAATGTGGGTGACATCTGTCTGCCAGAGTTCACAGCTCTCCAACCCGCGAGGGTTGACTCCGGCATGCAGGGTAGGCACAGCGTGGGACTGAAAGGAAGGACACGAGCCAACAATTGCCTTAGCTTGTTGACGTGTGAGGTTAAAACGTCTAGCTAAGCTAGGCGAGTTCTGATGGAACAGCTGATGGCTGAGCTTGGCCTGCTCAAAAACGTCAGGCAATGGGGCTATCGCTACAGGGGCAGCAAGAGCGTCAGCCCTCCTGTTAACCTCAGCAATAAACCCGGGCAAATCTGTATGCGACCTGGTATGCATCATATAAAATGGTTGCTCTCGGTGGGAGACAAGTTTGACCAATTTCGAGAGCTGCTCATACAGAGCTGTGTTGGACACCTCTTGTAAAATTGCCTGATCTGCTCTAGATACCACCCCCGCTACGTATGCAGAGTCGGTTACAATATTGAGAGGTCCAGAGAATCTCTCAAGTGCTCTGACGACAGCGGCCAACTTGGCTATTTGAGGTGAACCCTCAACTACTTTAATATCTGCCTCCCACTGCCGAGTTTTAGGGTCCTCCCAAGTCATTACTGACTTGTGAGAACTCCTGGACGCGTCAGTAAAAACTGTCATCGCATCGAGAGGTCTCCTGCTATGGACACTCCTTAAAGCCAATTTAAATGTTACGTCAGAATTAAATAGTTTGTGGGCTGGCCGATGAATTGAAATTTGGCTTGTAAAGGAATTTAGAGCGAATTGAAGTGCTTCATTTCCTTGAAGCAGGTGTTCCAACATGGGTTTGGTCATTTGGCCTGTTGACAATCCAATTGGCATGTGAATACATTCAAAGTCGCACCCTGCCAAATCTTTCATCTGCGTTCTTGCCTTGCGGATGAGCTCAGCCATAAGCTCTTGTGGCTGTGTCATTCTTTTGGGCTGATGGTGGCTGAGAAAGACCCACTCTATAATAAAAAGAGGGTCCTTTCTGCCTTGGCTCTTGGTGTTGTGTGCTGATGTTTTTGCACCTGTGTCCCATTGAAAAATGATCCCATGTAGATGTGGCAGCTTACCCAGAATGATGAACCGAAAGGGAAGCTCGGGATCGCATCTATGTGCCTGTCGCGATGTCATTGCCTGCTGGACCTTCTCCAATGCTGCTTTTGCCTCTGCGGTAAGCACCCTAGGAGAACTGAGCTCCCCTCCCCCTTTCAATAAATTGAAAAGAGGGGCTAGACCCTCGGTGGTCAGACCTAGCCAGGGCCTTACCCAATTCAAGGCACCGCAAAGTTGATGGGCGTCCGCAAAGGGTACAGACATTTGTCCGAATTTCCAATTTTTGAGGCACAATGGTCCTCTTACGAATCTCCAGGCCCAGGTACTTCCAGGGTGGCATCCTTTGTATCTTATCTTTTTGCAGCTCGAACCCTGCAGCAACTAACGAATTGGTTACAAGGTCAAGCGCTCGCGTAAGTTCATCTTCGGTCGGCGCGCAAACGAGGATGTCATCCATATAGTGGTGGATGACAACCCCCTCCGTGGCTGCGCGCACAGGGGACAGCAAGGAAGAGACGTACTGCTGACACATCACTGGGGAGCTCTTCATCCCTTGGGGGAGCACCTTCCAGTGGTACCTCTTCCTTGGGGCCACTCGGTTGATGGAAGGAACCGAGAAGGCGAAACGCGGGACATCGTCCGGGTGTAGAGGAATTTGGAAAAAGCAATCTTTTATGTCAATTACAGCCAGATTCCAATTTCGTGGCAGCATGGTTGGGGAAGGCATCCCAGGTTGGAGAGACCCCATATCTTCAATTACCTCGTTAATTTGGCGGAGGTCGTGGAGGAGGCGCCATTGTTTTTTGTCACTCTTTCGAATGACAAAAACGGGCGAATTCCATGGAGAACTGGTCTCCACGATGTGACCTTTAGCTAATTGCTCCTCCACGAGCTCCTCAAGCGCCTGTAATTTCTCTTTTGTTAGCGGCCACTGCTCAACCCAGACTGGTTTATCTGTCGTCCAATTCAGTATGAGGGTCGGGCGCTTCTCAGCAGCCGCTGCCTGAAAATTTGGCGAGGGGTCGGGAATTTCAATTGTGACCCCCTAATGGGCCATGAGGTCTCTTCCAAGCAGGGGTTCCTTGTAATCTAAAACAAAAGGACGGATGGCAGCCAATTGTCCTTTTGGCCCCGTAATTTTTACCACGCTTTTTGACTGTTTTGCGGATTGGAACCCTCCTACACCTTGGATCTGTCCGTCCACGTCCTCTAGGGCCCCGCGGTCGGGATAAGTGTAACATTTGCCCCCGTGTCAAAAACAAGATCTTTATCTACTGATTCATCTCCCACTGTGAGCATACATTGCACCAAGGGCTTACGGGTGGAAATGTGATGTACAGCATTTACAGTAAAGGTAAGATGTTTTGGGTCACCATAAGGAATTGCTTGTGCGATGACCTGGCCCTCGGGTAAAAATGTGGGCGGATGAGTGCAGCGCAGCCAGAGAATGAGGGCCCTGGGGTTGTTGTGAAGTGTCCCCGGGACTACCTCAATCTCCTGCGGAGTGTATTTGCAATCACCGACGACGATGAACTTACCTTCACCGGTCATTGGCCACTGATGTAACTTCTTTGGGTCTATGGTGACGAAATGAAAGTCCCTATCCGTAAGGTACAATGGTCTGGTGAGATGCAACCTGTAGGGTTCAAAAAATGAAAGAGGTAGTGAGAATAGGTTTTGCTATATCATGTTCAGGTGTTCTTGAGTCTGGTGTAGAATGTCCATCCAATTGACCCCCTTTGGAGTTCCCCGCCCAGTCCACCCGATTGGGGTCGTCGCGCTGGGTGGACCCGCGCTCCCCTTACAGTTTTTTTGCTGTGCCTGGGAAGGCACCGGTGTTCCCGGAGGTGTATTTTGAGTCCACTGTAGTGAAGGTTTCTTACGGCAGTTGGCAGTCCAGTGTCGGTCCTCCTTGCAGAAGAAGCAGCGACCAGGGCGATTGCGGAAGGAGGGTCGCCGCTGAGGCGGACGATGACGAGGCTGTTGGGATGATTCTGCAGCACGCACAGCCTTGGGCGGAAAGGCTGCCTGGGAGGGTGGTGGTGGGTTCCTCCGGGCAAGGAAGGGCACCTTCATCTGGCACACCTGGAGCATTGACTGGAGAGTGCGGGGCGGATCTAGGGGAAGACTCAAAATTGCCTGTTTACACAGGTCGTTAGCATTAACGAAAACAAGCTCCCCTATAATACCTTCCCGTGCACTTTCTGTTTTAACTTGAACTTCCACTGCTCTGGTGAGCCGCTCTACAAAGGCAACAAATGATTCAGAAGGTCCTTGCCTAATGGTAGTATAGGGTGGTGATGGTGCGTCTGGCTGCAAACAAAAGAAAGCCTTGCAAGCTATATCTTTTATAATTGAAAGGACTGCCGAGGGTATTAGGGCTGCCTGGGACTCAGGGGAAACATAGGAACCTTCACCAGCAAGCAACTCAAGAGAGAGGGGATTGCCCTGTTCATCGATGGCTGGAAAGGGCAGCTGAGGCATTGCTTCTCACAGGGCCTGTTTGAATGCTGCGTCCCAGAGCTTAAACTCTGTGCCATTCATCAGGCAAGAGAAAAGCTGCCGGAGGTGTGCTGGAACAACATGGACACCTGCGAGATCAGCAGTGAGGAGGCCACGGAAGTAGGGACTCTCCCTGCCATAATCCTTGTGCGCCTTGCATAAATCCCGAATGATGCTTTGGGAAAAAGCATGCCAATTGGATTTTGGTGTGTCACCACCATGTGTTCTGCGGTAGGTGACAGGCGCAGCAGAGAGAGTGACCTCCGGTTCACCCTCGCTCATTTCTTCCGATTCCCAACCGTGGGAACCGGAAATGAGGGCGTGGGAAAATTGCTGGCAAGATGGCGTCCTTCCGGGGCGGGGAGAGGGACTCGGCCCTGCCTCAGGGGCGTGTCGAGGGGCAGGGAGAGTGGGCGGGATCTTTGGGGAGGCGGGAGGGGTCTGGGGAGGGGCTATGGGAGGGGCGGAGGGAGGAGCTGAGGGAAGGAAGGGGTTGGAGGGAAGAAAGGGGTTCAGGGGATGGGGGAAGGGTGGCGGCCACGTGGAGGAGTGGACGCCATTAGGTGGGTCACCGCCGCCATTTTGTGGCCGATGTGACGCATTTAAATTAAACTGAACCTTGGGTTTGCAATTCGGGGAAGAAGGGGAAAGGAAAGGTCCTCGGTCCGCTTGGCCAGAGCTTTCCGAAGGGTCCCTAGCAGTCTGTCCCAGGTACTGGGGCTCGGGGGCCGGGAATTTTTCGGAAAGCCTGGGCTAGCAACTTCCTGAGTCGCCGCTTTCCTCAAAATTCCCTTTCTCGGGGCAGAGGGGCTGGGACTGGGTTGAAGGGAAACCGGGACTAGCTGGGTTTCCTGAGAGCTCTTCTGCACTCCCTTTTTCGTTGCTGCCGTCTTTAATTGCAAAATTAAAAAGGCTAATTTCTGTGTGTTCTTTTCCCCGGCATTGCCTAATTGTAACAGTTTCTTTTCCACCAGCTCCCAAATTCTGGAGGTGTGGACCATCGACGGGGACGCCGTCGGGTAGTGCAGGAAAACCCACCTGACCAGCTTTTTTAAACAATCTTTAGAGAACTTAACTTTATTAGCTTCTAACAACGCAACGCAACTGTAAAACACTCCTTTCTGGGAAGCAGACAGAGAAGCACCCATTCTGCCTGCGTAATTTCTGGAGCTAGCAAACGAAAAACGCAACGAAAAATACCCCCGCCGCCGCGCCTTTTTAAAACCGATGTTTCACGCGCCCGACCGCCTCTGCAAAAAGCCGGCGCACGCGGTGAAACCAAAACTGTCTGACCGGCGAAAACGCTGCGCCGCTCGAGCCCACGCTCGCTCACAAAAATAGAAGCCTTAAATCAATCTAGGGAACGGAAAAGCGCCGGGGGGGGGGGTGAACCCAGGACAGGGGCCAAAAAACCCAAATCCCGGGGGTCGCGCGACCTCAGCGAGGGGGGGCTGTCTTCCATAGGCTGCCACAAAGGGGAACGCCGTCCCCACTGACCCGCCCCGCGGTCGAGGGGGGTCTGCTTACTTACGAACCCCTGGCATGGTGCTCCAAAGCTGCTCCAGAAGATCCACCACCGGAGAAGGACCGTCTTCGGGACGCGGCGGAGACGGCTGCCCCCCTCTTCCCCGGGGAGCGGTCTTTCGCGGAGGGCTCTCAAACCCGGGCCGATGTGACGTCCCGGGATTATTTCAGGTGGGCTCAGCTACTCGCTGAGACGCACCAATCCTGCCCGTGGGCTCCGTAAAGGCGCTGAAAGCCCCTTTCCAGTGCCGGACGGTGGGCGCCATAACTCTGTCGATGTGCTCACAGAGAGCCAACGGGCTCTGTCGCCGCTGGCCCAGACACAGCGACAGGCGTCGTAGGGGGGTCAGTCTGCGAGCAACGCAAACAGTACTGACCCTGTGGGTTCTTTGCCTGGCAGAGGCTTGTGCGAGCGATGGAGATTCGACAGGCAGTGGAAAGAAAGGAGGAAACAATTCCAGACGAACAGAGGGTTTATTGCAAACACCTCCTCAGCCCGGGACTGTTCGGGGGGAGAGGGGTGCGGGGGGGTTTTTGTCTGAAGGATTCGGAGGGGGGGAAAAGGGGGTGGCCAGCCACTGCCAGCCAACCGGGGCAGGTTGCCAGGGGATATGGGTGTAGTAGAACATCACTTGGACCAATCAGGGGAAAATAGGAGGGATTTACAAAGGCGGGAAAAATGACAGGCAGCTAACCGTGTGTCGCATAACAGGTGCAGGAGTCATGTGAGTTAAACAAAGGAACAATCGAGGGGTGGGGTACAGAGAGCCCAACAAGTACAAAAGTATACAAAGCCTAACCGATTAAATTAACACACTGCCACAGGGGACCGAGATGATAAAGGACGATGAAAAGGACCCCCCTCGATGGCAGAGAGAAAGAAGAATAGCTGTTGAGCTGGACTTCTCTTGCTTGATGTTAGCCATAGACAGACCCTGAACTCTCCTGAGCATAAATAAAACTGTATTTGGGTGGATGCATTTTGTCTCAAAACCAAAGACTTTGTGGCCTGTTCTTGGAACCCTCGGCCCCAGGGGTAAATGTGGGGGGGACTGCTTGTCCCAATATGAGAAGATGGCTGGTTTTTGGTACTTGGCCAAGCATCCTTAAAAGAGCCCTATATGCGGTTTTGGTCCATGGACGGTGGTGAGAGCACTGGACATGGAAAGGAGGGTGTCACCCTGGCAGACTTCTCCAGGTGATGCCATGGGTGACATGGGAACATGGGAGGATGGACCTGTGTTTCCTGTGGGGGGTCTGTGGTGCGAGAGAGACTCCTCTCTCCCTGGATGAACTGAAGATTGTTTCTTTAAGGGATGATGACTTTGATGGGGAACCCAGGGTTGTGGAAGGTTTAAGCAAGTAAGATGAGGGTAATGTGCAAGTGTTAACCATTGAGCATGTAAGGGATGGAAATTGGGGGGAGGAGAAGAAATGTTCTGGGAGGTTTTCATTTCTGTTTCTGGGTGTTTGGGTTTTCTATTGTCTGTTGTTATGTAGTTTAATAAAGTTTTCTTTCTATTTCAAGTTTTAGTCCTGCTCTGCTCTGTTCTTGACCACATCTCACAGTGGTTTATTAGGAAAAACGTACACTCATGGGTGCAGTGGCATTTGGCCAGTGCCAACCCATGACAATGACCAATCATATTCATTGTACCGAAGTGTCACCATGAGATTTCCTAGTTTTCTGAGCATTCATATTGAAGTAGAAGTTCTCACTTTCTCATGCTCTGCTCATGTTAACAGGAGATTGGTGCCCACATTGGGCACCAGATGTCGCTGTTTGCCATGCTCAAATGATCACACAGAGACTGGGAATTGAGAGAGAGGACAGCAGGGCAGAAAAGTCTGCCCCTTGTTTATTACATCCTATTATATACTTTCAGAAAGGTGACCATCGATTGGAGGGTGGAATCCCAACCCCCATCCATAATTGGCCAAAGGGACTGCCAGTCTTCTCCTGGAGAAGGATGCAAAGCAATGGCAGTATTTACAAAAATCAATCTCCTGTTTACATGAGCAGAGCGTGAGAAAGTGAGAACTTCTACTTCAATATGAATGCTCAGAAAACTAGGAAATCTCATGGTGTCACCGAGTGTAGAATAACCCTCCTTTATTCCCTTTAGGGATCCAAGCTAGCTCAGCCCTTCTCAGGCCTAGGAGGATTATCTCAAGAGACAGGAAAAGGATTCAAAAGAGGCTCTCACCCTTTTGCTGCAGTGATGTTTATTCCCAGGTGGTGTCCGAGGAGAGAGAGAGAGATCCCAGGGGGACAGGGTCTTTTCTCAGGACTTCTGAGGGAGGGGCAAGCTGGCACACAGCCAATGGGGTCAGAAAGGGAAGGAAGGGTCAGACTACATGACAGGGGTTCCAGGGGTCCCTGGGTGGGGAAGAAACCATTTCCCCAGGGGAATGTAACATCTCCTCCTTTTTTTGTTTAAAAAGATACAGAGAAACATCCTCAAATTCTGTTTGACACGGAGTGTGGGTTTTCCCACCACTTATGGTTGGTAGGGAAACCAGATCGCTTTAGATTTGCCAACTCTATATGGTTGACTTCTGAGGTAGAAGATATGAGGCCGTTAATAGCCTTGAAAATCAAACAGCGTAGGATTCCGAATGCTATGGTTACAAGGAAAAGGATAACAAAAAGTAACAAAATTGTATTTAACTACAGAAGTCCACCACCCAGTGAATCCCCAGCCCTTGAACAGTTCCTTGATCCAATCTTCAGATTCTTGCTTCACTTGTCTGATCATGTTGTTCATGCTTTGGAGGGCAGCATGGATGTTTGGAGCCTTTGAGGACAGATTCATGCAACAGAGTCCTTCAAATTCCTGGCATTCATGTCCATGCAATAGCAAAAGGTAATCGATAGCAGCACGGTTCTGGATGGTGGCCTGTCTGGTAATCTCCTCGTCTTCTAGGAGAGAGCTGATGGCGATGGATGTTAAATTAGCTTGCTTGACCACCCAGCACTCTAGGTGGCCCAATTCACGTAGAGCTTTGGCTGCTGCTACCCATGGAAGAAACAGGGATACAGCAACTCTTTTTGACTTTGCCCAATGAAAAATGTCTGAATTACAATTTGGGTCCAAATTGTCAGCACTCCTTCTTTGAATTTTGTCAGCCGATTTGTTTTTGTGAGTCCATTCACAAATTAAAGTTTGGTTGGGTGTCAATACGGACAATCGCCCTACGGTACATGGCCCTCCTAAAAGCCGAGATGGAATTCCTGCCCATGCTCGATCCCCACAAACCAAGAACAATCCTCTAGGGAGGCTTCTGGGGCTAGAGTGAGATGGGTTGTCTGCTACAATGTGGCTTATATTATGACACCACCTCTTTGCAGTAAATTCTCCCCGGAACTGCCCTATAAGGTGGTACTCGTCAGTGTTAGGGGGTATTGGGATGATAGAGAACTGGATGCAGTATGTGGCAGGGGAGGAACCCAATAGTTCTAACTCCTGGGGTTCCTGAGCTGCCTTGGGCAAACCCCGCACCCATTCCGCTAAGGGGTTCATGGCAAACACATCTTGCTTTGGATGATCCTTGTGTGGTTGTGGGGTGTGTGCCTCTGGAATTTCGTTGGACCTGTATTTGTCCAAACTTGCTGGAAATTCTCCAGCTTGCAAAGGAATTCCTACCAGACAGGTGGACATAGGGTTCTTAGCTGCTGCAGTGGACAAACATATGTTTTCTTGCTGAAGTGTCTGTGCCAGGGTCACCCAGACGTTCTGACGCGGCTGAGGGACGATCCATGCAGCTGCCAGACTGTTCAGCATTAGCAGGATGACAACTTGGATGGGGTTCATCATAGGGCTGAGTGGGAGGTAGGTTTTCTCTAGAAGGGAAAAATAAACATTTTTAAAACATGTTAAAAGGTTCCTGTTTCTGCCAGAAGGAATCCACACCTAGGGAGGTTCTTTCTCTTCCTTCCAGCGTCGTCTTCTCTTCGAAGCATCAGTCACTTGCTTCTCATCCCCTTCTGCTGGAGCTGGATTTTTGGGGACAAAAGGTTTCACCCACTTCTGAGGAATCCACCGGGGGCCTGAGGGAGTAGCCACACATGCATAGCCACGACCCCAGGTCACAAGCTCGTAGGGACCTCTGGTTTCCCAAGTTTCAGGATCCCTAATCAGAACCGGTGGACGCTGAGACAATTTAAACTGATTACCACTGTTAAAATGACGTACCACAGGTGGACTCATGTTTTCAAATGAACAGTTCAGGAAATTGATAGTAAACATGGCTTTGCAGAGCTTCTGCTGTGGAGTCATCCATGAAGCTGCGGAGTTCTGCCTAGCCAAAACCTGTCTGAGCGTCTGGTGTGCACGCTCGATCACAGCTTGACCTGTGGGGGAGTGAGGGATGACAGTTTTATGCTCCACTCCCCACTGCTGGATGAATTCTAGGAACTCCTTGGACACATACGCTGGGCCATTATCAGTTTTGATTGTTTTTGGAATTCCCAACACTGCAAAGGCTTGCACTAGGTGCTGCTTGGCATGTATAGATTTTTCTCCTGCGTGGGCAGAGGCATACACTGCACCTGAATATGTGTCAATGCTCACATGAACATATTTGAGGCGACCAAAGCTAGGAATGTGTGTGATGTCTGTCTGCCATACCTCACAGCTGCCCAGGCCCCTGGGGTTAACCCCCATGCCCATCGATGGCATGGCCTGAAGCTGGCAGTTCGGACATGTACCTACAATGGCTCGAGCCTGGCTCCGTGTTAGCTGGAATTGTCGGATCAGGGCTGGCACATTTTAATGGTAATGTTGGTGACTCAGTTTTGCCTGCTGGAAGACATCAGGGAGATGTGCCTTTTCAACTGGTGCTGCAAGGGAGTCTGCCTGGCGATTCCCCTCTGCGATCTCACCTGGCAAATCAGTGTGTGACCTCACATGCATCACGTAAAACGGGTGCTGTCGATGAGAAACCAAATAGATTAGCTTTGAAAGCAACCTGAAGAGATATTCATTCTCTATTTCTTTGAGCACAGCCTACTCCGCTCTGGACACTACTCCCGCCACATAGGCAGAGTCAGTTACCAAATTAATTGGTTCTGAGAACTTCTCAAAAGCTCTTACCACTGCGGCCAGTTCAGCCACTTGGGGGGATCCCTCCACAAACTCAACATCAGCTTCCCAGTGCTGAGTCCGTGGGTTCCTCCAAGTCATCACTGAATTGTTGGAAGCCCCCGATGCGTCTGTGAAGACTGTGAGAGCTTTGAGTGGTCTCCGACTCCTTTTCTCATGAGGAATGAGGTGGAATTCCTCACTGAACAACTTGTGGGACGGGGCATGGACCGATATTTGTCCCCTGTAGCTGTCCAGAGATAATTGGAGACTGGCATTGCTCTGCAGCAAATGCTCAAACATCTCTTTGGTCAATCTCTCTGGAGAGTTCTTTCCCTCCTCTGAAAGTCTGACCGGGAGGTGAATACATGCAAAGTCACAACCTGCCAATTCACACAATCTTACCCTGGCCTTCCGAATCAGCTGAGCTATCAGCTCCTGTGGCTCTGTGATGGTCTTGGATCTTTGGTGGGAGAGGAAGACCCACTCTATGATCAAGAGTGAATCTCTCTCTTCCTCGATCCATTGAAAGATCAAACCATGCAGGTGTGGCAGTTTTCCTAGAACAATGAACTGGAAAGGCACCTTTGGCTCACACCGGTGAGCCTGTCTCTCTGACAAGGCTTTCTGTACCTTTTCGATTGCTGTCTTCGCCTCTGGGGTCAGCTCCCTGGGAGACATCAGCTCCTTCTCCCCCTTCAATAAATTGAAGAGGGGTTCTAGATCTTGATTTGTGAGGCCTAGCCAGGGTCTTACCCAATTCAAAGACCCACACAGGGAGTGAAGATCTGCTAGAGTTTTTGGATTGCAACCAATTTCTAAGCTCTGTGGAACAACAGTCCTTGCACTGATTTGCAAGCCCAGGTATTTCCAAGGTGGCATCCTTTGAACCTTGTCCTCCTGTAATTGAAATCCAGCAGAGGTTAAAACTTTAACCACTAGGTCAAGCGTGTGTTGGAGTATAGAGTCATTGGGGCCACACACTAGCACATCATCCATGTAGTGAAGGATGATGGCTTCTTTTCTCTGTGCGCGTATTGGAGACAGTAATGAGGCTACATATTGTTGGCATATGAAAGGACTCGATTTGAGACCCTGGGGAAGGACCCTCCAGTGATAACGCTTCATTGGGGCCTGTCTATTGACAGTGGGAACTGAGAAGGCAAACCTTGGGGCATCTTCAGGGTGCAGTGGAATTTGGACAAAACAGTCCTTGATGTCTAAGACAGCCAATTTCCAATCTCGGGGGAGCATTGTTGGAGTGGGCATTCCTGGTTGGAGGGGTCCCATGTCTTCTACTATTTTATTAATTTCTCGTAGATCATGGAGCAACCTCCACTTGTCCTTTCCTGGTTTCTTTATCACAAAGATCGGGAAATTCCAGGGGCTTGTTGTCTCCACAATATGTCCCTGAGCCAATTGCTCTTCCACGAGTTTTTCCAGCGCCTTGAGCTTTTCTTTGCTCAAAGGCCACTGTGCTACCCATCTGGGGGTGTTTTCCAACCACTTTAACTTTTGGGTAGGGCGCTCCACAGTGGCTACTTGCAAAAATCCTGGGGTGTTTTAGGAATGACCAATTGGACTCCCCACTGAGACATGGTGTCCCTCCCCCACAGTGGGGCCTTATAATCTGCTACGAAAGGACGGACATTCGCCACCCTTCCATCAGGTCCCTCAATTTGCACCACGTTTTTCGAAATTCTTGCCATTGTGATTCCTCCTATGCCCTGAAGTTTGCCAGCCACAGGCTGTAATTCCCAGTTCGAAGGCCACATGCTTTGTGGGAGTACGGTAATGTCTGCGCCTGTGTCGAGCACTCCTGCCACTAGGAGGCGCTCTGACCCACAAATAATGTTGCACATCATAGAGGGTTTAGGTTCCCCCACCACTTCTGTCCAGTAGACCTCTGGTGATTTATCGTCTGCTGTGATCTCTGCTGGAACCGGAATGGCTTGGGCAAGAATTTGCCCCTCTACGAGATAAAAGGGTGGGTGCATACAGCGAGCCAACAACATGAGGCCTATTATTTTTCCCTTAATGGTCATGGGAGCTATCTCAATTTCCAAGGGTGTGTGTGCTGTGTCCCCAATAACAAAATACTCACTGTCCAATCCCATGTGGTAAACCGTCAGGTCCTGTGAGATGTTAGACAGGTCAACTGTTATAACCATCCACTCAGTAGATCTGAAATGAAAACCTTTGGTACTTACAAGTCTAAAACGGCCTAGTGGCTGCCAAACCTTGTTAGCTGAGCATTTAACATTTACATTTTTCTGCACCCCCACACCCCGTGACCTGACCTCCCCCTTTTTCTTTAAGAGAGAGGCTTTTGCCAATGTGAGTCCCGCTATATTTATATCTTTGCGCGTTGTAGTATCAACAGCGGGCACGCGCTGTAAATTCAGTTTTTTTGTTTGTGGGATTTCTTCTGCTTCTGGGTCTGAGGGCAGGATCTGGCGAAGTGTCCTGGTTTCCTGCAGCGGAGGCAGGTGATGCGCTGCAGCTGCTCTGGTGGCATCGGTTGCCTGCTTGGGTTTGGTCCCGCAGGGGCTATATGCTGTGGGTGTGTTGGTCCAGGATGTCTTTCAGATGTGCAGAACATTTCTGCCCTTCTGGAACAAGCTTCTATCATTTGGGACAGAGTAGGTGGAGGGTCTAAGGGGAGACTGAGGATAATTCTACGACAGGTCTCATTGGCATTTCTTTGAGCCATCTCTTTGACAAGCTCTGCCTGCACCACGGGATCTGGTACTTGGTGTTCCACCTGTGTCCTCAGACGATCAACAAACTGTAAGAAATTTTCTGTAGCAAATTGTTTAACATTGATATAACTTCCTTTCCCTTCCAATGATGGTAGCTGATAAAACATTTTCTCTGCTACATTGCTAATCCGAAGTAAAATTGGTTTGGATAACACTCGAGTTGGTTTTTCGGGGCAAGCCCAGACACCTTCACCACACAGATGGTCAAATGTAATATCATTATTCTCAGTGTCCTTAGCCATATTAGGGTTTTGCTGAATCTCCTGTAAAATTGTTCTTAAAGCTCTTTTCCACATATTGTCCCACAGATCATACTCTGAGGGAGATAACAGACATCTGAATAAGTCCTTGATAGCACTAGGAACCATTTCATTAGAATCAAATGTGGCTCTAAACATACCTTTAAAGATGGGAGTGTCCCTCCCAAACTCACGCTGTACTTTGCACAGGTCTTTCTTATCTTGGTAGGAGATTGGCTGGTATTGCCTGGAACCTTGCCTTCTACCAACATATGTAACAGGAGCAACAGAGAAAATGTGTTCATCTGCATTTGCCAAGGGTCTGGAAACTGCTGCTGGTCTCTCAGTGTCTGGGGACACTGGGGTTACAGTGTTTGAAGTCCCTTGGGGGTTGGGAAGAGGAGGCATGCTCTCTCCGTGCTGGCCGGGCGGCCCAGGCTGTCGCCCTCCCCCCGCTGTGAGGCAATCACACCCCCTGCCGTGGCTGTGAGGGGAGGGGGGCCCATCCCTCTCCGTGCTGCCAGGGCAGTCGGGAGGGAGGCAGGGGGAGGAGGGGTGGGGTGGGGCTGCTGGAGGCCAGAAGGGGTTGGCACAGGGGTAGGGGGCGGGGGCGGGGGCAGGGGGAGGGGGTAGGGGGGAGAAGGGGTTGTGGGAGGGAGGTCGGAGCACATGGCAGCCGCCATTGTTATCTGCCATGTGGAGGGATACCCCCAGGGGCTCTGCAGCCTGGCAGAAGCCCCGGGCCGCCGCTGCACTCCCACCGAGATCAGTCGGAGAGAAACTGGCTGTGTTAGAGGGATCCCGGGACGAAGGTAAACCCGGATATAAAGGTGGATCAGAGAGAGGAGGACTTGGGGGAAGTTTTTGCTCCTGGCTAGGTTTGCTTAATTCTAGAAGATGTTTACGAGCTAGTAAAAATATGGGAATAAATACAGAAGCAGCGTGATCATTATCTTGTACTTTGTCTGTAATCACAGTACCCACGTGGTCCCAAAAAGAAACAGTATCAATCTGTAACAAATCAGCTTCAGTAAATTCATGTTCTAACCAGCGAACAAATTTTTTCTGCAGCCTTTTGGAAATTTTAACGTTAATTAAAAGGTCTTGAAGTTGTTTTAATACACTCTTTTGATGAGCAGATAGCTGAATGCCCATAATTCGATATTACTGAAAGCTATTTGCTCAAAATCCAGCCTCCAACTGCTACAGTCAGCTGTATGTAACTCCTGTGTCTCCTATAACCAGAGAGAACAGGCAGGGAAAACTCCGGGGCTGCGGTCGCATATTCGGGCCATTTCTCCAGCCCCGGTGGCACCGGGGGGGTCCCGCAACCTTGCTTGGCTGATGGGATACCTGCCCGGGCCGGGGTTTCCCCAAAAACCTGGGCTCCCTGTGTGGAGCCGCTCCACGGGCCGGCGGGCCGCGGCAATCGGAAACGAAAGAAAAAAAAAAGAGAAAAAATCCTAGCCGCTGGGTCCTAAAGTCCACCCGCTGCTATACTCGCAAAGGTAAAATTACTCCCTCCCAGTTTGTGGTACCAATCAAACGGAGGTCTTTACCTGGTCCGTGGTAGCATATGCTGAGTCAGGAGCAACTGAAGGTCCTGTCTTTAGCTCACTCGTGACTGGGCAAAATCACAAGCTACGAGCTTATCCCTACCCACCTATAGCAACAAAATGTGGCCAAAGGGGCTAGGGTAATTGAACTTCCCAAAAAGCTTCTGAGACCCTGGCAAGGTCCCCAGCTCCGCATGGGTTTCCACAAATTAGCAATACCCACTTGGGTGCCAATTGTAGAATAACCCTCCTTTATTCCCTTTAGGGATCCAAGCTAGCTCAGCCCTTCTCAGGCCTAGGAGGATTATCTCAAGAGACAGGAAAAGGATTCAAAAGAGGCTCTCACCCTTAGCTGCAGTGATGTTTATTCCCAGGTGGTGTCCGAGGAGAGAGAGAGATATCCCAGGGGGACAGGGTCTTTTCTCAGGACTTCTGAGGGAGGGGCAAGCTGGCACACAGCCAGTGTGTCAGAAAGGGAAGGAAGGGTCAGACTACATGACAGGGGTTCCAGGGGTCCCTGGGTGGGGAAGAAACCATTTCCCCATGGGAATGTAACAATCGAGGTACTGTATAAAAGGAGAATTTAGAAAAATAAAGATTGCTCTCACTTTTGCTCTACGCCAAGAGTCATGTCATTATTCCATGCCGTCCATAAACCATAACAACAGTATATGAGCTACCTTCCCAGAGAGATGCACGAGATTTTGGAAATTTGCTAAAACTTTACATGGGGCACCCCCTGGGAAAGATTCAATCCAAATTTTGTGGTAACATGAAACACAATGTACAAACTTTGTTTAATTTGTTGGATGAATTTGGTGCCAGGCCATCTCCCCCAGGGATGGATTTGGCATGAAATTATTGGTACAATATCCAAGGGATTATTCATTGAGTCTCTGTCCTGCAGGCAGGAGCTAGACTCAAAAAAGCTAAAGGAAAACCAATAGTTTGTTCTGTCTTAGGTGCTGCTGTGTTAGCTGCAGGAGAACAGAAAGAGCACCAGCAGAAAGCTGTTATGGAAATTATTGCTTTGTTACAAGATTTGGTTAAAGCATTGCAATTTCAGCTGGAGGGGCAAAAGGCTAACACCCACTTCCTCCAGGAAGAGATAAGGACCGAAAGGGCCACTTCCCATGTGCTCCATGAGGAGCTGTATGCAAGATCAGCAAACTAAGCTGAAAAGGAGTCAGAGCTGGAATTACGTGACGGTCATAGGTAGGGAGACAAGAAACATGACTTGAATCCTCTTGATCATAAAACAAATAGCCTGTTTTATTGTTCCGAACTCTCTTATATAAGGAATTCAAAACTGCCAGACCTAGACACTGATTGGTTTGAGTCTTAGCCCTGCCCAGGTTCTTGACCAGTGATATGTCTGCTTTCTGGACTGACTGTGATTGGCTGAGGTCTGTGTATGAGTTCTCTTATTCACTTAGGGACTTGTAGAACAAGCCAGGTTAGCCAAATTTGATTTGTTATGACCACATTTATCTTGTCTAGCTAATAGATTAGATGCGACAAGCTGGAGCTATCCAAAGAAACATACCCCCTCTCTGACTTAGAATATTTGTGTAATCAATCATAAAAGCTGTCTGCCAAGGCCATTTCTACAGGTTAATAGGTCTTAAAGGTCCAAGAACATTTTAGAGTCTTATACAAAGTTGTTTATTACATGAAAGCATATATCTCAAGGTGCGAGAGTCCTAAATGAGCTGTCTTACGGTCTTACAATCAGTTGAGTATAAAGTCTATGAGTATAAAGTCTTAGAAATAAAATACCAGAATAAACAGTAGTCTTAACATGGAATTAAACATAACATTCCAGCCTCAGGAGAAAACAACCTCCAATTCCAGACCCCAAGCAGGGCTCCTGGCCGCAGGGATCGCAGTGACAGGAAAGGGTCCCGGGGTCCCGAACCCTCGCAGAGTCCCCGGCAGCCATGAACAGAGTTCCGGGGCAAGCGCCGCAAGGCGGAAAGGGAAGGGACGGGACCCCGGGGCCCTGATCCCAAGCGACAAAGACTACAATAGGTGGTACCTTTAGAATCCCATTTCAGCTCCCTGGCAGGGGTCGTTCCTCAGGCTGCAGAAGGTGGAGGTTGGATCGATAGATCAGATTGACCAATCGATACCCTCACTTCCAACCCAGAGGCTTTTTATCCATAAGTTACAAATGCATATTCATACCTTTATCTACACACTACCCAATCTAGGTACAATTCTCTAAGTTCGTAAAACTACGAAAAACTATGAAAAGCAGTATCAAAAACCTACGCATATAGCATATCTATCAGTGCAAAAACTCTATCTTGCTATGGTAAAAATTCTATCTTATTGTGCGTAAAAATTCTATCTTAGCATACGTGAGAAACTTTATCTTATTTGCACAAAATTCATACCAAAAATTATAAACAGTACTCTGCCCTATTTTTGTTATGTCTAAACTCTATCACTAGGCCTGAAGCTCTGTACTTCTACACTAACAACTAGGCAATTAGGATATGTGAAGCTTAAAGCTGAAGCTGAAATCTCTATTTTATGTGTATCTTTATATATTCTAATTTTTCTAAAGTTTTCATTCAATCCCTGCACTTCTCACTCTCTGTGGAGGATCCATGGAAACATGGACTCCAACAGCTGTCAGTCTCGCTCCACCCCTTAATTAAAACAGAATATATGTATGAGGGCTCAGATGACAGCACACCCTACTGTCTTGGTTTGAAAGACAGGTATCGGCTAGGGAGGGGCAAAGTGTTGCCCTGGTTTTGAAGAATTTTCTAAGCCTTCTCTAATGTTCTTCATATTGGAGTCAGAATTTTTACTTTCTCACAGTTTGTACTATAAACAATGGCCATGTTTTGCTAACTGTCTTTCATTGTTTACATATTCTTTGGTGGGAGGAGAAAGTTGATTGACAGTTGGCTTGACCAATGTGGTTTGAGATGTGGAATTCCATCCTCCAATCCACAGGCCCCATAGGAAATGTATAAAATTGAGTTTTGTAAATAAACTCACCCCTTTTCCTGCTTTGCTCACCAGCGTGTCCTCGTGGTTCTTTTCGTGTCATCTTTGACAGCAAGGCCTCCTTAGAGATGGAGAATTCAAATCCTCTCCTTCTAAATTATTATAATTTAGAAAATTAAAGGGACTTTCAGGCAGAGGTATGGGGATAGGAATAACAGTTCTTTACTAGCATGTACAACAAGGTAAACAAACAATGACAACTACAGCATTAATAATAAACAGAACCAGAAACCTCAAGGGGCTTTGTTTCACAAAGCCCGGGGCAGTTTGATCTTGGTGCCCCTGCGGGACTCTGAGAGCACTAAGCTGGAACAGTGGAAAATCCCAGGCTGGTGGATGAGCTCAGAAGCTACACAGTGGTAACTGGAACAACAGGGATGTCCCGGCAGAGCAGGAGGAATGCGGGCCCACAGAGTAGCAGAAAGTCTCAAAGCAGTGCTGAAGAAACAGCGGCAGTGGGACAGGGCTGGCCCAGCAGGGCAGGAGGACGTGAACTCAGAATTCTTGGGCACAGGAGCAGATGATGGTAGATTTCTTAGGACTGGATGGGGTGGTGACAGTGAACTCTTTTCGCAGCAAACAGCAGCTTCACTGTCCTTTCTCTGATGCTGAGAGCAAGAGATCAAAGCAGCTCCCAGCCCTGTCCTTTACCTGCCCTCAAAACTCGGGTTATCTCTCCCCTCTGAGAGAAACTCCCAGAGAAACTCCCGGAGACCCAAAAACAAAAGGTGTAACCTGGTGCTACATTCTTTTTTGGCCACTTTTTTTTTTTTTTTGGTCAAGCACCTACAAGTACCCAGTAGTTAGTCTTGTAGCAACTTATGGGGAAAAATTCTATAAGAAAAACCAAAAAGCAACAAAACAAATCTAACCCCTAACACCTACATAACCACGAAAGAAATCCCATATACGGCTACTGAACTGGCCAAACTTAAAGAGGAATATAGCTGAAGCCCCAAAGAATCTGAAACTGAATATGTTTGTAGAATCTCTCTCATGGGGGGTGACCAAATTCTGTTATGAGAAAAAGAGGTAGAAGGGTACTGGGGAGCGGAGGTCTTCTTTACAACAAGAGATAACCATGCCCCTTGGTCTCTCATCCAGACACCTGCTTACTGGGCTGGTGGATTCAATCCTTCAGAAAGAGGAGATCCCCTGGCTATATTGAGGAGTGTTAATCAGATTGTAGAAAGCATACAAAAAACTGCTTGTTTACAAATGATGCACGATAGGAAATTACCACCACGTTGTGAATCTCCAGTGATGTTGCCTGTGGATGCTGAGAGAATGATACCTGTTATCAGAGGCCTCCCTGAAGCTATGATACTCATAGGCATCCAGCTAAAAGGAAAAATAGAAAGCCTCACAAAATGGAAAGACCTGCAGCCACCTTGGAGGCAGCTATTTCTCCCAATCACAACCAGGGAAAAGGTAAGGTTTGGACTTGGGGGGAGGTGGCACAAGAGTTAATTAATGGTGGAAGAAAATATGGTCCAATTCCTTCAAATACAACTGATTATAAATCAATTTGGCACACAGAGTACAAAACTCTGTCACACAGAGTACAAAACACTGTCCCCAGTAAAACTCCGAAATGTAATATTCTCCCGTGGACTGGGAGGACAAACTATCGCAGGGGAAGAACATAAGGAGAAAAGAAATGCCTTGTGGATTTTGGGCTTACAAAAAGGTATCCCAAAGACCTTAATGGACAGCCAGCCCACTAAATTAGAAATATTTATGCTAGAATGGCCAACAAAGGAGGGATCATTAAAAGCTGTCCCTGCTACAGCACACACACGCACCCCACTGAGGGATCCCAAAAAAAGGGAGATGACAGAAAACCCTTATCTTCATCTGCAGGAGGTAAGCCAGGGGGGCGAAGCGTGGATTCACATCAGGCGGCTTACTAAAACCTCCAGAGACTTATTAATAACCTGTCCTATTGGCCCCCACAAAACCGCTGTAACATTTTAGTAGATGTTGGTGCTCAAGGGTTCTGCCCTTAAAATTGAAGATGCCTCTTCATGTGGAATCACTTCCTCCTGTAAAAGTATATGTGTTACAGATGCTTTTGGAAATACACAAATCCAGATGACAGCAAAGGTAAGATTCTGGTTACCAGGAGAGGATAAAGGAGTTGACACCCTAATGATTATAGGTGAATTTCCTACTAATTTATTTGGTCTGGACCTCCTAAAGGGAAGATCTTGGACTGATAAAGAAGGAAAAATATGGACTTTTGAGCAGGAAACCTCACATTTGTGTTTAAGTTCTGCTGCTGCTCTTCCCCCCTCCCTAGTAACCAATGTCAAATCTTACCCCTTATCTTTGGAAGCCAGGGAAGGAATCACTATAGTTACTGGAGATTTGAAAGAAAGAGGATTAGTGATTGCAACTGTGAGAGTCAGCCCGAAGACCCTTCACATTTGCCTCCCGACTGCAGCAGGAAGATGGGGGGGAAAGGGGGGCTGAGACCAGAGCCAGAGCCCTGCAGGTGTGCCCACTGAGCCATGGGAAGAACAATGGATTCCGTCATGGGCCCCTGGGCTGTGTTTACTCCGGACTGACTGTCCTGTACCGTAAAGTCCAGCCTGTGCTGTTCTTTCATTGTGCGAGAAAGACTGCATCACTCACAAGATCTACCACCCCTCCTGGTGAGCTGCCCCTCGCCCCGAAATGGACTATAATAAGTCCCCACAATTTTACCACCTTTTTGAGGCCTCTCCGACAGACAAGACATCTATTGGCGCACACCACGAAGACTGTGAAGGTGGTCTATTGGCAGCGACCATAAGGACTCGTGTCTGTTGTCGGTAGCTATAACACCCTCTTTCCTCTTTTCTCTCTCTCTTTTTCTTTCCCTTTTCCTCTATCGCACATTGTGGGTATCAATAAAAGATGTTGATTTTAATTGAACTAAGTTCTCATTGCCTCTTTTTTGCACTTTGAAATCAAAATGAACCATCACGACCATCTAATTGGATAGCGACAGCAACATATTCCCTTTACAATGCTCCTGTGCGGCCAGTCTGCAAGCCTGATGGCAATTGGAGACTGGCAGTGGACTAGCAGAGCCTTAACTCAAATACAGGGCCTCTCACTGCAGCAGTCCCAAACATTGCTGAACTGATAGCTACTATACAAGAACAAGCTCATCAAATTATGGCCACTATAGATTTCAAGGACATGTTTTTTATAATTCCCCTGCAGGAATAAGATCAGGAGTGTTTTGCTTTCATGTAGGAGGGGCAGCAATACACTTTTACCCCCCTCCCTGTTACGAATGGGGATGAGAGCTTAGACATGTCCTGACTGACTCAGATTTCTGGCAGTAGCTTTTTGAGGCGGCCTGCACCCCAGATTGCTCTGGCTCGCAAGTTCTTAAGAATGGCCGATTAGGTCAATTGCAAAATGGATTATTTCTTGAATAGACACAAATTTAACAGACGTAAGACTTTAACAGACTACATACTACACAGAAAAAAAAAACCCAAAAAAGAACTATTAGTAGATAAAATACTGTGCACAATAAAGGTACTGACATTACAGCTAGTGAAGAAATAGTATAGATTAGGAGCCAATGTGACTTAGCACCAAATTGATGATGGGGTACACATAGACTTCTTCCTGTCAATTCCCTGGGAAAGCTGTTGCAGTGTGCTTTTTAACTCATATTTATCCATATTTTCATTTTATGGTTTGACCCAGCACACCCCTGTTTTTCCCCAGTTTTTGGTCCAACCCATGTGTTGCAATCCTTCCCTTGTCCAATGCATTAGCATATACCCACATTATTTCCCCTAATTCCCCTCTCATGTTCTGCCATCATTGGGTAGTCACCCTGACCCCGACCCCTTCCACTTTCTGTGTGCATAAAAGCCCTCCACACATGGGCAATAGCATCTTGGATCCACCACGCATTGAATAAACCATCTCTGTTCAACCCCAAGACCTGTGCCGCTGTTCCATCTGTCCATGGCTGAAAGCATCGATAACCGGGACTGCAGAGCTCGTAAGGGGGCATGTAGCACCCCGTTCAGTGCCACCATACCTGAAGCACCCCTGGGGTACGGAGGTACCCTGGGGAATCACTTCAGAAAGTATCCTCAGAGTTCGAGTCTGAACTCGCAGAAGTCCCTGCACCTTTCCAGGGTGTGTGTAGGACGCTTCTACCTCCGTAAAATTTTGTGTAACTTTTATAGTTGTAAAAGTAGTGCCTTTTCAGTCAGAAATCTTTGACTTATCTCCCCACATCTAGTCTCACATCCAGTTGTTTACTGGGAGTTCTACTCCTGGCACCAGAGGAAGAAATAACTCACTGGCTCATGACAACTTACTAGTCAGAGAGCTGGCCTGGGTTATCTCATCACTTCACATGGGGGAGAGAATGTCTGGAGCTGTCGCAGCAGCTGCAGATAAGCTCTTCTGTGGTGGGGGGATGTCCTGACACTCCCACAAGGATTCAAACACTCACCCACTCTAGCACATCATGCACTGGCACAAGAGTTGTCACTCATTCATCCTGCACCAGAGGTAAGAGTATACCAATACACTTATGACATTTTGGTAGCAGAAGATGAAATTGTATCTGTACAATCAACCCAAACAAACATTATTAAACATCTAGAGTCCCTGGACTTACATATTCCTCCTGAAAAAGTATAACTCCCAGTGGAAGAATAGATTGTGGGAGATTAGGAATGTAGGCTGAGGCAGAGCCTTATCCCTAATGGGATGCAGCTGTATAAGACAGGTGAACAGCACTGAAGGAGAAGTGTGGAATGCTGATGTGTATTGACCAATCACAAAAGAGTAAAAGGACACGCAGGTGTTATGCATATGAGAAAAAAGGTATAAAAAGTTGTACTGGGGAATAATAAAAGCGCTGATGCTCGCCACCATCTTCGGTGTCCACCTTCAATTGGCGACCTTGACATGACGAGATAGAGAACTGTGGACCTGAGAGCAGTAGACAGTGGGCCCCAGTCTAGCAAGGATAGGCGGCGAGCATCTGAACATTCGGACGCAGAGACACCAGCCCCAGGTGTGCAACTGGGAAGCATAAAAATGAGGGCTCAAATATCGGCAGAAGAGGAATCCATTTTGGACATTCTGCTGCGAATATTACAGAAGAAAGGTATTAAGTGTGAGGAGCGGGCACTGCACACCTTGCTCATTTGATGTAAATGAAATGGCATGAGAGAATGCACAGACCGCCTTTTTTGTTGAAACATGGGAAGAAGCAGGGCACGAGTTGTGGGAGGCAGCTATGAGGGGGGACAAAGTAGCCACAGGGTTGCTTACAGTGTGGCATTTAGTTTGAGACACATTGCTACAAATACAAGCTGATAGAGAAGCGGCACAGCCGTTGCCACCACTGTTGCTCCTCATCAGTTGCGGACGTCAGTTAAGCAGAAACCCACTGAGCCATATATAACACCTCAGTGAGATTAGGGGAGTAGATGAGGGAGGAGGTGAGGAAGAACAATGTGGCACAAGGACAAGTCACAGGCCCCAAAGTCAGAGCCTGACATCCCCCAGCTAAGGAGAGGGAGTACACCCTATGAGCTGACCTGTTTTTTCCTGTGTGACCATGGGGAAGAAATGAGAAGGTGACATGAGAAACCCACTTCTGTCCTGGCAGCATGGGTGCATCAACTCAAGGAGGAAAACACTAACTGAGGTAGTTCTGCAAAAGTGAAAGTAGCCTCAGCCCCTGGGGAGGCAGAGGACATTAGGCAATTGACCACCTTGCCTGGACTATCAGAAAATCCTTCCATAGTTGGACTTCTGAAGGTGGAGGAAAGATGAATACCACTTGTCACCTCAACAGCCCACTGCCAGCAGTACCGGACAAATCTGGATTCCATGATCCCCATCCACATTGATTTATTAAAATATGAATATTGATCTAATATCAATATCCGACTGTGACGGACAAAAAACTCTCTAACAGTTAAAGTTAGAAAGTGTATGCTTATTGCGTCGGCCGGGCAGCCCATGGGATAGCTCCCTAATGTGCACTGCAAAGATCACAGGTCATTACAAAGCCTTTTATTTACAAAAATGTTGAATACACAAAATACAAATGCATATTCATACCCCTGTCATTTCCTCTTCTCCGCTTCGTATGCTAATTGACAAAAAGGCTATTAAGCATGCATAGTTTGTTCCCTGAAATGGGTCGGTGATCCTTTTGTGAGGAGTGGTCACCAAAAGGAGGAAGTAAAACGAGTCTTCCTCATTCTAAACTTTCAACCTTTTCAATGCAGATGTGATTGATGGATGGTAGGACTCCCTGTTTCCTGTTTTCCAGGACTATTTCAGTGGGTTTCTGGAAACAGGAGGTCTTGTGTTGTATTGATTAGTTTCTCTGTTTGACAAGCAATGAGTTATTAGATCCGGGGTAGCTTATCTTTGTAACAGTCGGTCTGAAGATTTCTCATCTGCCTCACGACTGTCAGAGGCTGAGACCCCCACGGACCCTGGGCTGCAGCACAGGAGTTCTGGCCTGACCGAGGTGGGATCCAAGCTTCTCCCTGCAGGTGCCTCTATTGGACCGAGATGCCCTCCTCAGAGACCTGTGCATGAACAATGGACGCTGTTATGGTTACTGAGCCATGTTTGCGGAGGGGTGTTTGCTCTAAACTGGCTGTACCATACCGGCTGTAAGGCTCAGGGTGCTCCGCTCCCCCCATTGTAGAGAAACACCTGCAGTGCCCATGAGATCTCTTCCCCTTCCTGGCATGTTGCCTCTCACCTCGAAAAGGAACTATAACAAGCACCCCGAAAGAAAGAGTTCTCTGAGGCCTCCCCGACGGACAAGACGGGTCTATTGCCGTGCCAAGAGGACTGCGAAAGTGGTCTACTGGTTTCCAGCGTCACGAGGACTCACGCTTGTAGTCGGTAGTTATGACCCCCCTTTTCCTCTTCTCTCTCTCTCTCTTTCTTTCCCTTCCCTTCTATCGCATAATTGTGTGTATCAATAAAGATACAATTGATTTTACTTGAACTAAGTTCTCATTGCCTCTTTTCGCACTCTGAAATCAAAACGAACCATCACGACCATCCTTTGGCTCGTGACAATCTTAAATCTGGTTTCTTTTAAACATCCTCTAACTTTTAACTGATTTCAGCAAAGCTTATCTATTCATTTCAGCTAAATCAGCAACATCTATTGTTAACTATAACCTTAGCTTTTCTCAAATCTTCAAAATTAGCGTCTCAACATGATGATTCATGAACTGGAAAGCCAAGGGGTGGTCAGCAAGACCCACTCACCCTTCAACAGCCTCATTTGGCCCATGTGCAAATCTGATGGAGAATGGAGATTGACAGTAGACTATCATGGCTTGAATGAAGTGACTCCACTGCTGAGTGCTGCTGTGCTGGACATGCTGGAGCTCCAGTATGAGCTGGAGTCCAAGGAAGCAAAGTGGTACATGACCATAGATATTGCCAATGCCTTTTTCTCCATTCCTTTGGCAGCAGAGTGCAGGTCCGTTTGCCTTCACGGGAAGGGACATGGTTACCCTCAAAAAGAACGTTTTGCACTGGGGCCCTGAACAGCAACAAGCTTTCACCCAGATCAAGAAGGAGATTGCTCATGTGGTAGTGCTTGGCCTAGTCAGGACAGGACCAGAGGTGAAAAATGTGCTCTACTCAGCACCTGGGAGCAATAGTCTTTCCTGGAGACTTTAGCAGAAGCTGCCTGATCAGACTCGGGGTCGATCATTCCAATTCTGGAGCCGAAGTTACAGAGGGTCCAAAGCCAACTACACTCCAACAGAGAAGGAATTCCTTGCAGCCTATGAAGGAGTTCCAGCCTCCTCAGAGGTTATTGGCACAGAGGCACAACTCCTCCTGGCACCCTGACTACCAGTGTTGGGGTGGATGTTCAAAAGATAGGATCCCTCTAACCAGCACACCACCGACGCCACATGGAGTAAATGGATTGCACTCATCACACAGTGTGCCCGTATTGGAAACCTGAATCGCCCTGGGATCTTGGAAATAATTACAAATCTGCCCAAAGGTGAAAATTTTGGTCTGACTGATGAAGAGGAGCAGGAACAGGTGACCCGTGATGAAGAACCTCCACAGTAGAACCAACTGCCAATGGAAGAAACCCACTACGCTCTTTTCACTGACTATTCCTGTCACATTGTAGGGAGGAACCAAAAATGAAAAGCAGCTGTATGGAGCCCCACACAACAGGTCGCAGAAGCTACTGAAGGAGAAGGTGGATCGAGCCAACTCACTGAACTCAAAGCCATCCAGTTGGCCCTGGACATTGCTGAAAGAGACAAGTGGCCAAAGCTCTACCTTTATGCAGATTTGTGGGTGGTAGCCAATGCTCTGTGGGGATGGTTGGAAAGGTGGAAAAAGGCCAACTGGCAGTGTAGAGGGAGACAAGTCTGGGCTACTGAAGAATGGCAAGATATTGCCTCTAGGGTACAGAAGCTACCTGTGAAAGTCAGTAATTTGGATGCCAAGAGTTGGGCCAATGACAAGCACCAAAATGAAGAACAGATAGATCAGGCTGTGAAAATGGAGGTGTTGCAGATAGATTTAGATTGGCAACACAAGAGAGTTGTTCCTAGCTCAGTGGGCCCATGATGCCTCAGGCCATCAGGGCAGAGATGCCACCTATAAGTAGGCACAAGACCGAGGGGTGGATCTAACCATGGACAGTATCTCCCAGGTTATCCATGATTGTGAGACGTGCGCTGTGATCAAACAGGCCAAGCGGATGAAGCCCCTGTGGTATGGTGGGCAGTGGTCCAAATATAAGTATGGGGAGGCCTGGCAGAACTATTACATCATACTGCCTCAAACCTGCCAAGGAAAGTGCTACATGCTCACAATGGTAGAAGCCAGCATCGGATGGTTGGAGACCTACCCTGTGCCTCACGCTACTGCCTGGAACATCATCCTGGGCTTTGAAAAGCAGGTCCTTTGGAGGCATGGTACCCCTCTCTCCTGGTTTAGGGCAAATTTTGAGAGGAAACCTCTAAATGGGGTCCCTCTAGAAAGCAAATGCAAGCAGCCCCTCCCCCAACTGGTTTGGGAGAAATTTCCTTAGAGAAAAACTGGAAAAAACTGTTAATTTAACAAGCAAAGTGTTCACAAGCATAAAAATTTAATAATATTAAATAATAAAACCTCTCACCATTCTGAAGAGAGATGGCAAAATTGAGAAAGTCCTTGTTGTGGGTTGTAGCTCAGCTGGCCCAGTCTCTTATCAGTCCCTCTGGTGCTGGAAAATGCTGTCCTGGGCCCTAGTGGGCTGCAGGCTTGACATCCCTGTGTTTTCTGGGGTTTCAGTCCAGAACAGGCTTAAACAGTTCTAAGAAAAAGAAAAAGAACAGTCTAGGGAACTTCTCTGCCTCAGCTAGCTAAAAACTAAAAAGCAAAGGTGAACTCTCTCTTGCTGTCTGTCTGTAGACAACACAGTCCAGGAGCAGAATGTGGAGGAGTGAGTGCAGTTTCTGAAAACAAACTCGGCCCTTCTTCTCTCCCCCTTTGCTCTCGGAATCAGTCTTAAAGGTGCAGAACTTAATATCCAGCATAAGCACAACAGACAATTGGGGATACAAGCATCATAAAGTCACCTCAGGACACCCTGAGATAATTGAGTCTGACAAGGTGACTCATTTCAAGAACATCCTCATAAACACCAGGGCTAGAGAACATGACATTGAGTGCATGTACTATATTCCTTATAATGCACCAGCTGCTGGGAAAGTTGAGGGGTGCAACGGACTGCTTTAATCACCTTGAAGGAACTGGGCGGGGAGACTTGCGGAAATTAAGAGCTGCAATTAACAAAGGCCACCTGGTTAGTTAACACCAGAGGCTCCACTAACCGAGCTGGACCTGCCCAATCTGAACCCTTGCGAAAAACAAATGGGGATAAGGTTCTAATAGTATACTTGAGAGGTATGCTAGGAAAAACTGTTTGGATTAATTCTGTGTCAAGCAAAGACAAACCCATTTGTGGGGTTGTCTTTGCTCAGGGACCAGGTTGTACCTGGTGGGTAATGCAGAAGGATGGAGAGACACGATGCATACTTCAAGGGGGCGTTGTTTTAGGGTAAACCATCAGTCACACTGTGCCTGTGCTTGGATCTAGATCTAGATGTATATATGCATATACTTAGGGTAATGCATGTATGTATATAGTTATAGATATGTGTGTTTGCAGTTGAAATATATTGATTTAGGTATTGATCAAATGGCATGGGATAGGGGGTGGAATGTCTTGGGGATGGCTTTTTTCATCCCATATCCATTTTTGGTTTTGTTTTGTGTGGGGGGATGTCACTGATTCCCCTCCCCCATCAGTTTTGATTGTTTTGCAACAGGTGAGAGCCATCCCAGGATTTCCTGTGAGAGTTGGGGGCAAGGGACAGTGTCTCCCTTCTGGTGGGGCAATTTTGTCTCAGCAGCCATGCAGCACGATCCTTCTGATGAGAAATACTGTTCCCATGTGGTTTTTGCCTGATTTTTTTCTTTCCCTTCGGTACTGTGACTGGAGCTTACTGGCTTGGTTCTCTACTGCTTGGGAGCCCAGAACCAGTGTGTGCCATGCCAGGACCCAGGACCCTGGAGCACCCCCGCCAGGGCCACCCCCTCTGCTCAGTTCGAACCTGGGACCAGCCATCTCCCGTGAACTACCCAGGGGAGTGATTCACCTGCCCAGCCCTGCTGTTCTATGCCACTGCTTCAGGGCTTCTTGCTACATTTTAACCCAACATCTGGACATCCCACAGCTTCTGGCACGGCCCCGGAGTTTCTGCTACACTTTGTCACTCCGTGTCTACCGCCTCTGCCGTTCTAACTTGCTGCTTCTGAGGTTCCTGCTACAACCCATTTCACCATCCAGAGGGACACCGGGATTGGCTGCCTATGGGTTTGTAAAGGAAGCTCCTTTTCTCTCTCTCCTGACAACTGGCCCGCCATTACCCAAGTGCAGAGGGGCAGTTGAACTCGCACCACAGTGCCCCCTTCAGCTGTGGGAGACTCATCACACCTGCCCTGCCTGGCCAGGAGTCAATAGTGCCCCTGCCAGCTGTGACTATAACTACACCAAAGGGGAAAGTCCTTGACAGCTGAGAGAAGGCTGTTATTGTGTTTCTGGTTTTGTTTGTTGTTACTGCCGTTGTAGTTGTTTGTTTGCCTTGTTATACATATACATACTACTAAAGAACTGTTATTCCTTTTTCCATATCTTTGCCAGAAAGCCTCTTAATTTCAAAGTTATAATAATTTGGAGGGAAAGGGGTCATATTTTCCATTCCAAGGGAAGTTCCTGCCTTCCGTGGCAGACAATTGTCTTTCAAACTAGGACATAAGCAATTGGAAACAACATACATTTGGAGAATTAAACACCCTTGTCCAGCAAACTACTAAAATGACTTTGCAAAATAGATTAGCCATGGATATGATATTATTAAAGGAACAAGGAGCTTGTGGAATGTTAAATTTGACAGAAACAGAGTATCGTATAACAATTCATAATGCCTCTACCTCCACTGAGGAGGCAGAAACTAAGATGAGAGAAATAAGTAATCATACTAGGAATTTGTTTCATGCAATTCAACCACAAGAAGTGTTTGATAGTTCATGGGTCACTACCATCCTAGTCTCTTGGGCTCACAGGATGGGGAAAATGGTTGGCACAAATTGGTGATGTCTTAAAGAACCTGGAAATAAAACAACACACTTTTGAGATAATATTAGTATAAGTAATATAAAGGCTCGTCTTTATTGGAGGCCTCCAGGGGCAGACATGGAAAAATAGCCACAAAATCCCCTCCCCCTCTCCCCCCTCCACAGTGAATACAGTTTTATAAGTTTAGCAAATTAGTGTATTTGACAAAAATCACCAAGAGGTGAGGTAAATCCCCCCGGTTCAAGTCCCCTCTAAATCCTCCCCCCTCAGATGAGAACTAAACATTGTTTATAAAAATATGTCTCAAAGAGCTGGTGTCAATCTTGATTCCTAGGGAGAACCAAGATAGGATAGGAGCCTTGGAATATGTTTTGTCTTTCTGCCTGTCAGGGCAGGGAAAAGTACTGGGGAAACTAGTGAGAATACAATAATAGGCTGCTGAGCTACAAATATATGTGTAAAGAATACAGAGAAGATATAAAAAGAAAAAAGCATAATTCAATTTGGCGTCATTGGAATAGCAATTGTCATTGGAATGGTATTCCTAATTGCTGGCATTGGCCTGGTTAAATGCATGATACAATGCTTGCTCCTTTCCTTCTCTCCCTCTGATATATTCAAATCACCACCACTGAAGAAAGCTACATTGATGTCCTATGAAATAATGCCAAATCACGATGGATGTAAAAGACTGCTAATAAGAGAAAGGCTTCAAAAATGCTTCGTCATAATGTCTGCTTATCATAATCACTCTTGAACACCTGAAAACTACCTGCGGGATGGACTGAGTAGCCTGCCTTAAGGATCATAAAAAGGAATGCAAAACTGGTGCAAAATGTGGAGGGGAAAGAGAGGGGCAGAATTCCTGACCTTTGCCTTCCCCCCTCACCATCATCTGCTGCGAGACACCCTGAGGTCTCCTAGAGCCAACACCACCCACTTGAGGAAACCCCCCCTATCCTGCATCCTTGGACCGAAGTCACTAGTGAGTTGTGGAACCCTCTACCCCTGCTCCTGCGTTCCGTGGTGAGAACACCACAAGTGGACCAAGGTTCGGCTGCAGCCATGGGGCACCGTGTCTGCATTTCGGAGGACAGGCGGCCACATTCCAGCCAAACTGCTCCCGAGATTGGAGAAGGCAGATAAGATGCTTTCAAATGGAAAAAAAAAAAAAAAAAAAAAAAGGCAAAAACTGCTTTGCTCCTCTTCTACCCCCCCCACCCCTCACCCCCTCTCAGCAGCAACAAAGGCAGCACAGTGTGGTGGTGACCTATCCTATGCTTTTCAAACTAACCTTAGCACTTTTTAACTTTTCTGTACTGTTCTCTTTCTCTTTGCCTGTTTTACTATTAAATAAAAATATATCAATCTTTTCACATCAACATTTACTCTCATTTGGTTATCTCATTTTTTTGGGAATATTTTGAAGCTTCAAAGTTCTTTCTGTTTTATTCACAGAGAGTTAGTTCTCTTTACTCCTCTGTGATTAATCCGGTTTGTAACATTCAGCCTGTCTTCATAGCAGAGGTGTTCCAGCCCTTTGATCAACTTAGTGGCCTCCTCTGGACCCATTCCAGTAGGTGAATGTGTTTCTTGTGTTGAGGTCCCTGAGCTGGACACAGTACTCCAGGTGGGGTCTCACAAGACTTAACACATTTGAAACCAGGGTCTCTATATGGGGCTGGAACAAAAGCAACGTACGATCGAACCAATGTGTTTATAACATACGTTCTCCTCTTTATTCCCGAAATGGCTGGTTTTATACAGTGCAGAATAATTTACAGTTGCAGGTGCATTCTTATTGGCATTCAGCATGAACAAGTATGTAAACTATCTCAGTTTAAGGCAGCTACCTTGACTTCACTCTAATTGTCCTATACAGTCTATGCACCCACCTTAACCTAATTTCTAACTGCGCCACAAAGCTTATCTACTTCTACACGGCCCAAATCTGAGGCCTAGCAGGCCCAAATCTGAGGCCGTTTGGGATAGCTCAAATCTCATTCCACAGCACATTGTGCCCACAATCTCTAAGAAATTTGGTTACACACATTTAAACACTTAGTTTGTTGCATGCATCATAAGTTTCATATTACTAATAATATTTTTATTGTATTGTAAATTTTATGTTATAACTTGTACATAAAAGTATATAGAGATACCCATTTCTTTCAAGAGCAAGAGACTGGAGAAAGTAACCAGTTGGCAGATGGTCACTAGTGGTGTTCCCCAAGTCTCATTATTGAGGCCAGTCCTGTTTGATGTCTTTACTGATGATCTCGATGAGGAGATTGAGAGCACTCTCAGTAAGTTTGAAGACAACACCAAGTTAGGCAGGAGTGCTGATCTTCTGGAGCATAAAAAGATTCTGCAGAGGGATCTGGACAGGCTGTATTGATGGACTGAGAGTGGCAGTATAGGGTTGTAATATGTCATGCAATATAATTTGTGCTAAATATTAAAACTACAGCATTGTCTGCCAAAGCCGGGTGATGGGAAAGCGATATGCACCAAATGATTCAGATACAAGAGATGACGGCTGTCTCAGAAATGTGTATCTCAGAGGATTATTCATCTAGCGAAACCCCTGCCATATGCAGTCGATATGCATCCATGATAAGATAATATTTGTCGTCAGAAGAAGCATATTCCAAAAGACTTCTGTATTGAAAAGAACAGGGCATATGCCTTTATTAATATTCAGCTCTTTATTAAAGTGATCAGCTATTTATTAAAGTCATCAGCAGGATTGCAGAGTCCGATCGGAGTTTTCCACGCTGCTGCAGCCATCCGAAGGAGCAGGTGCTGTCCCAGTTCATCATTCCACTGCAAACGGTAGATGTGGAGTCCTTGTTCCCATAGGAACGGCTAGAAGTTCTCTCTAGTCAACCATCAGAAGGCAGAGCAGGGACAGTCTGTCACTGGAGTGCAGAATAGTCAGCTCTTTACCCTCAGGGAAAAGCCTTGAGAGTTTCCCGTTCTCTGTCTCAGTCACTTGAGCTGGCTCGCTCCCATTCTATTCAGACTTAATAGATTATGGCGAGTCTTCGAACCAGGCCAGGGGGGTGCGTCCAGTCCTTCCATGGCCAGGGCACCACCTGGATCTTTTCACTGTGTCCAGTCTTCCATTTTAGGGTGCCTTTCATCCCCAAAGAACTCTCTCCCAGCGTGCTGTGTGTTCATCTTATTTGCATATGCCCTCTTCAAGTAGGCAGCATGGGGGGGGAACTATGTAAGCTCTGATTACAGTAGGCACAGCTAGGACAATCAGCTTGCTTTTAATATGCTAATGTAGGAATGCAGGACCGGCAGGATGGCTGCTCAGCCCTGCCAGGGATGGGGGTCGCCTGTCTCCTCGGGGGCAGGGGCTGTGCCATCAGTCTCAGGAGTTCTGGAGACATAACCCCGCCACATCTCGGGCTACAGCAGCTGTTATGAACAAGTTTCCCGGACGGGAGGGGCTGAACTGCCCCTGTCCTGGCCCCGTGACAGGACGGTCGTCCCATCCCCCCGGGGAAAGTGCAGAGCACGCATTGGCATGTTAAAAGAGCTCTGGGAGTGCAGCCCCCCTCCTCCCAGTTTGTGTCTTTGCCCAGCCTTTTGGAGGAGTGGGGGTTTTTCCGTCTTGCAGAGAACCCCCATAACTGGGGGAGGCTGCTGCCCCTCAAAAAGCAACTGACCCCCTCCTGGCTAGAGGTAACCCCCACACCCCAGCCAGTTTGAGTAGGGAGGGGATCTGCCCTGAAGAAAAGTTGCCTGGCAACTTTTTCCTACCTAATTAAAATGTGAAAAGAAGCTGCCCATGCCGCGATAGCCCTATTGTCCTTTGTAACTACCTCATTCAGCAAGGATACCTCGGCTGCGACCAGGACAAATGCATATGCATTTGTATATGCTAATAAAACCGCCCTGGTGGATCTTGGGAGGGTTTTTTAAGGGAAACTGACCCCAAAACAAGAAGCTAGAGGCGTCAGAGGAGAATTAGATAGTGCCCTGGGCGAGCACTAAGTGGATGCACCCCCTGACCTGGTTTGAAGATTCACCATGACCTATGATGAGTTTGGATGGAATGGGAACAAGCCAGATGAAGTGACTTAGGCAGAGAACAGGGAACTCTCGAAGGTTTCCCTGAGGGTAAAGAGCTGACTCTGCACCCCTGCAGCAGACTGCTCATCTGCCCTGTCTCGTGATGGTTGACCAGAGAGAACTCCTAGCCATTCCTATGGGAACAAGGACTTGGCATCTACTGCTTGCAGTGGAATGATGAGCTGGGACAGCATCTGCTCTTTCGGATGGCTGCAGCAGCGTGGAAAACTCAGATCGGACTCTGCGATCCTGCTGATGACTTTAATAATGAGCTGATCACTTTAATAAAGAGCTGAATATTAATAAAGGCATATGCCCTGTTCTTTTCAATTGGGGACTCGTCCCGGATAACAATGCCCACAAAGGGCCACCCCCAAAGAGGACGATCATCTGCTTCGAGGGATCCTTGGGAATCGCTGGCTACCCCCGGACCTTGGCATCAGCGTGGGACCAAGCAATGCAGAAGAATGCTGGATCGGCCCTGGCATCAGCGCTGGATTGGCCCTGGGATCAGCGCTGGATCGGCCCTGGGATCAGCGCTGGATCGGCCCTGGCATCAGCGTGAGACCAAGCAACACAGAAGAACACCAGATGGGTGAGATAAATCCGTGGCGGAAATGGGAGGCGAGTGAATGAGTGCTTGAGTGAGATGGGGGCCGGCAGCTCGGACCCCCAGAGTGAGAGTGGACCCCCTAGTATCGCATTTCCGGTCTCCCGAGAGGGTGCCGGCTGAGAACGGGCGGGAAGTGAATGGCATAGAAGAGTGACTGAAGCGCCTCCTTGGGGGAGGGCCCCACGGAGCTTGCAAAGGCTCTTGAGGTGTGAGGTAAGATCCTCGGCAGGGCAGGTGAGAGGTCCCTGGCAGGGCTGCTCCAGAAGGCAGATGAGAGGAGATCCCCAGCAGGGCAGGTGAGAGGTCCCTGGCAGGGCTGCTCCAGAAGGCAATTGAAAGAGGATCCCTGGCACGGCAAGATGCCCCATCAGGCAGACAAGGGAAGATCCCTGGCAGAGCAGGTGCAAGGTAATGTCCCCGGCATGGCAAAACAAGATGCCCCAGTAGGCAGGTGAGAAAAAGTCCCCGGCAGGACATGTAGAATGTCCCGGGCAGAGCAGGATGCCCTGACAGGCAGGCAAGGAAGATCCCTGATAGGGCAAGTGGGAAGTCCCTGGCAGGATAGGGCACGATGTCCCAGGAGGCAGGCGGGCTGTCCCCAAGAGAGTTTAAGCATATCCCAGCAGGCAAGTAAGATATCATTAGCAAGCAGGAAAGCAGGCATAAAGGTGAGCAAACACAAGAAAGCAGACAGGCAAGCAAGAAGGCAAGCAAGATTTATGAGCAAAAAAGGCAGGCAAAAAGAGCAGCCAGATAAACAAAAAGAGAGGCAAAGGGGACTCGGCCGGAGTTCGGGTGTGAGGATCGGCAGGATGTTCGACCTCCTCCTCAATCCTATCTCACAGCAGAAAATAATTAAATATTTTTAGTGGGTGCACTGGCATTTGACCAGCATTAGACTCACTACATTAAATTGGTACATTGACCGGGAAACTCAGATTGGGGAACCAAAACCACTACACAAAAATGGTGTTTCTGCTCAGTTTCAAAACTGCTACAGCTTTTTAGTCTGGAGAAAAGGAGGCTCAAGGGCAACCTTATCGCTCTCTACATCTACCTGAAAAGAGGTGGTAGCAAGATGGCGGTTGATCTCTGTCCTGGTTTAGGGTAAATTTGGGAGGAAACTTCTGAATAGGGTCCCTCTGAAAAGCAAACTAAAAAGGCCCCTCCCCCCAGCCAGTCCGGGAAAAGAACTTTGGAGAAAAGTGGAAAAACCTATTTATTTAACAACAAAATGCTGACAAGCATAAAGAATGAATAATATGAAACAATAAAACCTCTCTCTGGTCCGAACAGAGGTGGTAAACCTGAGAAAATCCTTACCATGGGTAGCTCAGCTCACTCAATTTTTTATCAGTCTCAGTCCCTCAGACCTCTCCCCCTTTTCTTTTTACTAAAAAGAACGAAACTGAGGGGGTCCGGCAGATGCTCAGAGTCCAGATAACATTTGGCGAATCAAGGTTGTTGGGTTGGCCACTAATCGTCTGCAAGGCTTTCACCATCACCTTCTTCCTCAAGCTCCTTCTCAAGCTTCTTCAACTCGTCTTCAGTAGCCGTGGCCTTGGGGACCCGAGCAGCAGCCGGAGAGGGGGCAGATGTGGAACTTAAAACTAACTTAATTAACAATCTCCTGATTAGTCCGAAAGCAAGACAAACAACTAAAATAATAAACAAAATCAACAGACATGTTTTTAAAATGGACCCGGCCCATCCTGATAGGCCCCAACCTTTCAGGAAGAGCATGGTCGGGAGGCTTAGCATCTTGGGTCTGGGTCTGAAAAACAAAACTGGGGGGCAAAAGATTATTAATTTGGGTCACAAAAATAGGTAAAGGACAGGTCATGGTCCCATTCCCACAGGAAGGGAAGAGAGGGTCTGGAGGAGACTCGCCTTCGACGGCGGAATGCCGCCGAAGCCACCTGTGGGACATTGTCGTCACGCTACCTCTTCCTTTTAATAAATGGTTTTACCCACTTGGCAGGTATCCATTTGATCCCGGTAGGCGTGAGGACACAGGCGTACCCACGCCCCCACGTCACCAGGTCAAATGGACCCTCCACCTTTCCTGACTCAGGCGATCTCACCAGCACTGGGGGCTTGGGGTCGAACTGCCACTCCTTATTGCACCCAAAGTGTGTGGTAATGGGCGGATTGGGACTTTCGAAGGAACAATTTAGAAAATTGATGACATAAAGGGCTCAGGCCAATCTAATTGCTGGCGGTTCTACCTTTAACACCTGCTGCTGTTGTTTAAGGACCCTCTTGATCTCTTGGTGTGTCCTCTCTATGATTGCTTGGCCTGTGGGGGAGTGGGGGATGCCTGTTTTGTGCTCCACTCCCCATTGCTGCAGGAAGCCAGCAAATTCCTTGGACTTGTACGCAGGGCCGTTGTCTGTTTTGACCCCCTTGGGGATGCCCATGAATGAGAAGGCCTGAACAAAGTGTTGGATAACATGTTGGGCCCTCTCACCTGCGTGCGCAGAGGCATAGACAGCGCCAGAGAAGGTATCGACGGAGACGTGAACGTACTTCAGTCTCCCAAAGGATGGAATGTGGGTGACATCCGTCTGCCAGAGTTCACAGCTCTCCAACCCGCGAGGGTTGACTCCAGCATGCAGGGTAGGCACAGCGTGGGACTGACAGGAAGGACACGAGCCGACAATCGCCTTAGCTTGTTGACGTGTGAGGTTAAAACGTCTAACCAAGCTAGGCGCGTTCTGGTGGAACAACTGATGACTGAGCTTGGCCTGCTCAAAAACGTCAGGCAACGGGGCTATCGCTACAGGGGCAGCAAGAGCATCAGCCCTCCTGTTACCCTCAGCAATAAACCCAGGCAAATCGGTATGCGACCTGGTATGCATCACATAAAACGGTTGCTCTCGGTGGGAGACAAGTTTGACCAATTTTGAGAGCTGCTCATACAGAGCTGTGTTGGACACCTCTCGTAAAATTGCCTGATCTGCTCTAGATACCACCCCCGCTACGTATGCGGAGTCGGTTACAATATTGAGAGGTCCAGGGAATCTCTCAAGTGCTCTGACGACAGCGGCCAACTCGGCTATTTGAGGTGAACCCTCAACTACTTTAATATCTGCCTCCCACTGCCGAGTTTCAGGGTCCTCCCAAGTCATCATTGACTTGTGAGAACTCCTGGACGCGTCAGTAAAAACTGTCAGCGCATCTAGAGGTCTCCTGCTCTGGACACTCCTTAAAGCCAATCTAAATGTTACGTCGGAATTAAATAATTTGTGGGCCGGCCGATGAATTGAAATTTGGCTTGTAAAGGAATCTAGAGCGAATTGAAGTGCTTCATTTTCCTGAAGCAGGTGCTCCAAGATGGGTTTGGTCATTTGGCCTGTTGACAGTCCAATTGGCATGTGAATACATTCAAAGTCGCATCCTGCCAAATCTTTCATCTGCGTTCTTGCCTTGCGGATGAGCTCAGCCATAAGCTCTTGTGGCTGTGTCATTCTTTTGGGCCGATGGTGGCTGAGAAAGACCCACTCTATAATAAGAAGACGGTCCTTTCTGCCTTGGCCCTTGGTGTTGTGTGCTGATGTTTTTGCACCTGTGTCCCATTGAAAAATGATCCCATGTAGATGTGGCAGCTTACCCAGAATGATGAACCAAAAGGTAAGCTCGGGATCGCATCTATGTGCCTGTCGCGATGTCATTGCCTGCTAGACCTTCTCCAACGCTGCTTTTGCCTCTGCGGTAAGCACCCTAGGAGAACTGAGCTCCTCTCCCCCTTTCAATAAATTGAAAAGAGGGGCTAGATCCTCGGTGGTCAGACCTAGCCAGGGCCTTACCCAATTCAAGGCACCGCAAAGTTGATGGGCGTCCGCAAGGGTACAGACATTTGTCCGAATTTCCAATTTTTGAGGCACAATGGTCCTCTTACCAATCTCCAGGCCCAGGCACTTCCAGGGTGGCATCCTTTGGATCTTATCTTTTTGCAGCTCGAACCCTGCAGCAACTAACGAATTGGTTACAAGGTCAAGCGCTCGCGTAAGTTCATCTTCGGTCGGCGCGCAAACGAGGATGTCATCCATATAGTGGTGGATGACAACCCCCTCCGTGGCTGCGCGCACAGGGGACAGCAAGGAAGAGACGTACTGCTGACACATCACTGGGGAGCTCTTCATCCCTTGGGGGAGCACCTTCCAGTGGTACCTCTTCCTTGGGGCCACTCGGTTGATGGAAGGAACCGAGAAGGCGAAACGCAGGGCATCGTCCGGGTGTAGAGGAATTTGGAAAAAGCAATCTTTTATGTCAATTACAGCCAGATTCCAATTTCGTGGCAGCATGGTTGGGGAAGGCATCCCAGGTTGGAGAGACCCCATATCTTCAATTACCTCGTTAATTTGGCGGAGGTCGTGGAGGAGGCGCCATTGTTTTTTGTCACTCTTTCGAATGACAAAAACGGGCGAATTCCATGGAGAACTGGTCTCCACGATGTGACCTTTAGCTAATTGCTCCTCCACGAGCTCCTCAAGCGCCTGTAATTTCTCTTTTGTTAGCGGCCACTGCTCAACCCAGACTGGTTTATCTGTCGTCCAATTCAGTTTCAGGGTCGGGCGCTTCTCAGCAGCCGCTGCCCAAAAATTTTGCGAGGGGTCGGGAATTTCGATTGTGACCCCCCACTGGGCCATGAGGTCTCTACCAAGCAGGGGTTCCTGGTAATCTAAAACAAAAGGACGGATGGCAGCCAATTGTCCTTTTGGCCCCGTAATTTTTACCACGCTTTTTGACTGTTTTGCGGATTGGAACCCTCCTACACCTTGGATCTGTCCGTCCACGTCCTCCAGGGCCCAATGTGACGGCCATTCCGCGGTCGGAATAATCGTAACATTTGCTCCTGTGTCAAAAAGAAGATCTTTATCTACTGACTCATCTCCCATAGTAAGTGTACATCGCACCAAGGGCTTACGGGTGGAAATGTGATGTACAGCGTTTACAGTAAAGGTAAGATGTTTTGGGTCACCATATGTAATTGCCTGTGCGATGACCTGGCCCTTGGGTAAAAATGTGGGTGGATGAGTGCAGTGCAGCCAGAGAATGAGGGCCCTGGGGTTGTTATGAAGTGTCCCCGGGACTACCTCAATCTCCTGCGGAGTATATTTGCAATCACCGATGACGATGAACTTACCTTCGCCGGTCATTGGCCACCGATGCAACTTCCTTGGGTCTATGGTGACGAAATGAAAGTCCCTATCCATCAGGTGCAATGGTCTGGTGAGATGCAACCTGTAGGGTTCAAAAAAGGAAGAGGTGGTGAGAATAGGTTTTGCTACGTCGTGTTCAGGTGATGTCGAGTCCGGTGTAAATTGTCCATCTAATTGACCCCCTTTGGAGTTCCCTGCCCGGTCCACCCGATTGGGGTTGTCGCGCTGGGTGGACCCGCGCTCCCCTTTCAGTTTTTTTGCTGTGCCTGGGAAGGCACCGGCGTTCCTGGAGGTGTAGTTGGAGAACGCTGTTTTGAAGGTCTCCTAGGGCAGTTGTCAGTCCAGTGTCCTTCATCTTTGCAAAAGAAGCAGTGACCTGGGCGATTGCCGAAGGAGGGTCGCCACTGAGGCGGACGATGTCGAGGCTGTTGGGATGATTCTGCAGCACGCACAGCCTTGGGCGGGAAGGTTGCCTGGGAGGGTGGTGGTGGGTTCCACCGGGCAAGGAAGGGCACCTTCATCTGGCACACCTGGAGCATTGACTGGAGAGTGCGGGGCGGATCTAGGGGAAGTCTCAAAATTGCCTGTTTACACAGGTCGTTAGCATTAACGAAAACAAGCTCCCCTATAATACCTTCCCGTGCACTTTCTGTTTTAACTTGAACTTCCACTGCTCTGGTGAGCTGCTCTACAAAGGCAACAAAGGATTCAGAAGGTCCTTGCCTAATGGTGGTATAGGGTGGTGATGGTGCGTCTGGCTGCAAACAAAAGAAAGCCTTCCAGGCTATATCTTTTATAATTGAAAGGACTGCCGAGGGTATTAGGGCTGCCTGGGCCTCAGGGGAAACATAGGAACCTTCACCAGCAAGCAACTCAAGGGAAAGGGGATTGCCCTGTTCATCGATGGCTGGAAAGGGCAACTGAGGCATTGCTTCTCGCAGGGCCTGTTTGAATGCTGCGTCCCAGAGCTTAAACTCTGTGCCATTCATTAGCCAAGAGAAAAGCTGCCGGAGGTCTGCTGGAACAACATGGACACCTGCAAGATCAGCAGTGAGGAGGCCACGGAAGTAGGGACTCTCCCTGCCATATTCCTTGTGCGCCTTGCATAAATCCCAAATGATGCTTTGGGAAAAAGCACGCCAATTGGGTTTTGGTGTGTCACCACCACATGTTCTGCGGTAGGTGACAGGCGCAGCAGACAGAGTGACCTCCGGTTCACCCTCGCTCATTTCTTCCAGCTCCCAACTGTGGGAACCAGAAATGAGGGCGTGGGAAAATTGCTGGCAAGATGGCGTCCTTCCGGGGCGGGGAGAGGGACTTGGCCCTGCCTCAGGGGCGTGTCGAGGGGCAGGGTGAGTGGGCGGGACCTTTGGGGAGGAGGGAGGGGTCCAGGGAGGGGTTATGGGAGGGACTGGGGGAGGAGCTGAGGGAAGGAAGGGGTTGGAGGAAAGAAAGGGGTTCAGGGGATGGGGGAAGGGTGGCGGCCACGTGGAGGAGTGGGCGCCATTAAGTGGATCACCGCCGCCATTTGGTGCCTGGTGTGACGCACTTAAGTTAAACTGAACTTTCGGTTTGCAACTCGGGGAAGCAGGGGGAAGGGAAGGTCCTCGATCAGCTTGGCCAGAGCCTTCCGAGGAGTCCCCAGCAGTCTGTCCACGGCTACTGAGGCTCGGGGGCCGGGAATTTTTCGGAGAGCCTGGGCTGACAACTCTCTGAGTCGTTGCTTTCCTTAAAATTCTCTTTCTTGGGGCAGAGGAACTGGGACTGGGTTGAAGGGAAACGGGGGCAAGCTGGGTTTCCTGTGAGCTTTTCTGCACTCCCATTTTTCGTTGCTGCCGTCTTTAATTGCAAGATTAAAAAGGCGAATTTCTGTGTGTCCTTTTCCCTGGCGTTGCCTAATTGTAATAGTTTCTTTTCCACCAGCTCCCAAAATCGGGAGGTGTGTACCATCGGCGGGGACGCCGTCGGGTAGTGCAGGAAAACCCATCTGATAAGCTTTTTCAAACAATCCGTAAAGAACTTAACCTTATTAGCGTCTGACAACGCAACGCAACTGTAAAACACTCCTTTCTGGGAAGCCGACAGAGACGCACCCATTCTGCCTGCGTAATTTCTGGAGCCAGCGAACGAAAAGCGCAATGAAAAAAACCTCCGCTGCGCGCCTTTTTAAACTGATGTACCACGCGCCCAACCGCCGCTGCAAAATGCTGGCGCACGCGGCAAAACGAAACGGGCTAGCCGGATAAAACCCGCACCTGCTGGCAGCCCCACGCGAGCCCGCGCTCGCGCACAAAAATAAAAGCCTTAAATCAACCGAGGGAACGAATAGCCACCAGGGGAGACGGACCCGGGGCAGGGGGCCGAAAAACCCGATCCCCGGGGGTCGCGCGACCTCAGCGAGGGGGGGCTGTCCTCCACAGGCTGCCACAAGGGGAACGCCGTCCCACCAACTCACCCCGCAGTCTAGGGGGGTTTGCTTACTTACGAAACCCTGGCGTGGGTGCTCCAAAACTGCTCCAGAAAATCCACTGCCGGAGGAGGACCGTCTTCGGAACGCGGCGGAGACGGCTGCCCCCCTCTTTCCCGGGGAGCGCTCCTCCGCGGAGGGCGCTCAAACCCGGGGCAGCGTGATGACCAGGGATTAATTCAGGTGGGCTCGGCTCTTCGCCGGTGCCCACCAATCCTGTCCGGGGGGTCCATAAAGGCGCTGAAAGCCCCTTTCAAAGGCCCCGCGGTGGACGCCACACTCTGTTGGGGAGCTCACTCAGAGCCAACGGCTCTATTACGACCAGCCCAGATGCTGCGACAGAGTTTGCGAGGGTCAGCCTGCGAGCAACGCAAGCAGTACTGACTCCTGTGAGTTCTTGTCTTTTCAGGGGCTTGGGTGAGCGATGGTAATTCGACAGACAGTGGAACAAAAGGAGGAAACAATTCCAGACGAACAGAGGGTTTATTACAAACACCTCCTCAGCCCGGAACTGTCCGGGGGGAGGAGGGTGCAGGGGGTCTTTGTCCGAGGGAGTCGAAGGGGGGGCAAAGGGTGTGGTCAGCCGCTGCCAGCCAACCAGGGCAAGTTGCTAAGGGACCCGGGGGTAAGAGAACATATTTTGGGCTAATCAGGAGAGAGTGGGAGGGGTTTTACAAAGGCGGGAGAAATAACAGACATCTAACCGTGTGCCGCATAACAGGTGCAGGAGTCATGTGAGCTAAACAAAGGAACAATCGGGGGTGGGGTACAGAGAACCCAACGAGTACAAAATTATACAAAGCATAACTGATTAAATTAACACACTGCCACACACAGCCATCCAGATGTGGCCTCACCAGGGCTGAGTAGAGGGGCAGGATCATGTCCCTCCACCTGCTGGCAATGCTTTTCCCAATGAACTTCACTACACCATTGGCCTTCTTGGAAACAAGAGCATACTTCTGGCTCATGGACTGCTTGTTGTCCACCAGCTGATTTCCAGTAGGTCAACCCCTAACCTTTAATGACACATCTCTTTTATAATGCCAGTCTTTAATGAGATAATAGGGAAAGCCCAGATGCCTGATGTAGCTTAAACAACCAGCTTGTAGACATGCATATTAGGTAAAATGATTCCCAGCTATTGTATGATATCTAAAGAATAAATCTAACCATGTATAGCCAAGTGTATCACTTTGTGAGTGGTCATTTCTTTAGAACAATTCATATTTATGGGCTTTGATGCAGCTGTCCTGAGTTTAATCTCTTTAGGTTGGGTCTATAAGGATGAATTCATGTCTTGGTTTGAAAGACAGGTGTCTGCTAGGGAGGGGCAGGGCCTCCCTTGGAATGGAGAATTGAAATGCCCTGCCTCCAAATTATTATAATTTGGAAAATTAAAGGGGCTTTCAGGCAGAGCTATGGGGATAGGAATACCAGTTCTTTACTAGCATGTATAACATGTGAAACAAACAACAACTACAGCATTCATAATAAACAAAACCAGGAACCTCGAGAAACTTTGTTTCACAAAGCCCAGGGCAGTCTGATCTCGGTGCCCCTGCAGGACTCTGAGAACACCAAGCTGGAACAGTGGAAAATCCCAGGCTGGTGGATGAGATATATCAGAAGCTCTGCAGTGGTAGCTGAAACAACAGGGATGTCCCAGCAAGGCAGGGCAGTGCGGGGGTACAGGGTAGCATAAAGCCTCAAAGCAGTGCCAAAGAAGCTGCGGCAGCGGTGGGACAGGGTCGGCCCAGCAGGGCAGGAGGAGGTGAGCTCAGAATTCCAGGGCATAGGAGCAGATGATGGTAGATTTCTTAGGACCGGACTTGGTGGTGACAGTGAACTCCTCCCGCAGCAAGCAACAGCCTGGCCGTCCTCTCTCCAATGCCAAGAGCAAGAGCGAGTGTAGCTGCCCCCACCCCCATCCTTTACCTTCTCCTAAACCTCGCAGTATCTTTTCCCCTCTGAGAGAAAACTCCCAGAGACCAAAAAAAGGTGTAGCCTGGTGCTACACTCTCCTTTGGCCACTTCGTTGTTTTCCTCAAGCACCCATAAATGCTCAGTAGATAGTTTCCTGGTAACTTATGGGAAAAAATTCTGTAAGAAAAAAACCCAAAACAAATCTAACCTCCAACAACTCAACAATTTACTTTCTGGAGCAAGCAAACAGAAAGGTCAGTAAATTTATATAAGGGTTCAAAACAGTGACTGCATGCATCCTACCTCTGGGGAATAGACCTTCACTGATCTTGCTGCCAGAACACAGCTCAAGTTTTTTTGGGGGGGGGTTGGGTTGGGTTTTTTTGGGGGGGTTTTTTTTGGATTTTTTTTGTTGTTGTTTTTTGTTTTTTGTTTTTTGTTTTTTGTTTTTTGTTTTTTGTTTTTTGTTTTTTGTTTTTTGTTTTTTGTTTTTTTGTTTTTTTTTTTTTTTTTTTTTTTTTGGTTAGAGTAGTAGTTAGGCTTTATTATTCTAGAAATAACTTACAGTATTCCCATAAGTATTGTACAGCATAAAATAATGGAATGGGTATTCTAGTGGCTAGCCCAGATGTATTCTGAGCTGATATAAACAAAAAAATGTCTTGATACACAGAGTGATTAAATGTTGTAGTTTGGTTTTTAATCAGAATGGTTTGTCCCATTTCTCCCCCTGGTTACGATGGTTCCTCCCCAGTTATCCCCTGCCTCCTGAGCTGTCAATCTCCCTGGCTCTTCCCTCGTTTCCCGAACCTTCCTTGTCAATCTGCAAGTGTGCCTCTTATCTTCCCTGTCAATCCCTGTTCCACCCTCCCTTGGTTCTGGAAAAATCCATGCAGTCCTAATTGTCATTGGTGTCTCCAGATTGTACCCTCCCCTTTCTGTTTTTTATTGGTTTTGGTTATGTCACTGTAAGAGTCGGTCCGAAAATCCCTCATTTCTGCCTCACGACTGTCAGAGGCTGAGACCCCCATGGACCCTGGGCCACAGCACAGGAGAGATCCAAGCTTCTCCCTGCAGCTGCACCCACTGGACCAAGACGCCCTCCTCAGGGACCCGTGCAGGAACAATGGACACTGTCACGGTTCCTGGGCCGTGTTTGCAGAGGCCGTGTTTGCTTTGACTGACTGTGCTGTACCTGCTGCAGAGCCCAGACCTGCTTACCCCAAACCTGCCTGATCTGAATGGTTGCACCTGATTCCCAGAGCAACGGGCCACCTCACAGTGACTCTTGGGTGCTCCCCCCACGCTGGCCAGGTGCCCCCCACTTCTGCCTGCATTGGCCGGGTGCCCCCTGCTTCTGCAATGACTATAAAAGCTTCCCCCTGCGACTCACATTTTGAGGCCTCCCCAGCGGACGACGGCTCTATTGACCTACGTGCCACGGAGACTGCGAAGGTGGTCTGTTGGCATCGGCGTCACGAGGACCCCCGTCTGTCAGTTGGTAGCTATACCCTTTCTTTACCCCCCTTTCTCTCCCTCTCTCTCTCCCTCTCTTCTTTCCCCTTCTTTTCTATCGCATAACTGTGTGTATCAATAAAGATACAATTGATTTCACTTGAATTAAGTTATCACTGCCTCTTTTTGCACTCTGAAATCAAAACGAACCATCACGACCATCCTTTGGCTCGTGACATTAAATTGGCGTCACCGTGACAGGGTCCTGATTGACAGAGGGGTTGCAGGTTGTCTATAGTCTGTACTAGGAAGAGGAAGATTTGCCTCAGCCGCACCTAGCCCGTCACTTCAGTGAACGAAGCTAGAAAGCAAGGGGGGCTTTTCTGATTCTTCACACACTGTAGACACCTAGGTGAAAAGCATCCCTATACTCTATTGAGGTGTATCTGTCTTCAGGATTTCACAAAAGATCTCCTAGTGCAAAAAGAGAAACTGTTTTTTGTGTGTGAACTGTCTTGTTGAGAGAAGGGACACCTTGACGTAACTAAACAGTGCCTCAGCAGACAGATTTTGTCCCTTCACCCACCCCAGGGAAAGAGGGGAGACGCAGCGTAGCTGTGTGTGTGTACAACCAAGCATTACCTCCCTGTAGTGGTTTTCTGATCCCCTTTACAAAATGACTAATGATTTTATACATAAAACTGAATTTTATGCTCTACTAGCTAAACACAATGCCAGACCCTCTCCAGAGGTGGAATTTTGGGCTAATAATAACTGGTCTAATTTGGAAAGTGTGGTTGATAAAGTATGTTCTTTACAACATGAAACAAAATTTAAACTGGGCAAAAATAAAACCATACTGTGCTCAGTTCTGGGAGCCTGCCTTACCGCAGCTGTAGAAACTCGCTTTAAGCGAAGAAGTGAAGAAAATGCAATAATAGACTCCCTTCAAAATTTAGTTGAAATTTTGCAAAATGAAAATCATTTGCTGCGAGATGAAAATAATTTGCTACGGACTGCCTTGGGAGATGAATATTCTAAAAATTTAGAGAATGCTGACTTCCCAAAAAAGGCAGAAGAAAAAGAAACTCCTCACATTTATCAGATTTACCCCCAGAAAGAATTAGTGTTAGTAAAAAATTGTGAGGAACACTGCTGCCCTAACACAACACCTCTAGTTAAAACAGAATGCAACTATATTGATGAAAATTCAGACCTACACATAATCACTAAAGAAATCCCAGACACCACCACTGAATTATCTAAGTTAAAAGGAGAGTACTCGCATTTCCCTCATGAATCAGAGACAGAATATGTTTCCCGAGTATCTCTCGGTGGTGGAGATCAAATTAAGTTGACAGAACAAGAAGCTAGTGGGTACTGGGGACGTGGAGTTTTCTTAACAATAAGAGACAAACATAACTCGTGGTCCCTGATTCAATGCTCAGCTCACTGGGCAGAGGGGTATAACCCCTTGGAAAAGGGAAACCATTTAACTTTAATTGGTACTCCCGAACAGCCCATGGAAAACATTCACAAAGCTGCCTGCCTGCAAATGATACATGATGACTCTCCAATGCAATTGCCTGTAAAGCCTGAAATTATGATTCCTTTAATTCAAAAGCCTTTGGAATTACTTAAACCTATAGCAATTGTTTTAAGTTCTGTAGAAAAGCTAGACAGATCCCTCGGAAACCCAAGTGAACCAACCGGATCTACAGATCGTGGTTTCAGTCCTTATCCTACCCCCTCCCAGCCCCCAGCCCCTCAATCTAATTCACCTGCTGGTGATCGTAATGTCTGTGTATTAAGTGAAATTGCAGTAGAAGTGACCAACTATGTTAAAACTCCTAGTAGTGAAAAACCAGAGAAAAGTAAACAAATCACTAGCCGCCAACACTTGTTGCTATTAGATATTAAAAAAGGGGTCCCCAAACAAAACCCAAATTTGCCAGGGCAACCCCTCCCTAAAAAGTCACAGCAAATTACACACCTTTCTTCTGAGAATCTGGGCAGTGAGCCCAGAAACAGTCTAACAATCCAACCCCCCCCACCCTCCCCCTCTCAGCACCCAGGCAAGGAGCCAAAGCAAAGCCTTCCTTCTCAAGGGAACCGACATTCACCCACCCATGCCCACCCTGCTTTGGCCCAAGAGTTAGAAAAAATACCCATAGCTGACAATGTAGCTGTTTACCAATGCACCAATGATATTTTTGTGGGTAGGGATGAAATAGAAGTGGAAGATCCTCAACAGAAAATAATCTCCAACTTTGAAAGCTTTGATCTACAAATTTCCCCTGAAAGTAAAATTTCTGGGAATTTGATGGAAAAGAAGCATGATACGCATTTGATAACCTCCTTCAATCAAATTAAAATGCCAGAATCTACGAAGGAACTGCAACAAGTTTCAGAATTACTAGTGCTTTGCAGAAAACACATCCCTGATTTTTCTATAATTGCCAGAACCCTTTACAGCCTGCTGAGAAAAGGAAAAATTTGGGAATGGGGTGATTCTCATCATGAGGCTTTAAAATTGTTAATTTTTGAGGCAACCGCCCACCAAACACTTGGTCCTACTTATCCTACAGATCCTTTCCACATGGAATGGTGTTTTGCTTTTTCAGGATTGTCAGTACAACAACCTGTTGTCCTGAGAGGCCCTTCTCCATATGCAACCCCCCCACCTGACGGGGTGGCCGAAGGAGCCTCATTTGGAGCTGTAAAAAATCTGACAGTGAACTTGGATGGTAACCCAGACAAACCTGCCTCAGTCACTGGAACAGCCCCTCCCTTTTGCCCCAAGCAGTCTCACTTTTCTGCAGAAATTGTCCCAGATTGGGCAAAACGTGAAAAGATCAAATGGGCTTCTCATACCTGTTATGGATGGGAGGCTAACAAATGTTCCAAAATCACTGCTTTTTGCCCGGCAGTTCCAAGCATAAACACACCCTGGATAATTCCTTCATACTAACTTTTCTGCCTTTGAAGGCAGATTCTGTTGTGTTTACTTTTCACAGGAGAACTCCGATGGACATAAAGACCACATAAAACCATGATAAAACTGGTGATATCTTAAACATTATTTGTGTTATAGGAACAAAATTAAGAATTTTAAACAGTAGAATTTGACAACACCTTTTACAGTCGTCCTTATTGGCTTTGGGAACGACTCAGTGGCTATTATCAAACATATTATCAAACTGAGAACTGGTAAATGTGAATGATTATAAATTGATAATTGATCGCAAAACTAAATCTTTTAGCTCTTAGCTGCCTCCAGTCTCAGTAGTGGATGCAGTTAGTGGCTGCCTCAATTATAAAAGATGGCAGCTTTTTCTACTGAAATTTGGAAAGTAATTTGGAACAATGCCAATGATTTCAAAAGAGATTTTCAATTCTAGTTGAACTTAGTGAATTTTATTTATGACTCTTTTATAAACACAGCCACAGCTTTTGTATTGACCATATGTAATGCTTTGATACATTTGATATTCCCTATTATTGTGTTAAGATTAAAAAATGATGGAGCTATTCTCTATCTTTTCCAGTATAGGGAGTGGGCCCGTCAAGTCGATAAAAAATGGCAAACTGTTAACTTAGAATCCTGCATAGTCCGAGAACAACAAGGCTTTATTTGTGAAAGTAATAAAATTACATTTGTTTAGACATAGAACAAAATATTTGTCATTTTAAAGTTTATCCTAACGAGACTCCTGAAACAGTGCTTTTATATGTAGGCAATGGATGTGTATGCTTTAGGACTGCTTGTGATGTTGTAACTGTAGAAAATGTTATACTAGAAACCAAAAATCATTCGAACTTTTGTGCTTGTAACTTTACTAAAATTACAGCTTTTGATTTTTCTTTTTCAGCTCCAGTTACTTCTTACCAGCTTTTACAATCTAATTACACACTGATCCACAAGCTACGGCCTACTCTGATAGGGATGAACCTCACTTTGGTAAAGTAATTGTTGCTCCATCAGGATCTAAGTGAAATTTTAGATAAAACCAAGACCTTGATAACAAATTATGTCATCCCATCGTTGTTCTTTTAACTTTATTTTGATTGGCTTTTGTTTTGCAGCAATCTCATTCTTTACTTAGAAAAAATAGATATACTTAGAGATGTTGACACAAGACAAACTTTACAAGTAGGCCATAGCTGCGGACTGTGAAATGGATTTTGCCTAAGTAATACATATATTTTAAGAAAATTATGTATTTTGATTCTTGTGATTTGTGTTAATCATTTTTAAATTTGTTCATGCTACTTGAAAATTGTTTTACAATAATTTTTTGCCTTGATTGAAAATTGTTTTAATTAACACCACTATAATCCTCTTAAAAATTGTTTTAAGACTTTTTGCTTTGAATACTTGAAAAATTGTTTAATTAATAATATTATTTTAATTAATATTGTTAAGATTTTGTCTTGATTATTTGATTTTATGAATCATTTATTATCATGATTTGTTTAAGAATTTTTCGACAACAATTATTTGTTTTGAAATTTTAATGTCATTGGATTTGTTTTGTCATAATAATTTGTTTTGATCATTATGATATCTCTCGTTTTTCCTTCTCCCTTCTCTATTTCTTTTCCCCCTCTCTTTTTCTCTCGACTCTATTTTCCTGGGTATACTACTGACACTGAGTCCTGAAGACTTCAGAACAACGCAACGAACTCGACTGATGGAGCTCTCCTGCCGACCAGTCGTGAGTCACGGGGTGGTGTAAGAGTCGGTCCGAAAATCCCTCATTTCTGCCTCACGACTGTCAGAGGCTGAGACCCCCATGGACCCTGGGCCACAGCACAGGAGAGATCCAAGCTTCTCCCTGCAGCTGCACCCACTGGACCAAGACGCCCTCCTCAGGGACCCGTGCAGGAACAATGGACACTGTCACGGTTCCTGGGCCGTGTTTGCAGAGGCCGTGTTTGCTTTGACTGACTGTGCTGTACCTGCTGCAGAGCCCAGACCTGCTTACCCCAAACCTGCCTGATCTGAATGGTTGCACCTGATTCCCAGAGCAACGGGCCACCTCACAGTGACTCTTGGGTGCTCCCCCCACGCTGGCCAGGTGCCCCCCACTTCTGCCTGCATTGGCCGGGTGCCCCCTGCTTCTGCAATGACTATAAAAGCTTCCCCCTGCGACTCACATTTTGAGGCCTCCCCAGCGGACGACGGCTCTATTGACCTACGTGCCACGGAGACTGCGAAGGTGGTCTGTTGGCATCGGCGTCACGAGGACCCCCGTCTGTCAGTTGGTAGCTATACCCTTTCTTTACCCCCCTTTCTCTCCCTCTCTCTCTCCCTCTCTTCTTTCCCCTTCTTTTCTATCGCATAACTGTGTGTATCAATAAAGATACAATTGATTTCACTTGAATTAAGTTATCACTGCCTCTTTTTGCACTCTGAAATCAAAACGAACCATCACGACCATCCTTTGGCTCGTGACAGTCACTCACCTCTGTGGGTCCTCCCTCACCTCCTCCCCATTGGCCAAGGCTTTGTACCCTCCCTGGGGTCCTCCCCCCAATTTAAGCCCAGGGATTTCCTATGTTGGGGTCCTTGGAACCTTGAACCCCTTCGGATAATAAACTCTCCTGGAGACTCGAGCCCTTGGACCTCCTTTCATTCTTTGCCTCCACTTCGATGCAGGACTAGGTACTGTGGGGCTTCAGCTCCACAGAGGTGCTGCCTGGGTGCTGTGCTCTGGGGCAGTGCCCTCTGCTGTGCATGGTGCCTGCAGTGTGAGCTAGCTGGGGCTGTGGGTGTCATACCCAGAGGCACTGCGTCAATTCAAAGCCCAGTGTAGTTAACAGAGAAACTACTTTGATTTCTTTTGCTCCGAAACAGCCCCTTGAATCATGTTGCACATCAATAAGACCCAGTGGCTCATCTCAATATGAAATTCAAAGACAATGGGAAATGCTGTCCTGCCTCACAGATGGGTTGCAGAGGTGAATTTGTGCATATCTGCAAGACATTTGGATACTACAGCATTATGGAAAACTCCATAAAGACCTGACAAATTATGGAAGTTTTGGATGGTGTGAGATCAATAAGCCTATTGCATAAGGGAGAATAATATGTGATATAAAGGTATGATGTATGACCTAATCCACAAATGTTTAAAATAATCAATGCTCATGGCAAAAATCCAATTCAAGACTAGAATAAGGACTATCTGATAATGCAATACCAAAACCAGAAAAATTAGAGCTGAATGGGAGACTTTGCAGGATTTCATGATTTCCCAGTGCTAATTTTTTCCAGTTCAAAGTCCAAGTCTGGAATTTTATTTTTGATTAGAAATTGATGGTTCCTCTGGAGCTAATATTTTGTCAGCTTTTTCCATGTTTTGATGTGCTACCTCTTCTCTATTATATCTTGAAACAGAAGGGGCTTTGGAAGCTGTGCTCATGTGTAGGGTTTCAGTGGCTTCATGGACACTTTTTGCATCCTTGCACATGTAACTAAAATCATTCCATACTTCCATTAGCTTCCATTAATTTTATAAGTATTTTGGCAATTCTGTCTCTTGCACAAGGTCTGTGGTATTTATTTGTGTCACACGCTTGGGTCATGGAGATGATAAAATACATTTGTTCTGTTTTTTGTTTACACTCTCTATGCCTTCAGATTCTATTTCTACTTTCTGCATTTATGTTCATAACTGATTTTTTTTAATGGTTTTTTCCCATTTTCTTTTCCCCCCATTTCCCTTTTTCTCACTTTTTCTGTTTTATATGCAAATAGAAGTTATTTCTCTTGAATTCTTGTGTGTTTCTAAAGTAAAAAATTATAAATTATAATTTTTAGCAAGTAGATGACTTTTTTCATATTTTCTTAATTCACCTTCCAGATTTGTAATTGTTAATTGCTGTTTTATGTATGAAGTTACACATTGAGCATTTTATTTTCCTTTAGAAACATGACATCAGTTCCAATATCATAGTGTGATTTTTTTCCCTTTGAGAAATGCATATAAATTTAAATATCTATACTAAAGTTCTGGATTGCTGTCAATAAAGATGAACCACTCAGTTGGCCCCAAACACTGGCCTCTTAAAACTATGTGAGAAGCTACTTCAAAAATAAAGTGGGCTTACTGAGATCAGATGGAAAATTTTGGCTTTAATTTCTCAGTCATAATATTTACTGAGCTAAATATTCTCTGCAGACATTTTGAGGCCCCCATTTTACCCTGGCTTAGAAAGCTTGCAGAAGACTTGAAGATCTGCATAAAATAATCTTGTCATATTTATCTTTTGCTGTGTACCTCAAATCTTGTATTTGGTTTGAAACTTCTTGGAGCCTTTAGGCTAGACTATCGGACTCTTTTGAGTTTCCTCGGGACTCTGGCCCGATGGCGACTTAATTGGAGAGAGATAGCTTCGATCCATTGTCCGAAAAGAAAATTTAATAATACAAAAATAACAAACAATAAGGTATCCACTGTATTGGAGCGAACTGAACAAAGAAGTAACAAGGGGCAAAAGGCACAAGGGCAAAGGCAAGGTTTAGGGTCAGATGGGTACTTATGCACTCTGGTGTGGGTGGGGAGTTAAGGAGTTGTCTGAGGGAAGGGTCCAATGGGGGACAACAATTAAGAATACTAAAATTCCTGCACTAAAAATCATCCTATGATAACACAAAGAACTGAGAACTTTCTAGTAACTATTTGCATAGAGAGCATGTCGATAAGCCTTTTGCTTATGGCACTGAGAACAGGGTTTCCCAAGGCATTTTTCCAGGTTTCTCTTTTTTCCTGGGAAAACTGCCCTCTACATTGGTTGAAGTGTAGTTTTCAAAAAAAAAAAAAAGCCAAAACCAAGTACCCAGCCTGAAATAGACATCAAGAGTTAATGGTGGTCTCAAACTAAAAATGTAAGGCTGTAGATTGCCTGCCCTATCTTTATTTACTAGGTTTTGAGAAGGTTTTAAATTAAAAAAAAAATCATTCATTTCTTCTGTCTTTAGCAAAATTTTGAGGAGTTCAGACTTCAAGCCAAGCTTTGCACCTTTGTATTCTCTCCACGTTGATCACCTCCACATGGCTGACTTGAATTGCTTCCAAATAGGCTGGGAAATTTACAGCTGCTATTACAGATCATGAAATATAGGTTAAACATGTTTACAGCACAATAATTTTCTTGTGTCTTCAAATGAACTATAAAGTATTTTGTAATGCAGATTGTCTGACTTTTTATTTCCCCGTAAAAGCAGTGAAGGGAAGCTACAAAATGTCCATGTTTCCTTGTCACTGAGGACAGCCTTGCTCCTGTACTGCATTGAGTCAGAAGAGTCAGAATCACTATGTGGTTGCAAACTCAAAGGAATTGCAGATTCTAGTATACAAGTGATCTAAATGGGTCAGGAAAAGGCAACTGAGTCATATTTCAAGATATAGCAAATTTGGGCAGTCATTGCCTAAAAGAGGGAAAAAATACCTGCAAACTCTCTCTCTTGAGGTCTTTTAGATAGCCAGAATTAAAGTACCCTCAATACATCCATCATGTTGCTACAATAGATTAGATGATCATTCAAATATCTTTTTGGTGAACCAGACAAAGGAGTAAATAATAGAAATAACATTTGACCATATTGCTGTCATGGTGCCTTTAAGAGAACTCAGTCTCTCTGCCTGCCCAGGCTAGCTCAGGCACCACAGCAGGCTAAAGGATACAGCCAGGCAAGTCACACAAGCTGGCTGATCCCTGTGAGTTCTTGTCCTGAGAGGCTGTGTGAGGCGGTGAAGAATGCTGACACTGACGGAGAAGAAGAAGGGAGGACCCAGTCCAGTAAAATGACAGATTTATTTGGGGGTCCCACGGGAACTCCTTACCACCTGCCGGATCCTCAGACTGCGCCCCCTAGGCTCTTCTGACCTGCCATTTTATACAGCAGTGAAATGGGGTGTGGTAAGGAGGTTACAACCAATGGGCTTCAACTAAAGAGGTGGTACGAACATGGGGTGACATTACAGAAACCAATCAGGGACAACAGGGAGGGGTTTACACAGACCATGAGAAAAGATTGACAAATAACTGAAGAGTTATATAACTTGGGGAATTCCAGGATAATACCAACAGGGGAAAAATGGGGTACAAGGAACATACCATTGTACAATCAACCTGCACAAACCCAACAAACCTACTATGAACTTAATTCCACACCACCACATATTTCTTCTTCTCTTTGTGCCATTGTAAATGCAAGAGGAGAAAAACATGAAAGGATAAATTTGTTAAGAAACTTTAAAGCTGAAAGTCAGGAACATGAACATAGTTTGCAAACATCTTATCATGCAGATATAGGGCAGGTAAGCTGTTGTGCCTGGATGCAGGTCCAAGTTCAGATCTAATTTCTTGCCTTTCATTTCTTGTGAATTTCTTCTGATATACAAGAGGTCATTCAGAATAAGGTCTTTACTGTTATTGAGTTTTCTCTCAATACCTCCGAGGGTCCAGCCAGCGGAGAAATGGCTTAATAAAATAGCAAGACAGCTTCCCAGGATATGCTTTGTAAAATAAAGGTTTTAATAACAGAAAAAATAATAAACTTTACAAAATGAAAAGAGATAAGCCGAGCACAGTGTACCAAGCACAGTTACACTGGCTAAGGCATTCCCAAAAAGCCTCTTGCACCTCTTGTGCTGGCTCTTTAATACTCGATGGTCTAGGTGGGCTTATTTGGCTCTTTGCCCAATGAGATGGACACTAGGCTTTGAGGTGCACTTCCAAAGCCCCATCACTGTGTCTGTGCTGGTACTGAGCCAATTGCAACGAGCAGGCTATAGAAAATTCTAGTTTAACTTCCTTCTATAGAAACACCTGCTTGGGTACAGAAATGCATGACTACATACTGTGTTTGTGTTGATAGCACCCAGGAATCCCAGCTGTGGGTCAGGTCCCCATTATGAGAACTGCTGCACAAATGTAATGACAGATTTATGACATCTTATTTTTAAATCAAGGAAGATTGATTGGTGAGTTGTAGGATTTTTTTTCCCAGTTCATGTTCAGAAGCTCATGAATGGCATCAGAACTTTTACTTCAGTCTAAACAAATACAAATACTGAAGATGTGAATTCTTTTTTATATGTTTATTTCATCTATTTTCCTTGTTTACAGTTTGCACAGAATCTAAACCTGAAGGATATATAATTTGAAAGATTATCACCATTGTTCTTTGGACCTCAGCAGTAATTATACCAAGAGTTAATCAAATAATAATTTGAAAGTGTTTATGACTAAGGATGTATTTTCTTTGCAAATTTTGCAATCACAATTTGTATAATAATAATAATCCTTCCTCCTAATTTGAAGTGCATTTAATCTGCATTTTCTGCTAGAAAATCCATTACCAATTCTATTTGTCCTATAGTTCACAGTATTATTCATTAATGTCACAGGAAATGTTGGCATCTCTGAAGCAGGGATCAGTGGTAGGATGTATCCATTTCCATATTTTGTATGCTTTATTTTGAACTTTTGATCTCAGTGGGACTCTGGGGGTATTTGTGGTACATCATGGAATTGAACTAAGGACACAGTTTGTGAACCTGGGTCAGTGGCAATTTACAGCAGTCATCAACTCTCATTTCCTTTCATCCATTTTGCTAAGATAAATCTTTTATATGCCCACCTTTAAGATCCATTTTCATTTAGTCATACAGGCTACTGGCTTCCTGATTTTGCTTTCACAGGCCCATAGCTTCCAGACTTTTAACCAACTCACTGGTATCATCCCTACTGCTTTTTACATTCTATCCAGAGGTGCTCCTCCATCTCCCTGCACATCAGGTGTAAGGTAGATCTTTGCAGTTATGAGAACTGTGTTTACTTTTCTGAAGTGCTCTATCCAGTCAGCGACATTCCCTATGGAGATTTCAGAGTAATTACCTGTAGTTACTAATCAGTGTTCCTCACAGTGCTTACTCTCTTCTTCCAAGCAGTACTTACCAGTTCACTGTATGACTATGTAAGGACACATAGGAGTCCTGAGCTCTGCTCTAGCTAGAGAAGAGCTATTGCCTGGAATAAAACACAAAACCTTTCCAAACAATGTTAAAATGATAGCATAAAAGCAAGTCTTTAATTGAAAGCTTTCAGGTGCACAATATGGTGATATGCACATGTGATACAGTATTTCTACAATTTTTATAAGGTTAAATAATTAGTATATCTAACAAATATTGTCCAATTAGAAGAGCAGTTGGTTAGGTAATTTTCCCCTGTGTTGTGCCCCATTTGAGCCCTCCCCTCCCCCAATCTTTTAGTCCTACATTTTATGTCTATGATGTATGGTGCAAAACAATGTTCTTGCTAGACTAAAATCAAGACTAAACAGAATCTTAAGGGTAGGAAAATTACTAGAAGCTACAATCATGTATTAGCAGTCTACAAAGCTACAAACATATGAGAAATATCTAGAAAGCAAAAATCTTTAGGCATTGGAGCTACCTGTTTCAATGTTCTCTCCTATCCTTTGGTGCTCTTAACACAGCCGCCTTGTGCTTTCAGAGCCAGATCTGCAGGACACTGTGGGGAAAAAATAAAAATAAAAAAATAATTGTATCAGTTTGACCAGAATTACTGCTTTTTTGGTGTGATGGATCTAAATTATTTTACAGCTTTGAGACATCCAAATGATTTGGAATAGTATATTATGGTCAGGTGAATACACTTTCAGTGTTATTTGCTGGTTTTATTTATGCAGAAAAACATTGTTACTTTGGGGAAATAATTCATTTTCTCACCCAAAACTTAATAGCAAAAGCAAGTAGAAAAATTAATAACAGCTTAACTGTACACAATGAGCTGCCCTAAAAATATGTGTTTCTTTTCTAGCCTTCACTTGGGACTAAGCTTAGAAACAACTGGCCTATTTTCTGCTCTCTTCATCCAAGAATGGTTTCAGTTTTTACTCTTTCATCTTCTCCTTGGGATATTTTATCTACTTCTCTGTCATGTAATTCATCACCCACTAAATAATTAATTTATTCAAACAGGCAGTATTTCCTGGGGTTTAGAGTTTCTGAATGAGGACAGATGACAGTTTATGTGCTAAGAAGGAAGGAGAGAGGGATAAAAAAAAAACATGCTATATTATTTTCTTTGATTTATTTTTTTAATTGTTATTCACTTTGCAGTCATCAAAATTCTTTATTGGTTAACTTTTTCCATTAGGCAGAATATATTTTATTCCTCTGATATTAAGTTGGGCTGGGAAATTGGTCTATTCTGCATTAATCAATGTGCATGTAAGGCCAGGAGGGGATTGAGAACCAAGTCCTACTTCCTTTATAATCAATCACAGTACCATGGGAGCAGGAATAGGTCATTACTAATGAGACATTTTTTCTCATTGTACTGGCAGCTCTAAGCTGTACATTTTTCTCACCAGGCTTGCAGAGGACAACCAGCATTTGAGTCTGTGCATGAATGAATGCCACATGGCTGAAAGTATGGAGAACTGATGCTGGTGAGTTTGAAGAAGCATGGAAACTGATGGACCCTCCTCATAATATTTTTGTATAAACACAAATACATATATATGTGTGTAAATGCTACTGCTATTGCTTAAAGTTCAGATGAATGCTTTGGATTTTCCTCTGTCTTTAAATGATAAAACTGCAAATGCAACCAAACAGAATATTTCTACACACACACTCATATATATATAAAAAATATTTATACATGCATACATCTATACACATATACATGCATATATGTATATACATACACACATGTATCTATGTATACGTGCATTTAATTGCATGGACATAGTGTTTTCCTCTCCAACCATAAAACTTTTTGGTGGGATTAGTTTTTAATATCTATAGAAAGAACCATAGCATCTACCTCCTAATTCATTTGTGAATGACAAGGCCACATTGGAAATTTTCACCAGGAACATATGTTACCACCATTCCCATGTGTGGACTACTTATGTGTTCTGTGATTTTCTTTCTGTTCAGTCTTAATTTAGGCATAATGATTATCTAATAATTACTGCCTCATATGTGTTTCATTTTATTTAAAAAAGAACTACTTTACATTTGAGTATCCTCCATATGAAACTTCAAAATTCATTTACCTTCACTATTTGAAATAGCTCAGATTAAGGGGTAAATTTGTAAATTATCTCAATTCATATGAGTTTGATAGATTTCATGGGAAAAATTTCCAGAGGAAACCAGAGAGCTAAGGAATATTATGTGAAGTCTTGCAGATGCGTGATTTATATGTGAGTATTGAGAGCTTTGTTTTAGCTCATGTCTTGACTTTTGCAAGCAAGGCACATACAATTTGATATTTAACCTGCAACAGAATAAATACGGTTGGAATTTTAAAAGCAATTATAAGAGAGTTTAGTTCCCACTGGATATTTTTGTCACAAGGAGGGGGGGGGGTGATCCCCAGGAACCCAATCCTGATTTGGCTGGGTTGCATGTTGCTAATAAACAAGATGGGTACGATGGATAGTCCAAAGATATGATTTAATGCATCAGACCATAGGCTGCATCCAAAGACCAGGGGCCTAGTTAGCCTGGCATTTTATAGGGTTTTACCTGGGGGCAGGTGTCCAAACTTGGTTGCAGGGCAGGGGCTTGACCTTGTAAGTCTAAGGTCTTGAACCAACGGGGCTTACTCTATTAGCATCTTCCTAATGTCCCACCTCCCAAGGTCTCAGATTTATTCCCCCTGTGTAGGGTATCTGGGCTATGCTTTGATCTGTCCCAGGTAATTCAGCTTCCACATCTGCCCCTCATCTTAGTATTGCAAAGGCCTTTGGTAAAGATTTTTGGAAAACTCTTCAATACAATTTAAAGACCAGGGTAACAACATAAGCATAACATCAATTACAAAAATTTGTAAACCTGTTTTGATTAGAGTCCAACTAGATAAGTTCCAGTTCTTGAATAATCCATTAAAACAGTTGCTGTCATCTTCCTTTTGTAATTTCTTGAATCCTTCCTTGAGAATTTGAATACTGCAATGAATGGACTCACTGAGATTGGAAAGATTCATACTACACATGCCTTCCAAGTCCTAGCAACTATGTCCTTGGGCTAATAGCAGGAAGTCTGTTGTAGCTCTATTTTGTAGTCTTGCATGCTTGATGCTATTAACATTTGACAGTAGCTCACTCAGTGCCTGGGAGGTAGCACTGGTTTGCCTACTTAGCCAGCACGTTAAATCTTTTAGCATTTTTAAAGCTTTTGCACCAGCAATTCCAGTGGCTAATACTGAGGCTGTTATTCTCTTCCTTTTACTCTAAAAGTTAATTTCATCTTTGCAGTCAGATTTTAATTGATGGACAAATCTTTTGGTCATGAATTATGGCAATGTCAGGTGCTAGCACGGTAAGCCTCCCCATGGTGTTTCAGCTGCAGAACTATTTATTTGCTGGTGGGGAGCAAGATTTTGAAGAGGCTGTATGGAGTGAGCAGGGGTTTTTCAGAGGTCATTTCCTGGAAAATAACCTGCAAATAAAACAAATCTACAACACAAAAATTAGGCTGTGATAGGCTGTAAGATTTAATAAAGACTGAGTATTCAATCTGTCTTTTCTTCGGGTTTTGCTTGGGATTTTCCTTGTTTGTCATCTCAGTGTTTCTGAAATTTCTGTAGGTATGGCTTCATATTCTTAGCAGGAACCTATTGAGGTCTTCTACCTGTTGAAACACAAGCGTAACCTTTCTCCAAAGCGATTAATAGAAAAGATCTTAAAATTTGAAAATTAATGAAATAAGGATGCTGTCTTTAGAAAAGAATGAAAATTGAATTTTTAAGCAACATATATAACTGATCATTAGTAACTGTCTTTAGAAATAAATTTTTAGCTCTCTCAATGATACTTGCAACATACTTGTAAAATAAGGCTACAGAACTCAATAATCTACAAAGGGTCTAAATTTTGCCCTAGGAATTGTCAGCTAAAAACTTGCTGGAACATTCTAGGCTTATGCATGAGGACTCTAATAAAAATACACAACTTATAGTAATAAAATTTGAGACAATACTAGGCAAAATAGTTGTAACACAAAATCAAAATTCCAATTTCACAGATTTGTTACACCAAAAAGTACATAGAGAAACAAAATTGTATTTAATTACATGAGTGCTGCACATCCTTTTAGTAAGACTGTTAGGCTTACTCTTCAACTAACTTTACAAAAAGGAGGCACAGTTGTACTGTTAGAAAATAACACAAAATTTTGAAAACTGAAAGCATCCTTAAAAACTCACATAAAATAACTATAAAGGAAGCTGTACTTTGCATTACTTTTCTATTAGATTACTTCTGTGTGTTTGAGCTATTGAACATTGGTATGTATTTCTACATGAAACTGACACATACAGAATATTGTGTTTAGGCATTGTTGTTTTTCTTCTAGACACACAGATACTTGATTGAAATCTAGAAACAGCAAGCAGAGCTCAAACTGCATAAATGTAGAGTTTGTACTCTAAACACAGTTGTGCTTTCACTAAATTGTTAACATGTCTTGTTGGAAAGTGCAAGTCTTGCTTTATGTCCAAATCTAGAAAGATCTAAAAGTGTTATTAGAATGCTGTAACAGGGTGAAAGCTGTATAATTAGGCACTGTGGAAGGAAATAAAATAAGGCATATTTTTTAAGGGTGTGTGCACATGCATGTATACACATGCATGTATACACACGTATGTATACATACATATCTACACATATATAAACAAAACCTTTTTTGCAAAATAATCATTTCACCTAAAAACAAATGCAATGAAAAACAGTTTACAGCAGGCATAAAAGGACTCTTGTGGGTGCCTGGCATTTGGCCCGTGTCAAACCATGACACCAACAGTTTCATGTTGTTTCTTTGGGAACTGTCACTGTTCACCAGAGAGAAGAGATTGGTGCCTGCCCCTCTGCTTCTCCTCATGAGGAAGGTATTGACTGAGATTTCCCCTCAGTCTCTTCCAGGCTGAACAAGCCAAATCACCTCAGCTGCTCCTTATACGGCTTCCCCTCTTGATCCTTCACCATCTTCATTGCCCTCCTTTGGATGCTCTCTCATAGATTTATATCTTTCCTATACTGCAGCACCCCAAACTGCACACAGTATATGTGGTGAGGTCGCAACAGTGCAGTGGAACAATCACTTCCCTCGACCATCTGGCAATGCTGTGCCTGATGCACCTGTGGCTGATGCCTTGGGAAGGCTGACCTGGAACAGAGACCGGACAGAGCTAGAGAATAAAGTAGATATTTATTAAAAAGCCTTCAAGGGTACACTTTGGGCAGTACAAGAGCCTGGCCAGGGCTACACCCAAGATGGACTTAAAATGGTCACAAAATGGACCACCAGTCATGAGGTCTCACACTTTTATGAGTTTTGGGCCATTTGCATATTGAGTTTTAATTGTCCAATTACAGCTTCAGGTCATGAAGTCCCATCCTTCTTGTTTTCTCTCTTCAGTCCACCACTGTTTATACTTTTGGGCCTGAAACTTGTACCCTTTGTCCTTGGTCTTCAGCAGGAAAAGGATTTGTTTTGTCTATCTACTCTGTGAAGAGAGCTTACTAGCACTATGTGAGGCTCAGAACTACACCTCTAGGCTGCACAGAATCTGAAAAACATGAAAGCTAAAACTTAAAGCATCATGGCAGCACCTTTCACCCCCTTATACAGCAAAAGCTTATCTCCCTGTCCCATAGCTAGGATGGAATGGTTTGTCATGTGATGAATTATCTCAGCTGAAAAACTTTCTTAGCCAGCAATAAACATCCTATCTTTGTGTGAGAAAGGATAAGCCAAAATTGGTGACTGACAGAACACAAGCACTTTTACAAACTATAAAAGACCACTATGATTTTCATGAAATCAGAAATCTCTTATACACTCTCTGAGTGTGTAGAGAGTTCTCCTTGATGTTGAGACATTCTCATCAAGATACTTCCCTGGAATTGAAAGAAGTTAGGAGTTGCTCTGCACACCACTATCATTCATAGGTAAGTGACATTGGCTCCTAATCTATACTATTTCTTTGCTAGCTGTAGCATAGGTGCCTTTATTATCGTGTACTGTATTTTTATCTACTAGTAGTTCTTTTTGTGTTATCTTGTGTAGCAAGTAGTCTGTATAAAGTCTTATGCCTGTTTTCATTGGTCAATTCAATAAATAATCCATGTTGGAATAGGCCTGGTCATTATTAAGAACTTGTGAGTGAGAGTGGCTTTTGGGGTGCCTCAGTAAAGCTGCTGTCTGCTACCAGAAACCTGGAAAAGCAGAGACTTGTTTAAGCTCTCCCCTCTCATTTTTAACAGCACCCCAGCACACAGTTGGCCCTCCTGGCTGCCTAGGCACACTGCTGGCTCATATTCAACTTGTCATCGACCAGGACCCCCAGATCCCTTTCCACAGTGCTGCTTTCAAGCCTCTTTTTCCCTAGTCTATACACACAACCAGGTTTGTTCCATCCCAGGTGTAGGATTTGGCACTTGCCATAGTTAAACTTCATACAGTTGGTGTTTGCCCAGTCCTCTAATTTGTCAAGGTCTCTCTGCAGGGCCTTTCTGCCTCTGAGGAAGTCAACAGCTCCTCTCAATTTAGTATCATTGGAAAATTTAGTATCCCTTTGAGTCCTGCATCCAAGCTCGTTATGAAGATGTTGACGAGAACTGGCCCACACATGGAGCCCTGCATGCAGAGTTGCTAGACTGCAGAACAGGACGGGACTCCTCGGGCCGCTGAGTTCTCAGCTGATACCACAGAGAGACAGCTGCTGCAGTTACCCACAGAGATACCTCTCTTGGCTCAGTAGCTGGGAGCAGCAACACTCCTACCACGTGTTAGTTCATGTCCCATCTTGTCTCAAGCCGGGAACGGCGGCTGGTAGATGCAGACCCTTGAGGAAGCCGGGAAAAAGAGACCACTTTTTCCTGATGTTTACTTGCCCGAGAAACTGGACTAGACGAAGAAGAAGAAGCTGGAACTGTGAGTTTATTGGAGTCCCAACATGGGCTTCTGAACAAGTCTAACAGCCCCTGCAGAACCTCAACCATGAGGCCTGCTGTATCTTTTATTTGGGGCAAGAGTGGGGGAGGGGGTAAGGAGCTCACCAATGAGGGGAGAGGGGAGGAGTGAACCAGGGTAGAGGGACACTCAGGGGGGCCAGTGTTCTTCTGGCGGGGGGGGGAGGACTTCCTTTGTTTTCCTCCAATCACTCAACTCTCTCTTCTTGAATTCCCCTGAGGAGGGTGTTGCCTTAGGGGCTGAAACAGAGGCTAGACAGTTATAAGAATAAAGTGAATATTTATTAGAGGCCTTCAAGGCCACACCCTGGCAGCACCAGAGCCACAGCAGTGGCGATGTATGCCCAGATGGCTCCAAGATGGAAGCGAAAGAGCACTAGTCACGAGATCTCCCCCCTTTTATAAGTTTCAGTCCATTTGCATAAAACGGTCCCCTGTCCAATCAACAACTCCAAATCACGGCGTTTCATCCTTCCTGCTTGCCTTCTTTCTTCCACGTTGTTTATTCTCTGGGCCTGGAGCTCGAAGAGAGTGTCCTTGAGGAGAGTGAGTTCCCTGCTAGGACCAAACTGCCCTGCCCCCATCACCCTGTGACAAGATCTCAGCACCACTTAATACAAAGGTAAAAGCCACCCACCAAAACAAGACAGAAAAACCCCAAACCTAAGGCATCAAGGGAAAACCACTTTCATTGATGGACATGGCTCTGGGGAGGGGACAAAGAAAGTTCTGGGTGTCTGGGGAAGGGAGGACTGACTCAAACCTGAGGGGGGGAGGGGGGGGAAGGGAAGAACTATGAACAGCGAATGGGGTACAGGAATGAACTCTTTCATCATAGAACGCACCCCAATATCTCCCCCCCTTTTTTTTTTTTTTTTAAAAAAAACCAAGAGGACTGGGTTTGGGGTGCTTAATGCTCATAAAACCAAGGTTGGTAATTGGGTTTTTCTTCTTCAGGAAGGCCAGTATTTTCAACTGAGGCTTCCAGGTCATCCAGTGGAGCACTGGGGGCTTCCAAATGGTGGACTTCAGGAGGGGAAGGTGAGCTTGAAATTAACTTATAAACCATACACTTGATTAACCCCAAAATGATGCTAACAACTGCAATAACAATAACTAAAATAAACAATAACTAAAATCACAGTTTTCAGCACAGATCTCACCCAGCCCGAGAGTCTCCAGCCCTTGAACAGTCTGTTCAGCCAGTTGTCTCTTTCTTGATGTTGTTCACTATGATTTTCATTTTGTCAGTCGTGGCATGGATGTTCTCCACTTTTGATGGCAAGTTGAGGCAGCAAAGACCTTCAAATTCTTCACAGCGATGGTTGTGCAGTAGGAGCAGATAGTCCATGGCAGCTCTGTTTTGAATGGTGGCTTGCCTGGTGTGAAAAATAGGGTTATTTAATTCATGTTCTATAAATAATTATAAGCTGGAAACTGTAATATATTGTATAAAGGTATGTGTGTATGCTCAACCCGCGTGTTTCACAGACTTCTGTAAAGCACCTCTCCTGATCTTCCTGGTCCAGAAATAGAAGGTGAGAACACGAGGCACTGATGAGACAATGAACACTGACCAACCTACCCCTGCCTACGTGCAGCGAAGATTGCCTCAAAAGCAAAGATTTACTCTGATCGGTCGCCTACGTGCAGAGAAGTCATCACACACTTCTACGGCTGTTAGATTACTCAAAGCAAGGACTTACTCTGGACATTAGCATTTGAATAGACCAAGAGACTTTTTCAGAGCTTAGTGTAAACACTCTTAATTGCCAGTGCTTAGCAGAAACAATGAGAAGAGTACTGCCGAAGGGGGAAATAAAGCGTATTTAAGTTGAGCCTCTGGATGGGCGAATTTGTGTACCCAGCTAGAGACACAGACGGCCAGGGTCTATGTCTAAGGGTCACCCGTGGCTCTCTTTTTCCCGGGAGAAACTCTGTCAAGTAGGTATCACTGTTTGTGTGGTTTTTTTATTGCTTAAAATTCTGTGATTTGATTCCAAATTTTGTGATTTGAATTTTTAATAAACTAAATTATTGAATTTGGAAATAAATTGTCCTGGCATTTATAACAATTTTGGCGCCCAACATGGGGCCAGTTTTTGAATATTCTACGGACCCCTGCTTCTGACCGGGAGGCGCCCCGCTGTAAAAAGCGGCCTGGCAGAGCGGGTAAGTCCGGAAGAACGAACTGGCTTTACGAACCCAGAAACCACAACAGCAAAAGTATTAGGTGTTAGGACAAGCTAGCTTGGGGAGGGCTCGGGAACTCAGCAGGGGTTTCCCTGAACCGCGGTATTTTTTTCACTCGTAAAAGTCAACGTGCACGAAGAATCCACGCAAGAAGAGGACCGTAAGTATAGTGTGGTTGAGTGGGGTGACCAAGTGCTTGAGAACGTGTATATGTGCGTGTGAGTGTGTGTGAACGAGACATGATTTATCACGAAGCGAGAGCGGACCTTGAGGTCGCGGTTCCGCTGCTCCCGCGAGGGACACGGCCAACTGACGGGGAAGCGATTGGAACGCATGATATTTCGTGTGTGAGTGTTACCCGACGGGGTGTAGGAGTCACCAGGGGTCCTGAAGGAAAGAGGACGTCCCTTCGAGTTCGGGGACTAGTAAGCCTTCTTGACCGCGACCGAGTGGGGTCCGTTAATTTTTTCGGTGGCAGTTGCAGAGCCCGCGGTTAACTGAACATCCATGGAACAGTCATCCGTTAGATTATTAAGTTAACGGCACCGAGTTCGGAAACTCGGGATTTAATTTTTACATAGTATCTCATAACTTCTGTGCCACAGGGAGTATGGGATCGTATCTCAGTAGAGATCAGGAGGATGATTTGTGGGAAGACTCGGCAGAAGTGGTTCCTGAGATCCCAAGGGGAAGCCCCTTGGGATAGATGTTGGAATATTAGAACGAATGTCCTGGAAGGAGGGAGAAATCTAAGAAAAAGATGGTTTACTTTTGCATGGAAGTCTGTGGGGGGAAGAAGATCGAGAAATATGTGGTTTGGACGATGCTCGGCACGTTCAAGTCATGGACATGCCAAGCCCTGTGTAAGTATGTAAGGAATAAGGAGGATAGAGAGACAGATGAGCTAGAGTATGCACGGTTGTGGGAAGGATCCCGGGTCGGGATGTACCCGATGAAAACAGGGAGAAAGGAAGAATGGGACCCTCTGGACTACCTTCCACCCCCCTATACACCTCCGCCAGCACAAGCCCCTGCCTCAACACAAGGACCCGGTCCTGACCCTAATCTACAGCCCGTTCAGGACCGCCCAGTAATAGCTTCAGCGCCGCCGCTGGAAACCGGAGTCCTGGTGGCGGAAGCTCCAGCCCCGCCGCTTTTCAGTCAACCTGAGGTCTCACCCCTCGAAGAAAATGCAATCTCTCTCCCCGGCCCGAGTCAGCATCCGCGCCCGGAGCCAAAACCCGTACTCCCCTCCGCGAGTAGGAAAACTAGGCGGAGAGGTAAGAAAATTAGTGAAGAAGATAGCGAAACAGACGAAGAAGGTAAGAGTCTATACCCTTTGCGAGAGGTACCCACCGCCCCAGGGATCATTGGTTATGTTCATATACCTATCAATTCTATGGATGTGAGAACTTTTAAGTGAGAAATGGGAAATTTGATGGATGATCCTTTGGGGGTTGCGGAAAGAGTTGATGAGTTTTTGGGAACTAGTATATATACCTATGATGATATCATGGCAATTTTGAGAATCTTGTTTAATCAAGAGGAAAGGGAATTAGTCCCACAAGCGAGGATGCGGGAGTGAGAAAGGCGGAATCCTCAGGGAACCCCCGGAGACTTAAAATGGCCCAGCCGTAGACCGGAGTGGAATCCCCAAACAGAGGATGGGCAGAGGAGCATGATGGATCTAAGGAGTATTGTTATACAGGGCATTAGGGAAGCGGTGCCTCGAGGGCAGAACATCAGTAAAGCTATGAATGAATGCCAGGGTAAGGACAAGGCGCCGACTGAGTGGTTGGAAAGGTTAAGAAAGAGCTTACAGATGTATTCAGGTACAGATCCTAATTCCCCTGCGGGAGAGATGTTGCTAAAAGTTCAGTTTGTAGCTAAGCCCTGGGAAGACATCAGAAGGAAATTGGAGAAAATTGAGGACTAGCAAGGGAAAAGTTTGCAGGAGTTGTTAAAGGAGGCTCAAAGGGTGTATATGTGACGAGAAGAGACGTTGCAAAAGACCCAGGGGTGTGTTTTGGTGACAGCTGTAAGAGAATTCCAGGGCAAGAGACCATCACAAAAGTCTGAATTTTTAGAGAAAAGTAGCGTTAAGGAAAAACCGGAAAGGTTTCCCCCGGACCGACGAGAGGTTCGTAAGGAGGCTCCTCGGTGTTTTTACTGTGGGGAAAAGGGACACATCAAAAGAGAATGTGTTAAGAAGAAGAAAGATGGAAAAAATGTTTAAAAGCGAATAAGACACCCTTGGGCTCTTTTTTCTGAGGTCTAGTCCATCTAATGAGCCTAAAGTAATATTGAAAATAGGCCCCTACGGAGAAGAAGTGTTGTTTTTAGTTGATACGGGAGCTGAACGTTCTACGGTGAAGAAATTACCAAAAAGTTGTTGTAAGAGTAATAGTATAGTTTTAGTGATTGGAGCTAAGGGAGAACCCTTCAGGGTTCCTATAATCGAAGAGGTGAAGGTAGAATTAAGTGATAAAGCATGTGTGATTGATCTGTTGTTGGTGGAGGAGGCAGATTATAACCTGCTTGGAAGAGATTTGATAGTAAAAATGAGGATAAATCTCATAGTAAAAAGTATAGATATTGTGGTAAAGTTGTGTCAGCTGACTGAGAGAGACAAGAGACAAATTGATCCCTCAGTGTGGTATACTCTAGGGAAGAGGAGAATCATAGACATAGATCCGATTGAAATAGAAATACAAAAATCAGAAGACCCCATCAGGGTCAAGCAATATTATACCTCCTTGGAAGGGAGGAAGGGATTAAAACCTATTATAGAAGATCTACTCAAAAGAGGTGTCCTGAAACTCTGTATTTCTAAACATAACACCCCCATCCTGGCTGTAAAAAAACCTGATAAGAATTATCAATTAGTCCAAGATCTGAGGGCAGTAAACCAGAGAGCAAAAACTAATTTTCCTGTCGTGGCAAACCCCTATACCTTGTTAAACCAAATATCTCCCGAGGATGTTTGGTATAGTGTGATAAATCTGAAAGATGCATTCTGGACATGTCCCCTGGCTGAAAACAGTAGAGATTTCTTTGCCTTTCAGTGAGAAGATCCAGACACAAATAGAAAACAACAATTGAGGTAAACTACCTTACCTCAGAGTTTTACAGACTCACCAAACCTGTTTGCCCAGGCTCTGGGAAAATTGCTTGATCAGTTTGTCCCTGTAGAAGGGACGAAAATTTTGCAATACGTGGATGATATATTGGTTACCGGGCCGGAAGAAAATAGAGTTAGATTAGGTACAATAAAACTTTTAAATTTCTTAAAAGAAAAACGATTAAAAGTGTCTAAGTCAAAATTACAGTTCACAGAGCAAGAGGTAAAATACTTAGAGCATTGGTTGGTAAAAGAGAAAAAGAAGTTAGATCCAGAACAGATATCGGGAATTATTGCTATGCCACCGCCGCGCTTGAAACGGGACGTCCGACAATTACTGAGACTCCTGGAATATTGTAGGCAATGGATTGAGGGGTACAGTGAGAAAGTTAAATTTCTTTATGAGAAGCTCACCACAGATCAGGTAAAATAGAATGAACAAGATGATTTAAGGTTAGAAAACCTTAAGGGAATCTTGGTATCAGCCCCAGTGTTGAGTTTGCCAGATATAAACAGGCAGTTCCAACTATTTGTAGATGTTAGCAATCATACAGCGTACGGAGTTTTAACACAGGAATGGGCAGGAGCCAAAAAAACAGTAGGGTACATATCGAAGTTATTGGATCCCGTCAGCCGAGGGTGGCCGACATGCTTACAAGCAATTGTAGCAGTAGCTTTAATGGTAGAAGAAGCCAGAAAGGTAACTTTTAGTGCTCCCCTGATAGTATATACTCCCCACAATGTCTGGAGCCTATTACAGCAAAAAGTCGATAAATAGCTCACGGATTCCCGACTGCTAAAATATGAAGCAATTTTGATTAATTCCCCCAAACTAGAGCTCCGTACGGCTGCAGCTCGAAATCCCGCCCAGTTTCTGTTCGGGGAAGGGTCTGAAGAATATAGTCACAACTGCTCTGAGATTGTTGAATTACAAACAAGAATACGACCCGATTTAGAGGAAGAAGAGCTGGAAGAAAGCGAGAAGTAGTTTGTAGATAGGTCTGCACAGGTTGTAGATAGAAAGCAGAAAACAGAGTATGCTATTGTAGATAGAAAGACTGGAAAAGTTATTGAATCAGGACCTCTGAGTGCTGATTAGTCAGCCCAAGCGTGTGAAGTTTTTGCAGTCCTACAAGCTTTAAAAAAGCTTAAAAGAAAGACTGAGACCATCTTCACCGATTCTAAATACTCTTATGGAATAATACATACTTTTGGAAAAATCTGAGAAGAAAGGGAGCTGATCAGCACCCGTGGGAAGGGATTGATACATAGTGAATTAATTCAGCAGGTTCTAGAAGCAGTTAGAAGACCAAAAGCAATCGCAGTAGTGCATGTAAAAAGCCATCAGACTGGTGCTCAATTTAAGACTCGTAGAAACAATCTGGCAGATCAAGAGGCAAAGAGGGCAGCTCTCCTCTCAGTAAAGACCCTGGAGATAAAAGAAAGAAACCCTCAAGAATACCCCTGCCGGCTATCCGAAGATGAAGTTAAAGAGTATAGACGATTGAGAGCCAAGCAGGAGGAGGGGAAATAGAAGTTGCCTGACGGGAGGGAATTGATATCTAAAAAATATACTAAGAAGATTTTGAATAGATTACATGTACAAACTCATTAGGGCTCACAGGCACTAGCAGAACACTTCTTGAAATTCTTTAGCTGTAAAGAGATATATGAATTAGCAAAACAGGAGGTACTGGGCTGTGTCGTATGTCAAAGAATAAACAGAACAAAGTCTAAGCACCATCCTTAGAGAGGGCGACCTTTAGCTTACCGCCCTTTTGGCAGGGTGCAAATAAATTATACTGAACTTCCAAAAGTGAGAAAGTATAAATATTTATTAGTAATAACGGACCAATTCACTCGCTGGGTAGAGGCTTTCCCGAGTTCTAAAGCCACCGCCCAAGTAGTGGCTAAAGTAATATTAGAAGAAATTATTCCCCGCTATAGCATCATAGATTATATAGATTCAGACCAGAGCACGCACTTTACTTCAAAAGTTATAAGGCATTTGGCAGATGCCTTGAGAATACAGTAAGATTATCACACTCCTTAGCATCCTCAGAGCTCAGGGAGAGTTGAGCAGATGAATCAGACTATAAAAGCTCAGCTAGCTAAGTTAATGCTTGAAACAAAAATGTCCTGAGTAAAATGTTTACCTCTAGCTTTGCTAAATATAAGGACGATGCCAAACTCCAAGGGAAGGCTATCCCCATTTGAGCTGCTATACAGAATGCCCTATGAACATAGTATGCCCATGGGACATCCTCAAGTAGAGGACTCGCAGCTGCAGCCCTATTTGGCTGCTGTCAATAAAAACTTACAAGAATTGAAGAAAAAAGGAATAATTCTACAGAGTACTCCCTTGAGATTTGCTATTCACAATATACAACCAGGAGATAAAGTACTGATAAAAGTTTAGAGAACAGTGTCACTAACCCCTCATTGGGAGGGACCCTTTCTTGTCCTTTTAACTACAGATACAGCCATCCAAACAGCTGAGAGAGGCTGAACACATGCCTCCAGGGCTAAGAAATTAGCAGCCCCGAGAGAAAACCCCGAGTGGAAAGTCATCTCTTCCCCCAGAAATCTGAAAGTCCGGCTACACCGAGGATGCAACCGCCCTGGGAAACATCAAGCCGCAGCCTAAAGAATCCTCAAAAGAAACTTTGTAACCACCCAAAAAAGAAAACTAAAAGAGGGAAGAGTAACTCGAAGGAAAGTATTTCTCCTTAGTCATACAATCTTAGAAATTACAGTCTGTTAAGAGTAGTGTGAGTTAATCTAGCAAATACCTGAAATTCAGCCGACGGGGGGGATAAAGTGCGAAAAGCATAGAAGTAGAGAAATTGATCCAATAAAGCTCCTATTATGACAAAAGGGCAACTCAAACCGTCCAGAGAAAACAACCCAGCAGAAAATGAAAGAAAGATCAGGAAGGGGGTCCAGGCAACCTGTTCTTGCTGTAAGAAGAACCCCGGAAACCAGACATTGGTCGCAACCCAATAGGGCTTTAGTATAAACAGAAGAACTCGTTTGTAGACTTTCCCTACTGATCATAAACTTACAAAGAGTCAGTACTATGAAAACTGTACTCAGCCTGTAGATTCCTAGAAAAAACAGTCTTAAAGTTGACATAATGTCTGAAATAGAGCACCCTCAAAAGGGAAATCTGGATGAGAGAAAGAAATTGATTAAAAGAAACTCCAGCCCACAGACCTTGTCTAAAGATTTATGGCCAGAAATACTCTCTTCTTTCAAGAGGACCCTCCCCTCAGAAAGAACCTTGGAGGGAGTGGTAATCACATGCAACCCAGCTCAAATAGCAGAAGCTGGAATGAATTTCTAATCAGCACAATCTAAAAAGAAGAATATTAATAAGCAGTAATAGAAGAGAACAATAAAGCAAATGCAAAACGTATTAAAATTGTTGACAAAAGAGAGAAATGGGGGAATTGTGAAAAATAGAGTTTTTTAGTTCATGTTCTATAAATAATTATAAGCTGGAAACTGTAATATATTGTATAAAGGTATGTGTGTATGCTCAACCCGCGTGTTTCACAGACTTCTGTAAAGCACCTCTCCTGATCTTCCTGGTCCAGAAATAGAAGGTGAGAACACGAGGCACTGATGAGACAATGAACACTGACCAACCTACCCCTGCCTACGTGCAGCGAAGATTGCCTCAAAAGCAAAGATTTACTCTGATCTGTCGCCTACGTGCAGAGAAGTCATCACACACTTCTACGGCTGTTAGATTACTCAAAGCAAGGACTTACTCTGGACATTAGCATTTGAATAGACCAAGAGACTTTTTCAGAGCTTAGTGTAAACACTCTTAATTGCCAGTGCTTAGCAGAAACAATGAGAAGAGTACTGCCGAAGGGGGAAATAAAGCGTATTTAAGTTGAGCCTCTGGATGGGCGAATTTGTGTACCCAGCTAGAGACACAGACGGCCAGGGTCTATGTCTAAGGGTCACCCGTGGCTCTCTTTTTCCCGGGAGAAACTCTGTCAAGTAGGTATCACTGTTTGTGTGGTTTTTTTATTGCTTAAAATTCTGTGATTTGATTCCAAATTTTGTGATTTGAATTTTTAATAAACCAAATTATTGAATTTAGAAATAAATTGTCCTAGCATTTATAACAACTGGTAATTTCCTCATCTGATAAGAGGTCACTCAAGGCAGTAGAAGTGAGATTTGCCTGTTTTGCAACCCAACATTCCAGTCAGCCTAATTCTCCCATGGTTTTTGCTGCCGAGATCCACGGCAGAAGGACTGTAATTGCGGAAGCCTTGAATCTGGACCAGTGAACAATTTCCGAATCGCAATCTGGGTCTAATTGTCTTAAGTCTCTTTTTTGGATGGCAAATTTATTCTTATTATTTTTCATCTGCCAATGCATTAGATCTGTTCGATTTGGGGTAAACAGTCTCAGCTTGCCAAAAGTGCATGGCACTGATAGAAACCTTTTGCATCTCTAAAAATGAAGCAAAAGAAATCATAAGTGCTCTCCCATATTGTCAGCTTGTGCAACCCCCTGCATCCATGGGAGCAGTCAATCCAAGAGGATTGCAGAGTCTGCAATTGTGGCAGACTGATGTGACAAAATACCTTTTAGAAAGCTCAAAAATATCCATGTTTCAGTTGACACATTTTCAAGGGCAATTTTTGCATCTCTGCACGCGGGTGAGACAGCACAACACGCATGTCAACATTTTTTGCAAGCATTTGCATCACTAGGCGTACCACAGGAAATCAAAACAGATAATGGTCTAACTTACACAGGAAAGGTGCTTGACAAATTTCTGAAAAGATGGGGTGTCCATCACACCTTTGGCATTCCACATTCTCCAACAGGTCAGGCAATCATTGAAAGAACATATCACACATTGAAGTCCCTTTTGGACAAACAAAAAAGGGGAGAAGCGGATGCAACACCTCACATGCGCTTGAACAAAGCTTTGTACTTGTTGAACTTCCTGAACGGCTCTTTTACAGAGCCCGCTCCACCAATCATCAGACATTTTTCAAACAGTACACAAGCAAAACTGAAGGAGAATCCTTTGGTCTTCATCAAAAACCCAGAGTCAGGACAAATCGAAGGTCCATTCAAATTAATATCTTGGGACAAGGGTTATGCTTGTGTCTCCACAGGAGCTGGACCAAAGTGGGTGTCGGCAAGACACGTGAAACCATACTGAGTCCAGAAGCAAGCAGACGCGAGTCCCGGAAATGGAGAAGGGAGCACGCAGATGTGAGCTGGTGTCAAGACTGCAGACATCTCTTCGTTCGGCATGCAAAAAACTCTAAGACTTGGGGTTCTTTTGGGACTTGGGTAGTGTTGCATTTCAGAGATTCCCACAAGGGATGAGGCTTTTGAACATGGAGTTGGATCAGGTGCTATTCCTGTGCCTCATTCTCTCATCGATTGCCTTAGACAATGCAGCAGATTTGCCCATGATCCAACCAAAAGAGAAATTTTGGGAAACTCTGGCCAATGCATCAGGGTTGGACACCATCTGTTTGACACACTCAAGGCCAAAGAAGCCTTTTTCAACATGTTTAGTGGGGTTGCCAGTGGACGAATGGCCGATTCCAAAGAACATCCCTCCATCAATTTAAAAGTCCATTGTGAATCCTGTGGATGAATGGGATGTTTGGACGAAATTCCTTCCTGCGGCTCCTTTTGAACCTCAGGAACTGGAAATTCTTGGATCGCTCAGAATGAACTTTTGTGTGAAATTTGGCCTTTTTGGGGTGGGAAAAAACCAAAATTATAGATGTCACTCCAAACCACATCATTTACAAGAATGCGTAATCTTGGTGTAATTACGCTAAGGTGTGGAACAAACCATCTTATCATGTTCCAGCGCAATTGCAAAAAGGAATCTTTTTCATTTGCGGGGACACAATTTGGCTTGCGATCTCTGCAAATGTGACAGGTGGTCCATGCAGCATTGGGAGGCTTTCATTGCTAACGCCCTGCCGCAGCTGATCCTGACGATAAGATAGGATGCGGCGGCGGCTGCACCCAACCCGCTCCCCGCAGGCTGCCCCACGGCACGGGCCGACGGGGGCGCGGCGGAGGCCGCCCGGGCTGGCGGCGGCAGTGGCAGCCCCGCACGCTCCGCGCGGGGCAACCAGCACGGCGCTGGAACAGGGCGAGCCGGCGGCGGCTCCGCTGCGGGCACAGCCGCCAGCGGCGCAGGCGCCGAGGGCTCCTCAGTCCCCACTTCAGTACTGAGGGGGAGGGGTGCCTCTGCGCCCAGCGCCCTCCCCGCGGCGGCGGAAGGGGGCGGCGCTGGCAGGGCCGGGGGCTTCGGCCAGCAGCCCCCCCCACTCCCCGCGGGGAAGCCGAGACGGCCGGGGGCGGCGCGGCACGGGCCGGCGGGGGCAGGGCGGCACCGCGCTGCGGGGCGAGACGCAGAGAACCCGCCCCGGCAGCGGCGGCGGGTGGCAGCGGGGGGGGGATCAGCAGCCACCGGCGGCTGCTCGGCTCGGCGGGCGCCGACACGGCACGCTCAGCCCCTGCGGCTCACCGGTTCCCCCTGCGCCCAGCCACCCGGGAAAAAGACGCACAAAAGCCCCGGAGCCCTTCCAAAAACCCCGCTGGGCGCGCCCAACCCCTGACATGGGGGTGGGGGCCTGCTTCTCATCCTCTGCCTCAAAGCATTCCTTGTCGAAAATGACGGAGCTCACAGGGGAAGTCCTGCTCTGTGTCGAACACCCAGAGTCAACTTCAAAATCCTCTCCAGCCTCTTTTAGAAGCAAGAAAACTTTCGCCCATGCTCCCAAAAGAGCGCTTGCTCTCATATCTCCGTCCAGGATGGATGAAAAAAGGCTTTTCCCCAGGGTTTTCCACGGCCCAATATAAAGTGTATTTCCAGCACTACAAAAAACTCCATGGGCTTCTCCCCAGGCATAGAGTTCTCTTACATGAGTCCTCGTCAGGTCAGCGTCACGGGACATCAAAAGGGACTGGAACAGTTCCAACAGAAGTTTCCTCTCTGAGAACATTGTGGGTTTCTTCTTTTTGCAGCTGTGGAAGACAGATTTTTTTTTTTTTTTTTTTTTCTTGTCTCACTAGCTTGCTTCTTAACCACGATTGGGCGCCAGATGCCACACCTGATCCTGACGATAAGATAGGGACTCAGGAGACATTTTCTGGGTTGTGAGCAGATCAGGGCAAGAGGCAGGAACTCCTGCAGTTTATTTACAAAGTAACTTATATACATCTCCTATAATGTCCATCCATTGGAGGATTAAATTCCCACCTTTCAATCCCACTGGTCAAACTAACTGTCCATCACCTTTTCTCCTCCCATCTAAAAATATGTAAACAATGGGAGACAGTTAGCTAAACATAGCCAGTGTTTACATTAACAAGCGTGAGAAAAGCTGCACATTCTCTTTCAATATGAGCACTTGACACACAGGAAAAAGCCTCATGGCAACAACGCCCAACATGACGTGGTTGAGAGAGCAAAAATATAGAGGAAAAAGATCTATCAAACAATATGATCCAAATTGTGATGACAATGTTCACACCTGGAAAAACACTCAAGGAGTTACGGTAGCTATAATTTCATCACATGAGTTTTCTTGCACTCTGGCATCTATATTTGGGACACAATACTTAAAAGGGATAAGATGGACAGTTCTGGTTTTTCAAGGATAGTCACGGGTGGAGTAGGGGTTGAAACCATTGCATGTATTTGTCCAGTAAATGTGGCAGTGTGTTAATTTAATCGGTTAGGCTTTGTATACTTTTGTACTTGTTGGGTTCCCTGTACCCCACCCCTCGATTGTTCCTTTGTTTAACTCACATGACTCCTGCACCTGTCATGCGACACACGGTTAGCTGCCTGTCATTTTTCCCGCCTTTGTAAATCCCTCCTATTTTCCCCTGATTGGTCCAAGTGATGTTCTATTACACCCATATCCCCTGGCAACCTGCCCCGGTTGGCTGGCAGTGGCTGGCCACCCCCTTTGCCCCCCCTCCGAATCCTTCAGACAAAAACTCCCCGCACCCCTCTCCCCCCAAACAGTCCCGGGCTGAGGAGGTGTTTGCAATAAACCCTCTGTTCGTCTGGAATTGTTTCCTCCTTTCTTTCCACTGCCTGTCGAATCTCCATCGCTCTCACAAGCCTCTGCCAGGCAAAGAACCCACAGGAGTCAGTACTGCCTTTGTTGCTCGCAGACTGACCCCCCTACAACCCTGTCGCTGTGTCTGGGCCAGCGGCGACAGAGCCCGTTGGCTCTCTGTGAGCACACCGACAAGTAAATTGATGCCTTGCAGAGTGGCACTAGATCTTCCAATTAACAGAACACTCAGTCCTCTCCCAATAGGCCCCTGAGCCTCGAGAGAGACTTTATTGACCTTTAAGGTGGTAATAGTTACTGAGATGAAGGTGGAAACATCCATTCCAGCTGCTCCTCGAGTCCTTCCTGTGAGCTGGTTGCATAAGCTTGCACAGGAACGTGAGGAGATACTTGTGTCTTCATGCGTCTTTTCCTTGCGTTGGGTCGTCCGTTTCCCTGGTTCTTAAAGGATTCTTTAAAATATTGTTTGTTAGTATAGAATTTGTATTTGCACTGCCTGGCCATGTGACCAGGTTTTCCATATCGATCACAATTAATGATCATATTCCTTTGTCCTTGACATATCCTCATTGGAGTGGGCTTGTGGGGACAGTTCACTCTCAGGTGGCCTTGCTGTCCATACCTGTAGAACTGAGATGCTATCTTTACAGCAGCTGCTATGGAATCTGCTAGCATGGTCATGTTATGAGAATTAGATCTAACCTTAGCACAGGTATTTATCAATTCATTTAATGATGAATTTTCATTAGGTAGCAGTTCTATGACCTTTTGGCAGTCCTCATTGGCATTATCCTTTGCCAATTGTAAAATTAGATGATTTCTGGCCTCAACATTAAAGATTTGTTTTGCCATAGCATGTTGTAATCTCTCTATGAACTGTAGATATGGTTCTTTGACTCCTTGTCTGCTTTTGGAATATGTTTGAGTTGGGTTTGCTGTATTAGTTACCTCAAGCAGTGCCTACAATCCCAATTCTTTCACCTGTGCCAGTATTAAGAGATGCAATCTAGCCTGGAGTCAGGGATCCCCCACTGGTGCTAATCCCAGAAACTGAGGGACCCCTGCCTCATAACGTGGGTCTTCTCATGGAACCTTTAGATTTTTTAACTCCTGTTTTTCAGAACTGCTCTTCCATGCAGTTTCGAACACCATATATTGGACTCTTGTAAACAATAATTTGTCAAGCTGTTTTATATCAAAAGGAGTTACCTTCTCAGTGGTTAGGTGTTGAGCTGTTCATGGGTTTAGGGTTTTAAAAGGCCAAGAGCATTTTACTGATTATTTCAAAGTTGTTTATTATATAAATGCATCAGTCTCAAAGGCAAGAGTTCTAAACATGCAGTCTTACTAAAAGTCATAAAGCTTAAAGTCCCAGTGGGGTGTAACAGCAAATTGACAGAGTCCTGACTATCACCGTAGGGCCTGACCAGAAGTGAGAGACTCGGGACACAGTTCTGGGTTCAGCAGAGCAGGGCAGGAAGACCCGGGTTTATTTACAAAAACCACTTTTATACATTTCCTATGAGGCCCATGGATTGGAGGATGGAATTCCCACCTCCTCACCACATTGGTCAAGCCAACTGTCAATCACTTTTCTCCTCCCACCTAGAAATATGTAAACAATGAAAGACAGCAAAACATGGCCAATGTTTACATTCATGAGCGTGAGAAACTGCACGTTTCTCCTTCAACATGAACGCTCGGCAACCCAGGAAAAAACCTCATGGCAACAACTGACCATGGTGGAAAAACAAACTCACAAAGGGTCCCAGCCATGGGGGAAAGACAGATGGACAAGGGGTCCCAGCCATGGGGGAAAGACAGGTGGACAAGGGGTCCCAGCCACAGGGGAAGGCAAATGGACAAGGGGTCCTGGCCGCAAGGAAAGACAGATTCCGGGCCCAGAGTCCTGTTCCTGAGCAGGGATCCCTGCAGCTGCAGCCGAGACAGCAAAGCTACTGCCGTAGCAGCAGCAGTGGCCACAGCTGCACTCCCCAAGCAGCAGCAACAGAGACAAGCAGAAGCACCCCCCAAGTGATATAATACCTGACAAAGTCCTGGCAACAGCTCCCCGGTCACTACTCCCTGGCAAAGCCCCATTGTCTCTTGTTGCAGATGGAAGGAGGGTGGTTCGATCATTGAAGAATCGATGAATCCATACCATTGCCCCAAAAACAGGGGATTTTTATCCATAAACCATAAATGCATATTCATGTCCCTATCTGTAGGTTGGCCAATCAACTAAGAACACAATTCTAAAACATTCTCTCTACACTAATCTAAACTTAATTTTGAAAGTACGTGAAACTATGAAAAACTAGGAAAGTTTATATCAATCCTTACACAAAAACCTACTCATATCTATTAATGTAAAAAGCTCTATCATATAGCATATCTATTAACGTAAAAGGTTCTATCTTATTCACGTAAAAATTGTACTTGCTCTATCTAGCACTGTGAGAAATTTTCTAAAATGTTTTGTTATGTCTAAAGCTAAGTTGTCAGGCCTCAGGACTCTGGGCCCTGTGCTGGCTGACTGATTCTTAAGGCATTTAGAGTATACTTACTTAAAACTGGAGTCTAAACTTCTACTTCATATTTACGTGGCTTAATATATTTTAGTTTTTCTAAAGGCTTCAATTCAACCCCTGCATCTTTCTCTCTGCCTGGGGAACCCAGGGGGGCATGCACTCCAACAGTTAGGAATCATAGCATATTAGCAACAGCAGTAGAACCCAAACCACGCTTGGCCACTAGCTGATGCAGTTCAGAAAGAACTGGCCACTGGAAGGGAGTGTACTTGTCAGGAGTAGTCCCATTGCCTCTTATTACCAGATAAACAGCAACTGTCCCATCCTCAGGCTCCCAACCCCAACATGGGTACATCAATGAATTCTGCCCCTTTGTAGTCCCCACTCGTGACAGCCACCTGTTTTACCTTTTGCCAGACACAGAATCTGGCAGGGCTGTTGACAGTGCAGCGATGGTGGCGATATCACGATGTTCCAAGGGAGGACGATGGCTCTGGCTCTCTCTGCTGGTCTCCCTCGCATCCCTTGCTGGTTGTCTTAAGGTGACTTTATGATGCCTGTATCCCCAATTGTGTGTTCTGTAAATTGTGCTCTGTACCTTTAAGAATGATTCTGAGAGAGAAGCAAAGAGAAAGAGAAGCACTGAGTTTGTTTTGAAGAAAACTTACTGACTCCTACCCATTCTTCTCCAGCAGTTGTTCGGCTGAGGCTTGGACAGACTGCAGGACAGAGATTTCCTGTGCTTTTTAGTTAGTTTTAGCTAGCTAGGATAGAGAAGTTCCCTAGACTGTTTTTTTTCCTTTTTCTTGAGACTGTTTAAACCTGCTCCCGACTAAAAAACCCAGAGGAGCACCTGCAGCCCACCGGGGCCTGGACCTCCAAAAAGACTGAAACTGATAAGAGACTAAGCAAGCTGAGCTGCCCACGGCAGAGACTTTCTGAATTTACCATCTCACTTCAGAGCGGTTTTATTTATTAAACCTCAACAGGAGGTTTTATGGTTTCAAATTATTCATTCTTTGTGCTTGTGAGCACTTTGTTCGTTAAATAAATAGTTTTTTCCACTTTTCTCCATAGAAGTTCTTTTCCCAGATGAGAAAAGAGAAGAGCCATTAAGGTTCACTTCCCCAAAAAGATCCTATTCAGGAGTTTCCTCCCAAATTTGCCCTAAACCAAAACACATTTCAGGGACAGCTCCAGCTCGGGTAACGGGGGCGCACTTGCAGCAGAGGCAGTGGTGATTCTGGGGTCCCAGGGTCTGCTGTTACTTCTGGATATTACATCTCCAGGAACTGCTGGTGACACATTTCCCAGACCTGCCCACAGAGGCTGGATCGGAAGTGCAGCCATACCCCACGAAGGCTGGGTCAAAGGCAGAGCCCTGCCCCATGGAGGCTGGGTCGGAGGTGTGGTCTTGAAGCTGGCCCACTTGGTCTCAGAAGGCAGTCCTGGAGTGCGGGTGATAGCAGGGGGTGTGTGTGGTCCTAGTGCACGCTGATCCGGTGGCTGTGCAGGCGGGATTGGAGCTGTAGGGTGCTCTGTTGACATGCATACAGCTAGGCACAGTAACAGAATGCCCGCTTGTCACAGGGGGACAGCACGGCAGGCCGCAGAAGTGGCTAAACTGTGACAGTAGCTGAGCGCCTGGCAGGAGCTTGGCACTGCCTCAGAGTGGCTGGCTGCGTTCTCAGGGGTCCTGGCAGACACAGCAGGGTGCAGCACAGCAAAGCATGGAGCAGCAGGCATGACTGTGGCAACCAGACATCTCGCAGCCACTAGGCATGGTCTCAGGGGTTTCTGCAGGTCCTGCAGGACACTAGACAGCAGAGCATGGAGCAGCAAAGCAGCCGGTTGGGATTTCAGGGGTCTGGATAGACGTGGCAGGGCACGGTTTGGCTGCGTCGTGTTCTGCTGACAGCTTGTCCCCTCCTGGGATGGTGGCAGGCTCTCGGGCAACTGAGGCAAGCTCCTCTGGGGAGACATCCCTGCAGGGGGCGGTGACGTGATCCTGTGTGGTTTCGAGGCATGCAGTGACTTCTCATCCCGTCCTCCTCTCTGGCTCACCCAGCGCAGGGTCTAAGCCCCCCACCACCTCCCCTGGTGCCATGCTTTTGCCGCTTGCCTTGGTGGAAAGTGCCAGAGGTGATCCCTCTGCTGTCCTCACCTCCCACTCTCTCTTCAGCTGTTTTAATAAATTCAGGATGAGCCTTCAGGGTTTTATAACATTAATGGTGGTCTCGTCACCTGCTGAGGCTGCTGAAAGGATATGTTGGCCAGACCGCTCCCACGTTTTTACATATAGGGTGGGTCCTTTGGACATGTTTAGTCTGTGGCTCTCACACCCCATTATTAGGGCTAGTGAAGCCCATTTGTCATTATTTTCCCATCTCTTTTTTAAAATAATATTCCATACCTGCAGGAGGGGGTCCTCTGGTGTCGAAGCCCTCACCCCCATGTTCCCGGCTGTGTGTCTAATCCACAAAGGGGGGGTCTGGACCCACACAGCTTTCCCTGCCATTCCTTGCAGCATTCTTCCCTGCCCTCAGTTTTTCTGCCACCTGTAATTCTTTGCCCATGGCTTTCTCTGCTTACCCCCAATTTTCTGCCCACAGCTTTCCGCAGCCCAACAGGCTGCCAGCAGCAAATTTTGCTGCCCCCCTGTCTCCCCACAATACTGCTTGTTGCTATCATGTCGGGGTCACCAAATGTTGCTGTGGAGTCGGAGACAAGGGCACCACATTAACACACTGAGATCATGCAGCAACAGCCCACGTTTATTGTCCGGCAGCTCCTTATATTGGGCTTTCAAATTTCCTATGCTTACAGACATCATTAGTCAAGGGTCTTAATTTTGCCTAGCTCATTGGCCAATGATATGGGTGTATCCGTGCTTCAAAGGGGTTGGCTGAGGTCCTCTGTCTGGATTTGAATCTGACCTATTGTTGTTGTGTCCAGGGACTTGTTTACTTTGAGCTAGGCTGGTAGAGCTGATGTCTGTTAAGCCAAATTATCTGTGCAGCTATAAACCAGCTATATCTGTCGCACTGGTCTGCAAAAAAAGCCCTCTGTTCCCCTTTGAAGGGAGTCACCTAAGACAACTACCCTTCTTTTCCTCTTAACCCAGGAGGTTGTGATGCAGGGGTAGGCTGTCTTGCCCTAGGTGACCCCGCCATCACAGCAAGACCTTTGTCTATATCATCAATTGTCTGTCCTAGTTCCAGGACCTCATACCTGTTGTAAGAGGTACCAGACCTATCTATCATCATCAAGTTTTCAGGAGGAGGAACTTTCTTCCTAGTAAGGGCAGTGACCACCTTCCAACCTTCATACTCAACAGACCTTTGACTTACTGTTTGACAGGCTTCTGAGCCCACCTGCATCTTCACTGCAAGGGGGGTTTGAGACTCCTGAGACTAGCATCTCTAAGAATAACCAATCAATCTCTCACTCATTCTCATGGATGCTGCACAGCCTGCTCACTTCCTCCTATAGTTCCTTCACCTGGTGACACAGTTAATTAACAACAGCATACCTTCTGCAAAAGGAATGATTGTCGACCCCAGCCTCATGGAGAGGCATCAGGCACTCCCAACAACCTGAGATCTGGAGAGCTACACATCTGGAAGACAAATTCCCAGATCATATGGCTTATTTGTATGTTTGGAGCAATTGTGTATGGATGAGAAGTCAACAAAGGGATGCTGTTGAAACCCTGGAAGCTGAGAATCTCAAGCTTTCTGTTCTGACAGGCACTGACCCTCAAGCAAGCACTACATTTGATCTGAGGCCATGGAACAGGCTTGCAAGATTGAGTGATAGCACTGGGATTATGGGTGTGTAGTTTGAATAGAATTGTGTAATGTCACAGGGTGTAAAACTTGGAGTTTAAGATTTTAGTATATAGTAATATATATAAAGCAATATGGAAAATTTAGGGAGTAGGCTAAGTTCTTCTTTCACCTTCTACATGGGTTTGGGTGTTTTTTATAATTGGATGAAAAAGTCTGCATTGTGGACACCGGGTATTTAGTTATTGGGTTAAAAGTATAAATAATATAGATGTCATCTCATTATTGGATAAATAGCACTTAAAAGACCTTGAAAAGAGTTAGAGAGCCATTTTCTACCTTGTTAGCTAGAACTCACAACTAGTGAGACTGTATTATAGATAAGAATTAATACACATTTCAGTCCGAACACAAAACTGCGACTCCTGTGCTTTAATCCCAGCTTTAACATGAAGAAAAGAAGATAAGAAACCCACAGGATGCCAAACCATATGCAGTCATGGGGAATCCCAGCACTCTGCCTGCATCAACACCACCTTATGCAATTGCCAGGACTAAGCCCCAAAGCTGGAATCCTTGTACTCTGCCTGCATCAATACTGCATTATATGGTAATGCTATGAGCAGTGATGGATATGGGTCGTCTGCAGGTTTTGCCACATGCTATGGCTCAAGTGGGATCTTCAGACAAGCCTTTCCTTAGGCTCAGATTTTTGGCAGCATCTTAAATTTATGTGGCCTGTACCTAAACTGCTGTGGATTGCAAGTTCTAAGAATGGCCAATCAGGTCTATTATAAATTGAATTATTTATTGAATAGACAAGAGATAACAGACAAAAAGCCTTAATCATAGTTACTTACTACAGAGTAGAAAAGAAAAGAACCACTAGTAGGTTATATAAAACAGTGCATGACATTAAGGTACCTTATTAAAACTAGCAAAGAAATAGTATAGGAGTTGATGTAACTTACCACCAAATTGATGATAGTGTGCACAGCAACCTTTCACTAAACCCCTGGGAGAGTAACCACAAGTCGACATTCTGACTTTGGGGAGAAGATCCCACACATTTCCAGTTAATGTGCAGAAGACTTCTTTGTGAAAGTTTTGTGTAGCTTTTATCATTTGTAAAGCGAAATGTGTCAGTCAGAAATTCCATTTCATCTTTCCAGATCTCACATTCACAGCAAGATGTTTATAGTCAGCTGGGAGTGATAATCCCATGTTGCCGAAATAACTCACTAGAAGACAAGCTGTCTTGATTATTTTACCAATTAGCAAACTCATGTGAGGGGTGAGATCACCGGAGTTATTTCACCAGTAAACAAGCAACAGATAAGCTTTTCTGTGACAAGGGAGATGCCTTGCTACACTGCAGAATTTGGTTTCCCATTTTTAAACTATTCTTTCATGTCGTTGTGCTGTATACACTTAAAAGAAAACTGATATCACCTGCTGACTGTGTAATAAACATTTTCATTGGGCTAAGTCAAAAAGAGTTGCTGTGTCCCTGTTCCTTCCGTGGGTCGCAGCAGCCAAAGCTCTAGGTGAATTGGGCCATCTAGAGTGCTGGGTGGTCAAACAGGCAAACTTGACGTCCATTGCCATCAGCTCTCTCCTAGAAGATGGGGAAATTGCCAGACAGGCAACACTTCAAAACCACGCTGCAATAGATTTTCTTTTGTTACTGCATGGACATGAATGCCAGGAATTTGAAGGACTCTGCTGCATGAACCTGACCTCAAAAGCTCCCAACATCCATGCTGCCCTCCGAGGCATGAACAACTTGAATGGACAAGTGAAGCAAGAATCTGAGGATTGGGTCAAAGAACTGTTCAAGGGCTGGGGATTCACAGGGTGGTAGACTTGTAGAGTTAAAACAATTTTGTTATTTCTTGTTATTCTTTTCCTTGTAACAATAGCATTCGGGATCCTACATTGTTTGATTTTCAAGGCTATCAATAGCTTCATACCTTCTACCTCAGAAGTCAACCATATAGAGTTGGCAAACCTAAAGCGGTCTGATTTCCCTACCAATTGTAAGTGGTGGGAAAACCCACACTCCGTGTCAAAATGAACCTAATGTCTTTCTTTTAACCTTGTCAAACAAAAAAAGGGGGAGATGTATTTCTCTGGTGAATGGTTCCCCCACCCCCCCCCCCCAGAGACACGTGGAGTCTGTAACCATGTAGTTTAACCCTTCCTCCCTTTCTTGACCCTATTGGCTGAGGTCCAACTATCTCTTCCTTAGCAGGAGTCTAGATAAGGCCCTGTCCTTCCTCATTCGTCCTCTTTCCCCCCTGGAAACCTTCAAGAATAAACGTCTTGGACTCCATCTGGGGGTTAGAGCCTCTTTTGGAATCTTTTGCCTTGTCCCTGAAATATTCCTCCAAAGCCCTCTAGGATCTGAGCTAGCCTAGGAACTACAGGGGACTGCAGGGGGAAAAATTTCACTGCCCCTGGTGCTTGATACCACCCTTCCACGGGAGCTGGAGCCCCAGCGATGCCCATGCCCTACTAAATGGGCAGCACTGGCAGGCACTTGAGGTCCAGCACGAGGTGATGCACGTGTGGTGCATAGGACTTCACTGCCTCGATGTGCAGGACGCTGGTGGGCCACAGCCGCTTGTGCAGCTTTGCCAGCAGCCCCTGGATCCTTGTAGCCGTAGCTTCAGCCACTTGGGGCTGAGCCTGGCCCCCAGCGTCTCCTCCCCACTGTCCGCTGTTGGGTGCTGTGCCTCTCCCACAGAGCTGGCAGCCTCTGGAGTGCCCTGCTCAGCCTGCAGCACCGCAGTCTGTGGCGAGGCCAGTGCAGGGGGAGTGTCCACAGTGTGGTGGATGTGGAGAACCCCACCCGTGTCCTTCTTCAGGACGTGGTAGGCCACTGACCAGCCTTCCTCCGAGCTAGGAATCAGCCCCACGTTCCCCCTATCTGCCACATCCTGCAGCTGCAGCTGGGAGGAGAGAGGAGGTAAGGGGATGCCAGCAGGGAGGGGGGTCCACAACCAGGCAGCAGTGCTCACCTGCCAGCTGTCCCCAGTGTGGATGTGGCAATGATCCTGCACCCCGTTCAGCACCAGAGTCCTGTGCAGGGCCTCCACGGCATGGCTGTTTGTCTTGGTTTGAAAGACAGATATCTGCTAGGAAGGGGGCAGGACCTCCCTAGAGATGGAGAATTCGAATCCCCTCCCTCCAAATTATTCTAATTAAAAAAATTAAAGGAGCTTTCAGACAGAGGTATGGGGATAGGAATAACAGTTCTTTACTAGTATATATGACAAAACAACAAACCAACTACAGCATTAATAATAAACAGAACCAGGAACCTTGAGGGCTTTCTTTCACAAAAACACCCTGGGCAGTTTGATCTGGGTGCCCCTGCAGGACTCCGAGAGGCTGAGCTGGAACGGTGGAAAGTCCCGGGCCGGTGGATGAGATGAGGAGCTCTGCGCTGGTAGCTGGAGCGGCAGGGGGTGTCCCGGCAGGGCTTGGCAGTGCTGGGCTACAGAGTAGCAGGGGAACCTCAAAGCTCCGAAGAAGCAGCGGCGGTGAGGGGGAAGGCTGGAGAAAACGAGCTCAGGATTCCCGGGTACACAAGCAGATGACTGTAGATTTCCCAGGACGAGGCAGAGGCAGAGTGATGGCCGTGAACTCTTCCTGCAGCGAGGGGCAGCTTGACTGTCCTCCTCAATGCTGAGAGCAAGAGTGAGTTCCCCTCCTCCAGCTCTGTCTTTTTACCTTTCTGTCCTGGGGTGACAGGACATTTTCATGCTTTGTATCCCAAATCGTGGTTGTTTTTTTTTTTTTTTTCCCTGTTCCCATGTTCTCAGTTTGTTTTGTCTGTGGCTGAGCCCCTCCCCCGGCTGCTTGCCTCTGGCTTGCTGCTAGCTTTAGGCTGCTTTGCTGGCTTTGCTCTCTTGCTTTCTGCTTTTTGCTTGCTTTTTTGCCATTTTTCTGCTTTTGTGTTTCCCCTTCTTTCCTTCCTCCCTTCCCTGAAGACATCGGACCTGCTTCGGGCCCTGATTTCGGGAACATCAAGGGAACACCCCCCAGAGTCTGCACCTGAGAGAAGCTTTGGCACCCTCCCCAGCAGAGACTGCTCACTCTCTCTTGGACTGGTGAAAACATTTCTTGTCATCTCGGACTGTTTTCCTTGTGTTGGGGAGTGGTTTTTTTCGTTGTTTCTCAATAAAAAAGTTTTTTCCACTTTCTCCTCTGAGGAAATTCCTCCCGAACCCGGTGGTGGGGGAGGGAGTTGTGGAATTTTGTCCTAAACTAGGACAAACACAAATTTGGTGGCCCGTACGGGGAGACGATCATACAAAGTGGAAAAAAAATTTATTCTAATAATATTTTGGTTTCTGTTGTTTTGTGGGCATATTGGTATGTCTCTTTTTGAAGGTAAAATGTCATTTGGAGTGAAAGCCTGCCTCTATTTCTGGTCATTAGGGTTCTTTGAAGTTTTAATACCTTTGTGGTCATTAGGTTTATTCTCTTATCCAGCAATAGCTCCGGTATTGTCCCTGATGCATAGCTTTTGTAACCGTGGGGCGCTAACCAGAATATTTATCAGGCTGGGCTTGGTTGTGATGATTTGTAAGAGGTTTATAAAAATGTTGTTATCGGTTCCAGGAATGTATGGTTCATGGTTATGGTTGTGTACTCAGTTTGTTAGGGGAGAAGCAGGGGAGGAGGCTTTTCAGCCTTTGCTTTCCTTCTTCTCCTCCGAATTGTTTACATCTCTATTAGAAAATGTTCGGTTCTCCCTGACTGCCAAGGACACCATCTTTCTGGCATTTAATTTAGTAAGCTTTCTTTATACTGTCTGCAGTTTATATAAGATGAAGGCTGAGATTTCTAGAGGGGCTGGTGAGACTCCTGATTTAGGAGTGAAACCAAGGGTGAAGAATTCTGAGTGGCGTGGGAAATGGGAGGATATGGGCCAAATTTTAAAGGAGTTTTCTGACCCTGTAGTCTGTGACTTCCCATCTGAACAAATTCAGAACCCAGCTGAGGTGGTAAAGTATCTGAAAGAGAGGTGCCATGGTAACACTAAGGAGGAAAGGATCATTGCAGTGAGCTGGGCCCTGGCACATGCTTATCGCACCCTGCTAGATACTGTAGGGCAGCAGATAGAGGAAAGGGAACAGGGAGATAAATTAGTCACTGTCCCAGTCACTCAGGCTGCAGCTAACATCCCAGGCTCCAGGCCAGTAGTTAAACCAGACAGTAAGCCCCAACCAATGGCTGTTGCTGCAAATACAAAAGGTGGAAAGTGTAAAAGCAAGACTGACCGAAGGGTGGAGGATGATGATGATCCAAGAGAAGGACCATCACCAAAATCAGAGACCACACCAAGTGGCATAGATTCCGGAGCCAATATTGATTCCTTCTCCCTGAAGGACCTTCGAGGCCTAAGAAAGGATTATAGGCGACAGCCCGATGAGTCTATAATTAGTTGGCTAGTCTGCCTTTGGGATGCGGCAGGGGAGGCTACCATTCTGGATGGCACTGAAGCAAGGCATTTAGGATCCCTGTCACATGATCCTGTCATCGACCAAGGCATGATGAGGAGGGCTAGCCCTCACAGCCTCTGGGAACGGGTCCTGGACAGCATAGCACAAAGATACCTGTGTGCAGATGACCTTTATATTCAGCAGACACGGTGGAAGACCATAGAACAGGGGATCCAACGCTTGAGGGAGATGGCAGTGGTAGAGATCATTTTTTCAGATGATATAACAACTAGGAATCCGGACTTCGTACCGTGCACACCTGTAATGTGGAGGAAACTTGTGCGCCTTGGGCCACCTGAATACGCTTCTGCTCTAGCAATAATGAAGCGGGATGAGATGTATGAGACTGTGCTCGATATGGCAAAGAAGCTTCGGGCATATGCAGATGCTGTACATGGCCCGACTCATGCCAGAATTGCAGCTGTGGAAACACGACTGCAGAAATTAGAAGATAAAATAGAGGAAAGTCGTAAGAAACTCAGGGAAGAGATTAAGGAGGACCTCCTCCAAATCTCAGCTGTACAAATTAGAGGCCCTAGTATCCAACGCAGACGTTCCTCTGTTGGGGAGAGAAGGTACACCCCACGAGCTGAGTTGTGGTTCTTCCTACGTGAGTCTGGAGAAAACATGAGGAGATGGGATGGGAAGCCTACTGCTGCTCTGGCACAACGGGTGCGTGAATTGAAGGAAGGTAGGAAAAGGGAAGCAGCTCCAGTTGCCCGTACTCGAACTGTCAGGCATAATGATGATGATGACTTGTCCGATCCCCTTGAAGGAACCTCCAAGACATATGTCTCAGGAAAGAGGGATAACCAGGCTTAGAGGGGCCCTGCCTCTAGCCAGGTAGAGGTTAGGGAAAACTGAGTTTTTTGGACAGTATGGGTTCTATGGCCTGGCACATCAGAGCCACAGAAGTATAAAGCTTTGGTTGATACCGGTTCTCAGTGTACCCTAATGCCATCAGAACATGAGGGAACAGAACCTATTTCTATTGCCGGGGTGACAGGGGGATCACAAAAATTGACCCTGTTGGAAGCCAAGGTGAGCCTGACTGGGAAGGAGTGGCAGGAACATCCGATTGTGACTGGCCCAGAGGCTCCGAGTATTCTGGGCATAGACTATCTCAGGAATGGCTATTACAAAGACCCTAGGGGGTTCAGATGGGCTTTTGGAATAGCTGCCGTGGAGGCAGAGGGCATTAAGAAATTGAACACCTTGCCTGGACTGTCAGAGAACCCATCTGCAGTAGGACTCCTGAAGGTAGAAGAGCAACGAGTACCTGTTGCCATCTCGACAGTGCATCGCCAGCAGTATCGAACAAATCGAGATGCTGTGATCCCCATTCACAAGATGATCCGAGAGCTGGAGAGCCAAGGGGTGGTCAGCAAAACCCACTCACCCTTCAACAGTCCCATCTGGCCTGTGCGTAAATCTGAAGGAGAATGGAGATTGACCGTAGATTACCGTGCTTTGAATGAAGTGACTCCACCACTGAGCGCCGCTGTGCCGGACATGCTGGAACTCCAGTACGAGCTGGAGTCCAAGGCAGCGAAGTGGTACGCCACAATCGACATCGCTAATGCGTTTTTCTCCATTCCTCTGGCTGCAGAATGCAGGCCTCAGTTTGCTTTCACCTGGAGGGGCGTGCAGTACACCTGGAACCAACTGCCCCAGGGGTGGAAGCACAGTCCTACCATCTGTCATGGACTGATCCAGACTACGCTAGAAAAGGGTGAGGCTCCAGAACATTTACAATACATTGATGATATCATTGTGTGGGGAAACACAGCAGCAGAAGTGTTTGAGAAAGGAGAGAAAATCATCCAAATTCTCCTGGAAGCTGGCTTTGCCATTAAGAAAAGTAAAGTTAAGGGACCGGCTCGGGAGATCCAGTTCCTGGGAGTGAAGTGGCAAGATGGACGGCACCAGATTCCTACTGATGTCATCAACAAAATCACAGCTATGTCCCCACCAACCAACAAGAAGGAAACACAAGCTTTCTTAGGTGCTATAGGTTTCTGGAGGATGCACATTCCTGAATATAGTCAGATTGTGAGCCCTCTTTACTTGGTTACCCGTAAGAAGAATGATTTCTATTGGGGCCCTGAACAGCAACAAGCCTTTGCCCAGATCAAGCAGGAGATCGCTCATGCGGTAGCCCTTGGCCCAGTCAGGACAGGACCAGAGGTGAAGAACGTGCTCTACTCTGCAGCTGGGAACCATGGCCTGTCCTGGAGCCTTTGGCAGAAGGTGCCTGGTGAGACCCGAGGCCGACCACTGGGATTCTGGAGTCGGAGCTACAGAGGGTCTGAAGCCAACTACACCCCAACAGAGAAAGAAATCTTGGCCGCGTATGAAGGAGTCCAAGCTGCTTCAGAAGTGATTGGTACCAAGGTACAACTCTTCCTGGCACCTCGACTACCCGTGCTGGGGTGGATGTTCAAAGGAAAGGTTCCCTCTACCCACCATGCCACCAATGCTACATGGAGCAAGTGGATTGCCCTCATTACACAGCGCGCCCAAATTGGGAAACTAAATCGTCCTGGGATTTTGGAGGTAATTACAAATTGGCCTGAGGGTGAAAGCTTCAGTCTCACTGGTGAAGAGGGAGAAGAGCAAGTGACCCGTGCTGAAGAAGCTCCACCATATAACCAACTGCCGGCAGAAGACACACGCTACACTCTTTTTACTGATGGTTCCTGTCGCCTTGTGGGGATGAACCGGAAGTGGAAAGCAGCCGTATGGAGCCCCACACGACAGGTTGCACAAGCTATCGAAGGAGAAGGTGGATCGAGTCAACTCGCGGAGCTCAAAGCCGTTCAGTTGGCCCTGGACATTGCTGAAGCAGAGAAGTGGCCAAAACTTTACCTTTATACTGATTCCTGGATGGTAGCCAATGCTCTGTGGGGATGGCTGAAGAGATGGAAGGAGGCGAACTGGCAGCGCAGAGGAAAACCAATTTGGGCTGCTGAAGAATGGAAAGACATCGCTACCCGGTTAGAGAAACTACCTGTGAAGGTTCGCCATGTAGATGCCCATGTCCCTAGAAGCAGAGCTAATGAGGAGCAGCAGAACAATCAGCACGTAGATCAGGCTGCAAAGATAGGGGAGTTGAAGATAGATCTTGACTGGGAGCACAAAGGAGAGTTGTTCCTAGCACGATGGGCCCATGATGCCTCAGGCCACCAGGGTAGAGATGCCACCTATAAGTGGGCACGAGACCGAGGGGTGGATCTAACCATGAATAGCATTTCTCAGGTTATTCATGACTGTGAAATGTGCTGCCATTAAACAGGCTAAGCGGGTGAAGCCCCTCTGGTATGGGGGGCGGTGGTCCAAGTACAAGTATGGGGAGGCTTGGCAGATTGATTACATCACACTGCCTCAAACCCGCCAAAGCAAGCGCCATGTACTAACCATGGTAGAAGCCACTACGGGATGGTTGGAAACCTACCCCGTGTCTCATGCTACAGCCTGCAACACCATCCTGGGCCTTGAAAAGCAGGTCCTTTGGAGGCATGGTACTCCTGAGAGGATTGAGTCAGACAATGGGACTCATTTTAAAAGTAATCTTATTAACAACTGGGCTAGGGAACATGGCATCGAGTGGGTGTACCACATCCCCTACCATGCACCAGCTGCAGGTAAAGTGGAGAGGTACAATGGATTGTTAAAAAACACTTTGAAAGCACTGGGTGGGGGGTCTTTCAAGAACTGGGAGCAGCATTTAGCAAGAGCCACCTGGTTAGTTAACACTCGAGGTTCCACCAACCGAGCAGGTCCTGCCCAATCTGAGCCCCTTAATATAGTAGATGGAGATAAAGTCCCAGTGGCCCATGTCAGAGGTTTGTTGGGGAAGACAGTATGGATTAATCCTGCCTTGAGTACAGGCAAACCCATTCGTGGGATTGTCTTTGCTCGACCAGGTTATACCTGGTGGTTAATGCAGAAAGATGGGACAACCCGTTGTGTACCTCAGGGAGACCTGATTGTGGGATGATATCATTGTTCGCTGAGCGTTACCACCATTATCTGTACGTTAGATCATACAGATATGAGACAGAAGGAAACATGAAAGTGTCAAAGGTCTGAGCAAGTAAGATGGAAGGAAATGTGCAAGTGTGGAAGGTTTGAGCAAGTGAGAAGAAAGTTTTTTTTCATTGTGTTCAGTAACATGTTCACGATATGGGATAAGGGGTGGAATGTCCTGGGGTGACAGGACATTTTCATGCTTTGTATCCCAAATCGTGGTTGTTTTTTTTTTTTTTTCCCTGTTCCCATGTTCTCAGTTTGTTTTGTCTGTGGCTGAGCCCCTCCCCCGGCTGCTTGCCTCTGGCTTGCTGCTAGCTTTAGGCTGCTTTGCTGGCTTTGCTCTCTTGCTTTCTGCTTTTTGCTTGCTTTTTTGCCATTTTTCTGCTTTTGTGTTTCCCCTTCTTTCCTTCCTCCCTTCCCTGAAGACATCGGACCTGCTTCGGGCCCTGATTTCGGGAACATCAAGGGAACACCCCCCAGAGTCTGCACCTGAGAGAAGCTTTGGCACCCTCCCCAGCAGAGACTGCTCACCCTCTCTTGGACTGGTGAAAACATTTCTTGTCATCTCGGACTGTTTTCCTTGTGTTGGGGAGTGGTTTTTTTCGTTGTTTCTCAATAAAAAAGTTTTTTCCACTTTCTCCTCTGAGGAAATTCCTCCCGAACCCGGTGGTGGGGGAGGGAGTTGTGGAATTTTGTCCTAAACTAGGACACTTTCCCAAAGCTCGTCATCTCTCCCCTCTGAGGGACACTCCCAGAGACTTAAACACAATAGGTGTAGCCTTGTGTTGCCATGTCCTTCAAGTACTCCCTTTTGTTCTGATTAAGTAATCATTAAGGCTTCTTGGAAACTTATGGGAAAAAATTCTGTAACTGGAAAAAAAAAAAAAGCAAATCTAACCCCCAACACTGTTCCATTCACTCACAGGCATGGACAAAGGCAGCTCCTGCACGCACCAGGAATGGCAGCGTGAAATAGCCAATGCCTGCAGGCAGGAGGCGGCAGTGGCTGAGGGCAGGGACGGCCAGAGATCCACACTCCTCCCTCAGGGCAGGGCAGGATGCACACTGCCACCCTGGCTCTCCAAGTCTGCTTTGCTCTGGGTTGGAAAAAGCCCAAACACTGAAAAAATAGAAATTTATTCCTCCCTCTTCTGCAAAAGCAAAATCTGCCTCGAAAAATGTTTAGAGGTGCTTATTTTACCTTCAGTCTTTGGCCATCATGTTAAGACCTACCCAGCTCTGCAGAAGTGTCCAGATTACCATTTAGTTTGATTAATCCAGAGCAGTTTTGTGGGTGCCATGCCCTTTCAGTGTGGCACAAACTGGAAGTACTAACTTCCTTAAGTACAAACAATGGCAAATCTTTCCCCTGGATTCAAGTGATTCCCCAAACCAGTACTAGGTACAGAGCCTGAGTACAGGACATGCTAAGTGTCCAAAGGCTGCAGGGACACAGGCAGGACAGCAGTGCCAGGATAGCTCAAGGGCTCACAGACAAGACAGAAGCTCTAAACATGAGTATTTTTCATTCCAAGCTGTAAATGACATTTCATTTACCTGGATGCCATCAGAACCTGCCCCCCCCCCCCCTCTTCCATCCCTGTTACCTGTGCAGAGATCCACCATGACCTCCCAGGAGCAGGGCAGTGAGGCCACACGCAGCTTCTCCATGATGTTGCCTGGGGAGAACATGCACTTGGTCGCATCGAAGGTGTACCTGGGAAGACCGCACCCAGATGGTGAGGGCAGTCCCTTCCCCACACGAGCCACATCCTGCAGCTCCTGCCTGTTATGAACGAATTCCCAGTGGGTATGAGGGCTAAAAAAAAACCAAAAAAACCTGCCCGTGTTTGCTGCTGTGGCCCTGGGAGGGGGGCAGGGCTGTGGCATTCTCCTTCCTCATTAAAATGTGAAAAGGAGCAGCTCCTGTCTAAATGGCCCTGTCATTAACTACCTTTTCAGCAGGGATACTCTCTGCTGCGACCAGGACAAATGCATATGCATTTGTATATGCAAATAAAACTGACCCTGTGAATCCTGGGAGGGTTTTTTAGAGAAACTACACCCCAAGATGGGAAGCTGGATGCATCAGAGGAGAATTAGAGGGCGCCGTGGCTGAGGAAGGAGTGGATGCACCCCCTGGCCTGGTTTGAAGACTCACCATGACCTATGAGGAGTCTGAATGGAATGGGAGCCGGACAGCTGAAGTGACTGAGACAGACAACGGGAAACTCTCGAGGTTTTTCCCTGAGGGTAAAGAGCTGACTCTGTACTCCAGTGGCAGACCCCTCACTGCTCTGCCTTCTGATGGTTGACCAGAGAGAACCCCTAGCTGTTCCTATGGGAACAAGGACTCGGTATTTACTGTTCATAGTGGAATGATGAACTGGGACAGCACTTGCTCCTTCAGATGGCTGCAGCAGCGTGGAAAACTTCGATTGGACTCTGCAATACTGCTGGTGACTTTAATAAATAGCTGATCACTTTAATAAAGAGCTGGATATTAATAAAGGCAGATGCCCTGTTCTTTTCACTGCCCACATGATCCCGTTGTCCACGTGCTCCACCCTGCCATGCTGGCCCAGCAGCACAGTGACACTGGGGGTCCGCATCCCATTCAGCATCACCCGTCCTTGCCTGGCCACCCACCAGGCCCCCAAAGCCGAGGCAACTGTCTCCCAGAGCACTGAGCCTGCAACACACCATCCCGGGAGATTTGGGCAATGAAGGCAGTTCAGTGGGCAGGCCCTGCTTGCCCTTACCCAGCCTCTCCCAGGGTGCAGCCTTGAAGCTGTCCTTGCTCAGCAGCACCAGGTCCCCGTGCCTCTGCCACGCATGCAGCACAACCCGCTCCAGCTCCTCCGACCAGCTCGTACCCAGCAGCCACCTCAGCTCATCCCGCAGCCTCTGGGTAGGCCTGCGCCGGCGAGCGGTCCTGGAGGGGACAGGGTCCTGAACCACGGACGTGGCAGTGGGACTCAGTGCGCACCACCCCACGCAGGGCTCAGGGCAAGGCAGCTCGGCCCACCTGGAGCCGGACCAGCTCACAGGGCATCTCCGGGGGCAGGCAGAGCTGGAAGAGCTTCTCCTCCAGCACGGGCAGGACCACACGGCCCCCTGGGACCCGCTGTAGCTGGCAACGCTCGTCCGAGAGCCACTCCTCTTCCAGACATTCCCTGCGAGGCAAGGCATGGCCAGGCCCCTCACAGCCCCGCAGACCCTCCTGCTTCAGGGACCGTCCTGCCGGAGCAGCACAAGGCTCCCATTCCCCCTCGTTCCCACTGCCCCTCACCTGAGGCGCTAGGAGAACCTCTGCTCTGTGGGAAGCGCAAGGACACGGATGGGGACAGGGATGGGGACGTCCGTGGCTTCCATCCTGCCGAGCCCCAGGCGGTGTCAGGCTCGCCAGGGACTGTACCTCGGGGCCAGTGCCCGATACGGCATCTCTGAGGCGGAAGGGCTGCCCGGAGGCCGGCTCTCGGTGCCGGGGAAGCCCCGAAGCCTCAGCATCCCCATTCGGGGGTCCCGGGGAGTCTCGGCACCCCCACGCCGCTCCCACCTGTCTCGTGTTTCCCGCCGGAGCGCTTTCTAAGTGCGCCGTTGCCATGCTTGTTGCGGGCGCGGGCGGAAAAGGAAGGGGGGAGACGGTTGGCGCGCGGACCGGAAGCGGCGCGGGCGGCGCGATGGCGGGGCTGTCGGTGCGGGACCCTGCCGTGGATCGGTCCCTGCGCTCCGTGTTCGGTGAGGCTGTGGGAGTAGGACCTCGACCTGCAAAGGGAAAGGGGCAGGGGCAGGCGGGGGAAGGCGGGTTTCCCCCCCCCTCGCCGTCGGGGCCGGTACCCGCCGCGCTGACCGGCGGCACCGTCTGTCTCCGCAGTGGGGAACATCCCGTATGAGGCCACGGAGGAACAGCTGAAGGACATTTTCTCGGAGGTTGGGCCTGTGGTCAGCTTTAGGTGAGAGTGGCCTCAGGCGTCCCCCGGGTCCCCCTGCTCGGCACAGACCGAGCCCCGCGGGAACCGTGGAATCGTAAATCGTTAACGTTGGGAAAGGCCTCTAAAACCATCCAGCCCAACCGTTCCCTCAGCACTGCCAAGCCCACCGTGTCTCCAAGTGCCACATGCACACACATTTTGACCACTTCCAGGGATGGTGACTCCACTACTGCCTTGGGCTGCCTGTTCTAATGCTTAACAACTGCTTTGGTGAACAAACTTTGCCTAATATCCCATCTAAACCTCCCCGGGTCTCCCCCGAGGCTGTTTCCTCATGCAGAGCTTGAGGAAACACAATCCCAGCATCTGCAGGGGTTGTGAGGCTAGGCCAGCTGTGCTCAGGGCAGAGGGACTGAGTGGCTGTGCCAGGGTCACCTGGAGATGAAGCACAATGTCCTGAGCACAGCAGATGGATGTGGGCATGCAGTTCTGGGCTGGAGGAGCCGCCCTTCTGTGGCTGATAAGTGCTCAGGTCCTGGTCAGGTTCTGTGCTCCTCACTCCCATCCCTGTGCCTCTCAGAGGTGTTTTCCAGGCTTGGCACCAGACCCTGGAGAGCTCTCAGTTAAGGTTTTGGGAGTTCTGGGAGCAGCCAGTCCCGTCCTGGGCCTCGTGGAGTCATGGCAGGCACAGAGCTGGCACTGGTGGGCTTCCTGCACACCACAGCTTAGGGAACACCCATGCCAGGAGCCAGCAGGCCCTTTGGCTTTGGCATAGGCCCAACTGCTGTGTGCCTTGGTCTGGCTTGGGAGCCTTCCCTCTGCTCCCAGCACTTCAGACTCTAGCCCAGTATCCCCTCTGGAGCTGTGGGAGCTGTGGGCACAGTAGGATGCCCACACTGCCCTCAGCAGCAGCGTTGCTCTGCTCACCACGCAGGCTGGTGTATGACAGGGAGACAGGGAAGCCCAAGGGCTATGGCTTCTGTGAGTACCAGGACCAGGAGACGGCACTCAGCGCCATGCGCAACCTCAACGGGCGCGAGTTCAGCGGCAGGGCCCTGCGCGTCGACAACGCTGCCAGCGAGAAGAACAAGGAAGAGCTCAAGAGTGAGTCGGGCTTTCGGGGTCTCATGCTGGGCCCAGCCTCGGCAGCACTGCAGGGCGTGTCTCTGCCAGGCTGGCAGAGCTGACCTGCTCTGAGAGGTGTTGCGAGTTCCCCAGAGGGATGCATGGGCTCAGCTCTGCGTTTTTGCTCTCAGATGATCACAGAATCACAGAATTATTTAGGTTGGAAAAGGTTTCTAAAGGTCATGGTCCAACCTTTGACCAAACACCACTGCATCAACTAGACTGGAGCACTAAAAGCCACATTCAGTCTTTACTTAAATGCTTCCAGGAACAGTGACTCCACAACCTCCCTGAGCAGCCTGTTCTGAGGCCTAGTCACCCCCACTGTGAAGAAATTCCTCCTAACATCTTGGTTTTGCTGTCTCCTTTTCCCCCTGATGGGCTGGTGCTCCCCTCCTGATGAGCCTGTTACATGTGCTGTTCGTGTTGCAGTACGAAGTCACCAACTGTATTGCAGGCTTGGGCACAGGTGCACCCATCATAGAGTCACCCTATGGGGACCCTGTCAACCCAGAGGATGCCCCTGAGTCCATCAGCCGGGCAGTGGCCAGCCTGCCACCCGAGCAGATGTTTGAGCTGATGAAGCAGATGAAGGTGAGTACAGGAGGGCCATGCTCCCTGTGTGAGCACAGCTCCTCCCACCACTGCCTGCCCCCTCCCAGCCCCTGTCACATCTTGTCAGAGCTCTGATCAGTGCCTGTCTTCTCAGCTGTGTGTCCAGAACAGCCCCCAGGAAGCCAGGAACATGCTGCTCCAGAACCCACAGCTGGCTTATGCGCTGCTGCAGGCCCAGGTGGTCATGAGGATCGTTGACCCAGAGATCGTGCTGGTTTGTCCCTTGCTGCTCCTCCGGGGTTGGGAGGATATTGATGGAAGCCTTTGTGGAGTGGCAGTGGAAATGAACTCCTTTCTCTTTCTTCCTCCCCTAGAAAATTCTGCATCGCCAGACCAGCGTTCCTCCTCTGATCCCAGGCAACCAGCTGCCAGGGCCAGGGCCTGGGCCGGGGCCTGGGCCAGGGCCCAACGCGCAGCTGAACCTGCAGAACACCCCATCGTCCCAGCCACAGCCCATAGTAAGAGCCTGCACAACACATGAGCTGTGCAGGAGAAATGGGCAGTGCCAGCTCCAGGTCTCCCAGCTGGGCACATGCCCGGGTGTCAGGGTGTCCCTGAGATCCAATGTCTCTCCCGGGCAGGGCGGGATGCACGTCAACGGCGCTCCTCCTCTGATGCAGCCACCCGTGCAGGGGGGAGTGCCAGCCCCAGGACAGATGGCAGCCCCTGTGCAGGGCCCAGGCCCTGGCCCCATAGCTCCAGGAGGTGAGTCTGGGCTGAGCTGCCCTACCTGTGTGCACACAGGTCCTGCAGACACCCCCCTCTGCCTTCCCCCTAGCAAGAGGGCTCGGCCCTGTGAGAGCACACATAATCCTGTACTGTACATTGTGGTTGTGCTGCTGCCAGAGGTGGGCTGATAAGTTGGATTATCCCTGAGGGGGAACCAACACCAAGGGAATAAACCTCCAGATGCTCCCCCAGGAGCTGGGAGCAAGAAGGTATTTGGGGCCAAAGGAATGGGTTAGTCATCAGGGATGGCTGAGTAGGGGTCTGATATCTGCCTGTCCCCTCTCAGGTGGGATGCAGCCACAGGTTGGGATGCCGGGTGCAGGGCCCGTCCCCTTGGAGTGCGGACAAGGTAAAGCAGATGTGTGTAGTGTTGTGTGTAGTGTGAGCCTTGCTCCAGTGAGCAGTGCTGTGCCCCAGCTGTCTGCAGCCTGGCTGTGCCCAGGCCCGGAACTGTGCCTGGGTTTGTTCACTGAGGCACAAGGCTGTGGTAGCAGCTCCCTGGCTCCCAGGGCTCAGCCCATGCCCCGATTGACTCCCAGCTTGTTCTGCGCTGTGTTGTGCCCAGAGAGCTGCCTGTCCCCACCGAGGGGGATGTTCCTGTGTTTTCCATCTCTGCAAGTCTGTGTCTGTCCCTGTGCTTCTGCGGGCAGGCAGTGCTTGCTCTTCTCTGGTCCTTGTCCTGCTCCTTTGCTGCCTGGGTGCTGGGAAGCAGCTGGTGTGGCCACCGCGTCCTCCCGCACCGTGCCCAGCAGAGGGAGCTGGGTCTCCGTTTTGGCTTGAGGCTTGGCAGGGACTGGAGAGTGACGGCTGGGCTTTCCCTCCACAGGCACGGTTTGTACAGCCTAGTCCTGGGGCCCGATTCCTTATGGTTCACATGTTGCCATACGTAGGTTAGTACAACCCAGGTGTTCCTGTTCTCCCAGGAACAACACATGCAGATACCTGACACATTTGTTGCCTTGACTTCTATCCTAGGCCTTGTTTCAGCAACATGGCAAATCTAGTCTGAGATCCTTTGGCCTTAAGGGCAGCTGACTCTCATTTTCTTTGGGGTGGGCACTGTCTTCCTGAAAGCTACCTGATAGTTCTTGGCACCCAAAAGGTTTTGGAGAGCAGAAGCTGGGTGTGCATTATGGGGCCAGCGTGGCCCCATGGAATGCCATGTCTCTTGGCAGGATGTCTTCTCTCCCTGCTTCTCTCCCTGAGTGAGGGAAGGACTGTGCCCCGCTGGCTGTCCTGCCTGTGGTAACAAAGGCGGTGTTAACAGAAGAGATTGATAAAGCCAGACTTGCAACATTTTCTCTGTAGGTTTTCCTGGGGACTTCAGGGAGCGTGATCCTGCAGGCAGCACTGTCCCCAAGTTGGTCGGTGCCTGTGTGCATACACTATTTTACTTGTCTGCTCTTTCCCTCTTTTCCTGCTGCTTGCCTAGGGAACCTGCAGCTCTCGCCCATGGGACCTGCCAGGCCTGCATCTGTCGAACGCGTTCAAGGTATCCCAGCACCTGCCAGTTCCCTCTTCCCATGGAGCTTGTTGTGGAGTGTGCAGAGAGGAGCTCTCACCCTGCCGTTCTCAGGGCCAGGGACTGGCATGTCAGTCCTTGTAGCCTGACAGCAGTAAGAGGAGATGAAGGAGGCAGGATTTCCTCTAGGGCTACAGGAGAGAACAGGCTAGAACCATGCACAGAGCCTCCAATGGAAAAGGAGAGCCTGTTTGGATAGGGCTTTTGCCTAAGATCCAGCCTCCATTGACACTGTGCTTCCAGGAGCCTTCCAGATCTTGCTTTGCTCCTGGCCCCATGTCAGCAGGGTGTTGATACCCACGCTTGGTGGGATTGCCATGGGGGCACCCATGCTTGGCTTGGCCTCTGGTGCATAAGGAACCTGAGATAAAACCAGAGAAGAAAAAGAGAGGAATAAAATTGGCAGCCAGCGAAGGGGCTTTGGTGTGCTCCAGCCTCGTGTGTGGGGCCACATCCCCAGCAGACAGCACAGCTCAGGGGAACAGTGTGGCTGTCCCACACCTGGCCTGAGAGTGCTGGGCACAGTCTTGGCACAGCACTGGTCATGCAGATCCTCATGAGTTCTTGTGTGTCTCCCTGGCAGTGCCTATGCCAGACCCGAGGGCCCCTATGCAGCGTGGACCTCTACCTGCTAGTGGCCCGCCGCCCCGAGGCCTTTTGGGAGATGCTCCGAATGACCCTCGTGGAGGGACCCTGCTCTCAGTCACTGGAGAAGCGGAGCCCAGGTGAGGGGAGAGGGAAGGAGAGGAGCCCTTGGCACTGTCCCCTGGCCGAGGACAACCTCTCGCTGAGGACAGGGATGGCACCAGCCTTCTAGGAGTCACTGCTGCCTGGTCGGAGGCCTGTGTGCTGCCAACCATGGAAGCCAGCCCGTTTCCCTGGGAAAGGGATATCCCCGGGAAGATGGCAGCTGCCCTGTGGCATGGGGCCACCAGCACCCATCCCTGTGCCAACCTCACCCTCCTCCCGTGTCCAGCTTCGGGGGCAATCCCAGCGCTCTGCCCAGACTGTGCCAAGCCACTGTCTGATTCACACTCTCTCGTTTTTTCTCCTCCTGCTTTGCTCTCCTCGTCCCTCTGCATCAGAGATTACCTAGGGCCACCCCACCAGGGAGCCCCTATGCACCATATGCCTGGTCATGACAGCCGCGGCCCCCGCCATGAGATGAGGGGGGGACCCATGGGAGAACCCCGACCACTGATGGGAGAGCCACGGGGGCCCTTGATGGATGCTCGAGGTGAGAGAGAGGGCATGAAATACTGGGTGGCTTGGATTGTGCAGGCAAGAAGTCTGGGTGGAGCCGGCTGCCCCTACCCAAGGCATAGGAAGGGGGTTTGGGCAGTGAAATGACTGACTCCAGGCAAGGAGGGATAGTCCCAGGGTGCAAGGGACTTTCTGTAGGCATATCCCCTCTGCCCGCAGCCCTGCACCTCTTGGGTGCTTGCTGGCCCCCAGACAAAGGAGGCAGCAGGCTCACTCCCACATTTCCTGTAGCACTGCTTCCTTCAGGAGCTTACCTTATGTTTCCTCTGCAGTTGGAAGAGATCCCCGAGGGCTGGAGCCACGAGGGCTGGAGCCTCGTGGGCTGGAGCCTCGGGTGATGGAGGCGCGAGCACTGGAGCCGCGAGGCCTGGAGCCACGAGTGCTGGAAGTCAGGGCCATGGAGGCCAGGGTCCTGGAGCCTCGAGGGCCTGGACCCAACCCGCGTGGCCCAATGCCTGGTGGGATACAGGGTCCTGGGCCACTTAACATGGGAGCCAGTGGTCCACAGGCGCCCCGCCAGGTATACACGTCTGCTCAGCTGGTCGGGCACTGACAGCATCCTGTAGGCTGGGGCTGGGTGGGGGAGTCCCACAGAGCAGCAGCTCTGGGAAGCACCAGGCTTTGTCACTGCCTCTGAGGAGTCAGGGCATCTGTCCCATTTCCCCAGGCTCTGCCCATCAGCTGGGGACAGGACAAGATTCAGGCCTCTCTCCACCTCTTCCTGAGACACAGGAAGGAGCACAGGAGTTGGGAGAGGAGAGCACATAAAATACACTCTTTGTGCTTAGGTATCTTCAAGCAGTCCATGAGGGCATCCATCTGACCGTCTGCTTTACCTTCCTGGATTTGTATGGCTGAGTCCAGAGACCCCTCAGTCCTTAACTCCTCTTTTACTCCCCTAGGTTCCTAACATGGCTGGAGCAGGCATGCAGGGAGGAGGCATTCCTGGGGCAGGAGTCCAAGGAGCTGGTCAGCCTGGAGGCTTTAGCCCTGGACAGAGCCAGGTCACCCCCCAGGATCACGAGAAGGTGAGAGAACAAAAGGAAGAGACAGTAGGAGAAGCACTTCCTGTGTGCCTTTCTGTGGCGGGCTCAGCCCCTCCCTGGCTCTGGTATGCTGTGGCTGCTCTGGCAGGAAGAGCAGCCTGGTCTCTGACCCCTCTTTTCCCACAGGCAGCACTGATCATGCAGGTCCTGCAGCTGACAGCAGACCAGATCGCCATGCTGCCCCCAGAACAGCGGCAGAGCATCCTCATTCTGAAGGAGCAAATCCAGAAATCCACGGGGGCACCCTGACAGGTGATGTCCTTAACCTGGTCTCATGCTGTGCCTGCTCCCCTCCAGTAAAACAGAGCTGCCTAGGATTCTGTGCTGGGCTCACCTTCCTCCCCTTCTTTCTGGCAGGCACAAGATGGAGATGCCATGTGCCTGGATAGAGATGATGCTTCCTGGCAGCTGCTTCCCATTGCTACCTGAGCTGATAGTGCATTTTGGGAGAGGTTGTGTCACCCTCAAGAGGTTTTTCCCTCCAGTTCATCTTTTTTTTTTTTTTTTTTTTTTTTTTTTGTGTGTGTGTGTGTGTATATTTTATGGTGTTTGAAATAAAGTGGGAAGAGGGTTTGAGTAAACCCATGTCCCTGGCTGCCTTGTTTGGTCTCTCATGGAGGCCAGGATGGAAGTGTTGGGTTCTGGGAGCAGTGTAGCCTGGCTCCAGTCTTGTCCAAACCACTTGCTATCCTCCCTCCTTCCCATACCAGGGCAAGAACTAGTAATGGAATTTCTTGTGCTATGCTGTTTACAGGGGTATAGGGGGAAGGGCATGACAGAGAGCTTGGCTTCCTATCCCTGCTGGCAGGGCAGGAAGGGCTCCGGATCCGATTGCAGTATCACCATGCCAGCCTGCTCAGGGTTTCCCTCTTTGCATACACTGGAGCAGAACCTGGTGTGAGCTGCAGTGGGAGCTGAGCTGGGTGCTCTGGGGGTGCCAGGGTGGCAGCAAGCCCCTGCAGAGGAGTGTCTGACCCTGCACCCCAGAGGGTTTGCTATCGGCCAGCTCTTCTATTGCAGCCCTACAAGGGGGCAAAGCATGGGCCCCTTTGTACCTGCACAACTGAGTCATCATGGAGGCTTTCATTACAAAAAAAAGGAAGTTTAATTTATTCTTATACAAAAGACTACTTAGACCCTGAGGGGCACGTTTAGCCCCTGACACCTGTGTGGATGCCCTTGTCCTATCCCCATCCTGTGGTTCTGCCCAACCTGCTGGGCTCCACTGCTTCCTGCTGCTCCAGCAGCATCACAGAATGAGCCTCTGGTTTTCCAGTGAGGGGACTGGGTGGAGCTACAGCCCCACTTGCTCCATGAGGACCTGTAGTACACCAGGACAGGCAAGCAGCAGTCTTTAAACCTGGAATTTCTCATGGAGATGGAGTGCCTTGCTGTGTCTTGCCTGGCTTCAGTGCATGCACAGATGCTTATCCCTGGCCTTGCTTTGGAAAAGCCTTGAGGCAATACAGTCAGGGTCCCTGCCCGCTGGAGCGCCAGCCTTGCTGCCACTTAATTTTTCTTGTTGAAGTAGAATTTGACCTGCCTGGGATCCAGGCTGGAGTGTTGGTGACAGGACTTCTGCAGACTCTTTGCCAGGGCCTCCGGCCCACAGAGGAACACACCGACCACTGACCTGCAAACAGCACGGAGAGGTCAATGCCAGGCGGGCAACTCAGGGAAAAGTGATTCAAAAGCTTTTTGGGCTCCCTGCAGGAGGATAGCACACCTCTCCCAAAGCCAGCCCAGTGTTGAGTGCCAGGGTACAGGGGGTGCCTCCAACTCCAACATCCCGAATTCCCTGCTCAGCTCTCGCCTGAGGTGGGCTGCAGCCACTGTGTGAGAACTGACAGTGGTCAGATTTTAGGCTTCAGGCACTTGCTAAAAAGACAGGCGAGCGACTCATTCTGGCCTGGGAAAATCCTAAGGAGGAATCCAAACAATCCTTGGGAGGTGAAAAACAGTTAGCAGGTGGTGTTTTTCTAACTTGTTTACTGGCAAAGATGTTTACAAAGAGGTGTAGGCTCTAAATGACCAATCATATTCATTGTACCGAAGTACTGTATAAAAAGAGGGTTTTGAAGAATAAAGATCGCTCTCCTCTTGCTGTAATAAGCTGGGAGTCATGTTGTTAAGATCATGCCATCCTTAAAACAATAACAACATATGGTGGACCCCTGTTTGAGGCAGCTGTGACTGTTCATTGCAGCCTAGACTGAAGAATTGCCACCTGCTTGCCTCCGGAGAGGTAAGGGACATATCCTGGAGAAGTCTGGTCCCGTTGACCATGGGGAGGAACAACCCTGCCAAATAGAGTGGGTAGGAAGGCACCCAGTGAAGCTAGAGTCTGGATCCTAGGACAGGCCACTGCGACCGCTGAGCAGTGGTATTGGGGGTTGCTGGGCAGAGGTTCACGGACTGGGGAACCAGCCCTCTAGAGAGGACACATTGTGCATTCTGTGACAGGGCAGCTGGAATTATCCGCTGCCGACAACTTCTTGCGCTCCCCCCCCCCCCCGGCTCCTCCATTTTGATTCGCGGGGTCAAAGGAAACATCTGCAAGCCGCTCTCTGCCGGTGGGGATGGCACTCAGAGTGAGGCCAATCGGGCTCATCACTGCCAGCAGCGTTTGCTGTTGCTGCCTCCCCCCCGCCTCAGGACTTCCAGCTTGCCCGGATCTCTGGGGACACGGGAGTGGCCACCTTTGCCGTGTTTCAGTTTTCCCTCATAGAGCAGGCAGGCAAAGGACTCTGCTTGCCTTGGCAGCTCCTCCTCCTCCTTTCTTCACATCGTGGATAGCTATGCAGCGGTTCCTGCTTCATCAGCCACTGGGAATGGTCTGTACCGTAAGTCTAAAAGACGCCAGCCCGTCCCAGATACAGCTGGTCGGATTGGCGGACCCTGAGTGTGATGTAACGACTCTTTCTTTCTCTGTGTGGCCCAGCACCTGGCCTTTGGCTGTGGGACCTAAAAAGAACAGGGCATATGCCTTTATTAATATTCAGCTCTTTATTCAAGTGATCAGCTCATTATTGAAGTCATCAGCAGGATTGCAGAGTCGGATCGGAGTTTTCCACGCTGCTGCAGCCATCCGAAGGAGCAGGTGCTGTCCGAAGGAGCAGGTGCTGTCCCAGCTCATCATTCCACTGCAAGCAGTAGATGCTGAGTCCTTGTTCCCATAGGAACGGCTAGGAGTTCTCTCTGGTCAACCATCAGGAGGCAGGGCGGATGAGCAGTCTGCTGCAGGGAAACAGAGTCCGCCCTATACCCTCAGGGAAACCTTTCGAGAGTTCCCCATTCTCCGTCTCAGTCAGCTCAGCTGGCCGGTTCCCATTCCATTCAGGCTCCTCACTAGTCATGATGAATCTTCAAACCAGGCCAGGGGGTGCATCCACTCCCCCCTCAGCCAGGGCACTATCCAATTCTCCTCTGACGAATCCAGCTTCCTGTCCCAGGGTGCAGTTTCCCTAAAAAACCCTCCCAGGATCCACGGGGGCAGCCCTATCTGCATATACAAATGCATATGCATTTGTCCTGGTCGAAGCAGAGGTCGTTACAAAGAACAATAACCGGGCAATTAAGGCCAGAGCCGCTCCTTTTCACTTTTTAATGAGGTAGGAAAGTGTTACCAGGCAACTCCTCTTCAGGGCAGCTTCCCTCCCCACTCAAACTGGCTGGGGTGTGGGGGTTAAACAGGAAAAACCCCCTAGGACAGGGACAGCCCAGCTTTTTTTTTTTTTTACCGGGAAACTTGTTCATAACATAAAGACCAATCATACGAATTGTGCCTAAGTACGCTATAAATAGATGATTTAGAAGAATAAAGATTGCTCTCATTTTACCATCATATCGAGTCATGTCTTTATTTTTATGCCGTCCTAAAACCATAACGACATTGCCGCCTTCCCCCCCCCCCCCCCCGAAAGCGGCAAAGGGGGGCCACCGGCTCTCTGCTCAAGAGAGACGGCAGCGGGGCGGCGCCAGGCAAGGGCTGAGGATAGCTGAGCCCGCTCAGTTGTTCTTCCTGCCCCTCCGCCCCCCAACCACTTCTCATCTCAAGACAGCTTGTTCATGCTGTTAGAAGATACTTGTTTAAATCTTAAGGTATAGGTTTTCCTTTAGAGGGAGATGGGGGCCTCATTTGCCCGTTTTCTCCCACCCCTTCCTTTCTCCTTCTTAGAGCATCTCTAGTTAATAGAGTTGAAGTTTTAAATGCCTGTTTGTGAAGAAAAAGAAAAGCAAGCAACTTTTGTTGCATTTTCAGAGATAACACAATAATTAGTAATAATTCTATATTATAACTATCAGCTATAAGTTTTAAGTGTTATCTCAGCTTTCTAAGATACCTATTACTGATATATTGACTACATGATGTGAATTTACTGATATGATAAAGTTATTATTATCGTTTTATAGCTGGTTTCTTCTTCCCATATACTTTGCTATTTGTCTATAATTGCCTATAAGATACGTGTCACTCAAGGATTTTTTCCTTGTTTTCTACTTCTTATGCTATTTTCTAAATTATTTTTCAGATTTCCAGGAATGGTTATCTGAGCTTTGTTGAAAGCCTCCTCTGATCTAAAGATATTGTGATGCAACTCCAGCTTTGGTCATAGAACCACTCCAATGGTTTGTTGAGCATCCCTATCCTGACAGAATTTCAGAGTGTTATGAACAAGCTTCCCGGATGGGAGGGGCTGGGCTGCCCCTGTCCTGGCCCCGTGGAGGACGGTCCGGTCGCCCAGTCCCCCCTGGGGAAAGCGCAGAGCACGCATTGGCATGTTAAAAGAGCTCTGGGAGTGCAGCCCCCCTCCTCCCAATTTGTGCTTTAACCCAGCCTTTTGGAGGAATGGGGGTTTTTCCTGGTTGTAACCCCCACACCCTAGCAAGTTTGAAGACAGAGGGAAGCTGCCCCGAAGGGAAAGGCAGCATTCTTCTACCTCATTAAAATGTGAGAAGGAGCGGCTCTGGCCTTGATGGCCCAGCCATTGTTTGCTCTAACTACCTCTTCCAGCTGGGATACCTCTGCTTCGACCAGGACCAATGCATATGCATTTTTATATGCAAATAAAACCGACCCTGTGAATCCTGGGAGAGTTTTTTTGGAGAAACTGCACCCCAAGACAAGAAGCTAGATGCATCAGAGGAGAATTAGATAGTGCCCTGGCCGAGCAAGAAGTAGATGCACCCCCTGGCCTGGTTTGAAGATTCACCATAACCTATGAGGAGCTTAGATACTATGGGAACTGGCTAGCTGAATTGACTTAGGCAGAGAAGGGGAAACTCTCAAAGCTTTTCCCTGAGGGCAAAGAGCTGACTGCCACTGCTCTGCTTTCTGATAGTTGACCAGAGAGAACTCCCAGCTGTTTCTATGGGAACAAAGACTCAGCATCCACTGGGACGGCACTTGCTCCTTCGGATGGCTGCAGCAGTGTGGAAAACTCCGATCAGACTCTGCAATCCTGCTGATGACTTTAATAATGAGCTGATCACTTTAATAAAGAGCTGAATATTAATAAAGGCATATGCCCTGTTCTTTTCAAGAGGAGACCAGTTATTAGGGGTTCAATTAGTCTTTATCACAAGATTCTTAAGAACCTTATTTAAAATCTGTGTAGGGGATTCTCCTCCAGGCAGAACCTTGGCACTGGCCATGCCTGAGCTTTTTCTGGATGGGAATTGCCAGCAGGCCCAGATGTTTTTGCAGAAAACTATTACTTATGAGTTATTTGACTCAGCAATTTGACCTGTAAATATAATAGCTGAATTGATCTTTGAAGTGAATCTGAGACCCTTGCCCAGGAGAGATGTCCGGGTCTTCACTGGAAAGAAGCACTTCAGCTTTTGCAGTTTCTGGGCTGATCAAAAATAGACAACAGATACATTTGAACAATGTAACATTTATAGTAGAAATTTGGAAAATTAATTATCAAATCTGAATTTTGATTTACTACCAACAGTAAAGTCTGACAAATTTACTAACTTAGGAGAAGATATGCCTGTTTTATCATTAGCAGGTTCAAGCAGTCACATCACCCATCATCTTCAAGGAGTGAAAACAGACACATTGCATAACCTTTGTGGCTAGATCGACAGAAGAGTGACTGCAAAAGAGACAATCATTTGTCTGGAAAATTGTAGAGACAATTTGGCAGCACAAGTCCTGTGTCAGCTTCATGGTAATGTGTCTCTACTAATTTTCTTCAGTTGTTTTCTGTATCGGGATTCAAGAAGACACTCAGTGATGTCAAGGATCAGCACTTTTGGCTGATGGACTTTTCCCTGAGTTTCATTTATTTGGACTCTAAAGCAAGAATTGTTTATCCTGATTGTACCTCACGTAATCTCATGTGGCTTTGGTGTGCTGTGCAGTTACCAAGGGATGTGGTTTCTTTTTGTGGTGATTGGAATCAGGTCCGTCAAGCAAATCTCTCCACTGATATTTATATTCTCATCATTAATTCAGGTTACATCCTACAGGTATCATCAGCCAATGGGGTTGTGAACAATGGTCCGATCCTGCGCATCCTGCAATGGGTCTCTCTGCCCCATCAAAATATACAAGGTGCAAAACCGATACAGCTCACTGGTATTTTCACCACACTTCCTGCAACAGGAAAAAAGTGTAAGTGCAAATACACAGATTTCCAAAGCTCTGAAAGTGTTTTGGAGATTCAAGGTAGCTTGCAGCCCTTAGCAGAGTGGACCTTCTGCTCCTTTGGGAAATAGGTCATCTCATCAGCCTTCTCATCTGTAGCATGGCCATGGGCTGTCATTTTGGCCCTGACACACATCTTCACATGCTTTTACATAAAAAAAAAAAAAAAAAAAAAAAAAGAGGCACTCATGTTGTTTGAATTATTGGAAGATTTTCAGTGGAGCTTTGTTAACAGTGAACAGTACTCCTTTGCAAAATGTGCTGCAAATTTTCAGGGCAGATTGTTTATCATCTGCCCAGTCATAAATTGTTGAAATTATTAAAATCAACCAGTTTGTCATTGCAGGTGCTGATGCAAGGACCACCGTCTTTTACTGACAGTTCAGACAAAACCAGGAAAAGCCCTTGTTGCCTGGAAGGATGGATCTGATGGGCAAACACTAGGAAGTCATAAATCAGGCTTGGCCCACAAAATGATTGAATTGAGGGCTGTTGCCATGCCATTCCAACAATTTCTTCAGGTACCCCTGAATTTGGTCATTGAATCTGCTTGTGTAGCAGACATAACCAAATGTTTAGATTGCCCACTTCTGAAGGAGGTCAATTGTTGCCCTGATTTTTTCAGCCTTCTGATGTTTTCATAGTTTCTGAATTCTTTCTCACACGAGTGTTATAAATAGAAGTAATATTTATATTAATACAAGTATGTTTTTCATTCCTCTCTTGAGGAAGGGACAGTTTGATGTACTTTTGGTTTGGTCAATGTGGTTGGAGAGGTGGCAACCTTATCCTCCAATCCATGGTCTGGGTGAAAATACTATATATATTGGAGTCAGATAATAAAGGTCGGCTTTTTGCCCTGTGAACTGGACGAAGTTCGTGTCCTTCATTTCATGTCCTATTGCAACAGTCAATAAAGCAACTTTGTTTATATTATTGTCAACTTTGTGGTATGCAATTCAAGTCTAAATTAGGCGTGTTCTGTTAAAAAAGGGGGAATGCCTGGAGAAACTCCACACAGTCAACTGGAAAAGGTTTCTTATGCAATTGATCATTTTGCAGTGCCACAAAATGCAAACGATCTAAATGCAAACATTCTAAATTACCCTTTTTGTTGCAGCCATCAAGTGAGATGCACCTGCCTCGAGGGAAAGTCTTGGTGCGGGATCTAACCACTATAAGTGGGAGGACCCATGTGAGCTTATCGCTTGGGGTTGTGGGTACGCCTCCATTTCTACAGACACTGGGGTACAGTGGATGCCCGCAGGGTATGTTCACCCTGACTTGCAACACCAAAGCAGAGTGTCGCCGACAGGAAACATTCAAGTGATGATCAGGATGCCAATCGTCATTCAGATGGTTTTCATAGGAATGAGTATTCTATCTCTTTTTTTGTTCCTAGAGTAGTGAATGTCGACAAGTTAGACTGCCATTTCTTTGAGCAGACTAACGATATTTTCTTGCTGTATTAGAATTAGCAAACAAGCAAGACTTGATGCTGGTGCATGGATGTGATTGTGAAGAATTCAACAGCAGGTGCCAGAGAACTTCCCTGACCATTCTAAGTCAGTATCCAACTGAAGTTCTATTTAGTGATTGTTGGGTTACTAAAGGGACCTCTGGTGCTGTGTTTGTCTTCTTTCCTGCAAGGGCCCTGCAGAAGATTATGAACGCTGCCTTCCGCCTTAAATCAAAAGGGTAAGATGTGGGAATTGACAGTGGTCAGATTTTAGGCTTCAGGCACTGGCTAAGATGAGCGAGCGACTCTCTCATTCTGGCCTGGGATGTAGGTGATCAGGGATATGCGATCGGAAGATTTTGCGCTGTACGGGTAGATAGAGCCCCTCCCCCTCAAATAATCAATGCTGTTTAACCCCCTCAGTTACCTAGTGATGTAAGCAGACGGAAATGACATCCTAAACCTAAGCTATTTAACCCCATATCGCCTGCTAATAAACGCCATTCTGCCATCCACCACACTGGTGTTTGCAAGCTGATGGCCCGAGCGGCCTGGGGTTGGCCGCCGTGCTGTTCCTGAACCAGGTCGTCACGCCTCAGAGAAGGCAACAAGTGGTGCTGAAACCCGGAAATCACTCGGGTAACGGGAATTGCCTGGACTGGTGAACAGCAGCCGGAGCGGCGGGGCCAGCTCGGTGGGGAGGAGGCTCCCGGACCAGCGAGGAAGACCATGGAAGCTCTTGCGAAGGTCGTATCTCAGATTCATAGGCAATGGGGTATTGATTGTAAACCAAAGGACTTTAATCTCACCGTCGCGAGGCTTTTAGAAATTGGGGTCATTGACCAAACAGTGGACATACTCCACCCAGAAATATGGGATAGATGTACTAAGGCTTTAGCTGAGGAAACAATGTCCTCGGGATCGGGGAAAAACCTTAAAGCATGGGGAAAGGTCGTGCAGGCTTTGCAAAAGGCTCTCCAGGAGCAGGAGACCTGGAAAGCCGCACAAAACTGTCTGCTGGCCACACCGTGGTTGGGGGTGGGGGCGACCATGCAGACAGAGGATGAGATCGATTCTGCCGAGTGCAAAAACTCGCAAGTACAAGAGCTCCCCCCAGAGCCCCCAAGCGCAAGCCCGCCTGAAGAGGGACAAGCGCGGGCACGGTCATTTTGGGACAAGCTAGCGGAGGAAGCCAGAAATGCCGCCATCAGTTCAGAGAACAGGGGGACCAGGGGAGGACCCCCACCTTATTCAGCACAATATGGCGCTGAACTGCAGAGAAAGGGGAGAGGGCACACACGCAGCCGGCGAAGACAAAGAGGGTCTGTTAGATGTTGTAAACTCACGCGGGCGAGGGAAGGGGGAGAACACACACGCGGCCAGCGAGAACAAAGGAGGCCTGTTAGATGTTTCAAACGTGCGCGAATTGAGAGGGGAGGAGAGTCCAGCAGGGGGGCAGAAGGCCAACCACAGGGCTCACCTGAAAGCATACCCTTACAAGGCAAGAGCCTCCCCTAGCAGGAGGCGGGGCGAGCCCAGGGTTCCCCCTGGGAGCAGTCCACCCACAGGAGGAGTGGGCGGGGCCAGAGCCCAACAAAAAGGCACCGGAGCCCGGAAGTGCTGAGTCACTCCACATCCGACACTGACTGACAGAAGCAGCTCAAACAAGCTGTAAGAAACTGACACGGACTCCGAAAGAGAGGGAGCGTGTCGAGCGTGGTTTAAAGCAAAGTCAAAAAAAGCCTCAGCCTACACTGAGAGGGAATTAAAATATGAACTCACCCAGCTTACAGACTGAAGGAAAATCAAAATAGGGTGTGCGGACTGGGCCCCGTCAGCTAAGCTGGCATTCCTGGTCCAACTTGGGGGTCAAGGTGGGAACCAAAGGATTTATTAGCCGGTAAATCCCAAGGATGTGCAGGCAATTGTTAAAGCAATTGCAGACAAAGGTATTAACTCTGCCGTGGTCTCCACCCTCATTGAGGGCATTTTTGGAGGGGATGACATGCTCCCATTTGATATTAAACAAACCTGCAGACTGATTTTTGACGGGGCAGGGATGATTGTTTTTAAACAAGAACGGGAGGACAATTGCACAAAGCAGCTAGCTTTAGTGACAGGGGCGGATCACCCGCTGCATGGCTCCAGCCTGCAGTGGCTGATGGGCACGGACCCAGAAATGATCACGCCACAAGCTCAAGCCGAGAAATTACGGGCCCATGAAATTAAAGCAACTATTCGTGCCACCAGAGATGCTATTCGCACTGCTTCTAGGGTTATTGCCAGACCATCCCCATGGTCCACAATAAGGCAAGGCGAGGCCAAAAGCTTTACACAATTTGTAGACCGCCTCCAGGCAGCGGTTGATTCCTCAGCTTTGCCCCCGGAAGCAAAGGGCCCTGTTGTGGCAGAATGTCTGCGCCAACAATGTAATTCAGCCACCAAAGACATCCTATGGTCACTGCCAGCCGGGTCCAGTACTGCAAACATGATCAAGCATGTCGCAAAAGAAGAACAGCTAGCCCCAATCCAGGCAGCCGTTCACACCGCAATATCCAGTGTAATGGCATGCTTCAAGTGTGGTCAGGCAGCCCACTCTGTGGCGAATTGCCCCCAGGCAGGGCACCCGCCAGCAGTGGTCCCCCCGAACCAGACGCGTCAGAGGGGGCCATGCTGGGCATGCGGAAAAAAGGGACACTTTGCCAAAGAATGCAGATCTAAGCTTCAGGGAAACGGGAGGGGGAGGGAACAGCCGGGCCGCACACAGCTCCCTCCTGCTTGGAATGCGAAGTGGCCCAACTATGCCAATCCCCGATGGGGTGCGGAGCCCCCACACCCGCTGCCCCCCAGAGGAATGACCAATTTTGCAGCTCAACCAATAGCTCAAGCAGATCCGTCTACGCTCCAGGAGCACCAAGAACAATCCCTTGGGAGCGGAATCCCTGGGTGGCCTTGGCCATGAAGGTGGGTAAAAACCCACTGATAGTGTGGGGGGTTTGCTATCTCCACAACAGCTCTGACGACACTGCTATTAGTCTCCCCTTCTGGCTCGACACGGGATCGGACTTGAGTGTCATCCCAGAGACGTACTGGCCTCCACATTGGAAAACAGAGGAGGGCCCCATGGTGGGCGGAGTTGGGGGGTTGTCCCGAGCCTGCAAAAGCACCCAGTTGGTTCGGGATAAGGCTTTACACCAAAAGGGGACCGGAGAAACCCACCACCCTTTTCCCATATGTTATGTCAAAATGTCCACCCCTGTTGGGGAGAGATGCCCTAGCCCTACTGAATGTCAGAGTGACAAATTTATTCTAAGGCCCACTGCCGAGTACCTGCAATTCCCTATCAAACTAACATGGAAATCAACTGACCCAGTGTGGGTCGAGCAGTGGCCCTTGTCAAAGCCTCGAATGATTGCCCTCCTTGAGCTAATTAATCGTGAGCTGCAGTGGAACCATATAGAGCCCTCTACCAGTCCGTGGAACACCCCGGTTTTTGTAATACCCAAGCGGTCTGGCAAAGGCTTTCGCCTGTTGCACGACCTGTGGGAAGTGAACAAGAAGATCCAACCAATGGGTCCCATTCAAACTCTGTTGCCCATGAACTCAATGATACCATGGGGGCAACCCTGTGCTGTGCTTGACATTAAAGACTGTTTCTTTTCTATACCCCTGCATGATGAAGATAAAGAGAGGTTTGCCTTTTCCATTGTCTTCCCAAACAACCAATGGCCCAACCTGCGCTTCCAGTGGAGAGTTCTCCCCCAGGGAATGGTGAACTCAGCCACGATATGCCTGATCACAGTAGACTGAGCACTGGCGCCCATTTGGCGCAGCGACCCGGCCACAACCATCATCCAATACATGGATGACATCCTGATTGCTGCGCCATCAGTGAGCCAGGTAGACTGACTAGTGTCAGCAGTCTCAGAGACCCTGAAACCAAATGGATTTAAAATTGCGAGTGCTAAAATAAAGAAGGGACCGTGTGTAACCTTTTTGAGTGTAGGAATTACAAGTTCCTATGTAACCCCTCCCCAGGTAAAAATCTGCAGAGACATTAAAACACTCCATGACATGCAGCAGCTGGTGGGATCCCTGCAATGGCTTCGCAACATCATCCTGATCCCTCCCAAGGTCATGGACCCCCTAAATGACCTCTTGAAAGGGAAGAACTCATGGGAGCAGAAAACTCTAACACCAGAAGAGACAAGTTCGCTCGATTTTATCTAACAGCAGATGTCCGTGAGTACTCTCGCCAGGTGGAACCCAGGCATGCCACTTGATTTGTACGACCATTTCACGAAGAAGGGAGGAGTTGGAGCGCTCACCCAAGGGCCCCCTGCAGAAGCCCAGCCTATACAATGGGTAGTCTTGGGGAAACCGTCACGCACATTTTCCCCAGGGGTCGAGTGCCTTGGCAACCTCATCATGAAAGGCAGGAAACTTGCCTTAAGGCACTTGGGCACCGAACCCGCCACGATTTACCTGCCCTTCTGCAAACAGCTCTCCACGCAATCAACGACAGTTTCAGAGCATCTAGCCCTAGCCCTCGCCCTCGTCGGCTTTGGGGGGGAGGTCCGCTATGCAGCGAAACCCCCTTGGACTCAGCTGCTGGCGATTGTTGACATCGACCTCCCGCCGAAAATCATTGACCAATCCCAACCAGGACCAACGATCTTCACAGACACGTCCTCAGTGACCTCAACCACAGCAGCAGTGTGGCAGTCGGGAGAACAGTGGCAATGCATCAAAACAGTCGACCCTACGCTTTCAGTCCAGCAGCTCGAAGCAGCGGCCGTGGTCCTGGCGTGCGGTCTGTTCCCAGAAGAACACCTCAACATTGTAACCGACTCCATGTTTGTGGCCAAGCTTTGTCTAGCCATGTCAGGACCCGGCGTCGCGACGTCCATGGCAGCCATGATGCTTGAAGAAGCACTCTTTTCGCGAAAAGGCACCATATCCGTCATCCATGTCATCAGCCACAATCCGATCAAAGGATTCTGTCAAATTGGCAACGACAAAGCAGGCGCCGCAGCCAAGGGACTGTGGACACTGAGAGATGCCCGGCAGTTGCACGAATCGCTCCACATCAGGGCTAAAGCACTGGCAAAAAGGTGCGGGATCTCGACTGCTGATGCAAAACACGTTGTTGCTACGTGTCCTCACTGTCAGAAATCACCACTGTGGTCCAGCAGGGTCAACCCCAGGGGCCTCAAAGCCTCAGAAATATGGCAAACGGACTTCAAGCTTTATCAGCTGCTGAAACCCCGAGCATGGCTTGCAGTGACTGTGGACACATACAGCGGGGTGATCGTGGCCACGCAACATCTGAAAACTGACTCCAAAGCAACCATCCAGCACTGGTTGACAGCCATGGCGTGGCTCAGCATTCAGAAACAGATAAAAACAGACAACAGCCCATATTTTGTTTTGAAATTGAGCCAAGCGTTTGTTTCAAAGTGGGGTATCACCTTAGTGCATGGCATCCCGTATAACAGCACCGGGCAGACCATTGTTGAGCGAGCAAATCAGACCCTGAAAGCCAAGTTAGAAGTATTGGCAAAAACAGAGGGCTTTGCCAATTCCGTTCCCTCAGGAGACCAAGCACGTATACTAGCAACTGCTTTGCTAGCACTGAATCAACTCCCTAGGGGAGATGAAACAAACAGTCCTGTTCAAAAGCACTGGGCCACCCGAGCACTAGAGGAAGGACCACAGGTTGTAATTAAAAATGAGCTGGGCAAGTGGGAATGGGGCTGGAGACTGGTGCTCACAGGGCGGGGGTACGCAGCTGTCAAAAAAGAGGGCAGAATCAGGTGGTGTCCACTTAAGTCAATCAAGCCAGACCTGCAGGATGACACTAATGAAAACTGTGAGTTTCTGTTTGCAGGACATGCTCGTGGGGCACCCCCGTAACGTGTACACCCCTGTTCCAGAGGAAAGTGATGAACCACCAAGCCGCCCAACAGCACCCAAGAGTCCCGCACCGGTGAGACCCAGACATCAACGGTGTTTTTGTGTGATTTTGCTGTTGGGGCTTGTCGCCAGAGGGCGAGCCAGCCCAGACTATTACCCCCATCAGCCATTCAGGTGGGTCCTGCAACATCTTTCAGGTGACAAGGTGCTCAAAGAAATCACCACACCGAGCACCCCATCCTTTGTGTTCCACATCACCGACCTATTCCCAGGACGACCAAAAATAGACCGCAGTCACCCATTCCTCATGCACATGTACCTGTCCTACTGGTGCCCGGCCTCCAACCCGGGGGAAAGGTACTGCAACTACCCGGGGTGGGGGTACTGTGGGTACTGGGGCTGTGAAGCTATTGTTACAGATGCCAGACCATCAGGAGAGGGGTGGTGACTGCAGGAGCCCGATAAATTTTTACAGTTCACCTGGGCACCCACCGGCTGTAGAAAACCCCCTTTCCAAGGAGGATTCAATCGAAACTATTATAGAGAGCCTAAATTTTGAAAATGCACTGACTATAACATGACTGTTTTGCAGCCAGATCACCCTAGTTGGGCCACAGGCAGAACGTGGACAGTAGTCCTCAAAGCACCAAAAGAGTGGGTGAATGTGCGAATTATCAGGCTCCAATTGCCAACTCCTCGAGCGGTCGGACCCAATTTAGTTATTGAAGACGCACTGAAAGGGAAAACCACAACCCGCCCCAAAGCCTTGCCCACAAAGGTCACTGATATCCCAACCGGCCATGTGGATGCCCTCCAGATAGGCCGCTTAGCTGGGTCTGACTCGGACCCAATCTTTCGCATGCTAGAAGCTACCTTTTCATCTTTGAAGGAATCCAACCCGAACCTGATTCCTGCTGGCTTTGCTACGATGTTAAACCTCCCTTCTACGAAGGAGTTGCTTTAAACACCTCCTTCAGTTACTCCACAGCCGATGTCCCCCACCAGTGCAGGTGGGACACTCCTCGCAGAGGAATCACTCTAAGTCACGGGCCAGGGCAGATGCTTTGGAAATGCAACCCTAGCAAAGCAGAAAGGCAACATCTGCACACAAGTCGTCAAGCCTGACAAAAGGATCAATAAGTGGGTGATCCCATCCGCATCTGGGATGTGGGTTTGTCAGCGATCTGGGGTGAGTCCTTGTGTGTCCCTTGCCAAATTCAATGACTGATGATTTTTGTGTCCAATTTCTAATTGTTCCTAGGGTCCTGTACCACTCAGATGAAGAAGTGTACAGCCTTTTTGAAGAACCCAGCCGGCTCCGCAAAAGAGAAATAATAACAGGTGTAACTATTGCAATGCTGCTCGGCCTGGGAGCAGCTGGCACAGCCACAGGTGTCTCAGCCCTCGTGACCCGACACCAAGGACTTTCTCAGCTGCAAATGACCATCTATGAGGACTTGCAGGGGATCGAGAAATCCATCTCCTAGAGAAATCAGTTTCCTCGCTCTCAGAAGTTGTCTTGCAGAACAGGCGAGGACTGGACCTCTTGTTCATGCAACAAGGAGGCTTGTGTGCTGCCTTGAAAGAAGAATGCTGTTTTTATGCTGACCATACTGGAGTCGTAAGAGACTCGATGGCTGAAATGAGAGAAAGATTAGCCCAAAGAAAAAAGGAGAAAGAGGCCCAACAAGGATGGTTTGAGTCATGGTTCAACCAGTCACCATGGCTAACCACCCTGATTTCCACCCTGGTAGGGCCACTCGCCATGATACTCCTGACACTGATTCTTGGACCTTGTATACTAAACCAAGTAGTGTCATTTGTTAAAAGCCATTTAGAAAGAGCTAACATATTGCTGGTTGACAGCCAGCAATTGCTTTAATGTGCATCTATTAACTGCATGTTATACCACTTTTTTAAAAAAAAAAACTTGCTATGTAGATTCTAATAGTTTTGCATTTTATAGTTTTTTTAGTCAACCATACGGGTTTTTCTACTTTTGACTGCTGTACCAATTTTATACCTTTTGTACTTTTATATAGCATTTATACTTTATAGCCTTTTAGTTAATCATGGGAGGGGGGAGATGTAGGTGATCAGGGATATGCGATCGGAAGATTTTGCGCTGTACGGGTAGATAGAGCCCCTCCCCCTCAAATAATCAATGCTGTTTAACCCCCTCAGTTATCTAGTGATGTAAGCAGATGGAAATGACATCCTAAACCTAAGCTATTTAACCCCATATCTCCTGCTAATAAACGCCATTCTGCTGTCCACCACACTGGTGTTTGCAAGCTGATGGCCCGAGCGGCCTGGGGTTGGCCGCCGTGCTGTTCCTGAACCAGGTCGTCATGCCTCAGAGAAGGCAACACTGGGAAAATCCTAAGGAGGAATCCAAACAATCCTTGAGAGGTGAAAAACCATTAGCAGGTGGCGTTTTTCTAACTTGTTTACTGGCAAAGATGTTTACAAAGAGGTGTAGGCTCTAAATGACCAATCATATTCATTGTACCGAAGTACTTTATAAAAAGAGGGTTTTGAAGAATAAAGATTGCTCTCGCTGTAATAAGCTGGGAGTCATGTTATTATCATGCCATCCTTAATACAATAGTGATGCCTCAGCAACTGCTCTGGAGAGACACATTTTCTATCTCCTGTGCATAGTATCAACAGCATTTTCTACAGGGTGCCAGCTGGGTGACACAACCCTGCTTTGCATTTCAGCACTTGGATATTATCTAGCATGTCCTTCTTTTCCAGTTTCCAGAGAAGCTGACTCAGGAGTGTCAAGGTAGGCAAAATATTGTGCCTGGTTCCACCAGCACTGTCATGGTGCCTCAGCCTGGGCTGTGGCTGCATTGCTGAAAAGTAGCATGTGAGTTCTGCATTTCTGCAGCTCTTGATGTTGCTCACTCAGACACCCACTTCTGCCAGCACGGTCACCAGCATCTCTCTCTACAGCCTGGGTCCTTCTGAGCCTGAAGGATGGAGAGAGGGAGAGATGGAGGGAGGGAGCCTGCACTTGGCTGAGCTTTGCCAAAGCTGCTGACTGTATGCTGCCAGGAGGAAGAGATGTTTCAGCAATGCCTGTGGGAATACACCTCCCACCTCCTCATACTGATGTTGCTTTGCACAATTGGTTTCCTGATGCCTGTTATCACTACCAAAATTTAAATGTGTGGGCTGGAAGTTGAAGAGTAAGCCTACTGCTCTTTTGTGAAGAGCACTGCTTGGTCAGTGTTAGAAACACTGCCAAGTTCTCCTGTGTACAGGACATTGTTGCAGCATGTGTCAATATTACTGTTCTTTATGGGGGTGCGACACGTTCCCCTGGGGCCCTGTGTGTCCCAGGCAGTCACCGGCAGGTCAGTGTAAAGGATGCAAGATGGACCTAGCCTGCAGCTCAGAGATTTATTATAAAAGCATAACAAAAATTGCAACCTAACTTGAAAGAGCAGAGGCTAGGATCTAAAAATAGCTAAACCAAAAGTGAAAGAAAAAGTGTCTCCCCACGGCGGGGCAGAAGGTTTTAAGGGACTGCTTTTGGGGGACAGTGCAGGATAAGGATCCAATAGGGAGAGGGGAACAAGGCGGGGATTACAATACTGAAACCAATAAGGGAACACAGCAGGAGGGAAGCAATCTAAACAACTAATAAGGCATCGAAGACTGGGAGATTGATAGGGAACAGTCTGGAAGAGAAGGCAGGGTTAGGAAAGGATTGACAGCTATAGGGAAAAAGGAGGGGGGGAGGGGTAAAACTTAGGACTGAATTATTAGCATAGGGGACAACAAAACAACCCATTTAACATAAAAACATAGCACAACAGGACACCATCAGTCTATCCAGGCAGCAGGAAGACTTGGAGCAGAGCATGTAAGATGGCTCCATGTGCTGAGGCTGTCAGCCCATCTAGTTCCATCCATGGCCCTGCTGTGCTTTCTCCAATGTCGTTAAATTTCACTTTCTGCACACTGTCTGGGCTTAGCCAGACACTACACTTTATGTTATAGCCCCTCCTGGCTCCACTCTACCCCAGAAGAGGATGGGGAGGGTGATGTTGACTCTGAAATCTCCTCTGAGAGCCCTTGAATTGCCCCACACTCATGGGCAGGAGGTTTTCCACACCAAGCTGTTGTTGAGATGTGCAGGCATCTCTGCTGCTTCACATCCACTGTTATGTTTTATTAATAAAACCTAAATGGTGTGTTTTCCCCATATACATTAGTGTTTCAAGGGGAGTGGGAACCATTGTGGATTTCATAACTGTTTCCAGGATTCTGATGGAGACACCCTTTGGGAATCACCCTTCCTAGCACCTGCAATGAGGATGCCCCATTGTCCTAGGTTATAATGTAAGATGTGCCCAAAGTATGTATTCTATCACCATCTTCAGGAGCTGTTAAAACTAGGTGGGGCAGTGTTTCCCTTGCCCCCTCCCGCTGGACTATCTTCTGTTAATGGGCCATCAAGGCCTTGCCCCATGACTCATAGGTAACTCCCTCTGGGAGCTATCTCTGTTTAATGGGCAAAGACCCACTGCATTGTTGTATTTCTCTGGGGAATGTTTCCCCCCCCCAGAGACCCCTGGAGCCTGTAACCATGTAGTTTAACCCTTCCTCCCTTTCTTGACCCTATTGGCTGGGTCCAACTATCTCTTCCTTAGCAGGAGCCTAGATAAGGCCCTGTTCTTCCTCATTTTTTCTCTTTCTCCCCTGGAAACCTTTGAGAATAAACATCTTGGACTCCATCTGGGGGTTAGAGCCTCTTTTGGAATCTTTTGCCTTGTCCCTAAAATATTCCTCCAAAGCCCTCTAGGATCTGAGCTAGCCTAGGAACTCCAGGGGGCTGCAGGGGGAAAAATTTCACTGCATGACTCATAGAATGATATCATTCAATTGTGAGATGCTCTGCCCAGGGGGAGGAGCCAAGCATTCCCACCTGGATATAATCTGGGATTTGGGACAACAGAGGAGGCCTTACCCACTGGATTCCCAGAGGACAAGAGCTACCACAACTTTCTAAAGGATCACTGCTTCGACAAGACCGCTTCATCTGGACTGCTACCACCACCCTAACTAACAGGGTGTCAGGTTGTATTCTGACTCTTTCAGTGGTTTTTTGTGCTATTGCTTTTATTTTATTTTATTTTATTTTATTTTATTTTATTTTATTTTATTTTATTTTATTTTATTTTATTTTATTTTATTTTATTTTATTTTATTTTAATGTTTTTTCTCTCACCTTTTAAATTGTATTTCTGACTTGGAGTCTCTCACTGGTTTTGCTTTCAAACCAGCACACCCATGCTCTGAGGGGCAGGACAGGGAAGGTGAGCCTGGTCCTGGGGTGCTCTGTACATGAGGAAACTGTGAGGTGACAAAACCCATCAGCAAACAGACCTGACAAAAGAAAATAACTTAAACAAGAGACAGAGAATTGTGATGTGTGAAAAACATGGCAGCTCTCTGTTCTTCACTAATCCAAATTTATAGAAGACAGAGCCAGCAAGTGTTTTTTGAGAGCATCTCAGACATTGGAATTTGAACACTGATTTAGGGCAGTAAACGGAATTAATTGCAAGTGATCCAGGTTAATGGGTGTTTCACAAGGCAAATGGAATGGATCGCATTCTGTGAGGTGCCTGCAGGTGATTCTCATTCCCCACCAACTCATCTATAAATCCCATCACTTGTCCTGGGGCATATAAACAGCCAGAAAAAGGGCAGGAGATTCCTGGGTGTCTTGGTTTGAAAGACAGGTGTCTGCTAGGGAGGGGCAGGGCCCCCCTTGGGATGGAGAATTCAAATCCCCTCCCTCCAAATTATTATAATTTAGAAAATTAAAGGGGCTTTCAGGCAGAGATATGGGGATAGGAATAACAGTCCTTCACCAGTGTGAGACACTAATTTTGAAGCTTTGAGAAAATCTAAGGTTACAGTTAACAATAGATGTTGCTAATTTAGCTGAAATTAATAGATAAGCTTTGCTGAAATCAGTTCAAAGTTAGAGGATGGTTAAAAGAAACCAGATTTAAGATAAGCTACCCCGGATTTAATAACTCATTGCTTGTCAAACAGAGAAACTAATCAATACAACACCAGACCTCCTGTTTCCAGAAACCCACTGAAATAGTCCTGGAAAACAGGAAACAGGGAGTCCTACCATCCATCAATCACATCTGCATTGGAAAGCTTGAAAGTTTAGAATGAGGAAGACTCGTTTTACTTCCTCCTTTTGGTGACCACTCCTCACAAAAGGATCACCGACCCATTTCAGGGAATAAACTACGCATGCTTAATAGCCTTTTTGTCAATTAGCATACGAAGCGGAGAAGAGGAAGTGACAGGGGTATGAATATGCATTTGTATTTTGTGTATTCAACATTTTTGTAAATAAAAGGCTCTGTAATTACCTGTGATCTTTGCAGTGCGCATTGGGGAGCTACCCCACGCGCTGCCCGGCGTTGCAATAAGCATACACTTTCTAACTTTAACTGTTAGAGAGTTTTTTGTCTGTCACAGTCGGATATTGATATTAGATCAATATTCATATTTTATTAAATCAAGTGTGTCTAACAAGGCAAATAAACAATAACAACTACAGCATTAATAATAAACAGAACCAAGAACCTCGAGGGGCTTTGGTTTCACAAAGCCCAGGGCAGTCTGATCTCTTGGGACTCCGAGAGCACCAAGCTGGAACGGTGGAAAATCCTGGGCTGGTGGATGAGGTGCATCAGAAGCTCTGTCGGTGGTAGCTGGAGCAGGACAGTGCAGAGCCACAGAGTGGTAGGAAGCCTCCAAGCAGTGCCGAGGAAATGGCGGTGGCGGGATAGGGCCGGCCCAGCAGGGCAGGAGGAGGCGAGCTCAGGGTTCCGGCGCACACAAGCAGATGATGGTCGATTTTCCAAGATCGGACGGGGGAGTAACGGCGAACTCCTGCAGCAAGCAGCAGCCTGGCCATTCTCTCTCCAATGCCGAGAGCGAGAGAGCGAAGCTGCCCCCAACCCTGTCCTTTACCTGCCCCCAAAACGTTATCTCCCTTTTAAGGGAAACTCCCAGATACCCAAAAACAATAGATGTAGCCCGGTGCTGCCATCTCCTTTGACCACTTCTTTTGTTTTAGACAAGTACCCGGTAGTTAGTTTCCTAGCAACTAATGGGAAAAAATTCTGTAAGTGAAAAAGAAACAAATCTAACCACCAACACTGGGGTACAGAGCTTGGGGTTTGGGCTGGTGAGGGGCTTTCACATTGAGCTCTCTCCTCTCTGCTTTGTGATGAAGGTAAAAAATTTAATTAAAATAAATTTCTTACCCCACCACAGCAGTGACTGTGGGGGAAAGGGGAGCAGCTCCTGCTCCTTGGCTTTGCTGTGCCTTGGGAGGCACTGCTAAGGTGTGGGGCTCTTTCCAGTGTTACACTGTTGTCTGAAAGCTGCTTATAGTGTGTACAGACTTAAATAAAATTGTATAGAAAAGGTAAGTGGATTTTAAACCTTGGAATGGGTGTTAGGGTTGATAAAAGTCTGGAGTGGGTGGTTTTTTGAACTTGAGAAGCTGGTTGCTATTGAAATGTATGTTGCAATGTAATTCGTGCTAAATACTAAAACTACAGCATCTTCTACCAAACCTGAGTGATGGAAGAAACTATACGCACTGTGGAATTGCATTTTATTGAAATGGTTTGCTCTGGCTCACCCCTTGAAGTGTATGGTTTATCCCAAATCTGTACCCTCCCCTGCAGTATCGTTTATCTGTAACCCTATTAGCTAGAGAATCTACCCGCACCCACTTTGAATCCCTCTATTAAAGGTGCAAGCAGAGTAGGCTCGCTCTCTTTGCCCTAGAGGTGTGGAAAATAGGGTTATTTAATTCATGTTCTATAAATAATTATAGACTGGAAACTGTAATATGTTGTATAAGGGTATGTGTGTCTGCTCAACCCGCACGTTTCACGGACTTCTGTAAAGCACCTCTCCTGATCTCCCTGGTCCAAAAATAGAAGGTGAGAACACAAGGCACTGATGAGAGAATGAACACGGACCAACCTACCCCTGCCTATGTGCAGCGAAAATTACCAGGACTTACACCAGTCGAATGCTACGTGCAAGAGGCAAAGCAGGGACTCCCACTGATCAAATGCTATGTACAGAGGAATCATCACACACTTCTACGACGGTTCAATTACTCAAAGCAAGGACTAACTCTGGACATTAGCATTTGAATGGGCCAGGGGACCCTTTCGGGATTTAGTATAAACAAACTTAATGGCCGGTGCTTAGTGGAAACAATGGGAGAAAGGCTGCCGAGGGTGAAATTAAGGGTATTTAAGTTAAGCCTCTAGGTGGGCAAGGTGTGAACCCAGCTAGAGACTCCGACTGCCAGGGTCTTTGTCTCTGGGTCACCCTTGGCTCATTTTTCCCGGGAGAAATTCTGTCAAGTAAGTGTCGCTGTTTGTGGGGTTTTGTTTTTTTTTTATTACTTAAAATTCTGTAATTTGATTCCAAATTTTGTGATTTGAATTTTAATAAACCAAATTATTGAATTTGGTAATAAATTGTCCTGGCATTTATAACAGAGGCCTCCAGAGGCTCTGCTCCTCTCCCCTTTCCCCCCTCCTTCCCCCTCTCCCTCAGTGACCATGCTGCTTTCCTGGGGTCGAACTCCAAATAAATCCTCATCTCATCAGCACCTCACCAGCTGTCTAGAGTCTCCTTGCCTGCCTGTATGCAAATACCAAAGAACCTAGAGCCCGGGGGGCTCCCGGGGAACCCTCCCCAGGGACCCCCCCAAAATCTAAATTACAACAACGCACCAAGTGATTCAGATACCAGAGACAATAGCTGTCTCCAGAAATGTGTATTACAAGAGGATTATTCGTCTAGCAAAACCCCTGTGATATGCATTCAATATGCATCCACGATAAGATAATATTCGTCGCCAGAAGCAGTGTATTGCTGTAGTGTGTTAATGAGTTCTTTATATTTTATAAGTTTTTCTAAGTTCTTTGTAAGATGGTTTGGTCCCTGTACCCCCCATTTTGTCTTCCTGTTAGTTGCCCCCAGTAACTTTTAGGTGTCAATCCTTTCTCCCCTCCTCCCTGGAGCCTGCCTGTCATCTCAGAGCCCAGCCTCAGAGCTAGAAATTTCTGTGAGGGGCCTCGAGTGATAGGCTAGGTTCAGGCAAAATTCCCTCCCCTCCCTTATCTGTGATCCTTGTTTGTGTCAGTCACCTTCCTAGCCTCTCCTGTATTGAACCCAATTGGTTGTACCCTCCTCACCACCCTCTGTACCTCCCCCCCAATAAAAGGGGGTCTGAAAAGCCAAAATTGTACCGGTCAGAGCAGTCCTTGGCAGGTGGGGAGGCCCTGCCCGACCCCTCAAATAATCCCCCTTGGATTTACTCAACCGGCTCCTCCCTTCATTCTCCGCCATCGTCTGCCCCTTGACACCTGTGCCTCGAAGTCTCATCAGCGCCAAAAACCCACTGGATCCGCTTGGCTTGCGCTGCTCGCCAGCCGTACCTGCTGCTTGCCATGGTGCCTGAGCTAGCCTGGACTGTGTTCTGAAAGGCACTGCGACATATTCCAAAAGATTTTCATGTGAATTATTCACTCAGTCCAGGGAACACTTTCATCATATGCGGCAGAAAGAAAGAAAAACTACATTAATATGTTAAAAAGGATAAGACCAACCCCGGTATTCCACAAAGCCTAAAACATGTATAAAAAGGACCCTGTAAAAGTGGTATTTGGTGAACTACAGGGGTATGGAGCTGCAGAGTCCAGACCCAGTTCACCCAGAGCCAATCGCCTGGCTCAGCACTGTTTTGCTTGTGGCTTTTTCCATAATTTATACTTTGGGGTTTTAATAAATTCTCTTTAATTATTAAATTTGCCTATTCATTGATAACACTATGTACACTTTCTCCTGCTTGCAGGTTCTACCCTCTGACTAACTTGGGTGGGCTGGGTGTCAGCATGCTCCTGTGGAAGTTTCCTAGCTGAAAAAGTGAGCGTTTTGAAATGGCTCAACTTTTTTGAGATGAGCACACCAGAGTCCAGGTAATTTTTAAGAGATCATTCAAAATATTGCAATATATGTGATAACAGGCAGCTCTCAACATGTTGAATAATGAGTAACCATGCACAGAGTTTATTTAGGAGGTTTTGTTATCTCTTATAGACCCTCTGTTGCGTTACACTAAAAATGAGATCTGGAGTGTTTGCTGTCATTTATGCTGAAAAAATGTTAGAAAAAACAAGGCTGAATTTGTTGAGAGTAACTCCCTAAGCTTATTTTGATTGTCATGAAAGAGGCTATTAAGACTGTACAAAAGGAGAAGACAAAGGACTGAAAAATGAGAAATAATGAAAACTTTCCCTTTCTAAGTTAAATGAGCCTTATTGGAGATGTTGCTGGAAGAAGGATATAATCAAATTTATTTAGATGTGTTCGTCTTGGGCACCAGGAAATATGCTGAAGTCTGAGGTATATAGATTTGTCACATCATGTACCAAATATATTTGCTGGGTTTTCCTCCTTTGAGAAAGAAAAACCCTTTTTCAAAAGGGGCATTTTTTAAACTAAAATTGATGTTCTCTTTCATAAATTATCACTCTGTAAGTTGCTGCATAATTGAATAGGTTATTTTACACTATAAGGAGAAAGTGCCTCTTGAGAAAGACTAACAGTGTATTAATTAGAAGGACTTTTGCTACAGGATGTCTCTGGACATGAGATTAAGAGCCAATTTATTAACCAAAGTTTTTCATTTGAAACTCAGCTGTCGCAATCAGAGCTCAGGCCTTGTTTGTGAGAGAACTTTCACCTTCTTAAACTGCACTTATATTTCAATGCAGCTGAGTTTAGCAAGACTGTACTCCAAATACTTTATCTGGTAGCATAAATCTTGCTTGCTACCCAAGCTCTTATCTGATTAGGCCTTAGTCCCCCTTCCATGCATAGTGCAGTGTGGGATCGCATTTTATGGAAATGGTTTGCTCTGGTTCACCCCTGGAAAATGTATGGTTTATCCCAAGTCTGTACCCTCCCTGCAGTATCCTGTATCTGTAACCTGATTGACTGGAGAATGTTACCGCGCCCATTGGAACCTCTGTGATAAGAATGCTAACGCAAGGGGTCTTGCCCTCTTTGCCCCTCTTCCCCTGGAGGCCTCCAGATGCTCCCCATCCCCCTTCCCCTTCCCCCCTTCTCTTCCCCTCTCCCTCAGTGAATAAACCCTCACCTCATCAGCACCCCACCGGCATCTGAGTCTCTTTGCCTGCCAGCACAGGAACAACCATGACCCTAGGACCCAGGGGTCTCCCGAGGGGCACTCCCCGGGGACCCACCAAAAATTAAACAACAACAAATGGCAGCCAACATGGGGCAGACTGTTGCCCTGGTTTTTGAGATTTTTTAAAGCCTTCTACTTGCTTGTAAGATGGCGTCAGTTCTTTAGCTACTGTTGCAATATTAAGGGTCAGTCTTTCACTTTCTCATGCTTTGGAACATAAACAACCTTTCTTGTTTTTGTTCACTGTCCTTTGCTTACATATTTCCAGCCTGAACACAATGTTGGTTGACAGCTGGCATGGCCAGTGGGGTGAAGGGGTAGTAACCCCAAGAGCCAATGTGCTTCCAGACCCACAAAATTATAAAAGGAAAGAAATAAACAGGCTGGCGCTCTTTTTCTCGGTGGGGAGCAGCTTTCACTGAAGACCTCTGCCTCTGTGTGGTTGATTATTGCGTTCCGGGCAACAGCTGGTGACCCCGTCTGTGTGAGAAGACGTTTGGTGAGATCCTTCCTTTCCCTCCCTCCCTGTTGTGCGGTGGTTTTTTTTTAGACAAATTGCTTTGCGCTACACCGGTGCCAGTGTCTACTCCCGTGCTAGTATGCAGGAGTCCGAGGCGTTGGGGTTTTGGGTGGACTTGTTGGAGCGAAAACACTCTCGGGTGTCTCGGCAGGAGTTTCAGCGTTTGTACGAGTGGGGCAGAGGGCGTGGGTTCTTTCCCACGCCTGATGAGGCTCTCCGTCGGGAGGCGTGGTCCCTCCTGGGAGAGTGCCTCATGGAAGCGGTCGACACGGAATATGACGTGGAAGTAGCACGCCTTTTGGTGAAATGGAAGCTGTTTGTGGAGGCTGCGTTCAGGTCAGCCCCTCCCAGCTCGCAGAGCTCGCGGGCTGTTTCCCCCATCCCGAAATGGGGCAGGGAGATGGGGGACGGCGAGGTCATTCTGTCAGACCCAGAAGTATTGTCTGAGCCCGGACTTCAGCTCCCAAGGGAGGAAATCTCAACCCCTCCCTCTCTGGTCGCTTCGCCGGGGGGTCTTTCTCCCCCAGGCTCCGGTGTGGGTCTCCGGGGGGCAGGGCGCGCCCCGGGCCCCTCCGAGCTGCTCGGGCAGCAGGGGGGCGGGGCCCGGGCGGGTCCCGTCTGTGCCTGCGCCGGGGACAGTGGAGCCCCTCCTCCATGCCTTTCCGGCGCTGGAGGGGGACGGCGACCCGGGAGCGCGGCCCCCAGCGCTCTTTGACCAGGATTCAGTCACGGTGTGGTGTCCATGCTGTGGCACGCCCATTGCGTGCCCGGTGAAGCCGGCTGGAGCGGCACAGCCCGCTCCAGCGTCCGGGCTCGTCCCGGGGGGTGGTGCGCTGGCCACTTCTCCGCCCGCCCCGCCTGCTGAGGGCGCGCGGGGCGTGGACGCCCCCGGAGGCGGGGCCCCGGTCGGTTTTTCGCTGGACCCCGCCCCGGCGGGTGGGCGCACAGCCCCGCTCCGCGCAGGGACGGCTGTGCCTGCTGTGGGTGTCCGCCCTGCCGCTGGGACCCTTCTGGGGGCGGTCCCAGGCCCTCCTCTGCCCAAGCCAGCTGTGGCAACGGCCGGCTCCACCGGGTTGCTGGCGGCAGGTGGGACGGCCCCGGCGGCGGCTGAGCTGCTGCTGCCGTCTCCACCCGAATCGATCCTGGGCGGTCAGTCTTTGCCGGGATGCGTGCGTGCCGCGGATCCTTTTGAGCGGTCCCCGGCGGCCGGTGCCGCGGCGCTGCAGGCGGGCTCCAGCCCCGCGGGGGCTGGGGCGGCCCCGGCGTTAGCGGCTGAGCCCGCTCCCCCTCCCTTTCCCGCTGCGAGCGCCGCGCCGGCTGCGGACGCCGGGGTGTTTAAATTCAGCTCCAGCGGGGACACGGCCGGGATGCGGCCGGTCTTTGATAGGAGTAAAGGGCCCCGCACTGTTGGTTCTTCCTCCACAGCCTGGTGGACACTCCCCCCCTGTCAGGTGGCAGTACGCCCGAGAGACCGCGAGCGGTTTTGGGGGGAAGTGAGAGCTAAGTCCGAACGAGTGGGTGATTGTGCTGGTGCGCAAGACTCATTGGGGGTTGAAGATGTGTACTCCAGCCCTGTTGGTATTGCTGCTGCTGCTGCTGCTGGACCTGCAGCGTCGGGTGTTCAGCCAGTACCTAGCCGAGTGCCTGCCTCTAACCCTGTGGGACCCACAGGGCAGGATGTGGCAGGTTCTGCTGCTTCATCCGGGGGTCTTCAGGCCTTCCCTGTCCTTCAGGGTGTTACTCATAACACCCATCAACCCTTGGCTTGGCAGGCCTTGGCAGAGCTGCGTGATGCAGTCAGGAAGTATGGTCTGGGGTTGGCCGAGGTGATGCAGATCCTCCGGTTTTTCAACGCAAATCTTTTAATACCATTTGACATAAGAACCATAGCTCGGACCCTCTTTCCACCAGTTGAGTATGACTGCTTTGAGGACATGTGGACTCAGCTGGCAGCCAGAGCAGTGCAACAGAACGCGACACTGGATCCGGCCGATCCTAGGCGTGCAGTTAATACTGATATGCTACTGGGAACAGGCAATTATGCCAGGGCCGATGGGCAAGTTGGTTTTCAGCCCTTGGTCCAGGAGCAGTGCCAGGAAACAGGCATGGCAGCCCTGGTCCAGACAATACAGATGACTGCGCCACTAGAGTCCTTTGCAAACATTGTCTAGGGAGCTGATGAGCCTTTTCTCCGCTTTGCGGGAAGGCTGACTGCTGCTGTTGAAAAGCAGGTGAGTGATCCTGTGGCTAGGAACATCGTGCTTCGGTCGCTTGCTCGAAGCAACTGCAATGCTGTGTGCAGGGGGATCATTGAAGCGCTTCCTGGGGATCCACCGGTGTCACGGATGGTTTAGGCCTGTGCGAGGGTGACCCCTCCCAGCCACAAGATGGCTGCTGTGGCTGCAGCCATGCAGCCGACTGCAGCTGCTGCACAGCCCGCTTGGATCACTCCCCACGGTGTGCAGCGGCAGCAAAGGGGTGTTTGGGCCAGGAGGAAACAGGGCAGAAAGGCGCAGAAGCCTACGGCTGTCTTGTTCCTTTGTGCACGATGTGGAAGGCCGAATCACGCTGCGGACACGTGTAAGGCAACAGTGCACGTGAGTGGTCATTCGTTGATTGGTTCGGGAAACGCGACACGGAGCGCGAAGGTGAGGCGCGTGCCGACACAAATGCCTCAGCCTCAGCCCGAACCAATGGAGATCTGCTCGGCAGGCTTGCAGCCAGCACCCGCGGTTCAGCAGGAGTTGATGTCTGCACAGCCGAGTCTGTCGTAATTGGTTCGGACAAAATACACAAGGTTCCCCTGGATGCCTTTGGTCCATTGGGTGATGGCATGAGTGCCTTCCTGATGGGGAGGTCCAGTGCCACCATTCAGGGTATCATTGTGCACCTGGGGCTGATCGATGCCGATTTTTCCGGGCAGATTCACGCGATGGTCTCCACACCTACCCCCCCCTCTGACTATCCCAAAAGGCACACGAATTGCTCAACTTGTTCCTTTTAAGTCTTCTGTTTCCAGGACGGAGGACCGGTCACGAGGTGACGGTGGTTTCGGCTCTACTGGGCCACCTCAAGTGCACTGGACTGTTGCCCTGACCAAAGACCATCCTGAGATGGTGTGTACTGTGTCCATGGCTGGTGCAACGCCGCCGGAGATTCAACTTCGCGGCCTCCTGGACCCCGGGGCCGATGTTACGATTCTCTCCCTGGCGGCTTGGCCCCCACAGTGGCCTTTGAGCCTGGTGCAGACACCTGTGACGGGCATAGGAGGAACGACACAAAGCTACGTGAGCCAGAATCCCGTTATCGTTACCAACCCGGAGGGACAGACGGCCATGATTTGGCCTCATGTTATGAACACTCCTAGGAACCTCTGGGGGAGGGATGTTTTGGCCGCGTGGGGGGTGCGACTCAGCACGGATTTTTAATGGGGGCCACTGTGACGAAGGGCACAGAGTGTCCCACGCCTCCTTTACGGTGGCTGGTGGACAAACCCATCTGGGAGAATCAGTGGCCCCTCTCTCATGACAAGCTAGTCGCCCTTCGTGAACTTGTTCAGGAGCAGTTGGACCAGGGGCATCTGGAGCCATCTACCAGTCCCTGGAACACTCCTGTATTTTGCATTAAGAAGAAGTCTGGGAAATGGAGGTTGCTACAAGACCTCCGAAAAATCAATGCCGTGATGGAAGGCATGGGGACATTACAGGCGGGCATGCCATCGCCTACCATGCTTCCCGCGGACTGGCCGGTCCTCATTGTGGATCTGAAGGACTGTTTTTTTACGATCCCTCTGCATCCCAATGACAGACAAAAATTTGCATTCACGGTACCTGCAATAAATAATGCTGAACCTGCGCAGAGATATCAATGGAAGTTTCTGCCTCAAGGAATGCGAAATTCACCGGTATTATGCCAGCGGTACGTGGCCCATGCCTTGTCTGGAGTCCGCAAGCAGTTTCCTGATGCTCACGTCTATCATTATATGGACGACATTTTGGTGGCTGCGCCCACCCAGGATGAGCTGCTGAGGATACAGCCTCAGTTGTTGAATGCTCTGCATTCACATGGACTGCAGGTGGCTCCAGAAAAGGGACAACAGCAACCTCCCTGGAAATATTTAGGTGTCAAAATTCTGGAACGGACTATCCGTCACCAGGAGGTGCAGTTTGTGCAATCGGTAAAGACACTGAATAATGCTCAGAAGCTAGTAGGTGTCATCACTTGGTTACGTCCTTACCTGGGACTGACCACCGCACAACTGTCTCCCTTGTTTGAATTGTTGAAAGGGGACACTGATTTGAAGTCACCTCGTGAACTGACCCCTGAGGCACAAAAAGTGCTGGAGGAGGTGCAGCAAGCTGTTTCGGCCCACCAGGTGTACCGTATTGAACCTTCCATTGATGTCACTGTGTTCATCACCACTCCTGATTTACATCCTACAGGTATCATTGGCCAATGGAATGATGATTGGATGGATCCTCTGCACATCTTGGAATGGGTCTTCCTGCCTCATCAGCCGCACAAGACGGCAACCGCGTTGTTTGAATTGATTGCGCACTTGATAATCAAGTGCCAGCAACACTGCTTGCAATTGATGGGTGCAGATCCCTCAAGAATCATACTCCCGGTTCAGAGGGAGGAATTTGATTGGAGCTATGCGAACAACGTTTCGCTGCAAAGTGCTCTAGAGGGTTTTTCAGGGCAGATCACTTATCATCTGCTCAGCCACAAGCTACTGCAAGTGGCAAAAAATACTCGAATTTCATTACGACCCAAAAACAGCCAAGAGCCAGTGCAAGGACCCACTGTCTTCACTGACGGTTCAGGGAAATCAGGAATAGCCATTGTTACCTGGAAGGATGGATCTGAGTGGCAGGTTTTGGAAGGCCATGAGGACGGGTCAGCCCAACTAGTTGAACTAAGGGCTGCCATCATGGCATTCAAAAAATTTTCCCAGACACCCTTCAATTTGATCACGGATTCCGCCTACGTTGCCGACATCGCACAGCGATTGGGTTATTCAGTTTTGAAGGAGGTCAGTAATCCTGCCTTGTTTCATTTACTGAAGGCCCTGTGGTGTGCAATTCAGTCCAGGGTTCATCCCTATTATGTTCTGCATGTACGAAGCCACACTAATGTGCCAGGGCTTGTTGCGGAAGGTAACGCAAGGGCTGACAAGTTGGCTAACCCAGCGGTGGTAGCTCCTCAGCCTGACACACTTGCGCAGGCCAAGGCATCGCATGGGTTTTTCCACCAAAATGCACATACGCTGCAGAAGCAGTTCCAACTGACGGCCACTGAGGCTCGTGAGATTGTCGAGTCATGCGACGACTGTCACGCTCTTGGTGCGCCATTGCCGGCAGGGGTTAACCCCAGGGGCCTTAAGGCCTTGGAGCTTTGGCAGACCAATGTCACCCAGGTTGCCGAGTTTGGCCGGCTCAAGTATGTGCATGTCACGGTGGACACATTCTCCTCTGCAATGTGGGCTTCGGCTCACACTGGAGAGAAAGCCCGCGATGTCATTGCCCACTGGAGGCAGGCCTTTGCCATTCTTGGCATACCTTCTGCGGTGAAAACCGACAATGGTCCTGCTTATGCCTCTCAACAGGTACGGCAGTTCCTACAGTTGTGGGGTGTGTCACACAACTTTGGCATCCCTCATTCTCCAAGCAATCGTAGAACGCGCTCATGGGACACTCAAGCGTGTTCTTCAGAAACAAAAGCAGGGGATGCAGGGCGAAACCCCGCACAGTCGGTTGGCAAAGGCTTTGTACACCATCAACCACCTCACAGTGCCGCAGAACTCAAATAACCCTGTGATTTTGAATCATCACCTCTCGTTGCAGGCTTCGGACGACGCGCATCAGCCTCAAGCAAAGGTTCGGGTCCGCAACTTAGTCACCAAGCAGTGGGAAGGTCCCTATGACCTGATAGCTATGGGGCGTGGGTATGCATGTGTGTCCACAGATACTGGGGCACGTTGGGTACCCTCAAAGTGTGTCCGTCCTGACCTGCGACCGCAGAGGCAAAATTCGGCTAACAGGCGAGGTGGAGGCCGTGATCAACTTGAAGGTCACCAAGTGGATGAATCCTCAAGTGATGACTCAGATGCTGATGATGCAAGTGGTCACTCTGATGGTTCCTCCACAGAAAATGGTTGAATTTGTATATATGCCTTTTGTAAATTTGTTCATTTTTCTTTTTTCTGTTTTTCTTTTTGTAAAGTTAAAAAGGGTGAGATGTTGCCCTGGTTTTTCTGAGATTTTTTAAAGCCTTCTACTTGCTTGTAAGATGGAGTCAGTTCTTTAGCTACTGTTGCAATATTAAGGGTCAGTCTCTCACTTTCTCACGCTTTGGAACATAAACAACCTTTCTTGTTTTTGTTCACTGTCCTTTGCTTACATATTTCCAGCCTGAACACAATGTTGGTTGACAGCTGGCATGGCCAGTGGGGTGAAGGGGTAGTAACCCCAAGAGCCAATGTGCTTCCAGACCCACAAAATTATAAAAGGAAAGAAATAAACAGGCTGGCGCTCTTTTTCTCGGTGGGGAGCAGCTTTCACTGAAGACCTCTGCCTCTGTGTGGTTGATTATTGCGTTCCGGGCAACAGCAGACCACCATCCGACCCTGATGGACCACGGTAACATTGCTTCAGTGCCGTCTCCGGCGGAGGGGCCATTCTGGGCCATGGCGGCCCGGGGCGGCACCTCCCCCATCTCGCGAGCCACCATGCCACCGTTCTGCCATCACTGGCCAGCTCGGCGTGGGCCGGAGTCCCAGCCCCTTGGGGCCCCGCCCGCCTCGCTGTGGCACGGGCAGTGAAGCAGCAGCAGGGGCGCGGCCCCTCCGGCCCGCGGCGGCTCTGGCGCGGGGTGGCCCCGGGCGCGGGCGGCGAAAGCCCCAGCAGCGCAGCAGCCGCGGCGTGGGCGGCTGGCGCGGTGGCGCGAGGCAGCCCCGCGGCGTGAGCAGAGAGTTCCGGCGCGTGCCCGGGGCGCAGGCGGCGCCGTGGGGCGCCGGCGTGAGCCCCGCGGCCACAAAGCCGGCCCCAGAGCTGCACCCGAGACGCGGCACCGAGAACACCCCCCCTGCTCAGCAGTAGCAGCGAGAAAGGCCCCGCACACTGTCGATCGAGCCCGAGCAGCTGACGCCCTAGAAAGCAGCGAAAAGAACTCAGCGAGACAGCCATCAGAGAAGGAAAAAGCAGTCTTCAACTGTGCCCAAGCCCCGCACCTTCCAAAACTCAGTTTTGTAAATTGTGTAACCTCCTTCCTCACCCTTACTCCCTCCTCCCCTTGCTGCTCCTTCTCTCTAACCCCCTTTCCCTTAACAAACCCCCGAGAGTTAACCCCTTCCTGCTAAACCCGGCACGGCATGGCTAGTGCCATGTGTGCTGTGACCGCATGGTCACCATGGCCACGTGCCCTCAGTCCCACCTTCCGCTTTCCAAGTGCCACAAGGTAAACGCTAAGAAACCAAACCCCAAAGCTAAAGTGAATTTGTAATACCAGTTTTACAGCCTTGTATAATTGTTAATTCTACTTTCCCCATGAAGTAGTTTTAGAATTATGCCTTTCTAGTTTTTTTGTGTGTGCATATTGCAGATTCCCCTGTTTTCTGTTTTAGAAAGCAGAGGCCTTTTCAGGTCACAAGGGTAGATCCAAGGGAAGCAGTTTTTGAATTGTCTTCTTGTAAGGCGCGATTCAGTGGTAGACTATTGAATCAGTAACGCTTTTGGGTTTATGCTGTCCTCAGTTCTGAGGGTGACTGATAACCTGATATGGTGTCTGAGAAAGTATTTGACGGTTTTTGTAGTTTTTTTCTTTTGTTTTTCTTTTGATGACCTAAAACTGGGGGTCTTTTGTTAGGTCTCTGACACTTCTGGTGCAAGTATGGACGAAAAAATCCCCAGTGGGTACATATGGACGAATGTAAACAATTGCATGCAGAGTGTAGGTCCTTTTGGTTGAACCAGTTGGAAAGTAAAAGGACTGATTTAGCTCAGATCCGTGAGTGTCGGTGACTTGCTGTTCAGGCCTTACAGAATTCCGTGACAGATCAGTGGCAGCTTCAGTTGATTTAAATTCATCACTGCCCCTGCCTGGCCCCAATGGGGGAACTGCAGCAGGCCACCTGGAGAATCTGAGGCCGTGTGTGGAGCCCGGGCAACTCCACGAGTTTTCCTGTCCCTAGAGTGGGAGCAGAGATCAGCGCCACAGCTTGAACTGGGGGCTGTGGTGGTCTGAAAAGCCAGTTGGAAAAGGCTAGACACTATTAGGCCAGTCACGCTGGAAAGGCTCAAACAAATTTGTTAATTTGTTTCAAATCTTGCAATATAAACCCACATAACCTGTCTACTGCAATTACAAAGTCAGATAAAAGTTCACAGTATAACATAATCCTTACTGCAATTGTATTTAGTTTCATGCTGCAAAACTGTGTAATTACTGTTTCATTTTTAAATTGTTAATTGTCATATGTCATATTTCTCTTCTCACATTTTAAAGAAAAAAAGGGTGAATTGTGGGATTGCATTTTATGGAAATGGTTTGCTCTGGTTCACCCCTGGAAAATGTATGGTTTATCCCAAGTCTGTACCCTCCCTGCAGTATCCTGTATCTGTAACCTCATTGGCTGGAGAATGTTACTGCGCCCCTTTGAACCTCTGTGTTAAGAGTGCTAATGCAAGGGGTCTCACCCTCTTTGCCCCTCTTCCCCCTGGAGGCCTCCGGACGCTCCCCTTCCCCTTCCCCCCTTCTCTTCCCCTCTCCCTCAGTGAATAAACCCTCACCTCATCAGCACCCCACCGGCGTCTGAGTCTCTTTGCCTGCCAGCACGGGAACAACCACGACCCTAGGACCCGGGGGTCTCCCGGGGGGCACTTCCCGGGGACCCACCAAAAATTAAACAACAACAGTGCAACTGTAGGAGAAGTTTTGGGATGATTTTGTCGGGCTTTTTCTATGTTTATTTTTTTGGCTAGGCTTGCGTTCATAGATTGCAGGTACAATTGCTGCAGAGGCCTGCAGCAACCAGCATCTTAGCTCTGTGCCCTGCTCCAGGAAAGAAAGCTGCTGACGGAGCGATAAACTGATTGAAAATGCACTTGAGGGGTGGAGAAAAGCATGTGTGTGTCCCCTTGTGTGGTGGACACTGCGGTGTGGATGTCACTGCTGAGTCAACTCTACAGGGCTCAGGGCTGGCTCAGAACTTGCCTCTTCCTTCCTTTTCCCAGGAAGGCTGGGGAAGGCCCAGAAGAACTCCCTGGGAAGTCCCTGCTGCAGGTTGCGACATCACAGAGGAAGTCTTAAACCTAAAGCCGATGTTTTGGGCACAGGTGTGAGGCAGGACTTGAGGAACTGGTGCTGAGTGATGCGCCCAGCTGGTGCTGGCCAGGGGGAATGGGATGGGATGCACAGGCTCCAAGGAAGGTCTGGAGGCAGCGATTCATGCACACCCCTCTGCAGACAGTTACTGCCTTCCCTCCCTCAGGGATGTTTTGCAAGAGTGATGCAACCCCTCCCCAGAACACCCATGCATACACAGCACTTGCTGGCCACTCCCAGAGGAAACCTGTTTTTTCCAGGCAGATAGGCATGAGGGAGGATGAAATCTGCACCCTGCCCTGCTGAGGGTCAGTGAGCACTGCCAGAGGTCTCAGCAGCTATGCCAGAGGTCTCAGCAGCTAAAGGCCATAAGTAGGACTCCAGAAGATATAGAATTTAGGTGGCTTTGGCTACTTTGAGAAAGTGAGCTCCTGGTCCTGTGCCTGCTGGTCACCCTGTGCTGTCAGGGTAGATTTGAGAGTCTCAGGTGTGCACAGACAAAAGTTTTCTGTTGGAAATCTGCTGGCAAAAATGCTCTTATTTCTCATAAAACCTGTTTCACCAAATCAGAAAAGGATTTGTCCCATTCAGGAGAAGTGAAGGAAAAAATGGTGTCAGCTTCTCCTTGGTATTCCCCAGTGATCCTGGCACACTGTAATATACCTGTGGATCACGACAGAGGCCTGCCTGTCTCTTCAGAGTGCTGTGACTGCAGCAGCCCTGAGCATGAACTCACTTTCCAAGATGGATGTGGCCCTGGAATGGTTGTCAGGGGGACAGGATTGCCTCAGAAGTGGGTGGCACTCAGCAGCAGGTGCCTTTTACCAGATCCTCTTGCCCGGTATGAGGAGCAGCAAGTCAATGGGCAGGTCATGCCCTCGCAATAAATTAGCTGTCAACCTACACACTTGGATTAACGAGACCTACTTCAAGCTGTAGCAACTCTAAAGACAAACCTGTAGTACCTGTCAGGCGGTGGGAAGGACCTTGATGAGGAGTAATACATCTACAGTTGTGGAATTGCATTTTATGGAAATGGTTTGCTCTGGCTCACCCCTGGAAAATGTATGGTTTATCCCAAGTCTGTACCATCTCTGCAGTATCAAGTTATCTGTAAGCTCATTGGCTGGAGAATCTTACCGCGCCCCTTTGAACCTCGGTGTTAAGAATGCAAAGGCAGAAGGCTCTGCCTCTTTGCCCCTCTTCCCCCTGGAGGCCTCCGGATGCTCCCCTTCCCTTCCCCTCTCCCTCAGTGAATAAACCCTCACCTCATCAGCACCCCACCGGCGTCTGAGTCTCTTTGCCTGCCAGCACGGGAACACCCACGACCTTAGGACCCGGGGGTCTCCCGGGGGACCCCCCCCGGGAGCCCCCCAAAATTTAAAATACAACATACACTGACTTCATAACACGCCGGATATTATAAAAATCCATACAATATTTGAAAGACATGGAAAGCCGCTTGCTTCTTTTACAGACAGTTCTTCATCCTCCAACTGGCCACACAATGGCAGAAGAAGCAAAGAACACTGCAGAAATAAATGGTAAAAAAAAAAACTAAACTAGCAAGAAATCCACAACGGGGTGAGGGTTAGCGTGTGTCCCAAGGCCAGAGTGTTAGCGTTCGGAAAACATATAACCACGCAAAGGCAATTATATGTCGGTGCTTTATTGGAAGCGGGTGGGGCACAGGGGCAGCAGAAGGCCCAGATCATGTGCCCACTGGACACACAGATGCTTGTGATTTTTATATCTTTACGTTATACATATTAATGATTCATGTTAATTAACACCTCCCATTAACTACCAACTCTCCTGATCCTGGTTACTATCACAAAATCACACTCATTCCTCCCCTTTTGATTTATTACCTGGGCCTAAGTCACACTTGATTCGGTTAAGACAATAACATGAAGCTGGCTACAGTAAGCTAACATTCCGTTCCCAAGGCCATGCTGTCTTGCAGGTTCAGGCCGCACCTCTTCTAACCACCACTACCCCCCAGTTACCCGTTTGCAATTTTGGAAATAATTTTAACCCTATACTATCTTGAGGAGCCTGACTCCAGCCTCCTGCTGTGGTACCTGCCACGGACTGCACTTCGAAAACCTCCATTGTGGGCCTGACATTGGTCTGAATTTAGGCTTCAGGCTCTGCCAGTGTCTTTGTGAAAGGCAAGTGAGCAACTTTCTCATGTTAGCCTGAGAAATCTTAAGGAGGAATTCAAACATACCTTGGGAAGTGAGAAACCATCCGCAGATGGTGTTTTTCCAACACGTTTACTGGAAAGAAATGTTTACTAAAGGGTGTGGACGCTGAATAACCAATCATGTTCTTTGTACTGAACTACTCTATAAAAGAATTTAGAAGAATAAAGTTTGCTCTCATCTTTACCATCATGGAGAGTCATGTTGTTATTTCTGTGCCGTCCGAAAATCATAACAACACCTCCATCACTGTGAATAGTCAAAACAAGGACAGGAAAAGTACTTTGTGAGAGGATTTAATGGATTTACTCAAGCTGTGAGGTGTTCAAGGCAATCCCTTGGGTCGCTCCGTTTGCAGTCTGAGCGCTTGGTTGATGTACTGGATAGCTCATTTTCTGCGCTAATTGAAGTGGCAATGGACTCCAACCAAGCTGTATGGTGCAAAATTCTCCCTCGGAGAGGGACCTGCCCCTTGTGGTCCCTTTCCATGGGCAGGGCATGCCTGGGTGTGGGACAGAGTGCCTGCCAGCTCTGTGCAGGAGCCCTTTGGGTACTGCCTGAGCCTCCGCACAGCACTGCCTGTTCATGGCTTTAAAAGGCACATTAAAAACAGATTTCCCTTGTAAAGACACATTAACTGATATAATTGCTACCAAATCAGCAGTGGAATCGTGCAGGCTGTTCCAGGGTGTGAAAAAGCTCAGTCAGGGTTTTCACATCCTCTCTGTGGGACTGGTTTCTGCTGAGATCGGGGTTTTGCTGTCCTGAGGCCACTGTGTCTGCAGCAATGGGGTGGATGACAGCTGCTTTGATTTCTCCACTTATTGGTGTTACCAATAGGAAAGGATGGAACCAGTCCGGGCTTGCCTAAAAGCTCGGTGGCTGAGCCAGAAAGCAGCTGTTGCAGTATTACCTACAAAGATATCTTTAGCTAGCCAAGTGCTGTAAGCAGTGGGGTCGACCACGTGAGGACAAGCCTGGACTTGCCTGGAGCTCTGGAGGCAGTGAGTGAGAACTGCCTTTTGCATAGGGTAGCTCTTCTTCAGGAATCCTCTGTAAAAGAAGCTTTTGGACCAATGGCGAATAAGAGAGACGGTTCCGGTCGGGGAGTTTCAATCCAGAGTTTTATTGTAGTGTGAAAAGAACAGGGCATATGCCTTTATTAATATTCAGCTCTTTATTAAAGTGATCAGCTCTTTATTAAAGTCATCAGCAGGATTGCAGAGTCCGATCGGAGTTCTTCACACTGCTGTGGCAATCCGAAGGAGCAGGTGCTGCTGCAGTTCTTCACTCAGCTGCCCCCAGGAGGTGCCAAGTCCTTGTCTCCACGGGAACAGCTAGAAGCTCTCTCTGGTCAACAGTCAGAAGGCAGAGCAGTGAGGGGTCTGCCGCTGGAGTGCAGAGTCAGCTCTTTTACCCTCAGGGAAAAACCTCGAGAGTTTCCCGTTGTCTGTCTCAGTCACTTCAGCTGTCCGGCTCCCATTCCATTCAGACTCCTCATAGGTCATGGTGAATCTTCAAACCAGGCCAGGGGGTGCATCCACTTCTTGCTTGGCCAGGGCACTATCTAATTCTCCTCTGATGCATCTAGCTTCTCGTCTTGGGGTGCAGTTCCTCTCAAAAAAGCCCTCCCAGGATTCACAGGGTCGGTTTTATTTGCATGTAGAAATGCATATGCATTTGTCCTGGTTGCAGCAGAGGTATTCCTGCTGAAAGAGGTATTTACAGAGAATAATGACAGGGCTATCTAGGCATGAGCTACTCCTTTTCACATTTTAATGAGGTAGGAAAATGCTGCCGGCGACTTTCCTTCAGGGCAGCTTCCCTCCGTCCTCAGACTTGCTGGGGTGTGGGGGTTACCTCTAGCCGGGAGGGGGTCAGCCGCTTTCGAGGGACAGCAGCCTCACCCCAGCTATGGGGTTCTCTGCAGAAAGGAAAAACCCCCATTTTTCTAAAAGGCAGGGTGACGGCACAAATTGGGAGGAGGGTGGGGTTGCATTCTGAGAGCTCAGAGCTCTTTTAATATCCTAATGGGTGCTCTGTGTTTTCCTCTGGGGGATGGAGTGACTGTCTCGCTATGGGGCTAGGACAGGGATAGCCCAGCCCCCTCCAGGACCGGGAAATTTGTTAATAACATGGTGACCATGACTGGGTTCTGCACCAGAGGAGGCAGGACTGTGTGCTTGCAGTCCGAAAAGCCAACACTGCCCTGGGCTGCATCAGCAGCAGGTGAGGGGTTTCTGCCCCTTGTTCTACTCTTGAGGTCCCCACCTGCAGTGCCATGTGGACCTGTTTGGAGCAAGCTCAGAGCAGGCCATGAAGATGCTCTAAGGGCTGGAGCATCTCTGCTGTGGCGACAGGCTGAGAGAGCTGGGAGCATTCAGATTGTGGAAGAGAAGGCTCTGAGGAGACACTAGAGTCCCTTTCAGTGCCTAAGGTGGATGCAGGATTTCTGGACAGGGACTTTTAATGGCACGTGTAGCTATAGGACAAGGGGAATGATGCTTTGGGCAGATCAGAGAAGGAGTAAGCCTGTTTAAACTGAAAGAGGGCAGATTTGGATTAAATATTAGGAAGAAATTCTTCTCCTTGAGAGTGTTTTGGCAAGGACAAGATATTTGTGCCAGATTTTCCAGGCTTGTATGTAGCACAAGGGACTCTAAATCTCCTTTTTGTCTAGAGGTAGCTCTGCGGAGCTTGAGGGGAAACGGTTTGATTTTGGGTTGATTTTTCCTGTTTGTAGGCTGTGTTTCTGTTGCAGGCTCTGGATTAGCCCTGTGGAGAACACACCTCCCGCAAAAACCATTGTTTTGCAGCCTCGGGGACAGATCAGATGGAAACTCAGTGCCCTGAATTGCTGGCTTTGATGCCTTTTGAGTTTAGCTGTGCCCTAAGTGCTTCCTCCCCTACCCACCCTCACAGGAGTTTTTGTCCCAGTCATGTCGAGAAGCGTTTGTTTTGAGGCATCTCCACTGAGTTCAGTTAAAAGCTTCTCTAGGTGGCTGTTTCCTGTGGGTGAGTAACTGGAGGTGCCTGGCTGGGTTCTGCATCCAGCACCGTCCTCACCTGTGAGGAGCAGTCCCTGCCCTGCCCGGGGATCCCACACAGTCTCTGTTACCTCTCTCAGTCCCTCGGCGTGGGGAGGGGACCTTCAGTGCTGCTGGGGTGTGATATCCTTTGAGGTAGAGAAAAAACATCCCGAGCACAACGAGGGTATTTCTAAATGCTTTGTGCAGGGCTGAGCTGTTGCAGCACCTATTTGGAAGGGTAGAAGTGGTTTTCTGGCTGGAGGAACAGTTCTGTTCAGGGACCAGGATAGAGTGCTAGGTCATCTGCGGTGTTGGTGTGGGGATTTACACATTGTTTCCACCTCCTGGCTTTGCAAGCAGCATTTCAGCAGCAACGAGCTGTTTGTTATCAAGCTGGTGCAAGTGGCACAGGTCCTCCCATATCAGCCTTTGGCCGATAGAGCAGCTTCTGCCATGCTGCTGCAGCTCTGCCCTGTCCCCAGCCCTGCAGGGTGCCACAATAGGCTTGGGGCAGTCCTCTCCCTCCTGCTCTGTGGGAGGAAAGGGCAACCTATGCCAATCTTTGTGGAAGTATCCCCAAGGTGCTGTCTTGTCCTTAGTCCTGGATGAGTAGTGCTGGACTTCAAGGGATGCTCATCTTGTGGCAGTGGCATTGCAGAAATTCACTGCAGTTATTAAAGGCTGCAGATTTTCTGACACTTAAGGTCCCATAGGGCTACTCAGACAAACATTGTAATCTCTCCACTCTATGGTCTCTGCCTGAGGCTCATAAATATCAACAGATATTAAAAATCTTGTTTTCAATTGTAACTCACAGCTTAGGCACAATGGACATTACTTGCCCTATCAACATGACTGTTTGTGGCTCTGTTTTTCCCTCCTATAAACTCTTATCCTGGATAGGGTATGAAATGGGATGGTAAAAAGAGCAAGAGTGGTAGAGTGGTGTATGTGGGTTTGCTTAGCTACCTAGGGGTACAGACTGATGCTCTGCAGAAACAAATTGGATTCTGAACTTCGATTTGCACCACCGAAATAATCCCTGTCAAAGGAAGAGTGGGGCTGGGATCACTGCGGGGACATGGGATTGAATTGCCATGGTTAATCCACTTTTAGGAGATACTGTCAACTTGAAGTATAACTTTAATTCTTTTTTGGAAACAGATTGTAGCACAGGAGTCTTATTTTTAGTTTCCTGCTGCTTGTACAGCTGTTGTGGGGAGGATGTGGGAGTGGAGTGGGGAAGTGTGTGGGTGTCCAGGAGAGGGTTGGGGTCACTGCTGTGCTGAGCTCCTCACAGGGCTGGAGTGAGCACTGTCCCATTCCTGACTCGCTGGGAAGTGCTGGTCCCTGTGTTGTGCATCAGACAGTGTGCTTTTTCTCATGTATTACTCTCCCCATATTATTCAGGTGCATGCAGACAGCTGTACCCTGGGGCCACAGCTCTGCACCTCAGCTCTGCCAGTGCCCACTCAGGCTGGTGTAAGAAAAAAGTGAGAAATGCAGAAAGAGAAGTTACTGATGCCCTCATTGTTTTCAGTTTTTCTCCCAATTTGCTTTTATTTAAGGCCAGTCTGGAAGTGAGTCCTGGGAGCTGTGACCCTGCTCATGGTGCAGGAAGGCTGGAATGGTGGGTGAAGCACCCCAGGGTGTTCTCCCTCTTGGGATGCCTGGTGCTGGCTGAGCCCCTGAGCTGATGCTGGCCTGTTGTGGTGCTCTGCCCTGGGTCTCCTACCGCTGCGGTCAGTGCAGTTCCTTGCTCTGGTACTCTCCTGTTTGTGTTCAAAACCTAGGATAAATAAGAAAACAACAAACACTCTGTAACTGGGAGCAAAATTCTTCTGTTTGAGTGTTTGTGCAGTGTGTAACAATAGGACCTTAGTTGTGTTATTCCAATTTAATTAAATACCTTGGGGTCTGATCCTCTTTGCACCCTGTGCCCTGGTAAATCCCTGGTGTTTAATGAGTGCTGGGCTTGTTGTGAGCTGCTGGTTCTCAGCGCTGTTTGCTTGATGTTGGGGGAAGAAGGTGCCTCTTAGATGGGTGTGCAGTGATTGTCCATGGGCTGGACCCATGTGGCTCTGTGCCTGTGCCTTGTCCTAGGCTGCAGTGATGTTCTCTCGCTGCATCCCTCTCTCCTGTGCAACTGCCAGCAGTGAGAGTACCTCCAGCTTGGTTATGGGGCCCTGTGGGGCAGGTCCTGCCTGGAGCTCTGCAGGAAGGTACCCCACTGAGACTATTCAGATGGCTGAAAAAGGGAAATGGCCCAAAGTCACTTTTTATGTAGGAAGTAAATTCCCCGCTGGCACTGGGGACTAGGCAAGAAGGAGCAGGGGCAGATGGGGAGAGCCCCTGGGGTGCAGTGGGCAGTGTGGGGCTGCTCCCTGCCCAGCTCCAGGGGGATGCTGGATGTCTTGGTTTGAGAAGACAGGTGTCTGCTAGGGAAAACTAGAGTTTCCCTTGGAATGGAGAATGTAACCCCCCCTCTCTCCAAATTATTATAATTTTGCAGTTAAAGGTTTTCAGGCAAAGTTTTGGGAAGTGGAATAACAGTTCCCTACTAGGAATATTAAAAATGCAAATGTAGTAGTACAAAAACAAACAAGCAAGCAAAAAACCAAATAAAAGTCCTAGAAAACCCTGATGGAGGTAGAATATGACCTGACACCCTGTTCAGGGTGTTGGAAGCAGTCCAGATAAATCCTCCTGGTGAAAGAGATGTGGTTCTGTTGAAGTAGAGATGATCCTGTAGGAGTCCAGTGGTGGTGAGATGGGTTCGGTCTTCCTCTGGGAATCCAGTGGAAAACAGGCTGCCTGGTGGTCCTACATCTCAGTTTTTATCTTGGTAGGAATGGTTGGCTCCTCCCCACTGGGTGGAGCATCTCACAATGGGATGATGTAATGTGTCATGTCATTGGTGAGCCTTAATGGCACATTAACAGAAGATATCACTTCTCTGAGGGTGGACAGTGGTGAAAGAGATAAGAAACACTGCCCCACCTGGTTTTAACATCTGGCCTATTATCAGAAGGCATCCACCCCCCTCCCCCGTGGAGTTAGAAGAGATAAGGAAAAACATCTTCCCAACTGCTTTCAACGGGTGAAATAGAATACACATTTTTTGGTTACATAACCCAAGACACTGGAGTATGGCTTGTGGAAGGTGTCCAAGGCTTCGGTGGAGGATGCTGATTTACACTCCCATCTTTAGGATGTGCAGCAAGTGTGTAATCTATTTTTGGACACAGAGCACATCTGTGATTTTCTTTCCCACTTTTTTTTTTCCTATGGAGTGTGAACCAAACATTAGTGTGTGATTGCAGTTCCTATTCTAATAATAAAGATGATTACAGGTAGGTGTTGGAAGCTGTAAGAACTGTCTTTTTCCCCCCAGTCTAGCTATTTTAACACCCGGAGTGTGAGGCTGTATGTCAGATACCTTGTACCTAACTGCCAGCTTCTGCAGGAAGTGTTTTGCTTTCATTGATGTGACAAAACCTGCAAGCAGCAAAGGTTGGGGCTGGGGTGTCTCTGTGACACCAGGTAGCAGTTCTGCTTGGAGAAATACCACACTTCCAAAAAGTACGGATTTTAATGAAGCCACTTGAATTTTTCATCAAAGTTGCTGGAATTTTATTTTGTAAGATGTGTTTAGTGTGATAGCAGCATTCCACATGCTCAGGCCAGTTCCCCTGTAGCAGCCATAGGGCAGCCCATGCTTGACCACAGAGAAGTCAAGGGAGGCTCAAATACGGAAGCTGGAACCGCAAAAAGCTTAAGACTGCAATCCCTTATTGGTGTTCCTTCCCTGGAAAATGGGGACACAGTAGTTTCTCGAGTTCTGGGGGACCTAAGGGTTTCTCCGATTCCTGTAACCATTTCCTCTTCAATGTCTCCTAACTGTAGCTTTATTCCCAGAAATAGCTCAGCCATTTGGCTAAAAATAAATTAAAAAATCAAACAAAAAACTTGACCTGGGATAAACAGCTGCGTGGAAGCATTCATGTGTGCAGTTAAAGTTTGGGGAAGTTGAAAATCGTTGTAGGGAAGGCTGGAAAGCACCGGTCAAACATTAATGATAAGTGATGCTTCTAATTAAACCTGTGGGATGCTGAAACTTTTCTGTGGAGAATGACGAGTCTTGGCTGTATTTTCTTCTTCCCTTCATACCACTTTTGTCCCCAGTTGGTATTTTGCTAAGAGTAATGATGATTGTCTGGGCTGTGCAGGAAAGGTTCGGAGCTTAGCTGACTGGAGCTGCAGCTGAAGACATGGCAATTTGCTTTTAATAAGAAAATTTGTAAAAGCTAACAGGACATCTATTAATAACAAGCTTTTCAGCGTTGCCTTTAATTTCATCCTGTTGCCTTTGATTTATGCATTTCCTTTCTGATTAAAGCTGCTGTTTTCTGGCTGTAGCTGTCTCTAGTGGAGAGATTTATTTTTTTTAAGTGTTAGCTAAAAACAAAGCTGATGGAGAGCATTCACGGTGTCTGTAAGTCAGACAAAACCTTCACACCCAAATTAGTTGTCTGCCAGTGTCCTGGGGTGACAGGACATTTTCATGCTTTGTATCCCAAATCGTGTTTCTGTTCCCATGTTCTCAGTTTGTTTTGTCTATAGCTGAGCCCCTCCCCCGGCTGCTTGCTTTTGGCTTGCTGCTGCTAGCTTAGGCTCGCTTTGCTGGCTTTGCTCTCTTGCTTTCTGCTTTTTCGCTTGCTTTTTGCCATTTTCTGCTTTTGTTTTTCCTCTTCTTTCCTTCCTCCCCTTCCCTGAAGACTTCAGGCCCTGATTCGGGAACGTCAAGGGACCCCCCCCCCCCAGAGTCTGCACCTGAGAGAAGCTTTGGCACCCTCCCCAGCAGAGACTGCTCACCCTCTCTTGGACTGGTGAAAACACTTGTTGTCATCTCGGACTGTTTTTCTTGTGTTGGGGAGTGTTTTTTTGTTGTTTCTTAATAAACAAGTTTTTTCCACTTTTCCTCTGAGGAAATTCCTCCCGAACCTGGTGGTGGGGGAGGGAGTTGTGGAGATTTTCCCCTAATTTGTCCTAAACCAGGACAGCCAGTGATCATGTTTTTAGCAATGGTCCAGATGAGCATCTTCCTACTGTCACAAAGGGCCGGTGAGACCCAGCTAGCTCAAAACTCCGGCCCTGGTGCCAGGAGTACCGCTCTCGGAATGCCAGCAGTCTGAGAGACAGTTCAGAACAGGCTGTCTCTGCAGTGGTGGTCTTTATACCGATGAGGCTCCGAATGAGCAATTAGAGAAGGCTCTCTCCGATGTTTATTCTTCCAGATGGTACAGGAGAGAGAGGACAGGCAGGGTCCTGTGCTTGACTTTTAACCCAGGGGGGCAGAGGGGGTGGTACAGAGAAGTGATTGGCTTGGGTTAATACAGGGCAGGGTCAGGAGAGAGGGACAAAGGGACAGGGGAGGGGAAAACCTGGGGTAAAACCCAAGATAAACCAGACACCAGGGGGTAACAGGAGCAAACCATAACTTAAACTGAACAAAAACTCATTACTACATCCTCCCATGGCACCATACTTGCATCTCTTACCCTAGATGTATAATTCCTTGCATTGTGGAACTATGTTCCCTTGGGAGATTTAAACCCACTATTTTTGCTGAGAAAATGCTGGACTGGCCAAGTGAGGGAACATCTCTGTGGCCAAGATATTCCTGCCAGAGGAACTGGCATTGCAGGGGTAAGGGAATCACTGAGCAGGGTGCCTGGGAAGGGGGAATTTTCCAAGCATCTTGTACACAGGGTGAGCAAGTGTGCTGTTAACACATTTGCCTTTTCCTGGAAATGTTTGCTCGGGGGATATTTCAGTGGAGTTTCCTGTATTTATTGTGTGTGGGAGGTGGGTGCTGAGGCCAGAGGGCAGTGGGGAGGTTTTCCTGCATGGCTCAGGTGGTCACTCCGGTGGCTTTCTGCCCAAATGTGTCCCCTGCTGAGGGGAGAGGGCAGCAGCTCATGCCCTGTGACAGGACAGGCTATCCTGAGGTTATCTTAGAAAATGCCTTACCTCTGCATCTAGACTGAAATCTGCTTCTTGCTGCTCATATTGGAAATATTTCTGAGCTTCCTGAGGTCTAGGAAGGACGGGTTGGTTTTTCCCGAGCAGGCTTTGCCAGAGCTATACGCAGAGTGTTGTGGACCAGTCCTGGTTTAGGGCAAATTTGGGCAGAAACTTCTGAATAGGGTCTTTCTGGAAAGCAAACTTAAACAGCCCCTGCCCCCAGCCAGTATGGGAAAAGAACTTCTTCGGAGAAAAGTGGAAAAAACTATTTATTTAACAAACAAAATGCCCACAAGCATAAAGAATGAATAATATGAAACAATAAAACTTCTCATCGCTCTGAAGAGAGATGGTAAACCTAAGAAAATCTTTTCCATGGGTAGCTCAGCTCACTCAGTTTTTTATCAGTCTTAGTCTCTCTGGAGGTTTAGGCCCCGTGGGCCGCAGGTGCGAGGCCTCGTGTTTTTTTGGGTTTTCAGTTCAGAGCAGATTTAAACAGTTTTAAGAAGAAAGGAAAAAAAAACAGTCCAGGGAACATTTTTGCCGTAGCTAGATAAAACTGACTAAAAAGGAAAAAGATCTCTGTCCCAGCTGCTGGTCTGTGCTTCAGACAAACCACTGTCTGGAGAGGAATGTGCAGGAGTGAGAGATGTTTTCAAAACAAACTTGGTGCTTCTTTCTTTGCTTTGTTCTCAGAGCCAGTCTTAAAAGCACAGAACTCAATATACAGCACAGACAGAACAGACAATTGGGGATACAAGCATCATAAAGTCACCCTAGGACATTCCATCCCTTATCCCCATATCGTCAGCTTTACTACCAAAACTAAATAAATTCTAACTCTACACACATATACATGCATATATGTATACAGTATACAGCGATATATACAGACAATGGCAGTGACATTCAGCAAACAATGATATTTACACATGGTTTTCACTTAACAATCAGATCTCTCTGAGGTACACATCGTGTTGTTCTATCTTTTTGCATTATCCACCATGTGCATCTTGGTCTCTGAGCAAAGACAGTCCCACGGATGGGTTTGTCTGTACTCGAGGCAGATTTGATCTAAATTGTCTTCTTTAATAAATTTCTCACATGTACTACTGGGATTTTATTTCTGTTTACTGTAGGTAGAAGTTCAGACTGGGCAGGGCTTGCTCTGTTAGTGGAACCTCGGGTTTTAATTAACTAGGTAGCCTTTGTTAAATGCTGCTCTTAATTTTTGAAAGATCTTCCACCCAATGCTTTTAAGGTAGTTTTTAACAGTTCATTGTATCTTTTCACTTTTCTAGCAGCTGGTGCATGGTAGGGGATATGGTACACCCACTCAATGCTGTGTTCTCTGGCTTAAGTGTTGATAAGGCTATTTTTGAAATGAGTCTCGTTGTCTGATTTAATCTTCTCAGAGGTATTATGCCTCTAAAGGATTTGTTTTTCAAGGCCTAGAATGGTGTTATGGGCTGTAGCATGAGGCACAGGGTAGGTCTTCAGCCATCTTGTGGTGGCTTTTACTGTTGTGAGTAAATAGCACTTACTTTGGTGTGTCTGGGGCAGTGTAACAGTCAATTTGTTAGGCCTCCCCATACTTATATTTGGACCACTGCCTACTATACCATAGGGGCTTTGTTCACTTGGCCTGCTTGATTGCAGCACGCATCTCACAGTCATGGATAACTTGAGAAATACTGTCTATGGTTAGATCCACCCCTCGGTCTCGTGTCCACCTATAGGTGGCATCTCTGCCCTGATGACCTGAGGCATCATGGGCCCATCGAGCTAGGAACAACTCTCTCTTGTGTTGCCAATCTAAGTGTCTTTGACACTTCTATCTTTGCAGCCTGATTTACTTGCTCGTTTCGGTGCTCTTCATTAGCTCTACTCTTGGGGACATGGGCATCTACATGGTGGACTTTTACAGGTAGTTTTTCTATTTTAGTAGCAATATTTTTCTACTCATCAGCAGCTTAGATTGGTTTTTTTCTACACTTCCAGTTAGCTTTTTTCTACTTCTCCAGCCATCCCCACAGAGCATTGGCTACTATCTATGAATTAGTATAGAGGTAGAGCTTTGGCCACTTCTCTCTTTCAGCAATGTCTAGGGCCAATTGAACAGCTCTGAGTTCAGAGCATTGGCTTGACTCACTTTTTCTTTCAGTAGCTTGTGCGACCTGTCATGTGGGGTTCTATACGGCTGCTTTCTACTTTTGTTTCATCCCTACAATGCAACAAGAACCATCTGTAAAAAGAGCATAACGTGTTTCTTCTTCTGGCAGTTGGTTGTATGGTGGAGCTTCTTCAGCACGTGTCACTTGCTCTAGTTGTCCTTCATCATTGAGACTAAAGTTTTTACCTTCAAGCTAATTTGTAATTATTACTAAAATCTCAGGGTGATTCAGTTTTCTAATACGGGCACTCTGTGTGATGAGAGCAATCTACATTCTCCATGTGGCATTGGTGGTATGGTGGGTAGAGGGAACTTCTGCTTTGAACATCCACCCCAGCACTGGTAGTTGAGGTGCCAGGAGGAGTTGTGTTTCAGTGCCTATTACCTCTGAGGCAGCTTGGAGTCTTTCATAGGCTGCTAAAATTTCTTTCTCTTTTGGAGTGTAGTTGGCTTCAGACTCTCTGTAGTTTCGACTCTAGAATCTTAGTGGTTGGCCTCAAGTCTCAGTAGGCACCTTCTGCCAAAGGCTCTAGGACAGACCATGGCTCCCAGCTGCAGAGTAGAGCACATTCTTTACACTTGGTTCTCTCTTGACTGGGCCAAGGGTTATTGCATGAGTGATATTTTGCTTGATTTGGGCAAAAGCATGTTACTGTTCAGGGCCCCACTGGAAAGTGTTTTTCTTGCGGGTGACTAGATAGAGAGGGCTCACAATCTCGCTGTACTCAGGAATGTGCATTGTTTAAAAGCTTATGGCAGCTAGGAAAGCTTGTGTTTTTTTCTTGTTGGTTGGTAGAGACATTGCTGTGATCTTGTTGATGACATCAGTGACAATATGATGCCGTCCATCTTCCCACTTTATTCCCAGGAACTGGATCTCTTAAGTAGGTCCTTTAACTTTGCTCTTTTTGATAGTGAAACCAGATTTCAGGAGAATCTGGATGATTTTCTCTCCTTTTTCAAACATTTCAGCTGCAGTGTTCTCCCATACAATCATGTCATCGATGTACTGTAGATGTTCTGGAGCCTTACTTTTTTTAGTGCAGTCTGAATCAGTCTATGGCAGATAGTAGGACTGTGCTTCCACCCTTGGGGCAATTAGTTCTCAGTGTACTGCACTCCCCAGCACATGAAAGCAAACTGAGACTTGCATTCTGCTGCCAGGTGAATGGAGAAAAATGCATTGGCAATGTCAGTAGTGGCATAATATTTTGTTGCTTTGGACTCTAGCTCATACTGGAGCTCTAACATGTCTGGCACAGCAGCACTCAGCAGTGGAGTCACTTCATTCAAGGCATGATAGTCCACAGTCAGTCTCCATTCTCTGTCAGACTTGGGCACAGGCCAAATGGGGCTGTTAAAGGGTGATTGGGTTTTGCTGACCACCCCTTGGTTCTCCAGCTCACAGATCATCTTGTGGATGGGAATTACAGCATCTCGAGTTGTTTTGTACTGTCAGAGTGGCAATTGGTACCCGAAGTGGCAGTTGGTACTCCTTGCTTTTCTCTTTTCAGAAGTCTTACTGTAGATGGGTTTTCTGATAGTCCAGGCAAGGTGTTTAATTGCTTAACGCTTTTTGTCTCTACAGCCGTTATTCTGAATGCCTACTTGAGTCCCTTTGGGTCTTTGAAATACTCATTTCGGAGGAAATCTATGCCTAAAACACATTGGGCTTCTGGGCCGGTCACAATAGAGTATTTCTTCTACTCATTTCCAGTCAGGTTTACATCAGTGACATGGGTTGGCACTGGCCAGATGTTAGTGCACCCATGAACATATGTTTTTCTTAACAACTACTGTGGGATGTGATCAAGAACAGAGCAGAGCAGGCTCAAAACTTGAAAATAGAAAGAAAACTTTATTAAACTACATAAGAACAGAAAATAGAAAAGAAAAAAAAAACCTTAAACACACAAAAACAGAAATGAAAACCTCTCAGAACATTTTCTCCTCCTCCCCCACTTTCCACCCCTTACACGTTACCCTCCATCTTACTTGCTTAGACTAAAACTCTGGGTTCTCAGTCAAAACAATCACCACTCAGACAAAACTAATCTTCAATTCAGCAAGGGAGAGAAGTCTCTCTCGCACCATAGACTGCACCCCAGAAAACACAGGTCCACCCTTCCGTGTTTCCATGTCACCCATGGCACCACCTGGAGAAGTCTGCCGTGGTGACACTCTTCCATGTCCAGTGCTCTCACCACTGTCCATGGGCCAAAGCTGCATATAGGGCTCTTTTAAGGATGCTTGCATGCGGGGACAGCAGTCCCTCCCCATCTTTCCCCTAGGGCCGAGGGTTCCAAGAACAGAGATCTTCCCTGAGGGCAGAGGGGGCCACCACACCCTCTTCCTCTCTTCTCTGTTCGCTCCACTCTTACAGTGCCAGTCACTACAGCAAAGTCGAGCCGACTTTATCTACCCAAATACAGTCTATGTTAAAAGGGACTCAAGTTCAGTCTATGGCTAACATTATGCAAGTAAAGTCCAGCCCAAAAAGCCACTCCTCTTCATCTCTGCCCATCTGGGATTCTTTTCATTTTCCTTTGTCATCTCAGTCCCAGGCTCTCTCTCTTCTCACAAACTACCAGCCACGGGAATTAATGTCTAGAAAAAAGTTTTCCTCTGCCAAGAAAGAGTTAAAAGTCCCTGGCTCCCAGCAGGGTCACAGGCTCGGCAGGTCCCTACACAGCCGAGAACTTTTTCTCCCCCCCCTGCTCTTTCTTCGCTGCCGGCTGCCACCAGTATCAATTCCAAAGCTCTGAAGCGGCAACCTCTCTGGGGGGGGGGGGGGGGGGGAAGAACGGGGACGGAGGGCACTTCTACAGTCCTCCACCCTTCTATCTTGAAGAGGCTCCGCATGGCTTTTCCCCTCCCCCACTCAGCCCCGCTAGCTGGGTGGAAGGGGAGAGATGTGTGCTCACCTCGCAACCGGAACCAAAGAGGGGGCAATCTTTCTGAAGTCCTTGCTTTTAACTCCTTGTGTTCTCAGAGGCGTGTCCAAACCTCACAGTGGCCACTCCAGGTGCCAGCATAAAACCTGACCACTGACTGGTTTGCCCACAACTTCCTGGAAAACTCACTCCCCCTCAAACCAGGACAATCAGCTTTCACTAAAGTAAAATCTTGTGATCCCGGTGTCACGCCAGCAATAGAAACAGATTTTTCCCCTGCATATCTTGATGGGATTAATGTGCACTGTGCACCAGTGTCAACCAAGGCCTCATATTTTTGTGGTTCTAATGTGCCAGGCCAACGAATCTACACAGTCTAAAAAACACGTTTTTTTCTAGCTTCTACATGGCTTGAGGCAGGGCCCCTCTAAGCCTGGTTATTTTTTTTTTTCTTGGGTAACTGGAGCTGCTTCCTTTTTGGTGGAATTTCTTTTCTGAGTCTTGCTGTCTTCTAATTTAGACACCGATTGTGCCAGAGCAGCTGTGGATTTTCTATCTCGTCTCTTCACATTTTCTCTACAATCACGCAGGAAGAACCACAGCTCAGATTGTAGGGTGTCTCTTCTCTCCCTATCTGGGGAACATCTGCATTTGGTGCCAGAACCTCTGATCTGTACTGCTAAAGTCTGGAGAATCTCTTTTTTAATTTCTTCTCTGAGTTTCTTGTGGTTCTCCTCTATTTTGTTTTCTAATTTTTTTATGTGTTTCCAGAGCTGCAATTCTTGCGTGTGTTGGACCATGCACAGCATCTGCATATGCTCGGAGTTTCTTTGCTGTATCTTGTATGGTCTCCTCCGTGTCATCCTGCTTCATTTTTGCTAAAGCAGAAGAGTATTCTTGTGACCCAAGTCGTACAAGTTTTTGTCACATCACGGGTGTACATGGTACCAAGGTTGGGTTCCTAATGTTTAGGTCATCTGAGAAGGCAATCTTTGCCACTGCCATTTTTCTTAAGCATTGAATCTCTTGTAGGGTCTTCCACTGGGTTTGCTGCGTATAGAGATCGTCTACACACAGATATCTTTGTGCCACACTTCCCAGGACCCGTGCCCAGAGACTGCAAGGGTGAGCCTCCCTCATCATTCTTTGGTCGATAACTGGATTTTGTGATGGGGATCTCAAATGCCTTGTTTCAGTACCGTTCAGAATTGTAGCCTCACCTGCAGCATCTCAAAGACAGACTAACCAACTAATTATAGACTCATCAGGTCATCAAGTGTAATCCTTTCTTAGGCCACAAAGGCCCTTCAGGGAAAAGGACTCAATAGTGGCTTCTGATCTTGTGCCAGTTGATCGGACTCTTGATCTTGTGCCAGATGGTTCGGCTTCTGATTTTGTGTCACTTGGTTCGGCTTCTGACTGTGTGTCGAGAAGCGTTGAGGATCCTTCACTTGGATCATCATCCACTGGTCGATCAGTTTTGCGTTTGCGCTTCTTTCCCGCATGTCGTGGTTGCAGGGGGAGGTGAATTTTTCTAGGGGGATGTGGGCAGGGTAATCAGTAATCAGCTTTTCTGCTAGCACTTAAATTAGTCACTCAGAGGTTTAGACACGCCTCTGAGGACACAAAGAGTTAAAAGCAAGACTCCAGGTGGGTTTGGCCTCTTTTAAGTTCTGGTTTCAGCAGTGGAAACATCTCCTCTCCCCTGCTCAGCTTTGGGCTGAGTGGGGGAGGGGGAAGCCACGTGGCCGGGCTCAGGACAACCACGCGGTGGAACTAAAGTAAGCTGGGGCCCCCGGGGGGAGAAGAGAGTAGACAGGACTAGAACTAAGCTGCCCGGTGCAGGATAGAAGAGTAGAAAACTCTGGAAGTGCCTTCTGTGTGTGCTCACTCCCCTGCCCCCCCTCCCCTCCAGGAGAAGGTGCCCAGCCACGTGGGAGTTGCCGAGCCTGAGAGTGCCTGAGCCTGCACCTTGCCGGGAGGTAAAAACTGTTAACCCTTGCTTGGCAGAAAGAAACTTTTCTTAGACATTGATTCTCATGACTGGTGGTTTTAGAGGAGAGAGAGAAGCGGCCTGAGACCGAGATGATAAAGCACGATTAGAAGAAACCCGATGGGCAAAAAATGAGAAGAGTAGCTTTTTGAGCTGGACTTTTCTTGCATAATGTCAGCCATAGACTGAACTTAAGTCTCTTTTGAACATAAACTGCATTTTGGGTAGATACAGCTGCCCTTGCTTTTGCTGCAGTAACTGGCACTTGAAGAGTGGAGCGAGCAGAGAAGAGAGGGGGAGAGTGAGGTGGCGCCCTCTGCCCTCAGGGGAGACCTGCTCCTGGAACCTCGGCCCCTGGGTAAAAAGGGGGAGAGCTCGGCATGCAAGTATCCTTAAAAGAGCCCTGTATACAGCTTTCAGACTATAGACAGCGGTGAGAGCGCTAGACATAAGAAAAAGAGAGTGTCACCCTGGCAGACTTCTCCAGGCAGTGCCAAGGGTGACATGAAAACACATAAGGGGTAGACCCGTGTTTTCTGAAGAACAGTCTGTAGTGCGAGAGAGACTCCTCTCTCCCTTGCTAAATTGAAGATTGGTTTGTTTTTGAGTAGTAATTGTTTGATCTAAAACCCAAAGGTTTGGTCTGTGAAGAGTAATGTGTGGGGGGTAGAAACTGGGAGAAGAAATGTTCTGAGAAGCTTTTATTTCTGTCTCTGTGTGTGTTTAAGAGTTTTTCTGTCTCTGTTCTTATGTAATGTAATAAAGTTTTAGTGTTTTTTTTGTTTTCAAGATTTAAGCCTGCTCTGCTCTGTTCCTGATCACATCCCACAATAGTTGTTAAAGAAAAAACATATATTCATGGGTGCATTAACATCTAGCCAGTGCCAACCCATGACACCGCAGCAACTGCCAGTGTCTTAGGCTCACTGTCTGGTTTAGCTGCAGTCTGAGTGACTGGGGTGGCTGCTGTTTTATCTCCCTGCCCCCCTGCCTCTGTCTACTGTCCTACAGTATCTAGCAGCGTGCGATAAGCATATGCCAGGGTCCAGCTTGTTGCAATGAGCTTCTTCTCTTTAGAGTCATCACGGCAGTACTCCTCTAGATATTTCCCCACCTCATCTGGGTTCTGAATTTGTTCACGTAAAAATTCCCAAGCTGGGGGATCAGAAAATTCCTTCAAGGTTCGGCCCATTCTCTCCCGTTCTCCACACCACTCAGGATTTTCCACACCTGGGTCTACTTCTGGGTCTACTTCTGGGTCAGCAGTGTCATCAGCCCCTCTGGAAATCTCAGACCTCATTCTAGACAAGCTAGAAACCATATAGAGGAAGCTTACCAGATGAAATACCAGGAAGGTGGCATCTTTAACATTCAGGGGACACTGAACATTCTCCAAAAGTGATGTAACAGATTTAAAAGAGAAGGAAAGGAAAGGCTGCAAAGCTTCATCCCCTACTCTTCTTCTAACAAAGTGGGTACAATTACTAATAAATCCCCAAAACATGCTACTGGAACTAGGACGCAGGGTAGGACAAAGGAACCATAAACCAAACATACCTGGCACAAACTCCAGTACCTTCATAAACTTTCTATAAATCATGATCTCCAAGCCCAACAAAACAGCAATCTTAATTCGTGCACCTCTGTGGCGGTGTGTGAAATTTAGTTTATTAAGTTTGTTATATGTTCCTTTGTTCCCTCCTCATCCACGTGTACCCCTGAGGCAAGTGACGTAACTGTCAGTTTTCTGTCTGTCAGAAAGCCCGTGAATTTTGTATTTCTCCCTGTCCCCTGGTTGGCAGAAGTTGAATATTGCACCTGTCTAACGGTCCCTAGAATTCCCTCTATTGGTTGTTTCACCTTTACCCCTCCCTGACACCATCTGTATAAAAGTGTACCAGAACCGCCCTCGGGGCAGTTGCAAGAGCAGACGCAGGCGTGAGAGATTGCGCTTGCTGCTCAATAAACATCGCTGCCTCACTGCCTTCCACCCTGCCTCTGCTTTGTCACTTTAAGACCGCTGCCAAAGATCTTTCATAACAAGAACCCACAGGAATCAGTATCGTGGCACGGCGAACGAACTGATCCTCGTCCCGTGTTGCGGTGCCGGGGTTGGTCGTGCGTGGAGACGCTGAGGTCTCAAAACACAGCACTGTGACACACCTCTAGTGTAAAACTATGTGTTAGGGATAATATTGGAGCTATTTCCATATAAGAAAACAAACCCAGGGACCAGAGAGGTATTAAAACCTCAAAAAAGCTTTAGGGAATAGAAACACAAGAAGGACTCCATTCCTAGAGACATTATGAATTCAAGCAGCAGCATGGCTACTGACTGTTTTATCTCCAGACAAAGTATAACCAAAATGCAATCAATAATCAATACAAGTTTTTTCCACTCTCTCAAGCCCTGCAGTTGGACACCAATAACAAAATGTATTGTCTTGGTTTAGGGCAAATTTGGGAGGAAACCTCTGAAAAGGGTCTCTCTGGAAAGCAAACCCAAAAGGCGCCTCCCCTCAGCCGGTCTGGGAAAAGAACTTCAGAGAAAAGTGGAAAAAACAATTTATTTAACAAACAAAATGCCTACAAGCATAAAGAATGAATAATATGAAACAATAAAACCTCTCGCTGCTCCAAAGAGAGATGGCAAACTTGAGAAAATCTTTTCCATAGGTAGCTCGGCTCACTCAGTTCTTTATCAGTCTTAGTCCCTCTGGAGGTCCAGGCCCAGTGGGCAGCAGTTGCGAGCCCTCGGTGCTTCTCTGGGGTTTTCAGTCCAGAGCAGATTTAAAGAGTCCCAAGAAAAGGGAACAAAACAGTCCAGGGAACTTCTCTGCCCTAGCTAGCTAAAACTAACTAAAAAGCAAAAAAAAATCTTTGTCTCAGCTGCTGGTCTGTGCTTCAGACAAACCACTGTCTGGAGAGGAATGTGCAGGAGTGAGAGATGTTTTCAAAACAAACTTGGTGCTTCTTCATTCTTTGCTTTGCTCTCAGAGCCAGTCTTAAAGGCACAGAACTCAATATACAGCACAGACAGAAGAGACGATTGGGGATACAAGCATCATAAAGTCACCCTAGGACACGACTTCACCTGCCTGTGCTCTCTCCAGCCAACACACCTGTGTCCAGGCCTGGCTTGGAGCCCCACAGGTGATGTGCCAGGAGAGCCTGGCACACATCTGGAGCTCTGCCCCTGCCAGCTCTGTCACCTCTTGCAAGCAGACGATTTTTTTTTCCTACTTCAATTACCAAGCAATATTGAGGTTCAGTGGTGGGTTTTTTTTAGTGTTTTCCCTTGTTTTCCTGGGGATTTGCAGCTTTCTCTAACTTATGGGGACCATGCAGGCAGGCTGCAGGCAGGACTGGTCCTCAGCAGCTGGGGCTGCTGGACTGTGGCTGTTTGGTGATCACCTGCTGTCACTCAGGAGCCTCACTCTGCTGGGTTGCTGTTAGCAGTGGGCACAACATGAAGGACACAGTGAAATGGGCTCTGCTCAGAGCCTGTCCTGCCCTTAGGGACACTGTGCCAGTCAGAGGGGTGTCCTGCCATTGCAGATAGGTAACAAGGACACTGCTGCTCACGTTGCTGATGATTGTAAGCTATTTCTGTTATTACTGTTGAAATAATTGTGCAGTAATCCTGTGTAGTTTTGCTCCCCTGAGGCTCCCTGCACCCTTTCCATAGTCTGGCTCCACGACCAGCCCGCAACCCCTGCTGCTCTGGGTGTAACCATCACACTGCAGTTTGCTGCACTGCCTTCAATTATCCAACACGCCACCAGTGACTTGTTCACTAGGTTTGCCTGGACTGGATAACATTTGATTTGGGCAGTCAGTATTTTGCTTTTTTGCAATAAACTTGACTCCAAGACTTGAGCATGGAGCTGTTCTGTGCAGTTCCTTAATCCTCCTGTGGGAGGAGGGTGATGCTCCTGCCGCCTGTGCGCTGCAGGGGATGGCAGTGAGTGGCAAACTGGTTTAAAGCTTGATTTACTAATGTGTAGCCTGGTGAAACAATTTAACTTCTGTTTCAAAAGGTCTTCTCTGCCTCCTGCCCTCACCTGGCTCCTGCTTGGCAGCAGCATGGCTGCTGGGTCAGGAAAAGCCTGTTTTGCCCAGAGGCTGCAGTGACTTCAATATATATATATGTGCATTAAATATAGATGCATGCAATATATGCACATTAAATATGCATATAAGCAATATATAGAGATGCATTAAGTATATATATTTATTTTTGCTTATGGGCTCTTTCTCAGGCTTGGCCAAAACCCACAGAGCTGCTGGGCAGTGATTGGCACAGGGCACCACTCTGATGGTTGCAAAGCGCATTTGGATACTGTGATAAATGATGTGGGATAATTCGTGTTTATAATGTATGTGTAATATAAACCAAGTTGTGCTCTTTAAAATAAATGGTAAAAATCATTCGAGCTGGGGGGATAAATGGATTCGGGGATTCGGGAATTGAAAATGGATTCAGGAGGATTCGGGAATTGAAAACGACTCTGCCTGGAACCCGGGAACGACTGAATTTACAACAGAAAGGAGGGGAGGTCCAAGGAAGATGGGTCTTCTCTGGAGATGGAACTGCGAACCCAACCATTACCACTGATATGGATTTCGCTCCACCATCCAGGATGTGCATCTCAATGCACGTATTTAATATTCATCTCCCCTTGGAAGAACTATTCAACCGACCAGACTGCACGAGGATGAATCTACATGAATATGAAGAAAAACTGAAGGGACAAGGAGAGTATGAAGTAATACCCTGTCCTGTGGAATTGCATTTTATTGAAATGGTATGCTCTGGCTCACCCTTCGAAGTGTATGGTTTATCTCAAGTCTGTAACCTCCCCTGCAGTATCGTGTGTCTCTAACCCCATTGGCTTGAAGATCTATCCACGCCCACTTTGAATCTGCCTGTTAAGGGTGCAAATGGAGAGAGCTCGCTCTCTTTGCCCTGGAGGCCTCCAGAGGCTCTGCTCTTCTCCCCTTCCCTCTCCCTTTCCCTCAATACCCCTCCTCTCCCCTCTCCCTCAGTGACCATGTTGCCTTCCTGGGGTCGAACTCCAAATAAATCCTCATCTCATCAGCACCCTCACCAGCTGTCTAGAGTCTCCTTGCCTGCCTGCATGCGAACACCAACAAACCTAAGGCCTGGGGAGCTCCCGGGGAACCTTCCCTGGGGACCCCCCTCAAAATCTAAACTGCAACACTGTCCCACTAAAAAAACTGTATATAAACAGAACTCACAAAACCAAAGATGTGAACAGGGGAGCTACGGTGCGATAGAGGCCGCAGCTAAGGTTCACCCAGTGCCGATCTTGGGACTCGACACTGATTCTTTGATTGCTGGATTACTCAAAATTCTGTTCATTGATGTTATAAATGCCAGGACAATTTATTACCAAATTCAATATTTTGGTTTATTAAAAATTCAAATCACAAAATTTGGAATCAAATTACAGAATTTTAAGTAATAAAAAAAACCAAAACCCCACAAACAGCGACACTTACTTGACAGAATTTCTCCCGGGAAAAATGAGCCAAGGGTGACCCAGAGACAAAGACCCTGGCAGCCTGAGTCTCTAGCTGGGTTCACACCTTGCCCACCTAGAGGCTTAACTTAAATACCCTTAATTTCACCCTCAGCAGCCCTTCTCCCATTTTTTCCACTAAGCACCGGCCATTAGCTTTGTTTATACTAAATCCCGAAAGGGTCCCCTGGCCCATTCAAATGCTAATGTCCAGAGTTAGTCCTTGCTTTGAGTAATTGAACCGTCGTAGAAGTGTGTGATGATTCCTCTGCACGTAGCATTTGATCAGTGGGAGTCCCTGCTTTGCCTCTTGCACGTAGCATTCGACTGGTGTAAGTCCTGGTAATTTTCGCTGCACGTAGGCAGGGGTAGGTTGGTCAGTGTTCATTGTCTCATCAGTGCCTTGTGTTCTCACCTTCTATTTTTGGACCAGGGAGATCAGGAGAGGTGCTTTACAGAAGTCCGTGAAACGTGCGGGTTGAGCAGACACACATACCCTTATACAACATATTACAGTTTCCAGTCTATAATTATTTATAGAACATGAATTAAATAACCCTATTTTCCACAATTCCCCCATTTCTCCTTTTTTGTCAACAATTTTAATTCATGTTTTGCATTTTGCCTAATTGTTCTCCTCTATTACTGCCCATTAACATTCTTTTCCCAAATTGTATTTCAAACCTTTTTAAAATCTGAGCAGCCCTTTTTCGTTGATTTTTCTTCGTATTCATACTTCTAAAAGGTCCCATTCTCATGGTAAATCTGGGATTTACCAGGATCCATATCATTCCCATAGCACATAATCCTATTATCCCTCCTCCCCCTTTTATTATCCACCCCCACATTGGAAAACGGGTGTCCGGATCCTTTAGCTTGCTTAACCTATTTTCTTCTTCCCCTTTTATAAGACACTCCACCCTTTTTGACTGCACATTTGTCCAATTTTCTATTTCGGTCCAAATTAAATTGGTTTTACTTTTCTGAGTGTTGCCTCCCACCAGTCCCATTACCCTTTGCAGTCTTTTTAATTCAATTTGTATACTGATTAGAAATTCGTGGATTCTTATTCCAGCTTCTGCTATTTGAGCCGGGTTGCATGTGATAACCACTCCCTCCAAGGTTCCTTCTGAGGGGGTACTCTTGAAAGAAGAGGGTATTTCTGGCCACAAATCTTTAGACAAGGTCTGTGGGCTGGAATTTCTTTTAATCAATTTTCTTCCCGTATCCAGATTTCCCTTTTGAGGGTGCTCCATTTTGGACATTATGTCAACTTTAAGACCGTCCTTTCTAGGAATCCCCAGGCTGAGTCCAGTTTCATTGTACTGACCTTTTGTAGGTATTACAGTTAAGCTTATGGTCAGTAGGGAAGTCCACAGACGAGTTCCTCTGTTTGTACCAAAGCCCATTGGGTTGCGACCAACGGCTGGTTTCCAGGTTCTTCTCACAGCAGGAACAGGTTGCCTGGACCCCCTTCCTGATCCTTCCTTCATTTTCTGCTGGGTTGTTTTCCCTGGACGGCTTGAGATGCCCTTTTGTCACAATAGGAGCTTCACTGGATCAATTTCTCCACTTCTATGCTTTTCGCACTCTCTCTCTCCCCTGTCGGCCGAATTCCAGGTATTTGCCAGATTAACCCACACTACTCCCAGCAGACTGTAATTTCTAAGATTGTATGACCAAGGAGAAATACCTTCCTTCGGGTTACCCTTCCCTCTTTTAGTTCTCCTTTTCGAGTGGTTACAAAGTTTCTTTTGAGGCTCCTTTAGGCTGCGGCTTGATGTTTCCAGGGCGGTGGCATCCTCGGTGCAGCCGGACCTTCAGATCTCCGGGGGAAGAGATGACTTTCCACTCGGGGTTTTCCCTCGGGGCTGTTAATTTCTTAGCCCTGGAGGCGTGTGTCCAACCTCTCTCAGCCGTTCGGATGGCTGTATCTGTAGTTAAAAGGACAAGAAAGGGTCCCTCCCAATGAGGGGTTAGTGACACCGCTTTCCAAGCTCTTATCAGTACTTTATCTTCTGGTTGTATATCATGAATATACATCAAAATCCTGCAACTTTCCCAGATTGAATTTACCAATTAAGAACACGTACCTAATACAAAATTCCAAACCAGCCCAGTAGTACAGGAATATTTTACAGAAAGAATCCCTGCCATGTCTACCATTCAGAAAATCTGAATATTAGAACAAGTTATCTAATAGTACATTCACACATTCACCATAAAAACAATTTTGTCCCTGGATCACTATGATTTCCACCTCACTATTCACACAATGCACTATACAATCCAGAATTTTTCTTTAATAAAAAATGATTCCAACGCATCATCCAAAATTTAAATAATTCAATACAAAATTCAAAAATCCTTTTTGTACTGTTCCAGAGAGAAAGTAAAACTAACAGGATGGTTTTACCAATACATCTGAAAAATGGCTGCTTGGTACATGGATTCTGTACAACAAGTAAATAATAAACACTAAGACAACCTTAAACCCCATAAACTAGCTCCAGGTAATATGTTTCTACTGAAGAATAGCTTCTTAAGTAAAATGCACATGAGATAAAAATTTTAGACATCAACCATAATCCTGGGGAATACTTTTAACAAGTCATAAAAGAAATGAGGTATACCAAATAAAAGGAAATGACCTCACAAATGACAGAGTCTACTCCTTTACCACTTATAAAATATTCTAGACATATAGAGATGCTATAAGAACAATACTGGCAGCAATATAGAAATGGCATCGCCTCAGACACTTCTAACTTATTGCGGGTCTGAGCTTCTTCAGTTTTTATCAAAAGAAGTGAATAAAGTAGCAAGACTAACTCACCTGTTTTAGATGGAAGGCATCAAAAGCTATAGTTAAAATGCATCAAAATACTCTGTAATATACCATGCATTACTTAAATTCGGAATTTAAGACTCGGGAAAGTTTTCCAAAGCTAGGAGTCACTGTAAACTTCAGGCCCCGGTAATCAGACAGCTTTATCTAGTGCAATTGCCAGAACATTAACACCACTGCTTTTTACCTCAGTCCTAAAAAAACTCCACAAACTTAGCCTCTCTTAACAAGCAAACTCGAGTTAACCTATGCCTAATTCCCAAAGCAAAACTCCAGTATTTGCTATCCATTCTTGCGTATTATTAAACCTAAATACATGGCTCGAAAGACCACAAGCAAACACCGACCATACTTAACACCGGTGACACAAGAGCTGCCTCTCATACATCACTTACTCTCCACCCCTGAAACACAGGCACCAGGGCAACTTCAAGGTTCACATCCTCCAAATTGAGGAGCAAGTAAAGAAGACATAATATCAAAGGGACAACACAAACTATCTCCTTCTAAGGAGTCAGTAATTAAAATTAAGAATCCCTGTTCCCACTAGACAAAATACATACAGAATAGGAACTGCAAAGAATAAAGAAAAGACCTGTAACTACCAACAGAGAATTATACCACTTTCCCAACTTAATGCTAGAATCCTGACTCCAACTACCATTCTAACACTATCTCGACAGAAAGATTTAGTTTCCAGCCTCTCAACAGCCGCTTTAATTTGGACTCCACCAGGCACATGCTTCAACCTTTTAAAAGGAAAACTTAAACAAACAAAACCCTTGCAATACATTGTCTGCCTACACAAATGCCATATCCCTGCTCAAGCTAACAATCCGAATTCAAAATGTAGCAATTGTTTCATAGACGAACTACATCCACCATACTATCAACATTTTTGATTTGAACGAAATCCTCACATGCAGCAGACAGGCAACCAAAGGGAAGATATATTTTCAGCTTTTCAAGAACAAACACCTAGGTATTTCCCACGCATAAGTATAGCTCTCATTCTTGGTCTCTTTTCTCAATACTTTTATCCATTTTTGCTTCCTATTTTGCCTTACATTGCAGTTTTCTGCCCCGGGCAGCCTCGTCTAGTCACTTTAAAACTGCCGCTTTCCTTCGTCTCCCAGCAACCATGGACTGACTCGCCCTGCCGCTTGCGGGAAGGGGCGGGTTTCGTTCCTTTTCCCATGTTAGCGAAAAGAGAAAAAAAAAAACCCCAAAAAAACTCCGCCGATCTCATCCAGGAGAAAAAAAAACCCTTTAAAGCAAAAGACACAACTCTAGGGAGCCTCCAAAATGTATTCAGCCTGAAGTAAAAGATCCACCACCACCAAGGAAAAGAGTAAGCAAGATTCCTTTTAATTCCTTTTTCTATCTTTTTCTCCTTTTGCAGACTTGCGTGAATTCTCACATTTCTAATTTGCACACTTCTCAACACCACCAGTTATTCTTTAATGCATTCCAATTCACCTTTGGTAATTTCTGTTTTGCTCTACTGTCTAGCTAAAATTTCTTACGGGAATGCTTCTTTTTCCCCATTTTTCCTCCCGGGCCGTTCTTGCTCTCACACCAACTGTCCCACCCTGAATCCCTTCTGGGTTCTTCTAGGTCTCCTTCGGGGGTCCTGGTTTTAGCCGGGGTTCTAACTGGTGTATACCTGTCTGATTTATTCTTCCACCCTTCGTTTTCCTTACCCTTCTTCTCTTTTTCTCCATAGTTTAGTGTCGGTGGCCGAGGTGCGGGGTCAGGACCAGAAATGGGGGCAGGATTCCCTCTCGGGGATCTCCTTGAGCAGGAGGAAGGTTTCTGGAGTGGCCGCTGAGCTCGGGGCTCCACATGGGTCTCAGATGGCAGCGCTAACGCTGCCACTGAGAAGGCCGAGGAGGAGGAAGGGGTAGGGGCTGACAGGACATGGGCCACCGAGCCGTGAGAGAAGCTTATCCCGTAGTCCAGTTTATTCCATGTTTCCCTTTCCTTAGAATACAGCTTTACTCGTACCCCATACCATAACAGAACATATGCCAATTCCTCAAATTCTCTCCTTTTCTTCTTTGCTACATGTTCCCACAGAGCTTCCCATGCCCATTCGTCAAAAGTACCAAACACAGGCCATATAAGATTAGGTCTTATCTCCTTTCCTCCCCAAACATTCATACACAAATAAATCATCCGATCGTTAGATGCCCTTCTCCTAATTGGGCATTCTTGCCAATCTTGCAACAACTTTCCTAATGGACTTTTCCGAGGGATTTCAAGAGCAGCCCCCGCTGAGGTTTCCCTTAAGGAATCCTCCCGATCTCTACTGAGATCCGATCCCATACTCCTCGTGGCACAGAAGTTATGGGATACTATATAAAAATTAAATCCCGAGTTTCCGAACTCGGTGCCGTTAACTTAATGATCCAACGGATGACCGTTCCGTGGATGTTTCGGTTAACCGCAGGGCTCTGTAACCGCCACTGAAAAAATTGACGGACCCCACTCGGTCGCGGTCAAGAAGGCTTACTAGTCCCCGAACTCGAAAGGGACGTCCTCTTTCCTTCAGGACCCCTGGTGACTCCCACACCCCGTCGGGTAACACTCACACACGAAGCGAAATATCACGCGTTCCAATCGCTTCCCCGTCGGTCGGCCGTGTCCCTCGCAGGAGCAGCGGAACCGCGACCTTAAGGTCCGCTCTCGCTTCGTGATAAATCACGTCTCGTTCACGCACACTCACACACATACACGTTCTCAAACACTTGGTCACCCCACTCAACCACGCTATACTTACTGTCCTTTTCCTGCGTGGATTCTTCGTGCACTTAGACTTTTACGAGTGAAACAATACCGCGGTTCCAGGGGAAAACCCCTGCTGAGTTCCCGAGCCCTCCCCAAGCTAGCTTGTCCTAATGCCTAATACCTTCGCTATTGTGGGTTCTGGGTTCGTAAAGCCAGTTCGTTCTTTCGGACTTACCTGCTCTGCCGGGCCGCTTTTTACAGCGGGGCACCCCCCGGTCAGAAGCAGGGATCCGTAGAATATTCAAAACTGGCCCCACGTTGGGCACCAAAATTGTTATAAATGCCAGGACAATTTATTACCAAATTCAATATTTTGGTTTATTAAAAATTCAAATCACAAAATTTGGAATCAAATTACAGAATTTTAAGTAATAAAAAAAAACAAAACCCCACAAACAGCGACACTTACTTGACAGAATTTCTCCCGGGAAAAATCAGCCAAGGGTGACCCAGAGACAAAGACCCTGGCAGCCTGAGTCTCTAGCTGGGTTCACACCTTGCCCACCTAGAGGCTTAACTTAAATACCCTTAATTTCACCCTCAGCAGCCCTTCTCCCATTGTTTCCACTAAGCACCGGCCATTAGCTTTGTTTATTCTGAAAGAATCCCTTGGCCCATTCAAATGCTAATGTCCAGAGTTAGTCCTTGCTTTGAGTAATGTATCTGTCATAGAAGTGTGTGATGATTCCTCTGCACGTAGCATTCGACTGGTGTAAGTCCTGGTAATTTTCGCTGCACGTAGGCAGGGGTAGGTTGGTCCGTGTTCATTGTCTCATCAGTGCCTTGTGTTCTCACCTTCTATTTTTGGACCAGGGAGATCAGGAGAGGTGCTTTACAGAAGTCCGTGAAACGTGCGGGTTGAGCAGACACACATACCCTTATACAACATATTACAGTTTCCAGTCTATAATTATTTATAGAACATGAATTAAATAACCCTATTTTCCACAATTGATTATTTAAAAATTAATAAAATAATTTATTAATTTGGAATTGGCTTTACATTTATTACAGATACTGAGCTGCACATGAGACAGTGGGGTGGGGAGAGGAGCTGAGGCTCCCTGGTGGGAGGGAAGCTGTCCTAGGTTTTGCTTCTCCTCCCCTCCATCATTTTTCATACTCTCATAGGAATGCTCACTGCCACAGATGCTGACCAGAACTAATATTCTCTAAAATGTCTAGCTCCTATGCAACCCCTTCTGCACGTGATGTGCAGTTTGTCCACTCCTGTGGGCACCTGTTGCATCCTGCTGACTCCAGTGTTTTTTTTCCCCAAACCTCAGTTGTGTTGTTCAGGATGGAATTCCAGCTGAAACCCATTTAGTCTAAAAACATATCTCCTTTGGCCATCTAGCCTAATTGATAGCACTTCAGAAACATTTGTCCTGCCCTCCTTAATGAAAGCTTAGTGCATGATCCAGTTGTTTGTAAAGAGCTTTTTGTTTTCTTCCTGCAGCAGAAGGAGGGATAAGCTGATCTAGCTGCGTATTTTGTTCTCAAATCACTTTTTTTCCCCCATCTTGAACAAGATTCCTGTTAAACTCCATTGTGGCCTTTGCTGAGTAATGCTTTGCTGCAGGCTTTTTGCTCCTGTTTTCAGCTGAATTTTCAGGATGTACAGGTAAAAGGACTCCAGCCTTGCTTATGGAGGTCTTGATAATTTCTTACTGTGTGTTTTCAAAGAATCTTTTCATCTGGCATGTCTTAAAGTGTGCTGTATACCTGAACAAGATTCTGTGAGATGATTGAAGTGGGAAACAGAGACATTGCTCACTTGGTTGATGTAATTTGTTTGTAGTATTGTGGCAAATGCACTGATTTGCAAATCAGAGGGGTCCTCTGTTTCTTGTGCTGTAAAGGACCTAGAAAAGCTGAGTAAGATGTGCAACAGGCAAGACCAGACAATTTGAAGCACTTCTTTGGTACTGCCATCCAAGATCTCTTCAGCAGTAATACAAATTAAATACAGCTTGACTGCAGCAACGCTGTGCTCTGTTGCTGGAGTCTCAATTAGCTTAAGAGGGGGAAAAAAAAAATCTCACTGCCAGGAAATTAAATGCAGGGGGGAAAAATCCACTTTTGTGAGCAGCCCTTCTATCTTTTATTATGATTTCTGTGTAATTTCTCCCCAGCTTCATACAAAGCCAAGCAGCTGCTATCTATAGGTACTCAGACTGCACTCGGGGAGGCTGCAAACCCAGCCTTGAAATGTAGTATTAATACATCTTTTTCTGTTTGCTTTAGGTGGTGTTTTGCATGCCACTTTTGTTCAGTCTGAGTTGTGGAAGGTTTTCATTCTTTTTGCTTTTTCCTCCTTCCTTACAGCTCACCTTTTCTTACATTGTTTGCTCAGGGAGGGAGTGCAGTAAAATTAGCTGCGATGCCCAGAGGGCTGTTGTCCTCAGAGCAGCCAAATTAATTTTGTGGAGCACATAATTTCCATGGGATGGTTTCTCCCAGGGCAGTTGAATGGATGGAAGTGGGACTTCCCACTTGACAAGTACCATTGCAGTAAGTGCAGGATGGGAAGCAGTCAGGCAGAGAGAGGAAACCTTGGGTGAAGGAGCTTGTGTTGGTAACTGAGAGCAGGAATGCTCATGTCTTGATGCCTGGCTAGGGAAAGAGACTGATGGGATGGAGATGGCTGAGTCATCTCCAGGGATGCTGGCCTGCTCTCCAGCATGAGATCCCCGCTCTCCAGCACAGGACGGGGTTGCTCTGCAGCTGATGGTGCTGGGGTACACCACAGTGAAACCCCCAAGCTCCAACCCTGAGGTCCCAGGGCCAGTGAAACCTCAGCTCCCTGTCCCTGTGTCTTTGCAGCTTTCCTGGCTGCCGTGCTGGACAGTGCTTGGTATGGGGCTTGCTCAGGCTCTGCTCTGCTGCCTTCCTCAGCCCGGCCAGAACAGGAGACAAAGGATTTCCTGAAGATAAATGTCACCATGAGATCTTCCTAGCTTGCTGAGCGTTTCATACTAAAGTAGAAGTTTGTACCTTCTCACGCTCTTTTCATGTAAACACCAGCTATGTTCTATAAACATAGCCATTGTTTTCACATTCCATGCTGGGACAGACAAGACTGTGTGACAGTCCCCTTGACCAATGTGGTGAGAGGTGGGAATGCCCACTCTCCAATCCATGGGCACCTTGTGAGAAGTATAAAATAGGAAGTAATAAACAAAGCAGGAGATTTTCTGCCCTGCTGCTCTGATCAACCCGAACTCCAGCTTCGAGTGTGTCTTTCTGGCTAGGCTCACAGCGACAGATAAATAGTTCTAGGCCACATGGTGAGGATTTCTCTCCTGACTGGGTAGATTTCACTGATCCAGTATCCTGGTATGACTGTGCTTGCAAGCCCCAAGGATTAATCTGTTGGTCATTGTAGTACCCAGAGATGAAAATATTTCCAGTGCAGTCTGGGTCATGGGGAGTTGATTTTGACTGTGGAGCAAGGGGTGAAGTAGGTGATTTCTACCTCTTTTCCCTTTTATCTCCTGCTGCTTCTGTGGAAACATTTGTCTGTAGTACAGCAAGGGGCAGAGTTAAAAAACCACAGCTTTTATGGTTTTGGAGTTGAAAACCTTGATCTGAACCCGTGTGAGTGAGGAGCATGGGGAGATGCTGGGACCCATTGTGAGGATTGAGGGCACCCCTGGGTGCTGGTGCAGGACTCGGGGAGTCCCTGCAGCCTGGACCTGCCCTCCCCTCCCTCCTGGTGGCTGTTGTTTGGGAGATAGGACAGCTTCCCTGGGAGCAAGCTTCGTCTAGGGGATGGGTCTGGGCAGCCCTGGGTGCCAGCCCTGGCTTTTGGGGTGCTGTGGTGAGGTACACCCTGGCAGGGCAGTCTGCAGCCTCTGCCCCTGGAGTGTGGACAGCCAGGTGGGCTTGCTTCTCAGGCGAAAGGAAAAACTGGTCTGGGAAATGGGCTTCTCACCAGTCAACTGGCAGCCTGGCTCTGAAATGCTGGGAAAACTTTAAAAGAGGAAAAATGTTTGTAGGTGGCAGAGGTTAGAGTAACATCTGGTCAAGCTGGGATGCATAATGTAGCATTTAGGGTTCTTTTGTTTCCATAACTGAAGAGCTCGGGCTTTCAGAGGACCACAAAACAACTGGTAAACCAACATACTATAGCCCTGCTGGGTGATGCAAGCACTGACAATTGCAAACTGGGAGATTTTTTCCATTTTGCTCCTATTTTAATTTTTGCCAGGCCACATCACTGCTCTGGAGACCTTGCTGCCCTGCTAAAATAGCTGCTGATGAACAGACATGTGTACAGCTTGAGCCAGGGAGAGGAGGGAGGAAGAGTTTTGAAGACAGGAAGACCTCGTATTTGCTTTGTGACCTTTGCAAAACATTTGGCTGTTATTCAAAGTCCTTTTTCTGTTCTCAAGCCTGAAGTGTTCCTATGAGTCTGAATTTTATATGCTGGTGGCATGCTGGTTTAACTTTTCTTTTAGACTGCCAAAAATAAGGATCTGCTGCCTGTATTTCAAGATAAGCAATGGTTTCATAACCCTGGCTGCCAACAGGGCAGGGAAAAAAGAACTGAGATGCTGAAAACTTCCAAAGGTCAGTGGTTGTGTTTGAGCAGGAACAACAGATTTTGCACAAAACAGCAGCACTGAAGTAATGCTGCCCCAATTGATCTGTCTGGGTTTGGCTTTCTGCATCACTTGTGAACCTGGCTTTGTACAAAGTGCTGCTGAAGAGCAGCTGTGATTGCAGCCATTGTGGCATGTTTGCTGGGAAGATGCACTACTGCCTGGTTTGAGGGTAGACTGCCTCCAGAAGGAAAAACAAATTCCTTGCCAAAATGGTCTTTTCAGCTGTCACCCTGTCCATGGCACTCCTCAAGTCCAGGATGGGGCTGGGCCCTTCTTTAAATTTATTACCTAGGGAAAAAAAACTCTTGTATTTCTTCTCTCCACCCTTATGAAATTTTTCAAGTAGCCTTTTCCCCTGTTCTCTCCACCCAGCCATGTCTCTTTCTCCTTTTGTTGGCTGTTCCCCAGCCCACTGTCCTTGGTGAAGGTGATCTCACTGTAAGACCATATGGTGAGGCAGCAGGTCTTGGGGACAGAGGGGATGTGGGGATGGACTCTGGCTGATGCCCCTTGCTTGGCTGCACTTCCACTTGCATTAAGGACAATATGATTTGGTCCAGTGATGCTATGCTAGATCTCACCATGTACTGCTTTATTATCCTCAGGGACGAGTTCTGGGTGTTGAGCCCCATCATGTGCTGGCTGTGGTGTGAAATCCCCCAGGTACTGGCCCTTTCCCCATGACTTGTCTTTTGCTCTTGCTTTTTCTTTAGGTCTGGGGGCTCTCATGGTTGCCCCTGCTGCCCCCCACCTTGGTTGGAGCCGGCTTAACCCAGTGGTCACTCCTTGGTGGTCATGTTTTGTCCCTGGCTGAAATACCAGTGGGAGCTTCAGCCTCAGCACAGGAGAAAGGATACTGGTTTAAATTTCAACCTTCTGTTTTCCCACGGTGCCAGCCTTCCCATCCTGCTTCAGAATGAGCAGCAAAGTCCCATCCAGTGGGAAATGAGATGGGGTAGTGTGCGCCTTCAGCCCTTCCTCTTGGACCTATGAGCTCTCAGCATTGCAGATATACAATGTTGGTTGTTTGTTTTTTCCAAGGTCTGTGCATGTTATTGACCCTGTCATGCAGGCTCAGGGAGAGTGGTGGGGTTGATCCTGATCAGTGGAGTTCTCTCTCTAAATCAGGAGATCTGCCTAAATATGTGGCTGTTGTGGGTAAGCACAGTCTGAGCTGCTGAATTATTAAGGGTATTCTCAAAGCATCACTTGTACCCTCATAGAAATGATTGAGGACAAAGAGACATAGGAAAATTGGCAAGAAGAAATCTTAATTAAAAATATATTGGTTGGGCAATGAGCTTGATGTGCTGAGCAACTTCCTGAGGCTGATGGATGTTTTGGGGAGGTTATGGTAAATTTATGGAGGCTTTTAAAAATTGTGGATGGGTTTTCCTTTGTTCTTCTGAGGCTAAATGAAACAGGAGCTAGAACAGGCTGTTTTGGGAGGTGCTGTTATTTTTGCAAGCTTTTTTTGTAAATCAGGCTGCCTTCTCTACTACTTTTATGATAAATGAAACAATACAGGAGCAATTAGACTTTATACTATTCATGAGATTGAAGTCAAGTAATGTGATTTAATCTTTCGCGTATATTTAATATAAGCTGTGATTTCATTCAAATGTTTGAGCTTTGTAGTTGTGCTGTATAATCTCTGGGTTTAGCAGATGATTTTTTTTAAATGCCTGTGGTTTTTATTAGATCAGTTTTCTATGAGTTATATGTGTTTATGACTTCAAGTTACCTTCAGCAAACATGAAAGGAGAGGTTTATTTTACTAGTTAGTTCTGGTTTTGATGCTTTCTGGAACTGTAGTAAATCAAATTGTGGTGGTTTTTTAGTTTTTCTGCTGCTGCTGTTTTTTTTCTGGAAATGGGGCCAGAAGGTAGCACAGATGCTTGCTTTCCATATGGGGGATATAATTAAACACTCTGCAGCTGCCCTAGAAATAGTCCTCTTGAATTGGCTCCTTGTCAGCGGTGACTGCAGAGCACAGGTTCACCTCTCCTGTTGAACTCAGTCTAACTCCATTAATTTTTACCCGGGTTTGCAACTTTTATCCAGTTTTATCTGGGTGTTGTGCATGGTGAAGTGATGGATTCCCAGAAAGTGGGGAGAGGTGCTGAAGAGGAGCCTCTCCCCATGACAGGCGGGAGCAGGTGTGCTGAGGAAGGACATTTCTGTGGGAGAAGGGCACAGATGGAGAAGGGGAAAGAGGCACGAAGGGACAGTTGCCTGAACTCAGGCAGAGAATTTGGGGACTGCTGTGGGCTGCAAATGTAATTCTGCCATCTCTATGTAATGTTCCAACAGATTCAATTCATCAATATGTTGGGTTATTAATTGCATCCCCTGGGCATTTTTACTCCTGGCCTGATGCCTACAAATCATACTCATTCTTATCTCCTCAAAGAAAAATTTATAGTGAAATGCCAAGCCTCAGGTGAACTTCCATGGGCACATAGTTGGGCTTTTTAAGTTTGGGCAGTGTAAGAAAATAGCCATTATCTCCCCTAATGCCGTGATTTCAGAACTGCTGCTTCTGGCAGTACATGGGCTTTATAAAAGGTGCAAGTATAGGAAGGTCGGGTCACATCAAAACATTTGACGGAACACATTCCTGTGTGAGTTTCTCCCAGGCATGAGAAGGGTGGTGCTGCAGCAGCTGCCCTTTCCCCTGCCAAGCGTGGGCAAAGCCAGGATGGGCAGCCAGCTGCCAGCTTGAGGGATGCTCCTGGCAGAACAGCCTCGCTTGCCTCATCTTTATCTCCTATGATTTGTGTCTGACTCTCTGGCTGTTGTCTTCCAGCTGAGCTCCTTCAGGAGAAATCTGGTTTGGATGCCCTGATGAAAGACTGACTCGCTGATGGGCTTGGTTAGGCACTGGAGGAGTGGAACAGGAGCTCTGAACTGAAGCTTGAAACATTGCAGGAGAGACCTACATCTTTGGGGCTGCTCCTCAGGTGATGCAGACAGGATAGTGGCTCTCCTCAAAAATGCCTCCTTCCCTCCCTCCTCTCAGTTCTTGGTGTCTGCAGTGTCTCCCTGGTGCTGCTGCTGTCTGCCAGCTGCTGGGAGCTCTTCTGGGCTGTAGGGACACAGTACGGCAGATGGGTCTGTGGTCACCTACTAGCATCCCCAGATCCTCCAGGCTTGGTGGGTGAATGCAATGTGGCTTCCCTGGCACTGTCCCCACACCGTGCCCAGTCTGACATTGCTAATCCCTGCAGACAGCTCTGCTTCTCCCAGTGCTCACACAAACACCACGCCTCTGGCCCAGGGAGGTGCAAAAGTGCCTATGAGGGGAATGCAATTGTTTATTTTCTTGAATAATCCTTTTGGCAGGCTTGGCTCTAAACAGCAGGAGAAACTCTGGCTTTTGCCTGCACCAGCTCACTTCAGCACTGTGGACTGTGTAGAACCCCACCAGGCAACAAGGCAGCTGCTGGAATTGCATTTTTCATGAAGAGCAGTCAGAAAAAGTCGTCTAAATACTCTCCCTGCTAATTTGCATGTTTTATAATTTTCCCAAAAGCCTGGCAGTTATTCCCTAAATCTGCCTCTAAGTCTCCATTGAGAGCCATTATTAAGACGTAGCAATCTATTAACAACCCAGCGAGGGCCCGGGCTGGGCTTGTCAAAGTGAGAGCTTATAATTGCTGAGCTCAGCTAACACCTCCCGCTGCAGGCATCTGGTGTGCGCTCGCTTTCTGGGGGGTGCAGAAGAGAGAGATGTGGTGTGAAGCCTTCCAGCTTCTGGTGTGGCTGTAGGAAGGTGACACCGTGGGGTGGTTGAGGGAATGGGAAATGAAATGCGGTGAGTGGTGGGAGCCTGGTTAGACCATGGAGGGAGGGCTGGGATGCACCGTGGAGTTAGGGTGTCACTGTTACCGTGGCATTACACTCATCTGTGTAGGTGATGCTGCAGATAAATAACTGAAGGGATTGGGGGACGATAAGCCCTCCTAGGAGCTGGTGCTGATAACTCAGTGTGGCTTGGTCAGCCAACACACCACTCCAGGGTTTGGGTTCTCCTCTGCTCTGAGGCTTCACATACACCATACTTTCTGTGGATAGTCAGGAAATCTTTGTGTATACTTTTACAGCAGTGCTTTAAGCAGAACTTTGTGGTTTCTGTGCCAATGCCTCTGAGTGGCAAACCCTCACCCTACTTCTTCAATCAGCACAGGCAGGGAAAGCTGTCACTTCCTCCCTGTGCTGGAGGGATGCTCACCAGGCATGCATGGCTCCAGAGCCTGGACAGGGGCATGACGGGGACGAGATGTGGGAACATCTGTCTCAGCTGCCTGGTACTGCCGTGGTGTAGACGGATGACTCTGCCTCTTGCTCCTGGGGCACAGGTTGGTGAGACCATGGCTGGCACCTCTGTAATGCAGCAGATACATCAGTTAACCTTTTTTGGGTCTAGTTTGTTGTTTGGAGGAGGTGCTGTTTGTTGCTGCCGGTGGTGGTGTAGCTGGGAGGATGGTGGCATTCCCTAGCTGGGAGTGTGTGCCAGCCCTGCCCATGTTTGGGAACTGGTGGAGGTGGTCAGTGCTGGGGGTGCTGGTGACTGCTGCTGGCTCTGTTGGGAGGTGCAGGGACATCGTGTAGGGCATGAGAATCCTCCTGCTCTGAGCATCAGCCACTGGAAGTGTGAGGATGGCTGTAGTGAGAGCAGTCAGTACGCCTCCCCAGGTATAGGCATGGAGTAAAAACACTTCATTAATTAAAGGTGCTGCAGACATGGGTGGGAAACAGAGGAAGGGAAGAGCTGCTGCTTCCTTTGGGCAGATCCTGCTCCTGGTGTAACAGGATCCATTCAGTTGTTGCTGCTCCAGGTCCACCAGTTTTAACTGTTTAAATTTTTGGTTTTGACACTTGACCCAAGCAGCAGTTAGTCCCAGGCCTTCTGCCTTAGCATGTTTTTCTTCAGAGCACCTTTTCTCTAGCTGGGTTTAGTTTGAACCTTGACAAAGCTGCCTGTGATGAGCCCTTTGGACAAGGGGATGTGTCACAGACAACACGGAAAGAACTGCACGAGGACACACTGGTGAGCAAAGCATGAAAAAAGGCGAGTTTATTTACAAAACTCAATTTATACATTTCCTATGGTGCCTGTCGATTGGAGGATGGAATCCCACGTCTCAAACCACACTGGTCAAGCCAACTGTCAATAGTCTTTCTCCTCATACCTAAAAATATGTAAACAATGAAGGACAGTTAGCAAAACACAGCTATTGTTTATAGTGCAAAGTATGATAAAGTAAAAATTCTGACTCCAATATGAAGAACAATACAGAAGGCTTAGAAAAGTCTTCAAAACCAGGGTGACATCTCACCCTTTTTATCTTTAAAAAAAGAAAACAGAAAAAGAGAAATGAACAATTTTTACAATGGGAAAAAACTGTACAGTGTTCAGTCATTGTTTGTAGAGGAATCATCAGAGTGATCACTCGCGTCGTCTGTGTCCGAATCATCTCCCGAGGATTCATACACTTGACGACCTTCAGTCTGGTCACAGCCTCCACTTTGCCTGTCGGCTGGATTCTGCCTCTGCTGTCGCAGGTCAGAACGGGCACACTTCGAAGGTACCCAGTGTGCCCCAGTATCTGTGGACACACACACATACCCACGCCCCATAACGATCAGGTCATAGGGTCCTTCCCATTGTTTGGTGACTGAATTCTGGACCCAAACCTTTGCTCGAGGCTGATGCATATCGTCTGAAGCCTGCAATGAGAGGAGGTGGTTTACAGTGACAGGGTTACTTGAGTTCTGCGGAACCGTAAGGTAGTTGATGGTGTACAAAGCCTTGGCCAAGCGACTGTGTGGTGTTTCACCCTGCATTCCCCGTTTTTGTTTTTGAAGAACAAGGTTGAGTGTACCCTGAGCGCCATTCTAGAATCGCTTGTCCCATCGGAGAATGAGGGATGCCAAAGTTGTGGTTCACACCCCACGACTGTAGGAATTGCCGTACCTGCTGAGAGGCATAAGCAGGACCATTGTCAGTTTTCACAGCAGGAGGTATGCAGAGAATGGCAAAAGCCTGCCTCCAGTGGGCAATGACATCACGGGCCTTCTCCCTAGTGTGAGCCGAAGCCCACATCGCAGAGGAGAACGTGTCCACCGTGACATGCACATACTTGAGCCGGCCAAACTCGGCAACCTGGGTGACATCAGTCTGCCAAAGCTCCAAGGCCTTAAGGCCCCTGGCGTTAACCCCTGCCGGCAAAGGTGCACCAAGGGGGTGACAGTTATCACAAGACTCGACAATCTCACGAGCCTCAGTGGCCATCAGGTGAAACTGCTTCTGCAGCGTATGCGCATTTTGGTGGAAAAACCCATGCGATGCCTTGGCCTGCGCGAGTGTGTCAGGCTGAGGAGCTGCCCACGCTGGGTTAGCCAACTTGTCAGCCCTCGCGTTACCTTCCGCTACAAAGCCTGGCAAATAGGTATAGCTCTGTACATGCAGAATGTAGTATGGATAAACCCTGGCCTGAATTGCACACCACAAGGTCTTCAGTAAATGAAACAAGGCAGGATTACTGACCTCCTTCAAAACTGAGTACCTCAACCGCTGTACAATGTCGGCAACGTAGGCCAAATCCGTGACCAAATTGAAGGGTGTCTGGTTGTACTGGTTTGAAAGCAAAACCGGTGAGACTCCAAGTCAGAAATACAATTAAATAGAGAGAGAAGAAGCAAACAACAAAAAAGGTTAAAATAAAATAAAATAAAATAAAATAAAATAAAATAAAATAAAATAAAATAAAATAAAATAAAATAAAATAATGAATGCAGTAGTACAAAGGAACACTGACAGAGTCAGAATGCAAACCTTACACTCTGTTGGTCGCGGTGTTGGAAGCAGTCCAAGATAAGTCCTCCTGGAGTGACAGATGTAGCTCCGTTGGAGTAGAGATGATCCTCAAGAAAGTGTCTAGTCTTCCTCTGGGAATCCAGTGGAAACAGGCTCCCCTGATGTTTGGGATTGCTGGTTTTATTCCGGTGGAAAGGCTTTGGCTCCTCCCACTGGGTGGAGCATCTCAGAATGGAATGAAGTAACATTATCAGTCATGTGAGAGGCCTTACAAGGCCCATTCACAGGTGATATCCGTTGGAAGCGGATGGGTGGAGAAAGAGATAAGAAGGCACTGCCTTATCTGGTGTTATCAGGTGTCCCATTAACAGAAGGCATCTGCCCTCTTCCTCCCCCTAGACTTACAAGCGATAAAGAACAATATCTCCCAACCAGTTTCAACAGATGAAAATAGAATACACATTTTTGGTTACATTTTTCAACCCAAGACAAAGGGAAAATTTTTCAAACTCCATGATGGCAGCCTGTTGCCGGAGATCAGCTAGAGTCAAGACAGCACTCAATATGAGTTAGAAATCTTGCTTGTTTATTCAGCTCTTTGGCATATATTTATACTGTGCTAAGCATATCATGCTCCTAACTCTGAACATCATTGGTTAAACCATAGTGTTCACGTGTCCTTGCAGTATACATAATTGGCTTAGAAGCTCTGTCCACGCGGCTGGATGCTGTGAGTCTTCTCCAACTTATGGTCAGTGCATCCTGTCTAGCATCCTGTTATGGCTATTGTTCCAAACTTTACTTCCTCCTTATCTCATCTAAAGAACAGTTCAAGGACGTTTCAGCTTCTACTTATCCTTTAGGCTAAAAGCAGGATTGTGCACGTCCCTGCTTTTCCAGCCATGCATCCACAGCAGCCCTTAGTTCGACCAGTAGGGCTGACCCGTCCTCATGGCCTTCCAAAATCTGCCACTCAGATCCATCCTGCAAGGTAACAATGGCCTTCCCTGTTTTTCCCAAACCGTCAGTGAAGACAGTGGTTCCTTAAACTGGCTTTTGGCTATTTTTGGGTCGCAATGACATTTCAGTGATTTTTGCCACTTGCAACAGCTTATGGCTGGGCAGATGGTAATGATCTTCCCTGAAAAACCCTCTAGAGCACTTGGCAGTGAAACTTAGTTTGCATAGCTCCAATCGAAATCCTCCCTCTGTACTGGGAGAATGATCTTTGCGGGATCTACACCCATCAGTTGCAAACAGCGTTGCCGGCACTTGATTATCAAGCAAGCAGTCAGCTCGGACAATGCAGTCGCTGTCTTATGTGGCTGATGAGGCAGGAAGATCCATTCCAAGACATGCAGGGGGTCAGACCAATCGTCATTCTATTGACCGATGATACCTGTAGGATGTAAATCCAGAGTGGTTATGAACACAGTGATATCAATGGAAGGTCAATGCGGTAAACTTGGCAAGCAGAAACAGCTTGCTGAACCTCCTCCAGCACTTTTAGTGCCTCAGAGGTCAATTCACGAGATGACTTTAAATCAGAGTCCCCTTTTGGTAATTCGATCAAGGGAGATAGTTTTGCATTAGTCAGTCCCAAGTACAAACGTAACCAGGTGATGACACCTACCAATTTTTTGGCGATGTTCAGTGTCTTCACCGAATGCACAAATTGCACCTCCTGGTGACGGATTGTCCATTCCAGAATTTTGATCCCCAAATATTTCCATGGAGGTTGTTGTTGCACCTTTTCTGGAGCCACCTGCAGTCCATGTGAATGCAGAGCATTCAACAACTGAGGCTGTATCCTCAGCAGCTCATCCTTGGTGGACGCAGCCACTAAAATGTCGTCCATGTAGTGGTGGATGTGAGCATCTGGGAACTGCTTGAAAACTCCAGACAAGGCATGGGCCACATACAATTGGCATAACATCGGTGAGTTGCACATTCCTTGGGGAAGGACCCTCCATTGATATCTCTGTGCAGGCTCAGCATTATTTATTGCTGGCACCGTGAAGGCAAATTTTGGTCTGTCATTGGGATGCAGAGGGATTGTAAAAAAGCAATCCTTGAGATCCACAATGAGAACTGGCCAGTCTGCAGGAAGCATGGTAGGTGATGGCATGCCCGCCTGCAATGTTCCCATGCTTCCCATTGAGGCATTCACTTTTTGGAAGTCTTGTAGCAACCTCCATTTCCCAGACTTTTTCTTAATACAAAAAAACAGGAGTGTTCCAGGGACTGGTAGATAGTTCCAGATGACCCTGGTCCAATTGCTCCTGTTCAAGGTCTTGAAGGATGAATAATTTTTCATGAGGGAGGGGCCACTGGTTCTCCCAGACAAGTTTGTCCATCAGCCACCATAAAGGAGGTGTGGGATGGTCTGTGCCCTTCATCACAGTGGCCCCCATCAAAAATCCATCCCCAAATGCACCCCCCATGCAGCCAAAACATCCTGTCCCCAGAGGTTATGAGTGGTCTTGCCAACATGAGGCCAAACCATGACCGTCTGTCCCTCCGGGTGTGTGATGATCACACGCTGCTGGCTCACGTAGCACCGCTTTGTTCCTCCCAAGCCCGTGAGGCCACTGTGGAGGCTAGACGGCCAGGGAGAGAATGGTCATATCAGCCCCCGTGTCAAGAAGTCCACGGAGGTGAATCTCTAAAGGTGTGGCACCAGCCATGGACACTGTACACAGCATCATGGGTCATTGGACAGGACAGCAGTCCGATTCACTTGAGGCGGCCCAGTAGATCCAAAGCCACCGTCACCTTATTACCAGTCATCTGTCCTGTAAAAAGAGGACCTAAAAGGCACAAGTTGGGCAAGATGTGTCCCCTTCGGGATTCTCAAAGGGAGTGTGAGCATGGAGAACGCAGCATGAATCTGTCTGGACAAATTGGTGTCAATGAGCCCCATGTGCACAATGATACCCTGAATGGTAGCACTAGGCCTCCCCATAAGGAAAGCACTCATGCCATCACCCAAAGGACCGAAGGCAACCAGGGGACCCTGTGTATCTTGTCCAACTCTAAGACGACAGATTGGGCTTTGCAGACATCAACACCTGCTGAGCCGTGGGTGCTGGCTGCAAGCCTGCTAAGCAGACCTCCATTGGTTTGTCCGGGGGCAGGGACACTTGTGTCTGAGCACGTCTCTGCTTCGTGCTCCGTTTCACATTTCCTGAAGCCAGAAAAGGATGGCCATTAGCATGCACCGTTGCCTTGCAAACATCTGCGGTGTGATTTGGCTTTCCACACTGAGGACACAGAAACAGGGGAGCTGTGGGCTTCTGCACTTTCTTTCCCTGTTTCTTCCTGCCCTGAGCACTGCCCTGCTGTTGCGGCCTGCCTTGCAGGACTATCCAGGCAGGCTGCACTGCAGTAGCTATGGCCGGTTTCACAGCAGCAGCCACAGGCGACTGCACAGTAGCAGCCAAGGCAACCAACTTGCAACTAGAAGTGCCTATCTTTGCGCAGGCTTCCACCATCTGAGAGATGGACGGATCACCAGGAAGCACGTCAAAGATCTTCCTACAATCAATATTGCAGTTACTTTGGGCAAGGTGCTTAAGCAAAAGTTTCCTACCCTTGGGATCACCAACCTATTCTTCCACAGCAGCAGTCAGTCTCCCTGCAAAGTGCAGGAATGACTCATCAGCTCCCCTAGACAACTGTCACAAATGATTCCTCTGGAGCAGCCATCACTATGGTCTGGACCAGAGCTGCCATGCCTATCTGCTGGCACTGCTCAAGCACTTGGGGCTCAAACCCAACTTGCCCATTGACATCAGCATAATTGCCAATGCCCATGCATCTGGGATCAGTTGGACCTAACGTAGTATTTTGCTCCACTGATCTGATTGCTAACTGAGTCCATTTCGACTCAAAAATGTGGTATTCGACAGGTGGAAAAAGAACACGAGCCAGACTTTAAATGTCACATGGTGTTAATGGATTAGCATTAAAAAAACGAAGCATTTGCATTACTTCAATGGACCCCAGATCATATTTCCCCACCTTATCACAGAACTCCATCACGGCCTTCCAAGATAAGGGTTGGCAGGTGTTATGGGTAACACCAGTAAGGACAGGGAAAGCCTGAAGACCTGGCGGGGTGGCAGCACCTGCCACATCCCTGTCCCGTGGACTCCACAGGGACAGAGGCAGACACCTGGCTGGGAGCCAGCTGAATGCCAGACACTGGAGATCCAGCAGTATCAGCAACAGCAGCAGCAGAGCTAGAGAAACTCTCTTCAGACTCCAGGGGGTGATGTGTACACATACACTCGTCCATTTCTTCCACCTTGGGTCTCACCTCATCCCAAATTTGCCCGAGGTCCCTCAGCTGCACTGTGACGTTACAAGGAGGGAGTGTCCAGAAGGAGGATCCCGGAGCGTGGGGTCCCTTGGCCCTGGGAAGGGCTGGCTGCACCCCAGCTGCTGAGGGTGCTCGTCAGCCCATAGCAGGCAGCAGCCCCCCACGAGCTGAGATGCATGGACTGTCTGCCATCCAGTAGGGCAGGGGCCGGCGAAAAGCCGATACAGGCCTCACCTCCAGTGGTGTCCGCCCCCTGCACACTCTGCACAAGCGGTGTAGGGGAAGAGGCACCCAAGGCGCCACGCCTGCGCCCAACGGCGCGGCGGGCAGCTCCTGTCCTGATGTATCCAGAGGATATGTCATTGAACTTCCGCAGTTCGGGCAGAGCATGGTAATGGACTCATGCTCGACAAGAGGCAGGGGCCGCACCGCGTGTTCCTTCCTGCCCGTCAATGCTGGAAAGGCATGAAGGGGAGGCACCCCCACCCCAGTCCTCTGGCACAGTGGCACAGGAGTTGGCGGGGCCTGCCATGATGACTGCAGGGCCCCGCCCCCTTGCTGTTAGAGTGGCAGCGGCGGGCTCAGGCCCCCCCTCATCTTCAAAAATTCAAAATCCAAATCGGAGATGGAGAAACCTATCAGCGCAGCAGTCAGAGGGGGAGGAAAAGAATCCTCCAACCTTGGAGACTGGAGACCGAGCTCAGACTGAACTCCCGTGTCCAACAACACAGCCCCGCCTCCTTCCAGCCCCCCACCGCACCCTGGGGAGGGGGGGGTCACTCTGAGAATCTACCAGTCTCGGAGTTGGCGAAATCCAATTTCCGCAAAAAGAGATCAACCTTTCACCTCAGAACTTACAACCTGGCTGCCTCCAGCGTAAGAGCGGAGGAGAGGGAGTCCAAGAGGCAGTTGCCAAGGCTACACCACACCTCCCCAGGAAATGAGTCTGCAGGATTGTAAAAGAAACCACGCCCCCGGGCCCACAGAAACAAACCCTCAAAATCTGCCGAGGAGACAAGAATGTGCTCTTGTTCCATAATAAATTTCCAAATATCCAGAGCTACGGAGACCTCTTTCAAAACCGCAGGGAGAGGCATTATGCAGCAGAAAGCAAGGCAAAACTGCCGAACAGCAGAGCCACAAAGCCGAGACAAGGAGGGAAGGGCACGACAGAGCTCACCCAGACAGTCTGACTACACACACACAAGGTCACCAGATGTCACAGACGACACGGAAAGAACTGCACGAGGACACACTGGTGAGCAAAGCAGGAAAAAAGGCAAGTTTATTTACAAAACTAAATTCTATACATTTCCTATGGTGCCTGTGGATTGGAGGATGGAATTCCACCTCTCAAACCACATTGGTCAAGCCAACTGTCAATCAACTTTCTCCTCCTACATAAAAATATGTAAACGATGAAGGACAGTTAGCAAAACAGGGCCAGTGTTTATAGTGCAAAGTTTGATAAAGTAAAAATTCTGACTCCAATATGAAGAACAATACAGAAGGCTTAGAAAAGTCTTCAAAACCAGGGAGACAGGGATGCTGAGCCAGATCCAGGGCTCTCCAGGAGCATCCATCTGCAGCAGGCTTAGCCCATGCTGGGCAGCTGACATGGGACAGGGATTTGGCATTTTTGACACCTGCTCTGGTAGGGTTTCAAAGCAAGCAAGCTGTAGGGTTGAGGATTAGTATGACTTAGTGGAGTATGAAGAGTATCTGCTGGTGTTTTAGCAGCCCTGCTGCCTGCTAATGCCCTCAAACCATAGACTGTGAGAAATGTCATCCCTGTTCATGTTTTAAAATTCAAAGCCTGAACTCTAAGGAAATCTTACCTAACACCACTCTTTCTTCCTGACCCCTCTTTCCCCATTTTCTCTTACTGGGATTTTTAAATTCACTGTGTATTTTTAAGTTCAGCATCACAAAATGCTTCCTGGTGTCAGCCAGGTCTTTTCCCTTGGCTGTGAGCATCTGTGGCAAGGACACTGTTATATGAAAGGGGAAACCTGGACAGAATGAAAAACTGATTTTTAAACTATTGCACAGTTCTGTTGTTTTTGAAAATAAAGTTTTCTGGTCCACTGAGAAACTTGAGTGTGCTGGGCCAGCCAGAGCTGGAGGCTTATGGAGCTCACAGTGCTGCCTCAACAACCAAGAGCTTCCAGTGGGCTGCAGGGACCTGCCTGGCCTCAGCTTTGTCACAAGTTGGGAGAGGTTTTAAAAGAAGTTGCAAGAAGTTGGAAATTCGATGTTGAAGAGTGTTCTAGTTTGATTTGAAACCGGGTGGAAACACCAATTCATGTAGTAGTTTCACGTTCGCCAGCTTTAACTTTTTCTGGCTGGTGCACTAAATTTCTACTTACTTTTCTTTCTGTGAGATAGACCTTTGGGAAGAAAAAGGCAAAACAGGCCCAACTTAAAAGTTGCAAAGATAGTTTTATTAACACACACTAAGGGAAGGAAAAAAAAAGGAAAAAAAAATCGACATTAAAAAAAAATTCAACCTTTCAAAACCCTTTTCTCTTTCTCACAAGCTGTTTACTTTCCCATAACTAACACAGAGAGACAAAACTATGATTTTCAGTCAGTTTCACCATTTAAACATAATCTTCCATCACTTTGGGAGAGGAGTCTCTCTTGATGTCCCCATGTAATTTCCTCACTGTTTTCTTTTAGGTTTTAACTGCCACAAAAAACAGCCACCCAGTAAAAACCCTGCGTCTGTGACCCCTCCCATTAGCAGTTTCCCAGGCTGCTCATGGGTCATGGGTCTAGACTTTTGCATATTAGGGTGTCACTTTTTAAAGATGCGCAACTCAAAGGAACAAAGGATTCTTCTTCTCAGGGAACAGAGATATCTTCCCTCTTCTTCACCAGCACAATGGACTTATCTCTATCTCTGTTCCAGCATCTCATAAGATCAGTATCACTTAGTCTATCACACACACCTTTGTTCAAAATCTACACACACATTTGCGCAACATCTCCCTAAATGCATATCTTCCCATGATTTGAAGGGATATGTTAGTCCAGTTTCCATGGTTTACATCTAGAGAAGTCCAGTAAGAAATGTCCACTTCCTCAATCCCTTCTTCCAATAATCTTTATCAGTTCTTTCGCTGATGTCATATCATGCTGTCTCTCTACATGTTAAATCAGTCTGGCCTTCCTTTCTCTCTCTCAGGGAAAGAGTTGGAGTTCTGAAAGCTTCGTCTTGCCAAGAAAGGGTTAAATCTGCCCAGGTCTGCCATGGTCAATGTGATCAGCTGCTCTGAAGAGGCTGGGCTTTTCTTCTTTCCCCCCTTTCCCTCTCAGTCCGGGAGTCACCGGAGGAGGGGGAAGGGGGGGGGGAAGTCCTTGCCCATCCCACGGTGGCAATCAGGGTGGGCTCGGCCCAGCTGGGCCCAAAGGTGTTATCAGAGGCCCAGCTCCTGCTGCTCCCTCCTGGCTCATCTGGCTCCAGGCCTCCAGCCGCCTCCCCGGCAGCTGGCCAGGGCCCAGAGGCCCGGCCAGGCCAGAGCCAACTCTCCCCCAAGAGGAAGGGAGCAGCAGGGCCAGGCCGAGCTGGCCTAGGCCGTCCTAAGGGAAGGCTTGGACTCACTCAGAATTTTATATGGGTATTCCTCAAAGTCGCATCTAGCTTCCTCAATGGTCCAACAATATGTCAATATTTAAAAACGGACTCTGATAGGTGCCTGTCTCAAAACAATTCCAAGGTCCTGACAGGGAACTGTTTCCACTTTAACTAAAAACCAAACTGTGTCAACGTATAACAAAGAGTTACATTGAAATAGACGAGTTCTGCTACTTGTGGTGCATTCAGATACTTTGTTTACTGTGTGTTAACATCCTCTCCTTTGGGTCGGGAGGATCTGTATGTGGTTTGCAGGGTGCTGTCACCTCTGGTGGGTGTCCTGGAAGGGCTGTGGGATGTCTGGGTCTCTGCTAGAGCCCTGTGTTGCTGATCACAGGAGTCCTGGGGCTTTGTGCAAGGGCTGTTGTCATCCTGCAGGGCAGCCCTGCTTCGCCGCTGAGGTTATTCTGCTGCAATTCCTCTCATCCTGCTGTCATCAGTGGGGCTGTCATGAAGCCCCCATGACATGAGGCTGACATCCACTTGCGATGTCTCATTCTGCTTTAAATTAAACCCCCAGCAGGCTCAGATGGCTTCCCAGCACCCTGTGTGTTGTCTTGTGAAGTTTGTGATGTGAAACTGTCTGCTTCATCATTTGTGATTTTCACTGAGATTTTTAAACAGCAGAAGCAGACCCTTTTGGTCTTTTGAGCTGAGTACTAAATCTGTCTGTACCAGTGGTGGTGAGACATTTTACATGGGCTTGAGGGTTGGACAGAAGAGTGAGTGTAAGGGAGGGTGCAGTTGCCATCGTTCTCCATGCAGTTTTGGATGTCATAGGTATTGAAACTAATGATGATGAAGTAGAGTCCCTATCGGTAAAAATTAAGGGGAAGGCCAACAAGGCTGACATCCTCCTGGGAGTCTGCTATCGTCCACCCAACCAGGATGAAGAGGTGGACAACTTATTCTATAAGCAACTGAACAATGTTTCAGGATCATCAGCCCTTGTTCTTGTAGGTGACTTCAACCTGCCAGACATCTGCTGGGAACTTAATACAGCAGAAAAACAGCAATCTAGAAAGTTTTTAGAGTGTATGGAGGATAGCTTTTTGTCACAACTGGTGGGCAAGCCCACCAGGGGAGGGACTATGTTAGACCTATTGTTCACAAATAGAGATGGACTGGTGGGTGATGTGGAGGTTGGAGGCTGCTTGGGGCGCAGTGATCATGAAATTATAGAATTCTCGATAATTGGTGAAATAAGGAGAAATATCAATAAGATCTCTACACTGGACTTCCGGAGGGCAGACTTTGGCCTATTTAAGAGACTTATTCAGAGTTCCTTGGGAAACAGTCCTTGAAAACAAAGGAGTCCAGGAGAGATGGATGTATTTCAAAACAGAAATCTTGTGGGCACAAGAACAGACTGTCCCTGTGTGCCGAAAGAAGAGTCGACGAGGCAAACGTCCAGTCTGGATGAGCAATGAGGTTTTGAAGGAACTTAGAAATAAGAAAAAGATGTATCATCTTTTTTAGGAGGGACTGATTTCTCAGGAAGTATTTAAGGGAGCTGCTAGGGCATGTAGAAAAAAAATCAGGGAGGCCAAAGCTCAGTTTGAACTTAACTTGCCAACTTCTGTTAAAAACAATAAAAAAAGTTTTTACAAATATATCAGTGATAAAAGGAAGGGTATAACCAACCTCGGTTCCTTGTTGGATGAGGCAGGCAACTTAGTAACTAAAGATGAGGAAAAAGCGGAAATGCTTAATGCCTTCTTTGCCTCAGTCTTTATTGGTAGGACAGCTTATCCTCAAGATAACTGTCCTCAGGGGTTGGTAGGTGGTGCCAGGGAACAGAATGGTCCTCTTGTTATCCAAGAGGAGGCAGTCAGAGAACTGCTGGGACACTTGGATATTTATAAATCAATGGGACCAGATGGGATCCACCCTAGGGTGATGAGGGAGCTGGCAGATGAGCTTGCAAAGCCGCTCTCCATCATTTATCAGGAGTCGTGGCTCACTGGTGAGGTTCCAGGCGATTGGAAACTGGCCAATGTGACACCTGTTTATAAAAAAGGTAGGAAGGACGATCCTGGTAATTACAGGCCAATTAGCCTGACCTCAGTACCAGGTAAGATAATCGAGCAGTTCATACTGAGTGGTATCACACAGCACTTACAAGATGGCCAGGGTATCAGACCCAGTCAACATGGGTTTACAAAGGGTAGGTCATGTCTGACCAACCTGGTCTCCTTCTATGACCAGGTAACTCGTCTGGTAGATGCAGGAAGGGCTGTGGATGTTGTCTATTTAGACTTCAGCAAGGCCTTTGACACTGTCTCCCACAGCATACTCCTAGATAAGCTGGCAGCCCACAGCTTGGACAGGAGCACTCTGCTGGGTTAGGAACTGGCTGCATGGCCGGGCCCAGAGAGTGGTGGTGAACGGTGCAGCATCCAGCTGGCGACCAGTCACCAGTGGTGTCCCTCAGGGGTCTGTACTGGGACCAGTTCTATTTAATATTTTTATAGATGACATGGATGAGGGCATTGAGTCCTTCCTTAGTAAATTTGCAGACGACACTAAGCTGGGAGCTTGTGTTGATCTACTGGAAGGGAGGAGGGCTCTGCAGAGAGACTTAGATCGGTTGGATGGATGGGCAGAGTCCAACAGCATGAAGTTTAATAAGTCTAAGTGTTGAGTTCTACATTTTGGCCACAAAAATCCCCTACAGCATTACAGGCTGGGGACAGTGTGGCTGGACAGTGTTCAGGCGGAAAGGGACCTGGGGGTGCTGGTCGACAGCCGGTTGGATATGAGCCAGCAATGTGCCTTGGTGGCCAAGAAGGCCAATGGCATCCTGGCCTGCATTAGGAATTGTGTGACCAGCAGGAGCAGGGAGGTCATTCTTCCCCTGTACTCGGCGCTGGTGAGACCACATCTTGAGTACTGTGTCCAGTTCTGGGCCCCTCAGTTTAGGAAGGATATTGAGATGCTTGAGCAGGTCCAGAGGAGGGCAACGAGGCTGGTGAGGGGCTTGGAACACAAGCCCTATGAGGAACGTTTGAAGGAGCTGGGGTTGTTTAGCCTGGAGAAGAGGAGGCTTAGAGGTGACCTTATTGCTCTCTACAACTTCCTGAAGGGAGACTGTAGACAGGTGGGGGTTGTTCTCTTCCACCAGGCAGCAACTGACAGAAAAAGGGGACACAGTCTCAAGCTACGTCAGGGAAGGTACAGGTTAGATATTAGGAAAAAATTTTTCACTGAAAGAGTAATAAAGCACTGGAATTGTCTTCCCAGGGAGGTGGTGGAGTCACCATCTCTGGATGTGTTTAAAAAAAGACTGGACATGGCACTTAGTGCTATAGTCTAGTTGAGGTGTTAAGGCATAGGTTGGACTTGATGATCTTAGAGGTCTCTTCCAACCTCATTATTCTGTGATTCTGTGATTCTGTGAATAAACCCAGAGCTGAAGGATTCTCCAGGTCAGGACTAGGAAGAGATGTATAGGTGCTAAATTATATTCCTAATCACTTGAAGTGCTTGATAAAGACATATTATCCTTCAAGAAGGAAAAATAACCTGGCATGGGCTGCAGACAGACAGCAGCTGTCCTGCACAGGGCAGGAGTGCAGTGATCTGTCCTGGTGGGGTATAGGGTGGGCTGTGGTCCTAGGAGCTGATGGCTGAGCAAAGGTGTGTTTGAGGCTCAGCACATCCTTGGTTTTGCTAAATGACATTGTGTGTTCTTCATTCTCTGTGCTTTGGCTGGGGCAGAGGTGAATTTTTGAGATCCAGCTGCTTTATTTCCAACGAACAGCACAGTGCACTCAGAAGCTGGGAGCTATTAATACAAATATTTGAGTTATCTTGCGCTAAAAGCTGTTTTTGCCTTTTCCTGCATGCCCCGACTGTGCTGGGGAGGAGAAGCGGGTGGGGACACGCACCGTGGTGTTTGGGCACCGCCCCATTTTGGACACTGAGGCATATGTGGCTCAGAAGTTCTGTGACAACAGGATCGTGTCCTCCAAGGTGAGCTCCCCCTGCTCATCCAGGGGCATCATCTGCATAATATCTGCTCGTGTACTCACCCTGCTTTTGTTTGGTGGTGGATTTGGAAACTGAGAGTGGGGATTCCTCAGGGATGAATGCAAAGATGCCTCTGCAAGTGGAGCAGACTGGTACAGCCCTTACACACAGCTCCAGTCTCTCTCTTAGTGTTTTTGTGTTGTTTTTTTTTTCCCATCCTATCAATGCCAGTGGGGCCGTGGACAAGTTCCTTTCTTGTAGGCTGGATGAGAGCAAAGCACATGGACACGTTGATTTTGTGGGGTTGGGGTTTTTTTGATGTTTTATAAAGTCTTCTGGCATCCCCTTTGGGAAGAAAAAGACATTAAGTGTATAATACAGCATGAGATAACAGCAACTCAAATTTGCAAAAGGGACTACCATTATTTTATAAAGGGACATAAAAATATGATACCCTCTTTTTTTTTTGTTCTTTGGGAGTTTTCTTTCTTGAGATAGGACAAAAATAACCATGCTCTGTTTATCCCTTTAGATGAAAGGGGGGGAAACATTCATATGGTATTAATGCAGATTTTGTTTATCCTGGAAAACTGTGATGACACCCATCTGCCTTCTGCTTATCTTTTTTCCATTACATTCATGAAGCTATTTCAAAAGATGTGAGGCCAATTTGAGTAAAATATCAAACAAGTGGCATTCCATATTGTCAGCACAGCTGGATACGTATCTAGCTTAGGATTCGTGATGCTCAGCATACACTTAGGCTTCAGTTTTGCTGTACTTGAGCTGCAAGGGGGGTTTTCCCTCTCCTTTCTTTCTTTATACATTTTGGATCTTATCTGTTTTTGTATGTCTGGGTTTAGATTTGGGAAAAGTTTTCAGTTTGTCCATGTTTAACTTGTGTAGCATTCCTATTGACATTTCCCTGGCTCACAGGAGGGGCCTTGAGTGAAGACACCTTCCCCTGTCTCAGTTCCCTCCCTGACAAATGGTATGCCTTAGCACTAATTTTAGTTCTTCCTTGATTTATTTTTGAATGTTATGTCCTTGCTCTTTTTTCCTTTTATATTTGCTAGGCCTGGGACCTGACCAGTCTCTTTTATAATTAAATGGACATTGGTCTTGAGACTTGACTGCTTATTTTTTTTATTTCAGATTGACTGAAAGATAGATGTTAGACCCATTATTTTCCATGTTGTTCTTAAATTCCACATGCTTTCCAGAGTAAATGATTCAGCAGCCTTCTTAAAATTATAATGAAGCACAACCTAATACTGAATTTGTATGGGCAGCATGGCTTTTTTTTTTTCTTTTTTTCAGAAAAGCAGCTCTGAGATGGTTTTGGGAATTTGGAAAAAATATATCCACTGTGGGTTATGTTGTAATGAAATCACGTGTCTACAAATGCCTTTTTAGAAGTTGTCTCACTGTGGGACACTTCCGACTGTTCAGTGCTCCAGCAGAGAGAGCTGGAGCTGGAAGCAGAAGCAGAAATTTGGTGGCATCTCAGCATCCAGCTGCATTGTGCTCCTGGGCTTAGCTGTGGGACCTGGATCTCTGCCTGGAGCCCTCCAGGCTGCTCAGCCACCTCGCTGTGCTTCCCTTGCCATGTTGAAGGAGAGCTCCTTTCCTCTTGGATGCTGATCATTCCCGTTCTGTAGCTCTAGTCCCTGTCAGCCACGTGCCTTGGTCTATTTGTGAGTCCTCCTCTCTCCCCACAGTACAACCTCTGGAATTTCCTCCCGAAGAACCTTTTTGAGCAATTTAGAAGAATTGCCAACTTCTACTTCCTCATCATCTTCCTCGTGCAGGTAAGAGCTTTGATGCTAAGAGCGAGTTTTATTTAGGCACTGATGTTAAACACAGCTCGAACAAGAACTGAGCTTTAAAACTGTGCTTATAAGAAGTTTGGAAATTTTTGAGCTGGAAACTGTGTTATTATTCTGCCACACCATCCAAAGCATAAAAATAATTAAAATATCTGGGCCTGTCTGAGATGGGGTTTGAATGACTGCTGAAACACTGAGAAACCATCTTAACAGTTAAGATCACTCAGCCACTGAAAATACACTTGATGCTACACAATTAAGATTTTTTTTGTCACCATTACTACTTCTGTTTCATAACTATATTTCCCCAAGTGATATGATATTTTTATGTCTCAGATATTATGAGTTCCAAGCAGGAGAGATAGGATGTACTCAGTAAAATTCAGAAAATGCATAGGATGAGTTTTGGAAACCTGCAGTTTCAGGAAGTTGCTCTGCATGGGTAAAACAGCAATTTTATTACAGCCACAAACTTTTCCTGCTGTGCTTTGTGGCTTGAGTGAAGGGGCAAATCCTGAGGAATACTCATTTTCTCTTCTGTCATCCAAGAAAAGCAAGCTGTCAAAATGCACTGGGGCAAAGGGAGTTTGGGAGAATCACTGCAGTGCCTTTGCTCACCTTTTAAATCCTCAGGCCTGGGGCTCAGCACACAACCAGCTCTAGGGCTGGAAATAGGCACCAGAGCTCTACCCCAGCAAATGAAAAGGTATTGTGTGGCTGCTGCAGGGTTTTGGTGGCTCAGGACTGGGTTATCACTCCCTCCTAGGCTGCTGTTTAAACAATGAGTGCCTGAAATGTTTTGTTCATGCAGTAAAGGGTTCTGGTTTCCAGTCACTGGTTGCTGCAGGAGTGGGGATCCCAAGGCACGGCCATGTGTGACACAAAAGGCCAATTTACTCTGGTGTCAGCTGGCTTGCCTCCATCTCTTCATTTCGCTGGCATTGCTCCATTTTGTTAGACCCAATCTGTAATTTGCCTTGAACTGAAGCAATACCCTGGAGTCAGGATGTCCTTTTTGTGTAGCTGGCCACTTAGTGACATGCTATTACATTTTATCTATTGACCCTCTGGCCGTGGAGAACATGGAATATTCCTGATTGTAGTTACAAACTGGGTTTCAGCCTAGCTGCTTGCCCATTTTAGGCACAGGTCTATGCAGGTGAGAGAAGAGCCTGGCTGTTCCTCCTTGTCTTTATTCTGTGAGCACCTCTAAAATCAGGAAGCAGCCCTCATGGTCAATTTAGAGAACAAACAAACCCAACTGAGCAAAATCCAGCCTGACAGCACTGATCCACTGGCTGCTGTATAGAGCAGCTCCCTGCCCTCAGGTGCTTGTCATTCTGGAGATGTCACTTGCCTTAAAAAGGCACTCAGGGCCACTCCATTCATTTTAAGTACCAAGAGTTATACCTTGAAAAATGCCTCCTGTAGCTTAAATGTTCATGCTTATATTTAAATTTCTGTAAATTAATGGGGTTGTCCCTCCTGATTGCTACATGAGGAGTGAAGTGTCACAGTGCTCTAGGAATTGCCTGGTGCAGCTGCCCTATCTGTTGTGAAATGCTTTATCAAAACATCTATTTCTCTGTGACTCCAGATCCAGCTCTTTGTGAGACACAGTACGTGCATTAAACATAAAACACGCTGCACACAAACAGGGATACAAAGATATAGCTATATATAAAAGATAGATATAGATAAAAGAGATAAGAGATATGTATGGCTGCTCCTTTGGTTCATCTGTTGCAGCTCTCAGGAATCTGCAGGTAATCTCCTGGCAGAAGGGGCTGGCCTGGAGTGAGCACAGTCCAAATGTGTTTGTAGACAGACTAAACTGGTGGCAATAAGCTATTTTAGGAGGTAGCAGGAATGAAAAGAGTCTCTTTGAGGAGGAAAGTGGAGGTAACTTTTGGAGTGTGGTTCTTAGTGTCCTAAGGAATCTTGTAAGAAGAAACTATTAAGTAACAGGAGGACTGTCACTTTTAAGTGGATTCAAATTAAGCTGTTGAAGTCTTAAACCAGTCCAAAAATAGTTTCAGAGGAGTCTGCCTTTGTCCTGGCTTGTTGCTCATGTGTCTCTCAGCTTTTCACCAGCCACTAGGGGAAGAGTAGTGTCCAGCCATGGGGTTTTTGCAGGGAGTCCATACTCCAAATACATATATGAATTATTCCAGGCACTTCATCTGATATTGTGTTCCTATATCTGTAATCCTGTATCTGTGTGGACAGAAGTTGTATTGTTTTTTTTTTTTACATAAATACATACAACTACATCTCATCCAGTGCAGGAAACTCTCGTGCTGGTCAGCAGGAGGTCCTCTACTTTGCCCTTCTCAGCAGAAAGCTAAAGTTCTTCTTGGATTCCCAAGACCTGTCCAATTTTTGCAAGATAACTTTTGGCTTATTGGCCTAAGCTTCATGATACTGCCCTGGTGAGTGGCCATCACATGTGCTGTGTGCAGTGTCTGATACTTGGTGCTATCCTCACTCAAGGCTGTTCCTTTAGAGTGTGGTTTCTACCAGACTTTCTGCTTGGAAACATTTTACACCCATTTGAGTGAGCCAAGGCTTCGTGTACCTGGAAACATTTTTGGTATTTATCTTGGTTTACCCTCCTGCTACTTAACTCATCTGCCATTTGTCTAGATGCTTCTTGTGGGGTATCTTTTCCACTTCAGAATCTTCTGGCTTTTCTCTCTGGGTTCAGTAGTGCAGGGTAATATTGCAGTATACAGCATTTCGTAGTCAAAAATGTCCATGTAGCTGATAAGGGGAGTCCTGTCCTTAACAAAGCTTTTTACAGGCAGCCTGAAACAATAAATATCCAAATGCTGCTTCCCTTTCTCCTCTGCTGGGCTCTGACCTGCCCGCAGTGGGATGGGCACCCTTTTCCCCCCATAACCAAAGTTTTGGTTTCTTCTGCTGCCTAAAACCCAGGGCTCAGCAATACATTTTTCTCTCTGCAGGTGATAGTGGACACCCCAACCAGCCCGGTTACCAGTGGCCTCCCGCTCTTCTTTGCCATCACTGTCACAGCTATCAAACAGGTATAGGTGTCAGTGTGGGGAGGAGAAGATGCTCTTTGAGACAGGTAGAGAAACATGTATGTAAATGTACTCAGAAGCCACCAACATGTGCTGGTAGGTTTGGTGCACCCTTCTTAGAGGGTGAGGTGGGCACTGGTGCTTTTCAAGAGGCTGCATTTTGAGTGTGTTGGTGTCTCCTGTTCTGGCAATGTAAAGCATGCCTGTGCTGTTGAAAGCAGGCCATGAGGGTCAGTAAAGCTTTCTGCTGTAGGTCTGGTGTTACTTGAATGTTTTTCCTCTTAGAAACACTCTGAGTTCTTGCAGAGACATGCTCCAAATACAGCCCACACTCTGCTCCTGTGTTGGTAGGTGGAAAGGACAGGTTCTGTTCAGCCACCCAGCTAGTCATAAAAACATGCAGCCCTCATCTTCTTGCAATGTTAAGACCTTTTGCCTATCACAGGCACACATGCCAGTTAAAATTTCCTGATTGAATAATAAAAAAAGAAGTTTCTTCTACGGGGGCTGGAAAGGGAGAGCTAGAATAAAATCTACTTCAAATCTCAATGTTTTATTCTTCCAGTAAAGACTGAAGAGAAAGAGTCTCATCCTGCATTACCATAGGAAAGAGTTGCAGGCTACTGAGTGTATTATTCATATTATCAGTCTGTTCTTACCAAAGCTGAGAATAATAGAAATGTGTTACAGTAGTTTAGCTGCTCATTGCATGCCCCACATATAGATTATTTTTCTGTTATTTTAATCTGTTCTGAATCTGTCAAATATGCACATGAAGTTTTTAAAATAAATTGATTCAGTCTGAGCCACTCTGGGTGATGTTTTGTCAGGCATGAAGGAGGTCTGAGGATGGTTGACTTATTCATTGTTTTAATGTGTCCCTCTCATCCTCACTCCTCCTTTTTCATTAGTTTACTCACTTTGTTACAAGTTTGTGTTGCCTGTGTCTGTGCCTTAGGGGTATGAGGACTGGTTGAGGCACAGAGCTGACAATGAAGTGAACAAAAGCAACGTCTGTTGTTGAAAATGCAAAGCAAGTGCGGAAACAGAGTGAAAACATCAAGGTAACTGTTAACTGAGAACTTGCATGTGGTTCTCTGCAGGAGATTGGGACATCTGAACACACAATCAATATGATTGAAGCAGAAGCCGTTTATTGTTTACATTAAGCTACAGTTATAGATTCTAAGCTGCTTGTTCAGGTGATCATGCATTATTTGATTGGTGGTTCTGTCTTGTCCACGTGGCCAGCACACACCCTCCAGGAAACATGATTGGTCCCAGGTTATCAATCTGTGGGCCTCCTTTATCTAGGTCTTGCATTCTTGGTACTCAGTTTCTCAGACTCTTCTTTTCTTATTTTAGCCCTGTTGTTGTCTCAATAACCTTGACGAATTCCTGAGAGTTCTGATAACAATAACTACAGGTGGTTTGATAAGAATACCTACAAACAGTTTGGCTGGTACACAGGATGGCCTAAGTTATGCAGATACATTGCTACAGTTCTCAGTGAGGCTGATGGGAACACAGAGCTGTGTTCTGAGGGGACAAGGGCAGGGAAGGAGGGGTGTACTGGGTTAGAGCTGCCCCAGCGTGCTCACTTTGAGATGAGATGCTCCCAGAGCCGTTCCCAGTCAAGGAGTGAAGCTGCCTTTGATTGCTTTTGAAAAGCTGTCTCACAAAAGCTGTACCAGGGCTGACTAGTGACATATCTGTCAGCATTTGGCATTTCCCCAGGACAGGCAGTCCTCTTCTATTTCCAACTGTCCCAAGGACACCAGAAAAGTACACTTAGCTTTGGCATTAATTTATCGCACCACACTTAAGGCAGGTACAGTCTCTTGCCCCATCAAGATTTAGCAGAGAAATAAATACTAACAGTGCCACATGGATCGCCCCATCAGGCTGTGGAGTGATGTTCAGGGATCTGTGCACCTCTTGGACCCCAGTTTACCTTTTAGCCAAGGTGATTTCTTTAAGCTTTGAGAGACGCTAAATCATAATCATCCAGTAACAACTGAGAGGACTTTTCATGTGAATATTTCTTTTCTCCTAGGTTGGAGACATAGTAGAAGTGAAAGCAGATAAGACCTTCCCCTGTGACTTGATATTTTTGGCCTCCAGCAGCACTGATGGGACCTGTTATGTCACTACAGCGAGCCTTGATGGTGAGTCCAATTTCAAGGTGAGGGGGCTGTGTGGGGCAACATGTGGGAACTGGTGCTTGGGTACCTGGAGGTGGCACTGCTTGCAGGGTGGGAGCTCTGCTCAACTGGAGGATGCTGCCATGGAGCTCACCCCTGTGGCTGCATGGCTCTTTAACAGCTCCTGCCTCTTGTCTGCTTCCAGGACCTCAGCAGTGAAGCCCTGGGGGATTGTTTGTGCTCTATTTTGTCTCCAAGGGCCATTTCTGCTGGTGCTGCCCCAAATTGGATTGCCATTTATCGACACAGCTTTGCTGCCCATCACAGGCAGCCCGTTAGGGCTTCCCTGCTCCAGCCACACTGTGAGCTCTGGTGCATCAGGGGAGCAGTGCCTGCAGCTCTCCAGCTCCTTTCCAGACCTGCCAACACTTACTTAACCAAGCATTTCCAGTGTGATTAGGGACTTCTTTGAGGCAGCATATCTAGATTCATTTGGGGAATTTTTCACCAGCATGAGAAAAGCATTGCTTCTGGGATTTTCTCTCCCTTTCCCTGAAGCAAGCAGTGAAACTTAATACTAGTCTTGTTCAAGATGAATATCTTCAGTTTATTTTCTTTCTTTCTCTGAACTAGGGAAAGAAGCAACAACAAAGAACTTATATATGTCAGAAGACATGAACATTTGGTTGCACTTGAGTTTGATAAATATTTATACAGATACTAGCAGCTGCAGTAGTAGGACTGGAAGATACTTTAAAATGACATGATTCATTCCAGCATACTCTGAAGTCAGTGGGAATACCACTGTGGATCTGCTATGTTTATCTGGGATTTGTGGCTCTTCTCTATGGGTGGCTGTTAATCGCTGGATAAACTGTGTGGGAGCTGGTTGGCACAGTGCTGGTTCCACTAGTGAGGAGGAGTTGGAGCCTTGAAGTGGCTTGAGGCTAAAAATAGCTGACCATGTTAAAAGGCTATTGCTTATTTGTGTCAGGTGTATTATATGCATCAGCTCACATTACTTTTGCAGAGTCTTGGCTCTTACTAACTTGTGAGTCTGGAGATGCGGTGCTAAGTTTCTATATCAAGCACTGTGGTGTTTTTTTTCTTGGTTTGTGGATTCCTGTAGGTAAGTGGGAGCTGTTTCCTGTTTCATGATGAGGTGAAGATGAGTTTGAAGGGGAAGAGGGAATAGAAAAGCCAGCTCTGTTTGGGGAAATAGATCTAACATTAGAAACCAGGGTTTGCTGCAAAAGGGGATTGAGGGAAGTATGCTTGGGTAATCACCAAATCTCATCTGCTGGAGTATCTGCTGCTTTCCTCATGGGGCTTTTTCTGGTAATTAGGGCATGTCAGGTTGAGGTATGGGAGAGGTGCCTGATTAAGTGAAACTAGAATAGAACTGTAGAAGAGATTTTGTCAGGGCTGTCTTTGAAGCACAAATCTTTGGCCATATGTTAGCTAAAAGAACATGTTTTCTAAATGCACTGAGGATCATGGAATTGATTGGGAGGCAGCTTTTAAGTATCACTCAGTAATTGCACAGTGTCTCTGCTGATGAGAGCCCTGCAAAACCCCATGCAAGGGCTGGGTTTGGTATTGGGCACTGCAGGAACAGTTTTGAATTATGCTTCACAAAAGCTGTGATCTATACCAGAGATCCACGTGTGCTTGAGCATTTTCAATTGGAAAAGCCAGGCAGGTTAGCAAAGCAGTAGGAAGGTGGGGATTTCTAATGCCATGATGATGGCCTGTGTAACATGGTGGTGCCTCCCGGGATACACAGGGAAGGGGACGCACACGTCAGGAGTGGAGGAAGCGTTTTAATGAATTTGTTTATGAAGATGGATTGAGGCAGCCTGCTGTGCAACCCGCCATGACTTGGAGCTCTGAGTAGCTCCTATAAATAAAGCCTGAAAGGCAGCAAGCAGATCCTTTGTGGGCTTTTCAGTTAATTATGAGAGATGAACCTTTTCAGCAGCAGCTGCTAAAAATAGCTCGGACACTACCAGTGCTCCACCTGATCCCTGGTACTGGAGCTGGTGTCTAGTTACCATCAGGAGCTGGGGCAGGTGGTCCCCAAGAGCCTCTTCTTCACAGGGCCACCTGCAGCCTCCCCTCTACCCCAACTAGGGCAAGTCCCCAGGGAAAAACCAAGTATGCTCTGCTTTTGGTGGATGCCTTACTGAGAGACACGCAGCAGCTGCTTGCTACTGTGGTTTCTCTTAAGCGTTAGTGACTTCATTCTTTCGCTGAGAGATGCTTCAACTGCTTTGTAGGAGCATGGCGAGGGCTTGGGAGAACTGCTGGTGCTGACAGGCTTGTGCAATGTGGCATTTTAAGTGTTAGGGTATAAACCTTGGGGATAGGGTTGTTGATGGGGCTTGTGGTGACGCTGCCTGTGCTCCTGTGCCCAGACTCACTACGTGGTGCGGGACACCACTGTGCTCTGCACTGATGAAGCCATCGACACCCTCATGGCCACAATCGAGTGTGAACAGCCACAGCCTGACCTCTACAAGTGAGTCTGTCCCTCCTGCATCCTCCCCTGCCTGTCCTGCCCTGCAGCTGCCTGCTGTCATCCCCCTGCAGACACCTCAGCACCATCACTTGGCAGATCTGCAGTTCAGCAAAGCAAAGACCAGTTTTCCAAAAGGCCATCAGAAACCAAAAAATGTCTCAAGGCAGTGACAAGCTACTGGACCTCCTCTGTATGAGGATGCCAAAGTCTTTAAAGCTCAGTGTCTTTGCAGAAAAGCCTTCCTTGTGCAACACTTTTCGTGGTATAATGAGCTGGTTTTTTTCAGCTCAGCAGTAGTAATGGTCCATGTACCTATTTTTAGGCCACTCTACCTTCCCAGTAAAATGCATTGGGCTGAATGACTTCCAGGAGTAAGTGGCCTGTGTGGTTAAATCCCTTGAGGGAGGTCTTCTGGGGTGTGTTGCAGTCTGCAATGGGGATGTGCTGGGGTGTGTAAGCACATGGGCACCCCTGAGTGTGGGGAGTGTGTGGCTTCTCTCTGAGCACAGCCACCCCTCTGAAACATTAAACTCTCCAATTCACTTGTCTCTGTATTTGCTTCCATTTCCTGTCAATGGCTTTTCTTTGCTATATTTGTGGTATCTATAATGTGTTTGTAATACAAGTTTCTCATATTTTTGTCACAGATTTGTTGGAAGAATTATCATCTACAGAAGTAACCAAGAGCCCGTAGCCAGGTTGGTCTTGCAGCTGTCTGTTGGCCCTCTTCAGAGGGGTTGGGCATCTACAGAGAATTTCAAGGATCTGAGCTTGTCCTGCCATCATTTGGGAATATTATTTTTTTCTTTAACCATTCCAAAGATTTCATTTTAAAAGGAGGCCTCCCTTCTGCCATCCTGTGATTTGTTTGAGCCTCTTTTAGGGAAGCAATGCAGGTAATGCTGATGGGGCACAAATTTACCAGGCAATGACAAAAACTCAAACATCAATCAGAGTGTTTCATGGAAAAAAAATGAGCAAATAATGTTCATAAGCCATCTAAAACAGTTGGCTCTCACTAGAGCATGTTGGATGGATTTTGTGCTCTGGTGGAATCTGTTCATACCCTGGAAGCAACAAAGGGTCACTGGGGGTTTCAAAGAGAAATAAAACCACAAATGGAGCTGTCAGCTTTGATGGTGCCATTGATTGATTGAGCTGGAATGGACAGACTTCTGATGATTTTAACACTGCATTTTTATATAAGTACTGGAACATACTGGATCTGAACATTTTGCAGTTATTCCTCAAAAGCCTTATGGAAAATTCCCCAATAAGAGTGGAACTTTGTGCATCAGGGATAGCATTTGTAAGATGAAATGGAAATGTAATTATATAAAGAGAAGAATAAACTCAAGCAAGGCCCCAATTTAACATACAAATCATGTAATCAGACATAAGGAACCTTTGTTTATCTTTATATCCTATTTCTGATTCTAATTTATAAAGTAGTTTGAATGTTCTTTGAGTGATGTAATGTTATAATTTCTTTTATGTTTAGGTCTTTGGGTCCTGAAAACCTGTTGTTGAAAGGTGCTACCCTCAAAAATACCAAGAAGATTTATGGTGAAGTTATTTTTGTTTGTTTATTTAAATAGTTCTGATAAGTAATGACAAATGTAGATGTTCACTGCTAAATCTGGAGAGGGAACATACTTCTCTACAGCATGTCTACCTGGGCTGTACAGCTGCAGTTTTCATGCAATGCTGATTGCAAAGTGACCAGGGTGAAATTAGGAGGCACTGGTTCTATCTTCAGGGCTGCCCAGTTGTTTTAATACACCAGAGCAAGCTTTTCTTTTTGCCTGAGACATGATGAGCAAGGAGTTGTCCCCAGAGCCTTTGCTGGGAGCACAATCTCATGCTGATGATGGAGGGTGACAATCGTGATGGGAGACTGATCCTTTGCCTGACTGTATGTGATCCATGGGCTCCTGCTCATGCTCTGGGATACAGCAGTGACATTACTTAGCAGTCTCAGAGGTTTCTGTAGGTGAACAGTTCTTGGGTAATGCCTCTTCCATCAGCTGGGATTGGAGTTTGGTGTAAACACAGATGCCCCTGATGGCCAAGTGCCAGCTGGGTCCCTCTGGGGCTGCCGGTCCCTTATGAGCCATGCTTTAATACCCTGTAGGAGTTGCAGTCTATACTGGAATGGAAACAAAAATGGCTCTGAACTACCAAGGGAAATCTCAGAAACGGTCTGCAGTAGAAAAGTGAGTATTTATGCTCAGAAAAAAAATTGATAAAACCTGTTGGGTTTAGATTTGTTTTTAATGGATGACTTGTAGAGAAATAATTCCCTAATCTGCTGCCTTTTGTTTCAGATGCTCTCTGATTGCATAGAAAAATCTGGGTATTTGATAAAGCATATCTTGCAAGAAGCAGCATCATTTAGTAGCTTTTCTAAATTTAAAAACAAAATTAAAAAATGTTAAAATATACGAACCTGACCCTGAATATCAGCAGTGTCAAAAGCACTTGTTCTGTAATTCCCTTCTTAAAAGTAAGGAAGTCTTATTCCTGCCTATTTACATGTTTTTCTCTATAAAAATAGCTGCAAGAATTTGAAAGAGAAACCTGTTTTTCAGATCTATCAATGCTTTCTTGATAGTGTATTTGTGCATCTTACTGGGCAAGGCCACTGTATGCACGACTCTGAAATACGTCTGGCAGAGTAATCCATTTAATGATGAGCCTTGGTACAATGAAAAGACTAAAAAAGAGAGAGAGACGTTCAAGGTAAGTGGATTTGTATTTCAGCATCTCCTCCAGCTTTACTTATTCTAGCTGTTTTGTTTAATCTGATAGTGCCTGCTGCCAGCCCTGGAAGTCCTGTTTGCTCACAGAAAGTGCTGTTGTTTCCTTCGATCTCTCCTGCTGTTTATGTTTCTTTTGTGCTCTCATGCTTGTGCACAGTGATATTTGTGTGGAGCAGGGCAAAGCATAAGTAAATAATTTATAATATAGAAATGCAGCTGATTTAACCTGGGTCCTTATCTGAACTCGAGCTATCTTTCAGCTTTGAAATGGTAAACTTTAATTGAGGTCATGTCAACTAGTTTGTTAAACTTGCCAAGACATGGGCAGTCAAGCCTGAGAGAGTTGAGTGTAAGTGTGTAGAGATGTTCATTTGATGGGTTATTGAGGAGGACTTACAGGGATGTCACTGCACCACTTGTACCCTTGCCACAGCTTGACTGGTCTCAAGCCACCTGCTCCTTTTTTCTGGTTACTTGGGGTCAGGATGAGCCTGTAGCAGTATATTCTTAAGAGGAATATGCTTATGAAATACTGTTTTGGTCACTATGAAGCAGTGAGATGTGCTCGTGTAGTTGCGGAAGATAGTGGGATTTTCTGTACCAAAGGAAAATGGGATTTAGCCCTGTGTGTCAGCTGTATTAATTTTCATGTTTTTTCCTATTTAACCTTTTCTGAGAAGCTGTCTGGAATCCCTGAGATGTTGCTGTAAACTGCCCCTGTGTCCTGACAGCCACAGGCTGCATCTTCTCCTCTTTCCTTTGCAGGTCTTGCGGATGTTCACGGACTTCCTGTCGTTTATGGTCCTCTTCAATTTTATTATCCCTGTCTCCATGTACGTTACAGTAGAGATGCAGAAGTTCTTGGGTTCCTTCTTCATCTCCTGGGACAAAGAGATGTATGATGAAGAAATACAAGAGGGGGCATTGGTGAACACCTTGGACCTGAATGAAGAGCTTGGGCAGGTCAGAATGTGCTGTGTTTGCATCTGTCTGGATGAAAATGTGGATGAAAGTGCCCTCCCTGCAAAGAGCCCTTGTTGTGGCAATCCCTTGCAGTCCCCTCAGGCCAGGCTTCACCTGTTTTGGTGGCACTTTCCATTGAATGTGATTCCACTCTCTCTGCAAAGCAGATAAGGTTATAAATAGTGCATGAAAGAGCAGGAATTGGGTCGTACCAATTGTTTCTGTATTGGGGAATATCAGGCACAGCGCTCTGTGTGTCAGGGTGCTTTGCTTTTACTGCTTCAATTAAAAATTAAAAATCCTCTGTCTCTTTGAGGATTAATGGAAATGTCTGCCCAGTCATCTCCCTGGGCGTGCAGAGCACATGTAGCTGTGCTGCTGCCGCCTTGCTGGGGCACCTAGACAGCTCAGGCTTCCCTTTTTGATCTGCACCTTGAGAGATGAGTGCAGGGCATGTGTAGTGCCTCCTGCTTTTGATTTTGCTTTAAAAACAGTAATAAAAATATAGCAATCAGCTAATTGAAATACAGTTCCAAGATGAAAATCCCCCAAAGGAGGCAACAGACCTGCAGCAGCAGTTCTGTAAGCACTAGGGCTGTAGCAAAGGACCCAAGAAAGTAAATGAGGGGAAAATGAAGAGCCTGGAGACAGACTTTAAGTCTTCAGAAGCTGCCTCCTGCCACCTATGCAACAGGCTGAAAAACAAAGGAGCAAAGTAGCAGAACAACACAGTGATATGGTGGGGCACCTGCGTGTGTTTTGCAGAGTCAGGTTAGGATAGCCAAGTACCCTCCAGCACTGGCACAGATGCACTGAAATGCCCCAGGCTCTGTTTCTGAGGGCTCCTTCCCCAGCCCTTGTGGCAGCTGCCTGGTGCTTGCAGGTGGAGTACGTGTTCACAGACAAAACCGGGACGCTGACAGAGAACAGCATGGAGTTTATTGAGTGCTGCATAGACGGGCACAAGTACAAAGACTGCATTTCAGAGGTGGATAGCTTCTCCCAGACTGATGGACCCCTCAAATACTGTGGCAAAGCTGAAAAGGTAAGAAATGTGCATGCTGATGGCTGTAGGGGTTTTGTGGCCAGCTCCTGGCCAAGTGTGGCATTCAGCTGGTAACACCCTCCCTTCCCTCCCTCATGGCCAGAGCCGCGAGGAGCTGTTCCTGAGAGCCCTCTGCCTGTGCCACACGGTTCAGATCAAGGAAGCAGACCAGGTGGATGGGCTGATGGCACACCCAGAACGCAAATACACCTACATCTCCTCTTCCCCAGATGAAATTGCTTTGGTGAAAGGTGCAGAAAAGTAAGAATGTGAAGATGTTGGCTTTTTAATTCCCTCTCTCTGGTGGGAAGGAGGGAGGTGAGGGTGATCTGAAGGTGATGCATCCCTTTCCACGGTCTCTCTGGGAAGCATGTTATGATACCATTGCTCGACCTGACCTGCAGTCCTGTGAGCCTGTGGGTTTAAATGAGCTCTCCGTTAAAGGGATGCTCTGTAAAGGATCTTCCCTGAGCAGCTCCCTGAGGGGCCATGGTTTGCATTCACTGAGAGTAGCCCCAAGATGCTGCCGTGCCCAAGTGTGGTAGAGGCTGCTTTGCTGGAACCCACATGGCCCTGTGCTTTAATCCCCTAGAAACAAAGACCAGTTACCATGTGCGCATTCCAGTGAAATTTTTTCCTTGTCATGCAGTGGCAATATAATAGGATGGTTACTTTTGTCAACCCCACATTTGAATCCTGCCAGAGATGCTCGAGGGCAGGCTGGGTGGAGCTTTGAGCAACCTGGTCTAGTGAAAGGTGTCCCTGCCCATGGCAGGGGTTTGGGACCAGGTGATCTTTCTAGCCCAAACCATTCAGTGATTCTATGCTCTTGCCAGCCCCTAGGTTTTAGATGGAGGCTGTTGCAGCTGTGTATACTTGCTCATGGTTTCTAAAGCTGCCAGAGACCCAGTGGACCATGTCCAGAGGCTCTCTGTGTCTGTATGCTCCAGTGCCCAGGCTCTCCAGGGGATGGGAGCCAGTGCCAGGACATCATAGCAGGCTCTGCATGGAGCAAACAAACATCCAGCCATGCTCTTTAGCTCGGGCTCACTGAGCTCTGCTCTGCAGTGCAGAAGGTGAAATGAGAACATTGTTATGTATAATATGTGCCAATGGGTGTTTTCAATGTTGTTCTGTCCTTTTGTTTATTGACAGGTATGGTTTCACTTTTCTAGGACTTGAAAATGATTTCATGAAAATTCAAAACCAAAAGAATGAAACTGAGATGTAAGTGCTGCTGGGGCTGCTGAGGAACAGGGCTGCTCTTCTGCACCACTCCCACCCAGCTTGAGTTTGGTCAACCTGACAATATCAAAGCTGTTCCTTGAGGGCTGCCAGACTGTGCTGACCTGCCCCAAAACTCCTGTCCCATTTACAAAGCCCAGCACATCAAGGTGTAGGTGAAAAGGCTCACTTGCAAAAATCCATGGATGGTTTACTGATGTCTAAATTCAAGTCCCTCAAGAGCCTGCAATCCTTTGTATGTATCCTTCATCAGTACCAGGTTGTGCAGGTGGCTCCTGGGATTCACAAGGTGGCTGCTGACCTTATGGGCCGTGGCTGGGGCTCACAGCAGAACACTGTGAGCCTAAACTCGTGGTACAGCTCCATTCCCTGTAACCTTTTTTTTCCCTCCCAAGCTGAAAATAGTTAGATTTTACCCTGTGCTCACAGCTTGGTGGACATTTGTGAGTCACTGACCTAATCCCAGCAATCCCTGAAAACTTGCCTTCACAAGCAAGTTTCACTTCTTTCCTCATAAAGAAACTCCTTATTTAAATGGGAGACTCAGTGTTACTGTTTGTGGCATGTGGTGCCCCATTCCCTGCTGAGCCCCTGCCCAGCCTGGGGTTTGGTGCACTGCTGGGTACCCACTCCCTTAGTCCCATGCTCACAGCACCACAGGACTACTGGAATTTGGGTTTTTTCCTTCATTTTCTTGTGCTGTAGCTGTAAAACTCATTTCCAGGTGGCTGATGCAACTTGTAGGATGTATTGATTTCTGCAGCTCATTGTTAGTGATTTTCTGTCTCAAATAGTTATTTTTCTATTTTTCCTTTTCTGAGTCAAAGCTTTTTTCTCTTTTTCTAAAGGTACCAACTTCTCTATGTGTTGAACTTTGACCCTGTCCGGCGCCGTATGAGTGTCATTGTGAGAACCACTACAGGTACAGGCAAAGTGCTTTTGTGGCCTCTCATACCTGTGTGCACAGCTATAAAACACATCCTCCTTATTCCTGTCACCCAGAAAAGCTGAGTGTTGTTTTCTAGGCTGGTCTAACTAAATTCCGTACTGAGTCTGGTTGCCATAGAGTTAATTTTCCTTCATAGCAGCTGTTTGGGAACAACAGCAGATCAGGGGATGAGAACAGGGACCCATGGAGAGCTCCCTGCCTGCCTTGTTCCAGGCTGGAAAAAGTTCAGGGAAGACACGTGAGAATGTCCCCTGGGTGGGATGGGGTTTCATGGGAATAACAGACAAAAATTCAGAGGTCACCATCCTTCTCAAGTGTCAGTCCTGTAAGGTTTGGGATGCTGGTTTTACCCTCCCTGGAAAAGTTTCCAAGGCTTACAGATACAATGTTCAGCCTGTTGCAGAAAACTTGCTCAGAGGCAGGTAGGGACACCCAAAGTATCAGCCAAGTCAGCCAATGGTTTTTCACAGGCTGGTCAAAGGCCATTTTTGGTAGGCAGTTGGGTTTCTAGCAGTTCCCTCTTCAGTCCTCCCAGATTTCCTCCCTCTGCAATGCTTGCTATTGATGTTGTTTAGTCTTTCTGCAGCTTGTGAGTGCTAAAAACTATTTATAATTTGCTTTTAGGAAAGTTGCTTCTCTTCTGTAAAGGAGCAGACTCCTCTATTTTTCCAAGAGTGCAGCAAGAAGAAATCCAACAAACAAAAGTCCACGTGGACCGTAATGCTATGGTGAGCACACGGATGGAATTTGGCTGGCTCCTGGGGTCAGGAAAGCCTTATTCCAAAAATAGGGATGTGACCTTGCTTTGGAGGGAAGTGTTGAAAATGTGTCACTTTACATTGTTTTCATGTCAGGCTTCTTTCCTTCTCTATTTGGTTGGCTTCCACCTTTATTTGATATACTTATATGGTCTCCATCACAGCTGTGTCCAAGCATCTCCCAGGCAAGTTAAAAATAGAAGTAACATCAGCAGCCTGGTCCCAGTCATGGTGGTACCCAGTCCCTGCTCTCCCTGCTGGCTTCATGCTCTCTGCCCTGGTCCTTCTCTTATTTTCTTTCTGCACATAATAAGCAGTACCATGATTGCTCTGGTGGGAAGAAGTTACTGTATAAACAGAGGAAATTGCTCTTTTGACACAAGCCAACTAATTATCCTTGTCCTCAGGGTCAGTACTGCCAGAAGCACTGATGGTAGACAAAAGCATCAACCCTAAAGTGAGGAGCTGTAAAAAAATCTGGATTTAGGGCATTTGTCCACTTTATTTTCTTTCCCTCCTGCTGCCAGGATGGCTACCGAACGCTCTGTGTGGCCTTCAAAGAACTAACTGAAAAGGAGTATGACAAAATTGACAGACAGCTCAATGAAGCCAAGATGGCTCTGCAGGACAGGGAGGAGAAGATGGCCAAGGTTTTTGACGACACAGAAGCAGACATGCACCTGATTGGGGCTACTGCTGTAGAAGACAGGTAAACAGGTGATTCCACCACCAGCCCTGTGGTGCCTGTGGTTTCTCTGTGAGTGGCCTTGTGGCCCAGACTCGCCGTGGTGGAACTGAACAGCCAGGCAGATGCTGGCAGTGTCCAGGGCAATAATTACACCATGGCACAACCCATTTCACAGTGCTCTAGTTGCCTAAATTGGCTGGTGTAGTAGGAATTGGGATTTATTAATGAAACTACCGAAATACTTGCACCTCTAGAGTGAATTAAGCACACAGCATTAATTTGCACATCAAAACAAATTCAATTCCACATTCAGTTATAGTAACTGCAAGTGTAAATTAAACTCTTACTGAGGCCTAAGAGTCAAGAGTATAAAGCAGTGATTTCTCTTTTTGCCTGCAAATAAAAATTTGGTATTGCTGACTTGTAATCCTTATTCCTGTGGCAGTGGTCTCCCCAGCATGGGAAAAGTTTTTTAACTTCTCTTGAGCTGGTGTTTTCTACCTGCAGAATCAGAATCAGGGTCATGTGGATGAGGTGTGGACCAACCTGCAAAGTGATGCTTTGCTTCTGCTTGCAGGCTGCAGGAGCAGCTAGGAGAGACCATTGAAGCCCTGCATGCAGCTGGCATGAAGGTTTGGGTGCTGACAGGAGACAAGATGGAAACTGCCAAATCCACCTGCTATGCCTGCAGGCTCTTCCAGACCAGTACTGAGCTGCTGGAGCTGACGGTGAGAACGGTGTGTGAGAGTGAAAGGACAGAGGATCAGCTCCATGAGCTGCTGCTGGAGTACCACAAAAAGCTGATTCAGGATGTTCCCAAAAACCAGGGAGGCCTGAAGAGGTAAGTGGGCCAGAGGACCATTAAGTGAGCCAGCTGTACACATTTCAGATGTAAATTTGGTATTGAAGTAGGATCATGCCGTGGCCCTGGGGACTGGTTACTTGCAGACACTAACCCAAAACCAGTTTTTTTTTCATTAAGATGATACAAGCAGCTAGGTTGACTTCTTAGTCTGATTAAGTTTCAAACGTGTTCATTGTTGTGCCCCAGAAGCTGGACATTGAGTCAAGAATATGGACTGATTATCGATGGCTTGATGCTGTCGCTGATACTGAACCCCTCTCAGGACTCTGGCTCTAGCAATTACAAAAGCATATTCCTACAGATCTGCCTGAAGTGCACTGCAGTCCTCTGCTGCCAGATGGCTCCGCTGCAGAAAGCACAGGTATTTACCTCTCACTGCCTGAAGCATGTCACTGGCTGATGTGACACATACTGAATTCATCAGCTGGGACTTGACCTGATCATCCTAATCAAGCAGGACTTCTCCAGGCTATGTGTAAGCCTCATCTGAGCTTCAGAGCACAACAAAAGCACACCATTCTTTCAAATCTGAATGCAAACCCTTTGTTTAATATGCTGGCAGGAACCTGTAAACCCAGGCCAATTAGAAATAAACAAAACCTCCCAGTTTGCTTTTTTTTTTTCCCTTTCCAAATTTGTCAACTGGAGTCTGTGACTTCCTCACTCCAGCAGATGATGTCCCAGCCTGATGTGATGTGTTTTTGCACCCTGAGATGCGTGAGAGAACCCACCTTTGGGAAAACAGGGTCTGGCAGAAGGGAAGAGCAGGATGTTGCTGCTGGGGTTTGTTTTGAAATACTGTCCTTCAACTGTGCACAACTGGATTGGGGTTTTGCTCTGGTTGTGACTGCAAAGCAAGTAACAAGGGCTTTTATTAACCTGAACTCTCCAGGTGTTATATTGCTGCTGTGAAAGCATGATTGCTTGTCCTGGGGGGAGCAGTGGGAAGGTCTCCGGAGGCTTTTTAACTGAATTTTGGGTTCTGTTGCTGTCTTTTTTTTTAATCTTCTAGATTGTGCGAATGGTGAAGAAGACAAAAGGAAGCCCGATAACCCTCTCCATAGGGGATGGTGCAAATGATGTCAGCATGATTTTGGAAGCACATATTGGAATAGGTAAGAGTCCCTGAAACACCCATCTCACAGCCCAGACCTGTCTGCTCTTGGCTGGGGTTCACTACTGAGGTGCAGTTGCTGTTCCTGATTGCACATGGCCAAACCAATCCCACTGGAAAATGTGGGAAGTCTGCTCTTGCTTTCTTTGGAGGCAGAGTTTAACTCCAGATTAATGCTTGAGATCATAGAATCATAGAATACTTTGGGTTGGAAGGGGCCTTTAAAGGGTCCAACCCCTGTAATGAGCAGGGAGATCTTCAGCTCCATCAAGCTCCTCAGAGCCCTGTACAACCTGACCTTGAATGTTCCCAGGAATGGGGCATCCACAGCCTCTTCGGGCAACCTGTGCCAATGTTTTACTATCCCCATTGTAAGACAGAGATGAGATCATCATATACTGCTCACCTGTGCTAGTACCATTCTCTCTGTCAGAGATACACTGCAGATCATGTTCAAAAACTGTGACCAAAGCAGTGATGGTAAGGATTGCTTGGGGCTCAGGAAAAAGTGTGGCACAAGCAGCAAATAGATGGGTGATTAGTGGCAGTTGCTGCAATGGCACTGCAGTGCAAGTGCCAGCCTTCAGTGCTAACTGGTGGCAGCAGCTCAGAACAGGGACCCACACGTGTTTGCTGGGGCTGAGTCCCAGATGTGTTGTGTCTGCACTGTCCATATGACTAACAGCAGGCTGGAAACTCCTCCTGCCTGCAGACTGGCATCTGAAATATGGGAGACTCCTGTAATACCGCTGAAGAAGGGTCAGTGAAAGAGAAAGGGCATCTTCTTTATTTGGGGCTGTTGGAAATGCTGTGGTGCCCTCTAATGAAGGGAATCCAGTGCAGTTCATTTGGATGTGGCTTTTGTGAGCAAAACAGCTCTGTGGGGATGTCTCAGGAGGCTGAGCAGCTGCAGAGGAATAACTGAGCAGTGTGAGATGCAGGCCTGCCCACAGGGAACCAATTCACAGAATCACAGAATTAGTAGGTTGGAAGAGACCTCCAAGATCATTGAATCCAACTCATGCCCTAACACCTCAACTAAACGATGGCACTGAGTGCCACATCCAGCCTTTTTTTAAACACATCCAGGGATGGCGACTCCACCACCTCCCCAGGCAGGCCATTCCAGTACTCCATTACTCTCTCTGTGAAAAACTTCTTCCTAAGATCCAACTTATATTCTCCTTGACACAGCTTGAGACTGTGTCCTCTCGATCTGTCAGTTGCTGCCTGGAGAAAGAGACCGACCCCCACCTGACTACAACCACCTTTCAGGAAGTCATAGAGAGTGATAAAGTCACCTCTGAGTCTCCTTTTCTCCAGGCTAAACAACCGCAGCTCCCTCCATCATTTCTCACAGGCCTTATGTTCCAAGCCCCTCTCCAGATTTGTTGCCCTCCTCTGGACGCGCTCAAGCGTCTCAACATCCTTCCTAAACTGAGGGGCCCAAAACTAGACACAATACTCAAGGTGTGGCCTCACCAGTGCCAAGTACAGGGGAAGAATGACCTCCCTGCTCCTGCTGGCCACACTATTCCTGAGACAGGCCAGGATTCCGTTGGCCTTCCTGGCCACCAGGGCACACTGCTGGCTCATGTTCAGTCGGTTATCTGTCGCTCTGATTTTTCAGCTTTCTAAAGTTTTCATAGTTTCTAAATTCTTTCTCACACAAGTGTTATAAATAGAAGTAACGTTTATATTAATACAAGTATGTTTTTCATTCTTCTCTTGAGGAGAGAACAATCTGATGGACTTTGGGTTTGACCAATGTGGTTGGAGAGGTAGCAACCTTATCCTCCAATCCATGGTCTGGGTGAAAATACTATATATATTGAACTCAGATAATAAAGGTCGCTCTTTTGCCCTGTGAACTGGACGGAGTCCATGCATTCCTTTCGTGTCCTATTGCGACAGGTTATCGACCACAACCCCCAGGTCCCTTTCTGCCTGGGCACTGTCCAGCCACACCATCCCAGGCCTATAATGTTGCAGGGGGTTATTGTGAACAAAATGCAGGACTCGGCACTTGGACTTATTAAACTTCATCCTATTGGATTCCACCCATCCATCCAACCGTTCCAGGTCTCTCTGCAGAGCCCTCCTACCTTCCAACAGATCAACACACGCTCCCAGCTTAGTGTGATCTGCAAATTTACTAATGAAAGACTCAATACCCTCATCCATGTTGAACAGAACTGGCCCCAGCACAAACCCCTGAGGGACACCACCGGTCACTGGCTGCCAGCTAGATGCAGCACCATTCACCACCACTCTCTGGGCCCAGCCATCCAGCCAGTTCCTAACCCAGCAAAGAGTGCTCCTGTCCAAGCCGTGGGCTGCCAGCTTATCTAGGAGTATGCTGTGGGAGACAGTGTCAAAGGCCCTGCTGAAGTCCAAATGGACAACATCCACAGCCTTTCTTGCATCCACCAGGCAGGTCACCTGGTCATAAAGGAGATCAGGTTGGTCAAACACGACCTACCCTTCCTAAACCCATGTTGACTGGGTCTGATACCCTGGCCATCCTGTAAGTGCTGCATGATAATACTCAATATAAACTGCTCCATAACCTTACCAGGGACTGAGGTCAGGCTAACTGGCCTATAATTACCAGGATCCTCCTTCTTTCCCTTTTTGTGGATGGGTGTCACATTGGCCAGCTTCCAGTTATCTGGAACCTCCCCAGTGAACCAGGACTGTTGGTAAATGATGGAGAGTGGCTTTGCAAGCTCATCTGCCAGCTCCCTCATCATCCTGGGATGGATCCCCATCTGGGCCCATGGATCTATGAATATCCAAACATCTCAACCCTTCTCTGACTGCCTCCTCCTGAATAACAGGGGGACCATTCTGCTCCCTGACACCATTTACCAACTCAAGAGGACAATTGTCCTGAAGGCTAGTCTTCCCACTAAAAACTGAGGCAAAGAAGGCGTTAAGCACCTCTGCCTTCTCCTCATCTACAGTTACTAAATTCCCTCCTGCATCTAATAAAGAACAAAGGTTGGTCCTACCCCTCCTTTTATCATTAATATATTTGTAAAAACATTTCTTATTATCCTTTACAGAAGTTGCCATTCTAAGTTCAAACTGAGCTTTGGCTTCCCTAATTCTTTTCCTACATGCTCTAGTAGCCCCCTTAAATATTTCCCAAGAGACCTGACCCTCCTTCCAAACATGATACATCCTCTTTTTGTTCCTAAGTTCCTTCAAAACCTCCATGCCCAGCCAGGCTGGACGTTTGCCTCCTGGGCTCATCTTTCGGCACACAGGGACAGTCTGTTCCTGTGCCCTCATGATCTCTGTTTTGAAGCACGTCCACCTTTCCTGAACTCCTTTGTTTTTAAGGGCTACTTCCCAAGGAACTCTCTAGATAATCCTCCTAAATAGGCCAAAGTCTGCCCTCCGAAAGTCCAATGTAGACGTCTTATTAATATTTCTCCTGACTTCACCAGTTATCAAGAATTCTATAATTTTGTGATTACTGTGCCCCAAGCAGCCTCCCACCACCACATCTTCCACCAGCCCATCTTTATTTACAAACAACAGATCTAACATAGTCCCTTCCCCTGGTGGGCTCACACACCAGCTGTGACAAAAAGTTGTCCTCCACACACTCTAAAAATTTCCTGGACTGCCTTTTTTCTGCTGTATTAAGTTCCCAGCAGATGTCTGGCAGGTTGAAGTCACCTACAAGAACAAGGGCTGATGATCTTGAAACATTTTCCAGCTGCTTATAGAATAAGTTGTCCACCTCTTCTTCCTGGTTGGGTGAATGATAGCAGGCTCCCAGCAGGATATCAGCCTTGTTGGCCTGTTGCCCTGGTTTTTCTGAGTTTTTTTAAAGCCTTCTACTTGTTCATAAAATGGAGTCAGTTCTTTTTTTTCTGTACAAAGTTAACGGTCAGTTTTTCACTTTCTCACACTTTGGAACGTAAACAACCTTTCTTGTTTTTGTTCACTGTCCTTTGTTTACATATTTCTAGCCTGAAAATAACATTGGTTGACAGCTGGTCTGGCCAGTAGGGTGAAGGGGTAGTAACCCCAGAAGCCAATCCATAACCAGACCCACAAATGTATAAAAATGGAAGAAATAAACAGGCTCGGCCTCTTTTTGGGGAACAGCTTTTCACTGCAGACCTCCTTCCTCCGTGTTGTTGTTTTGTGTGCCGCTTTCACATTGCCCTTCCCCTTAATTCTTACCCACAGACATTCAATTTCATCATCATTAATTTCAACACTCATAGCATCAAAACCCTTCCTAATATAAAGGGCCACCCCTCCACCTCTTTTCCCTTTCCTATCTCTTCTGAAGAGTTTGTAGCCATCCAGTGCAATGCTCCAGCTATTTGAGTCGTCCCACCACGTTTCCGTGATGGCGACTACATCATAGCACTGCTGCTGCCCCATGGCTTCCATCTCCTCGTGTTTGTTACCCATGCTGCGTGCATTAGTATACATGCACCTCAGCTTGGCTACTGATTTCACCCCTAACTCAGGTTTATCACCCTTGGGCCTGCTTCCAGATAGCCCAGTGTCCTGGTTTAGGGCAAATTTGGGAGGAAACTTCTGAATAGGGTCCCTCTGGAAAGCAAATCCAAAAGGCTCTTCTCCCCAGCTTTTCTGGGAAAAGAGGTTCTTTGGAGAAAAGTGGAAAAAACCTATTTATTTAACAACAAAATGCCCACAAGCATAAAGAATGAATAATACGAAACAATAAAACCTCTCGCTGCTCCGAAGAGAGATGGCAAACTTGAGAAAATTCTTGCCGTGGGTGGCTCAGCTCACTCAGTTCTTTATCAGTCCTAGTCTTTCTGGAGGTTCAGGCCTGGTGGGCCACAGGTGCCAGCTCTTGGTGCTTCTCTGGGGTTTCAGTCTGGAGCAGATTCAAAGACTCTCAAGAAAAAGGAAAAAAAACAGTCTAGGGAACTTCTCTGCCTTAGCTAGCTAAACTAACTAAAAAGCAAAAAAATATCTCTGTCACAGGCACCGATCTGTGCCTCAGACCAACACAGTCCAGAGAGGAATGTGCAGGAGAGCTGTTTTCAAAACAAACTTGGCACTTCTTCATTCCTTGCTTTGCTCTCAGAGCCAGTCTTAAAGGCACAGAACTCAATATACAGCACAGACAGAACAGATGATTGGGGATACAAGCATCATAAAGTCACCTTAGGACACTCAGCTGCATCCCCTTCCCCCTTCAAGCCTAGTTTAAAGCCCTCTCAACAAGATCTGCCAGTTCATTAGCTAAAATTCTTTTGCCTTTAACAGAAAGATGGAACCCATCTGGTTTAAGCAGGCCAGGTGCCATAAAAGTTGCCCCATGATCAAAGAATCCAAAATTCTGCCTATAACACCAACCTTTGAGCCACTTGTTGATAATGTGAGTACTCCTATTCCTTTCATCGTTCTTCTCAGCCACCAAAGGGACTGAGGAGAAAACTATCTGTGCCCCTGTCCTATTAATCATCTGACCTAGTGCTCTAAAATCCCTTTTAGTTGTCCTGATACTCCTCTTTTCAGTCTCATCACTGCCAGCCTGGAGTATCAGCAGTGGGTAATAATCAGAGGGCTGAATCAGCCCAGGGAGTCTCTCAGTAATGTCCCGTACCTGGGCCCCAGGGAGGCAGCAGACCCTGTGGGATGGGTCTGGACAACATATGGGGCCCTCTGTTCCCCTCAGAAGGGAGTCACCCACTACCACTACCCTTCTGTGAAAAATAGGGTTATTTAATTCATGTTCTATAAATTATTATAAGCTGGAAACTGTAATATATTGTATAAAGGTATGTGTGTATGCTCAACCCGCGTGTTTCACGGACTTCTGTAAAGCACCTCTCCTGATCTCCCTAGTCCAGAAATAGAAGGTGAGAACACGAGGCACTGATGAAACAATGAACACGGACCAACCTACCCCTGCCTACGTGCAGTGAAAATTGCCTCAAAAGCAAAGATTTACTCTGATCAGGTTGCATAGGTGCAGGAAAGTCATCACACACTTCTACGGAGGTTAAATTACTCAAAGCAAGGACTTACTCTGGACATTAGCATTTGAATGGACCAGGGGACTCTTTTCAGGGCTGAGTGTAAACACTCTTAATTGCCGGTGCTTAGCAGAAACAATGGGAGAAGTGCTGCCGAGGGGGAAATTAAGGGTTTTTAAGTTAAGCCTCTAGGCGGGCTAAGGTGTGTACCCAGCTAGAGACACAGACTGCCAGGGTCTATGTCTATGGTTCACCCTTAGCTCCTTTTTCCCGGGAGAAACTCTGTCAAGTAAGTGTCACTGTTTGTGTAGGTTTTTTATTGCTTAAAATTCTGTAATTTGATTCTAAATTTTGTGATTTGAATTTTTAATAAACCAAATTATTGAATTTGGTAATAAATTGTCCTGGCATTTATAACACTTCTTTTCTTTTTGATGTTAGAGGTGGTGATCTGTTTGACAGATGAATCATAATTAGGAGGCAGATAATTTTCTTCTAAATCATCTGGCTGACTCTCTAGATCCAGTGTCATACCTATTCTGAAGTGGCACCTGGCTAGGGGATGGGGGTCTGGAGGAATTTTTATTATTACCTCCCCAAGCAGGGACCCATTCCCACTCCCCTTCATCTACCAGGTGTCCTTCCATTGCCTGACAATGGGAGGCATAGGAGCCCTCTGGCTCTTGGTGGGCCTCCCTCACAGATGGGAGGGCTGAGCTCCACCAATCTATTTCCCTTTCACTTTCCCTGATACTCCTTAGTCTTTCAACTTCCTCTCTAAGTTCAGCCACCAGTGAAAGGAGATCATTCACCTGTTCACACCGCAGGCAGGTTTCCTCCTCAACACCCCCTAAGAACACTGATAAGCTCAAACACTTTGCACAGGAAAGGGTCTGTACATACACATCCTTTTTGGAGGGTCCCATTTGGTTACATTCACTTGTGCTAATTACAGGCTTTGACCGTGTAGAAACCATTACATACAGAAACCCCAAAACCAACAAACAGAAACACCAGAAACAACGGACAGCAAACCGTACAATCAGGGGAACCTGCAACCCTGCCTGATTGCCCTGTCTGTGCAAACTGCCACGCCCTCAGAGTCGTGCCATACCCGTGTTTGCCCGCTCCTGTTCGCCACGCTCCCTAGGGGCCCTCTTATAATCAGCCTCAATCACCTCACAATTGCCGGAGGAAGCCGCACCCTCCTCCTGCCTGAGTCACAGGTGCCTTCCTTATCTTTCATCAGGTTTGCCTAGACACCCTTCACCACACTCATACACAGGAAATCACAGCAGCCTAAATACAGCTTAAAAACTCCAGAAGCAAGTCTGAGTGTTTTGGAGCCAAAACCACACAGAAAGTATTTATGTTTGGTCTCCAGGGGCACTTAGGAGGGAATCTTGGGCTTTGTCATGCCTTGAGACACTGAGTGATGTGAGCAAACCCAGTGGGCAGCATCCAGATTCCAGCCCCTTTGGGACTAACCCCTTGCCATGCTTCTGTCTCCAGGGATAAAAGGCAAAGAAGGATGCCAGGCCTCCAGAAACAGTGACTATGCTGTGCCAAAGTTTAAACATTTAAGAAAACTGCTACTAGCACATGGGCATTTATACTATGTAAGAATTGCACACAAGGTTCCCCCAATGCCATCACCTGGAAACTACTGTAAAGCAAGGGAAAATAAACACATTTTTTTCTGAACTGAAAGTGGAAATGCCCAATTCTGGCATTCCCCCACTGAGCAAAAGCACATTTACAAATCCACCTAACTGTATTCCTGCAGCAGGAGCAGGCCTGTTCAATGCAAAGTGAGATGGGGAGGATATTGCTGGTGTTTGCTGGCTTTCTCACCACCCAGCCCCTGGACAAACATCCCTGCAGCAACAGGATAACTGTGCTGTGTGCTGGGTCCCAGGGAACAGCTCTGCCCCAGGACATCCTGACTCACCTCTGCTCTAAAACCAAGTCCAGCATTGCCTGGGAGGAAAAAGGGATTCAGAAAACAAGGCAGCCCCACCTAGTCACTTCCACCAGCACTCCTCACACTCCAGTTCCAATGGCCTTGAATTTCCTTACGTTAGGGAAGGTGGCAGAGGAGCTGGGCGAGGCTGTGGCAGCAGAGCAGGCTGAGGAGGGACCCACACTGTGCTCAGCACGTTCCCCAAACAACCACTGTTGCAGCAACACATGGCTGTCCACAGAGGGCACCCGCCGGTTGGTGGCTCCAGGATTTCCCTGCAAGTCCTACCTGCCAAAACCAACACTAACAAAAGGCTCCCACGACAGCACAACCAGGGGCAATGTCCCATCTCTAAACCCCCCATCTCCATACACATGGGGGAAGCTCTGTGTCTCCAAGCATCCTCTAGTTCAGCGGTGAAGAGAGCGCTTTGGAAAACTCTTTCACCATGTTTTACACTTCAGTTGTTCCCTCCCACACAGCCCTGCTGTCACTTCACTTTTGTCCTGGTACATGAATGATAAGCCTTTAAACTGGTTGTAGCAAATGTGATGTAGGGAGAGGAAGCACATCCCACATACTACTAACTGCTCCCAGACTACTACTGCTCTGTGGCCCAACCAGAGGGCCTGGGCTGATGCAAGCACAGAGCTTTTGGAGGCTGCTGTGGTTCTGCCATGCTCTGAGGGAGCCCAAGCCATTTTAGAGATGAGAATGACCATAAAAGACTTGGGATTTTTACAGCTTTTATCTCAGTCTAAGGCAGATACGGACAGGTCACCTTCTACTAGAAACAACTAACAAGTTTCCAGTACTGCTGCATGTAGGGAAATGGTTAAAATGTGGTCCCAGATCAGGCTGAATGCTCAGAAATAATCAATAAGGGAAAAAAACCTTCTGATTTATTTTTAATCTCATGATTTGGAGCCTCTTAGTCAACTTTGTCTCTTTCTCAATATTTTATTTTAAGAACCTGTGTAGATGCCAAATCATGGGTCTGGATCCTGCAGCTATAACCACACAAGCGTGCCTTTGTGGGGATATTTTGTCTCTGTATGACCATTACACAAAGGTCATCTGCCAAAAGCTGATTAGGAGAGAGGGCTCATGCTCAGAAGAAAACCACTGCCTGCTTTCACCTGGTTCCCATTACATGGCTCATAGCAAACGTGCACCATCTGTGTCCCCATCCCCATGTCACCAGCTCCTGCTCCAGCAGCGTGGGTGTTCCACGCTGATAGCAGCACAAGAAGCATTTAATCACATCCATTCAAGCAGCATCCTTTGCTAATTGACCATGACCACCCCTGCCTACATTTATCTACTCCATTTTAGGGTGCAGGGAAACGAACAGGGTCAGGTGGGCAGGACAGCCAGAGCAGAAGGTGCTGTTGGCACCACATCAGAGGGGCATGGACACAAGCAGCTCCTGGGAAGCAGGTGACACTCTGGTAGAGTTCTCACCTGTGACCGACCCCCTGACAAATTCTTCCTGCACTCCCAATTGTGCCTTTCAAAGATGTCAAGAAATCTGGCATTAGACAGGAAGCTTTTTTTTGGTCAGTGTGTCCTTTCTGTGCCCAGCACAGCTCCAAGCACTCTGCTAGCTGCAAACAGATGAGGAGTGATGCCTTTGCCTGCTTTTGACTCCTGACAAGGTGTGCATCCTCCAGTGAGGCTGGAGTCACCCAAGGGGCCACTTCCCTTCCCGGTTTAGGAAAGACCTCACTGCAAAAATACCTGTAACTCCCCATAGGAAAATAGGAAAATAATGAATAACTGAGAGCTTCACACAACTTCTGAGCAGATCACTATCCATCAAAGGAAACATCGCTGAGGCAGCTACGACCTGAGATAAGGGATCATATTGCCTTTGCTTCTCACATTCAGGGGGTGCATCCATAGAACAACAGCCACTTCAGTACAATGCTACATTCCCGGCACAACCTGGCATTCCGAGGTGTTTGAGGACCAAGGGACACGGGAGGGATGTGTCTAACAGATGCACACCTTGCCCACATCTCCTGCCTCCCTACTTCAGACCCTGGGAACAGGCAGTCACGGCCAGCAGGCTGAGATACAACTTCCCAGGGAAGAGTTCTTTAGTTCTGGCCACAGGAATCCGCGCAGGGGGCTCGCACTGGCGAACATCCTCCTGTCACCAGCAGCACCTCCGGTCTTCACCTCACACTTTGAGCCACGCATTCCGGTGACATGTTGGGCAATGTCAGCAGCGCGGGGAACGAGGCTTCTCCTGAAAACCTGGGGCCGTTCCGCACCCATCGTGCCGTCCATTGAATAAATAACAGAACAGCAACTCGAATCCTCAGCCACCCGCGAGCGACGAGCCCAACCAAGGCTTCCGCGGGCAGCAGGACCCGGGCGCGCATAACGCGCTCAGCACCGGGGAGGGATGGCGCGGGGAGGGATGGCGCGGGGAGGGATGGAGCACCTGCGGGCACAGCCGTGGGGCCGGGAGCGGTGCCGCTGCCCCCACGGGTGTCCGGGGAAAGCCGCTGTCCTCCCGCCCGCCGCCCGGACACCTGCGAGCCCCGCCGGCCCGGCCGCCCGCACTCACCGGCGGCGGCCTCCAGCAGCGCGGCGGCGCGGAGCAGGCGGTAGTAGCGCTCCATGACCCCGCCGAGGTGCCCCCCGGCGAGGGCCCGCCCGGAGCCGGGGCTGGGGCCAGGGCCATACCGCGGTCAGCGCTCCCCGCCGGCAGCGCCCGCTCCGCGCTCCGGGCCCGCCGGGCGGGGCCGCTGGCTACGCCCGCTCGGGCATCACCGCAGTACCACCCCGGTACCGCCCGGCAGTGCCCCGGCCATCGCCGCCCCTGGCCGCGGGCATTTCTTTCCCTTTTTATTAGCCCCTTCCCCCGCTTTTTCCTTCCTGGTTTGTTTGTTTGATTGGTTGGTTCGTTCTTTCTTTTTTTCCTGCCCCTTTTTCCCCCTCTTCCTTCTCCTGTGATTCTTCCTCGTCCTCTTTCCCCCTCTTTTTTTCTCTTTATTCCTTTTTCTTTCCCCCATTTTTCCTTTTTTTCTTTTCACCCTTTTTTCTTCTCTCTTTAGTTTTTCCCCTTCCCTCCCTTTCTCCCCCCTTTTCCCCTCTTTATTCCCTTTTTCTTTCCCCCCTTTCCCCCTTTTTTTCCTTTCCCCTATTTTTCCTCTTTTGTGCCCTCGTTTTAGTCCCTTTCCCATTATTTCTTTCTATTCCCTCTTTTGCTTTTTTCCTCCTCCCCCCTCGTTTTTTCTTCCTCCCCCTTTTCCCCTTTCTTTCTATTCCCTCCCCCTTTATTATTTTTTTCTTTAATTTATCACTATACCCAGTGCTCCCCAGCAAACCACCCTGCAGCTGGATTTACTCCCTGCCTTAGTGCATATAGCACTTCTGTAGGAAAAAAAAAAAAAAAAAAAAAAAAAAGCATTTCCATCATCTGCAAGCAGCATTCTAGCAAATTCCTTGAATGATTTATGAGAACTACATCAAACCATACTACAGCCAGTGCTGGCCAGAGCTCAGCGCTGGACTGACCCATCATTCTCTGTTTTCCTGATGCTGAGGTTCAAACGATGCCAGCTCATTCTCAGTAGGAGCCTGAGCTGCCCAGGAAGGCAGCATGGAGAAGTAGATGTTCCTGTTTTTCCAAAACAACCTTTTAATTATGCTCTTTACTATAATAGCAGCCTTTTTCCAACACTTCAGCAGTCAAGACTATTAATTAAAGAGCCATGGTCTAACAGTGGTAATATAAAACCCAGCATCTTTTGGTAGGCCCTTCTTACACTGATACAGAATTTTTCAAAGAAAAACAACCCATTCAGTCAGTGCTCCTTGTTCGTGACACAGCAGGTTCTCACTACCAAACAGTTTGGATAGATGATTTTCTGTCTGGTCATAAAGCACTTCTTGTGTGACAGGGAGAATTCATGTGCAGTTACTCATGAAAAAATCAGCCTGATATGCAAGGCTACAAGTCAAGAAAGAGCCTTGTCACACTCCTGTTGCCCTGGTTTTTCTGAGATTTTTTAAAGCCTTCTACTCGCTTATAAGATGGAGTCAGTTCTTTAGTTACTGTACAATATTAAGGGTCAGTTTTTCACTTTCTCACACTTTGGAACATAAACAACCTTTCTTGGTTTTGTTCACTGTCCTTTGCTTACATATTTCCAGCCTGAAAATAATGTTGGTTGACAGCTGGTCTGGCCAGTAGGGTGAAGGGGTAGTAACCCCAGAAGCCAATCCACTACCAGACCCACAAAATTATAAAATGAAAAGAAATAAACAGGCTGGGTCCCTTTTTCTGGGGAGCAGTTTTTCACTGCAGACCTCTGCCTCCGTGTTGTTGTTTTTGCATTCCGGTCAACACACTCCTGCTATATTCACATCACAGGAATGCTGTTTGTCCTAAACTGCCACAGCTCATGGAGAAATGGGACCCATCCAAGTGCTGAAAGTCTGTTTTTCTCTACCACTGTGCAGGGGATGCTCTGCTGTAACTGGGACTCATCCCCACTGAGTGTCACTTTGGACACAGGATTTTGGGAAAATGAAGCTACCCAGTAGAAGATGCAGCTGTCACCCCCAAGGTTTTGCAATCAATCCATTTCTTGCTCTGTGAACAGAAGGCAAAGTCATTAAGACAGGATCTGGATCAGGTCTCTGCAGCCAACACATCCTACTCAAGCCCCAGGTGGGCTGGGCCACAGCCCTGGGTGCTGGCAGGAATCCTGCACATCCCAAAGCTGCTCCTCCTCCACACAGTTCAGCTGACACAAGCCAGCCTCAGCCAGCTCGCAGTGTGGAAAAGCTGCATTCACTCAGACTGGAGGGTAATTGCTCATGGTTTGGGACCCTGGCTGCTCCAGACCCTCCTTTGGGGCATTTCACTACACATGCCCAGCTATCCCAGCAAGGCATTCTGCACCCTCCAGCTTCCCACATTTTACACTGCCAGAAGTTCCTTGGCATGTCCGGCTCCTCCAGAGCTGAGTGTTACTCTCTGCCTGCCCAGGAGATGATAAACTGAGAGAGAAGGAGCAAGGAGACAGATTAAAAAGGAAACAATGACAGCCAGGAACATGGCTGTTGCTTTCTCAGGGATTTCTCATCCAGAACCCATAGCAAAGTTCAGCACTCTGAGGGTGGCACATACAAACTTGTGTGTAAGAGGCAAGAGCCCTTTAAAGTTGTGGAAAATCTTGAGAGCACCTGCAGCACCTGTTTGCAGAGATTTATTTCATGTGGGTGCAATGCCTCATCCTTAAATCTAGTCTTAGGGAGAAGGTGTAGGAAGAATTCTAACTAATTTCATTAATTCCAGATCAGAGGCTGAAAAAACCTACTCAAACAAAATTCAAAACCTCTTGAATTTGAAAAAAAAACCCAACTTTTTTTTTCCCTTTTTGACTGGAGCTATTATTTGGATTTGAGAACTCACCCTTCAAAAACACCTGTTTAGTCAAGTGCTGAGAACTGGAAAAACAGAGCTGGCTTAACACAGGTCAGAGTCAAAGTGATGTCCAAGGGAATTGCTCACCTCTGGAGTAAACACAGCAACAGCAAATTACTTATGCAGAAGAGTAATTAAACTCAGGTTGGCTTTCATGAATAGGAATTTTAGGAGGATTTCTTGTGCAGACAGCAGCATCGCCCTCATTCCAGGGGTACTGCCCAGTGTGGGTCTTTCCAAGATGGTCCAGGTGGAGCAGACCCTCCATAGCCTGGCAGAAATCCTGGACAGCCACACCTGCACAGATTTAATGAGGAGGAGGATTTCTTGTCTCCTACTTGAATGTGGAAAAAAAAGGGGCTCCACTTGTTGTGGTGTGGGTTTTCTGCTTTGAGTTTTCAGGCCAGCTTTCTATTTCATTTGTGTGTTATGATTTAAATTATGCATACTGTTATGTGTCAGTTCTCTGTATCCCTGCCTCTGTTGCTAGAATCTTCCTTGCCAATCTTCCCTAGCTCGATATATCATTTGCTATTTTGTATCATTACACTGCTTTTGCTATTCCCATTGGATTTAGTTCAGTATTACCCGCCTTAGACTCCTCCCTGAGTGCACTTTCATTGGTTGTTTGCTTTGTATTGCCTTGTCTATAAAACCCACGGCGGGAAGTGTGTTCCCAGTTCTTGGGGTTCAGCTTTTAGGTTTTATTCTTCAGTTGTACCTTTAATAAATCTCCTTAGTTTACCCCAAGACCTGTCTCGCCTCTGCTTCATCTCTGCGCCCCAAAAGTACTCGCTGAGACCATCGGAGTTCCTGAGCGGGGAGGAAAAGTCTCCCGGGGGGAATGTGTCGCAATCCAATGCTGCCGCGCGTGTCCTGGGAAACGCACACCGCGGCATCCACTGTTCTCCCACTCTCACTTTCCCCCTGCCTTATTTGTTGTTACAGCTCCTGGTTTTGGACAGCAATTCTCACAGGTGTGCACACACACACTTTCTCCAGGCCACTGTGTATTTTCCAGCTTAGCAGGTTATCCCCAGATGTCGCGGTGCCTTTAAGAGAACTCAGTCTCTCTGCCTGCCTAGGCTAGCTCAGGCTCCGCGGCAGGCTAAAGGGTACAGCCAGGCAAGTCACACAAACCGGCTGATCCCTGTGAGTTCTTGTCCTGAGAAGCTGTGTGAGGTGGTGGAGAATGCTGACAACGACGGAGAAGAAGAAGGGAGGAGCCAGTCCAGTAAAACAACAGATTTATTTGGGGGTCCCAGGGGACATCCTTACCACCTGCCTGATGCTCAGACTGCCCCCGAGGCTCTTCTGACCTGCCATTTTATACAGCAGTGTCGTGGGGCGTGGTAAGGAGGTTACAACCAATGGGTTTCAACTAAAGAGGTGGTACGAACATGGGGTGACATTACAGAAACCAATCAGGGACAACAGGGAGGGGTTTACAGAGACCATGAGAAAAGATTGACAAGTAACTGAAGAGCTACATGACTTTGGGGAATTGCAGGATAATACCAACAGGGGAAAATGGGGTACAAGGAACATACCATTGTACAATCAACCTGCACAAACCCAACAAACCTACCATGAACTTAATTCCACACCACCACACCCAGACATGTGGAAATTTAAGAAGCAAAACCCAATCCCAGCAGCGAGAATGCTGTGGATGCATGTCCTACAACAGCTGCAGGGGACAGCAAGGGACAGGAACACCATGACTCTTCCACGTGCCAAGAGCTCTCACACGCCAACAGCCTGACCTTAAAAATTTGCTGACCTTGTTAAAAATCACCTTACAACATGACATTGCTTTTCCTTTCTAACAAGAAGGGCTAAGCGGGTGTTTTAAATGCTAATTTTGGTGCTTTCTGAAATACTTGGTGACCTGTGGTCATCTCCCATTGCTTACATTTACAGCTTTTGTTCTGTCAGCCTGGGTAGCCAGCTCAGAGTAAAATCCTCTCCAGCTCTTCAGACCATTTTCACTATCACTCACTGGCGCTATTAAGATTCTCAATGTGTGTATCTGGTTTCCAATAGTACGAGCTGCTTTGGAAAGGTTAGAGTTTGTTTTAAATAGCTCAGCCATCTGTCCTGCAGTGCCTGATGGGAGCTGCAGGGATCGAAGCAGCCAAAACAATTTTTTTCAAACTGTCAGTTTCTCATTACAAACATTTCAGTTAGAAATAGACCCGTGTCCTTAAAAAAAAAGTTAAGTCTATATATTTTTCTTGTGCATTATACAAACGCTGCCAGTCGTGCTTCAGCACTTTCCTGTGTTGTTGGAATTTCATCAATGCAAATATTGGGCCTGAACCTCACCAGCACCAGGCACTTTGCAAACCTCATTTGTGTACTTCAAGGCTTTGAACTAAAATATACTTCTTTATTACAGACAGCCATGACACAGAACCAAGAACCAAAACAGAACAGTAAGGAAAATGCTTCATGAATGGAAATCAGGCACATGAACCTACATTTTTCTCAGCCAGTTCCTAAATGTCAGCTGAAACCCTGGGTTCACCTATTCTAGAAAAATCAATTTATTCACTTAATTCACAGGATTCACTTTCTTAATTAAACATTTGTTTTGAGGAAAATGAGATGAGAGCACACAGGCTGGCTATGTGCAGCCATGGTTTAGTTGAGGTTAGGTTTCAGTTGGACTTGATAATTCTGGAGGTGTCTTCCAGCCTAATGATTCTGTGATTCTGTTATTCTCCTCCCCTGTCCCTTTGTCCCCCTTTCCTGATCCTGCCTTGTGTTAACCTCGGGCAAATCACCTACCTGCCCCATCCCCTCTTCCTTCCAGTCAAAATGTAAGCGTGGGACCCTGCTCTTGTTCTCCTATACCATCTGGATAATAAACATCATTTTGAGGGAACCTTCTTGAACCCTTTCTTTGAATCTAGATGTCGAGGATATCCAGGACCCAGTGAGCAGAGAACAGCTCTGCTCTCTACTGTTACTTGGACTGCTTGCTGTCTAAGGATGACCATTCCTGACCAGCGTGGCCAGGGTGATAGCTAGCCAGAGCCCCCTGGCCCCTTTGCGTCAGCCCAGAAAGTCACCAGGAGACATGGAAATAGGTTACAACTGTGCTGATATGAAGGTTCCCTCCGTACCAAATAAATGCTGCTTTGCTGGGTGTCCAAAGGGACAAGCAGCTGAGAACAGGCAGATCATGGAGAAGCTCAGTGTGATCCTTTACATTTTCATTTGATCAACTTCATTTTTGTTTCCTAGACTACAGCAGCAGCCCTGTCGTGGTTGGGGGGGGGAGGTGAATTCCTCCAGAGGGATGTGGGCAGTCCAATCAGTGATCAGCTTTTCTGCTGGCACCTAGGTTGGTCACTCAGAGGTTTAGACACGCCTCTGAGGACACAAAGAGTTAAAAGCAAGAGTCTGAGGGGCTCGGCCTTCTTTTCGGATCCGGGTTTTCAGCAGAGAGACGTCTCCAGTCTCCTTCCCCCGCCTGGCCACGAGGCTGGGTGGGGGAGGGGAAACACGTGGTCGGCTCAGGTAAGCCGGAGCCCCCCCCGGGGGGGGGGGGGGAAGAAGAGAGGGGACAGGACTGGAACTGAGCTGCTCCCGTCCAGGATGGAGGGGTGGAAAACTGTGGAAGTGCTTTCTGTGTGTGCTCACCCCCCTCCTCCCCCCAAACTCCGAGAGAAAGTGCTCAGCCACGTGGAGGGTTGCCGAGCCTGGGAGTGCCTCCGCCTGCAGCACCCTGCCGAGAAAAAAACTGTTAACCCTTGCTTGGCAGAAAGAAACTTTTCTTAGACATTGATTCTCATGACTGGTGGTTTCGGAAAGAGAGAAGCGGCCTGGGACCGAGATGATAAAGCATGATTGGAAGGAACTCGATAGAAGAATGAGAAGAGTAGCTTTTTGAGCCGGACTTCTCTTGCATAATGTCAGCCATGGACTAAACTTGAGTCTCTTTTGAACATAAACTGCACTTTTGGGTGGATGCAGCTGCCCCTTGCTTTTGCTACAGTGACTGGCACTTGAAGAATTAGAGCGAGCAGAGAAAAGAGGGGGAGGGTGAGGTAGTGCCCTCTGCCCTCAGGGCAGACCTGCTCCTGGAACCCCGGCCCCTGGGTGAAAAGGGAGAGAGCTCGGCATGCAGCATCCTTAAAAAAGCCCTGTATGTAGTTTTGGCCTATGAGACAGCAGTGAGAGCGCTAGACATAAGAAAAAGAGAGTGTCACCTTAGCAGACTTCTCCGGGCAGTGCTATAAGTGACATAGAAACACATAAGGGGTAGACCCGTGTTTTCTGAGGAACAGTCTGTAGTGCGAGAGAGACTCCTCTCTCCCTTGCTGAATTGAAGATTAGTTTGTTTTTGAGTGGTGATTGTTTGATCTAAAACCCAGGGGTTGGTCTGTAAAGAGTGATGAGTGGGAAAGTAGAAACTGAGAGAAGAAATGTTCTAAGAAGTTTTTTTTCTGTCTCTGTGTGTGTTTAAGAGTATTTCTGTCCCTGTTCTTATGTAATTAATAAAGTTTTAGTAGGTTTTTTTTTGTTTTCAAGATTTAAGCCTGCTCTGCTCTGTTCCTGATCACATCCCACAGGAGTTGTTAGAGAAAAAACATATATTCATAGGTGCACTAACATCTGGCCAGTGCTAACCCATGACAAGCCCCTACATGAAAAGCTGCTGTTCTTCATTCACAACAGAGCCATCTCCAAATGGATTTCATAGCAGCAATGTTTGTTCAGTGTTGTGAGTGTGAGGCAGCTTGACAGATGTGTTACACAGCTGCTGCCTGCACATGCTGCGGGCCTGTGTTGTTATGATTTTTGGACGGCACAGGAATAACAACATGACTCTCGATATGATGGTGAAAATGAGAGCAAACTTTATTCTTCTAAATTCTACTTTTATAGAGTAGTTCGGTACAAAGAACATGATTGGTTATTCAGCGTCTACACCCTATTATAAACATCTTTTGCCAGTAAACATGTTGGAAAAACACCACCTGCGGATGGTTTCTCACTTCCCAAGGTTTGTTTGAATTCCTCCTTAAGATTTTCCCAGGCCAGAATGAGAAAGTTGCTCGCCTGCCTTTCACACAGACACTGGCAGAGCCAGAAGCCTAAATTCAGACCACTGTCAGACCCACAGGACTGTGAGGTTTGGAAAAGGAAAGAAAACAAGAGTTGCTAAGAGCAAAGCACTTCAGAGTTTAATTGAGTGTTACAAGAGGGATTTGGACTGGGACAGAAGCTGTCCCGTCTCTGGGTGTCACTGCAGACTTCCACCATGCATGGAAGTCCCTCCATGCCTGTATCTCCTCGAAATGGGTTATCACTGGCAATGAGCATCTCACAACCTCAGTCTGTGCAATGATCTCGAGGTTCATCCCTCTGGAGGGGCCCTGTGAAATGTCCTGGACTGTGCAAAACAGGAGATGGGGACAGGACAGATTCAGCAGGGCTCCTTGCTGAGCCACACTGGCTTTCCTAAGTGGGGTAGAGAGCTCTGAATTCCCCCTTTGTCTTTTCCCTGCTTGGCTTCACGCAGTCTCCAGAACTCTGTATCATGGCAACAATCTCCCCCCTGCAGAGGAGTCTCTGAATGTAATAACTGCAGCAACATTTTATGAATGCCCATTTTAGAACCTATATAAAAACGACACTACACTGTTATGACAGTTTACCATCTGGATGCTGCTGATTTTTAGTAAGACCCTAAAACTTGAGTGTCGCTGTTAGCCTCGCTCAAAAAGACACATGGAGTCAGGAATTTGGGAGAGCAGCAATCAGCAGAGAAGAATCTCTGCCCTTTGTTTGTTACTTCCTATTATATACCTTTAGAAATGTGACCATGGATTGGAGGGTGGTAATCCCACCTCTCAACCACATTGGTCAAAGGGACTGTCACACAATCATTCTTCCCCTTGGAGAAGAATGTGAAAACAATATCAATGTTTATAAAACACAACTGGTGTTTACATGAAAGAGCGTGAGAAGGTGCAAACCTTCTACTTTAATATGAACGCTCAGCAAACTAGGAAAATCTCATGGTGACACTTGAGGTCATGCCAGCTGTATGGGAGCAGCAGTTTGTAAAGTGCTCTGAGATGCTGTAGCATGGGGAGTTCAGGCTTGGTTTTGTAACAGCTGATGATCACAAAGCCTCTTTTTGGCTCTGAAAGAAATTAGTGGACTTTCCTAAAACCTTGACTTCCTGCACCCTGTGCACACGAGATGCAGGCTGGCTGTGCTGTTCATAGCCAACACTGGGCAGTACCCTGAAGTCTTTTCTATACTGTCCCAAGAGTGTCCTTTAGACAAAAAAATCCCCAATTTGTTACAGAACATCAGCTGAAGCCTTGTTTGAGAGGCTGATGTCTTTGGTGCCTCACTGCCTTTCACTGCTCTTTCTGCAGATTAATATTTGAGGACAAAGGTCATGTTTCTGTTCAGGATTTATTGCAGCATCCAACTGATGTGCTTCAGGTACAGCAACACACTTGTGGATTTGATGCCAGCACTTGATTTTCCCAGGAGGTTGAGTTCAGTGGCCAACACAGAGAGAGTGCCAGGGGTGAGTTGGCCAAGGAGCAGCTCTAATCACACCACAATCAGGCTGTTGTTGTGCCTTGACCTTGCCAAAGGGCAGTATCCTGCTTCTCCGTATTATTGGATTATCCTGCTCCCCAGAGGATGAGTACAAACTCCCCCTACCTCCCTGCACGTGTTTAGGTGGTTCTCAGTGAGAAAATGTCTTGTGAAACTTTTAAATTAAGTGTTGTTTTTTTTTTTTTTTACCCATGGAACAGTTAACTTCCTTTCTCCAGCCTGTTTCCTGATCAGCCTCAATTAACTGGCACATCCCTCTCAGATCAGTGCAGAACCCAAACAAAACCAACATTTACTGTCAGCCTGGAGTTGTTTGCTGTTGCTGTTGAGCACTTGAGTCATGGGAGGAGTTATAGAACGTGGCAAGACTGTGCCTGGCTTGGCTGGTGCTGCATTTTGGGGAAAGCCAGGGCTAGGCAGGGTGAGCTTTGGGGACAGGCTTCACCCTGCCTGTGGACACAGAGCAGCCCCACACTGATTTGTGACAAATATGTGTGCACAGCATTGTGGGCCTGATATTTCTGGGTCTGAGAGATTTTAGCCTGCTAGCAGCTGCTAACTTTTTTCCCCAAGGGAAAATTTCTCAAGAAAGCTTCTTCTCAAAACAATCTTGGCAACTATCCTTTCTCAAAGCAATCTTTCTCTAGGTGGTGTTTTGTCTTTCTAGTTCTCAAAAAACCCCCATTTTAGCTGTTTCTCTAGTTTAACCAATGAGATTAGAGAGGTGTCATTCCTATTCACCAATCATGTTAAGTCTGTATCAGAACACCTTATAAAAAGTAGTAAAGAATTAGACAATAAAGCCTTTCTATGCTCTTTGCCTTCTGAAATATTTTGAGCCTCTCATCTTTTTTTTTCGTGCCCCACAACAACACAGTAATTGTAATTTCAGTGACACGTTTGATATCATCTAGTTCATGCGTTGGATCTCATTAAGTTATTAGATGTGAATTTTATCAGTATGAAACCACTTACCTGGTAAAAAGATAAATCAACAAATAGAGAAGAAATTTCTTGCTGCTGCATGTCCTCAAGTTGGGTGAAGCAGTTGAATGAGAGACAAACATTTGAAATATCTTTGCAAGACAAACTTCTTTCTCACCAAGACCAATTCTAGGGCCTGTTAAAATCAAGAATGTTTCTGTAGATGCCAGTGGGACTGAGGCTCGATCCTCAACAACAACAAAAAAATCACATTTTCATCTACAAGAAGGAAACCCAGCAGCGTGTGCATAGAAGGGCAGAGAGCAGCCCGTGGCTGGTGGGGCTGTGGGAGGCAGTGCCCCTACACACATCTGGGCTGCTGTGCTGCAGCACCCTACAGCCAGTGCAGGCCTGAAAAATCTTTGGATAAAGTAGAAGTGACCAGAAAGCTTTTGAAAAAAGGGAAATAGAATATTGATTATGCTTATATTGAGTATGCTGAAGTATGCAGCCTGTCTGATTTAAAACAGCCAGAAGATTATTCCCTAGGACCAACTCTGTGAAATAATCAGCATTTAAAATTTGATTATCAGAAAGCCCAAGGACTTTAATCTGTATTGATGTGCTTCAAAATATTTATTTGCAAGAACAAGGATGTTTAATTTTTAGCTGTCATTCCATTTGTAGATAATCCAGAAAAATGTCTATCAGCTTTAAGCTCCTCTTGTGTTTAGTCAGTCTGGTCTTTGTTTCCTTCTTCCAGGGAAAGGTAAAGTTGTGTGTGTTGTTCTGATGCGCTTCATTGCCACTGAAATGATCATGGTGCTAAATATGGTAATGAAACAGCCTCTCCCATTATTTAATTAGGAAGAAATCCAGCAACTGAACATAAGAACAACAGCCTCTCCAATGTCTGTGGCCCCATGCCAGGTGAAAACACGATTTCAGAAGCTTATTTGTTCAAAATTAAAGACTATAACAGTCTGAAAGCCCAGCCTTGTTCCCCGTGCAGCAGCCTTGGACACTGCGGTTCCCAGCAGAAACCTCAGCCCATTGCATTGCCAAGGCTGGGAAGCACTGGGAGACTTTGTAAAATAGGGAGTAGAATTACTAACTCCAAAATATAAAAAATTACATTGGAAATGGCCCATTGAGGGAAGGGCACTCAAGCTAAGGGGCAGTGCTCCCTTGGTACATTTAGTGGAATACATTTGTTGCTGACTTGTGGCTTTCACCCTGTTAGAGTCATTAGAAACATTAGAAATAACATCCCTAAGATCCATAAATCCTTTATTACATAATTTCATGTATAGTTTAAGGAAGCTGCACTTGGTTCAAGTTCCGCCTTTGGATTAACACATTGATAAATGTGTTTGCTTTGGATTTGTGCTTTATTTAGATTGCTGCTTTTACCTTTCTCCAGAAACTGTAATACCCGTCTGTGCAAAGGACATCAGTGATGATCTGATGAAAGAGTTTGCTTTTCTGTCTGGTGAGTATGAGAACATCTTCAGGGTCTCTCTCTCTCCCTGTGGTAATTAAATACTCCAGACAAACTTGTTTGCTATTTGTCAGAGTGTTACTCCACACAGGCTATTGCCCATCAGGTAGTATCCAGTGCCACTAGAAATGTTGTTAATAAAACATGGACGCAGTTTGAAAAAGCAGATTAGGTTTCTGTCTCATGCCACATTGTAAAATATTCTTACCTCCCAGCACTCAATGCATTAACAAGCACTTTGCTGTGAAATGTTTCTGTAGGTTCCAGACCAGTGTGTTTATTTGCCCTTGTATTTCTGATTTCTTTTGCTGTCCTGTGTAAAGTACACTCAGAAAATAAAGGAAATACCTGGTACTTAATACATTTGTTTCTAGCACCTGCACTTGTGTGTTGTGCTTGGACTCTGAGGCAGATTTGCCTTTGTTTTGCTATTCTGGTAATGTGAAAAACCCCTCTGCCAATGGCAGTGTGTGTTCTGATCTTACTAGTGCACCTGGGTTTTGCTGCTGGCCCTCCTAAGAAGCATGGCCAGGGAAGCATCCTTGTCTTTTTTCCAGGTGTAAGAGGAAAGGACAAGGCTTGGATTATCACCCTGCCCGACAACACTGGCTTCAACGAGGTGCCTGAGGAGAATGTGTCTAAAGTCTTAATGTACCTGACATCAGTCCCAAGGTATGAGTCTCCCTGTTAGCTCTTGTCTGTGGTGGGCAGAGGTGTGGGTCCTGCTTGGGTTAGGCAGGGATCTTCAGGGTACAGCCATGTGTGGGGGTGAGGGGCTTCTTCAGCTCTCAGAGCACGACAGAGGGATGCAAGCCCTTACAGTGTCCAGGTGAGGTATTTTATGTGCCAGGAACTGCAGAGTAAGAAGTGGACATCATCCCTGTGACCTGTCAGCTGGAATGTATCATGCATTTAGTTGATTAAGTTTCTAATTAACAACAAGCTTTCCTCAAGCTTTGCCATGTGCCACCACTTAAATATTCCGCACCACTGCAAAATAATATTTTGATATGTACAAATAAAGAGTCATTACTATGGAAAAAGAGAAATGTAATCAGAGGAAGAGACCAATTACAGGAACAAAGCATTTGAGGTCCCTGTGACAGGTGATGGCTCAGCAAAAAGCAGCAGTTCCCATTACTGGCCTGTGTGTCAGGGTTAAGCTGCTGACAGTCTGCCTGTGCCTCATACAGGGCTGTATACTTAGATTAATGGCCCTCTTATTTCTTGCTGCTGAGCCTGGTGACTCAGTTACCTGGAATGCTTAATTTTCTTGAATAATGCCTGTTTTGGCAAATTTCTTCCTGCAGGGAGAGCAGGCTGACAGCAGCTAGAGGGAGCTTTCTATTAGCAGCTGCTTTGGAAGAAGTGTGGAGTGTTTAGGTGCCTCTGCTCAAAAAAAAAAAAAAAAAAAAGGAGCCTCTGGTTATTCTGTCCTCTTTTTGATGGACTCTGAGGTTTTAAGGGCTCCTGGCCCACAGAGCACTGGCCCAGCAGGAACAGGACCCTGCCAAGTGTTACCCAGAGGGGTTTCGCCTTCATCCTCTGCAGGCAGCCCTGGTCTGTGCATCTGCACTTTCCAGCTCTGTCTGCTTTCTCCAAGGCTTCTTATTCAATCTGACTGTAAACACCCTGGCATTAGCATGATGAGCAGTCTTGCTGTCTCCGTAATAGGTCCTGACACCAGCTGGTAGAACCGCAGCTAGCTCAGATTGCTGGCTGTGCCAGGGGCCGTTCCCAAATTCTGCCAGCAGATTCAGGTAACGGTGCAGAACAGGGCTGTTCTTCTATGGCAAACAGGTGTTGTGGTGTCTAGCTTTTGGAGCAAGGATGAGGGAAGCCTCTCAGAGACCTTTATTCCCCAAGAGGGGGGATGAAAAAGGAGGAAGAGACAAAGCCCGTGCCCGCTTTTAAACTATGGAGTGAGGGGCGTGAAACAAGCAGGTGGTTGGCCCCAGGACAGATAGACAGGTGTTTTTCTATAACATAGGGCAGGGTCAGGGGGAAGATGAACAGCTGACCGAAGCTTCCAGAGATGGCAGGGGCAGGAGAGGTGGACACAGAGACAGAGGAGGAAACATCCCTGGATGGCACCCGACCCATCGGGAGGGGGAGTAGGGGTACAGGGAGCAACCATTGGGATACACAACTCAAAATAGCTTAACAAAAACCCACCAACACAATTCCCCCTTTTTGGTTTAATTTGAAATGAAAGGAGAGTGTCGGAGTCCAGGACATCCCTCTGGCCGCCCTGAAGGGTTTGGAGACCGGACAGGGGGGTCTGGGATCTGTACAAGGGGATCAGCCAGCCTCACACAGAGCCCAGAAGGACACTGCTCTTGATCCCTGGCCACAGGAGTGAATACCCCCATTGTATGAAGATGCACAAGCCGAAAGAATTCAAAATAAGTAGTAGTTAGTTTATCACAGAGTGTAAATGTAGAATTTAGGATTTTTAGTATATGGGCTTGAAGAGGCAAGATGGAGGAATTGGGGAGTGGTCCTGTCCTCCTTGTTCTTGTTCTTTTCCCCCATTTTCTGCTGAGTTGTATTACAAGGATTGGTTTAGAGTAGAAATGACATGTTAACATAGGTAGTAAGTATTGGTAAGATTTTGTAAATAAAAAGTACGTTGTAGATGGTGGTTGGGCCAGGGAAACGGTACAAAGGGTCCGGGACCCTCTGATCCGCCCCAGTCCGCCGCATGTCCTGCTCTGCTGAGGACGCCTTGCAGAGCTGAGAAAGAACTAAGAGATAATGAAGAATAAACAACCTTGGAAACACGGACTGGCTGACTCAGCTTGTCTTCTCTGGCTTCGGCGTGGAACCTTTAGGGCAAGAAAAGCCCGAAAACCTTATTACCTTGGGGAACAGCAACCCCAAGGAAAATCCCAAGAAACAGCAACCCTGAGGGAAAAATCTTATTACCTTGGGGAACAGCAACCCCGAGGAGAATCTCAGGGAATAGCAACCCTGAGAGGAGAGAGAGACCTAACTGTTAAAACTCCTCTCTGTGTGCCCCCTCCCACCATCTTTCAACAGCAGCCACAGTGAATTGGGACGAGCCAATTTTTTGGCTGTCTTAGCTAGAACTCCCTTTAGCACCTTAAAGACTAGGGAAATCAAAAGGATAATGAGAAAAACTATTAAAATATCTTTTACAACTGATGACATCAACCCTGGCAACCCCCAGTCTCTAAAGATGTCTTTCAGCCAGTCTCCTCATTCTTGCTTAATTTCTTCAATCATGTTCTTCATTTCTTGGACGGAATCAAAGATGCTCTGGCCTCTGCTGGATAAATTGAGGCAAGGCATCACTTTGAAGTCATCATGTTCTTGTTCATGCTCTGCTGACAACGTTAGCAGGAACAAAAACCACAGGAGTTCTGGATTCATTCTGGGGAATAGGAGGATGTCTAAAAACAGCATACACATATAAGTAGGAAAACAACATTTAACACTCATGAGAAGAAGCCATTAAATACTCTGGACCAGGGAAAACACAGGATTTGGGTTCCCCACTTCCTTTGCGTCATCTCTGGGAGGAAGCAATGGCTACATCATTGGGTAGGGAAGGTGAAGGTGGGTCTGCATTTGGGGCCTCCTTTTCCTTAGGTGGAACATAAGGTTTGACCCATTTTTGCGGGACCCATTCCAAACCTGAGGGGGTGGACACGCTGGCATATCCTCGATCCCAAGTGACTAAATCAAAGGGCCCCTGGACCTTCCAGGTCTCTGGGTCTTTCACCAGGACTGGTGGTCTCTCTTCAAACTTCAACGGCTGAGTTTGGTTGAAATGCCTGACAACAGGAGGGTTGAGATTTTCAAATGAACAGTTGTGAAAGTTCATTGCAAAAAGAGCTTTACAAAGTCGTTGGTGTGGAGTGTTGATTTTGACATCTCCTCTCTGTTATTCTAGGGTTTTCTTGAGAGTGTGATGGGTTCTTTCTATTACTGCCCGGCCGGTGGGGGAGTAAGGGATACCCTTGCGATGTTCAACCCCCCACTCTTGAAGGAAATTACCGAACTCCTTGGAGGCATAAGTCAGACCATTATCAGTTTTGATTGTTTTGGGGATCCCCAACGTGGAGAAGGCCTACACAAGGTGTTTCTGTGCATCTGTGGTCTTCTCCCCTGTGTGGGCTGAGGCATAAATTGCACCAGAGAAGGTATCAACTGAAACTTGGACGTATTTAAACTTTCCAAACTGGGGTGTGTGGGTGACATCTGTTTGCCACACCTCACAACTGCCAAGCCCTCTCGGATTAACTCCTGAACCTAATGATGGCAGGGAGAACTTTTGGTAGTTTGGACAGGTATCTATGATTGCTTTGGCTTGATCTCGCCTTAGACGGCATTGGCGGATCAGACCTGGAACATTTTCATGGAACTGTTGATGGCTTAACTTGGCTTGTTGGAAGATGTTAGGAAGGCCAACTAGCTGCACAGGAGCAGCTGGGGCATCTGCTCTGCGGTTGCCCTCTGCGATGAAACCTGGAAGAACTGTGTGTGATCTTACATGCATTATGTAATACGGTTGCTCTTGGTGGGAGACTAGATGGATTAGTTTTGAGAGCAAGTTAAAAATGACTGGATTTCAAACTTCTTTGAGAGCCACATTTTCAGCTCTGGACACTCCCCCGCTGTATAGGCTGAATCAGTAACAATGTTTACTGGTTCTGCGAACCTCTCAAAGACCCTGACTGCAGGGGGATATGGGCAACTGAACAGCCAAATCAATACGACTTCCCCAGAAGCCGTTTATTGTTTACACTACATGCCACTTATAGATTCTAGGTCTACGGTCCATGTGGGCACACATCTCTGGGTTGGCTAAGTCCCTTGTTCATGAGGCAGGCACATCTCTTTCAAGACATCTAATTGTTCAGGGTCCATCATCATGTTGTGTCTCCTTTATCTAGGTTTAGCATCCTTGGTAGTCAGTTTCTCAGGCTCTTCTTTTCTTATTTTTAGCCCTGTTTTTCTCAGTAACCTTGACGAATTCCTGACAGTTCTAATAACAAAACTGCAGGTGGCTTGATAAGATTACTCACAGTTTGGCTGGTGCATCAAAATGGCCTGTAATACAGATGAATTGCTACAATTCCCCCTTCTTTTTTCTTGCACCAGACAAACTCTCTTTACTGTATTTTTCGCCAAGTGACTCACCATCTCCACAATGCATGGAATAATACAAAGCAGCAAAACAATAACTACCAGTAACAACAAAGCTCCCTTTGTAATATCCTTCAACCATCCAGTGATTCCCCATCCCTTAAACCATTCATCCAACCCCCGTGAACAACAGTCAACTTCTTCATATTATCTTGTAGGTGTTTGAGTTTTCCTTTGGATGGATGCAGAATGGTCAGAGAGGTTCATACAACACATTCCTTCAAAATCCTCACACACGTGCCCATGTGATAATAGCAAAACTCTAAAACAGCTCTATTTTACAGTGTGTTACGTCTAATACTATCTACATCAGTGAGCATCTGATTTGAAATAGCTAAAGTTATATTTAACTACTTGACTGCCTAGCATCCTAACTTATTAAGCCTAGCTAAAGCTTGAGCAGCAACAACACCTGGAGTAAGGAAGGATGCTGCATAAAAACCCAATTACAATCAACAAAAACTTGTTGAATCCAATCATGTCACTGACACAGGGTCTCACAGCATGAGAAAAATAAAAATAATGTCCAATGTCTCTAGGGGAAATTGAGACAAATGTTCATTAATTTAAAGTCCAAATAGTTGAGACTCAGGAGTGTCTTGGTTTGGAAAGACAGGTATCTGTCAGGGGAAAACTGGAGTTTCCCTTGCAAAGGAGAATGTAAAACCCCCTTCCTCCAAATTATTACAATTTTGCAATTAGGAGCTTTCAGGCAAAAATATGGGAATAGGAGTAACAGTTCTTTACTAAGAATATTAAAAATGCAAATGCAGTAATACAAAAAAAAAAAACCACCAAAAACCAAAAAACAAAAAACAAACAAAAAAAAACCCCAAAAAACAAACAAAAAAACCCCAAAAAACAAATAAACCCCAAGCAGGCAAACAAACAAAAGTCCTAGAAAACCCTGACAGAGTCAGGAATATGACCTGACACCCAGTCGGCCAGGGTGTTGGAAGCAGTCCAAATAAAGTCATCCTGGAGTGACAGATGTGGTTCTGTTGGAGTAGAGATGATCCTGTAGTGGCGGTGAGATGAGTCCAGTCTTCCTCTGAGAATCCAGTGGAAAAGAGAATGCTCTGCTGTTCTGAAACTCAGGTTTTATCCAGGTAGGAATGCTTGGCTCCTCCCACTGGGTGGAGCATCTCACAATGGAATGATTTAATTTTATCAGTCATGTGGTGAGCTCATTAACAGCAGATATCCCCCTGGAGGGAGGATGGGTCGTGGAAGAGATAAGGAACATTGCTCCCCTGGTTTTAACAGCTGGCCCATTAACAGAAGGCATCTACCCCCCTCCCCCCTGGAGTTACAAGAGATAAAGGAAAAAAAGACATCTCCCCAACTGGTTTCAACAGATGAAATACAATACACCTTTTTTGGTTACATAACCCAAGACACGGAGAAAGTCTATTAGCTGGAAATGTTGATCTTGACATCACTGAATGTCCTTTTGTAACCTGAAACAGGAAATAGCTGAAGAAGGTTAGTAGGAACACTATACCATGAGGATAACAAAAGGCTTTTCTTGACAAGTTTCCTCTGTAAGTCTCTAGACACAGCTGTCTTCTGGCAGTCCTACTTCTACTCCTGTTCTGATCACAAAGGCTGGGTGGTGATGAAGTCATTTTTCTTCTCACTGAACCTTATTCTCTCAGGCAATTGATGTCTAATCAACTGAATAGATGACTATTTTCAACCTATTGATGATAAAAAACACATGCATATCTTCTCTTTAAGATAATGAATCAATTGAAAAAATTATTTTGAAAAAATTTGCTATCCTGATAAAGTGGATTTTCCCTTAAAAGCCTGGAAACTCTTTTGGGAAACTTCATACAGCTAGGTTACTGTGTGTTTTTTCACTTACTTGTTTTCTAACTGCTCTTGGGTTCTTATCCCCAAGATTCAGTGGTAAAGTGTCTTTTGCCCTCTGAAATACCTCGTGACAGAAGCAAAAGAAGTCAAGAGTCGCCATCTCAGGTTTTCCAAGGTTGTTTATTCTTTCTTGTCTCATAGTTCTTTCTGTGCTCTGCCAAAGTTTCTACGGCGGCAGAGAACTCGTGGCGACTCCTCCTGACTGGGAGGGTCTTGACTTCTTATACTACATGTTACATGTCTATTATTTACAACTAATTACCAATGCCTACTACCTATGCTAGACAGGTCATATGTCATATCTACTCTAAACCAATCCCTTGTGACCCAGCACTGCAGAAGATAGAGGGCAAGAACAAGAAGGAAGAACAGGTCCACGTCCTGATTCCTCCATCTTGGCTCTTCAGCCTCCATTCTAAAACCTCCCAAATTCTAGTTTTTCACCCTTTGATAAACTAGCTACTACTCATTTCACACTCTTGAGACTTGTAATTCCTCCTGGGCTCTGTGCCAAGGTTTCCAACCCCCCTGTACAGACTCCAAACCCCCCTGTACAGGTTCCAAACCTCCTGCTCGGGTCCTAGACCCCTCCACCGGGGTCCCAGACCCTCCAGGGTGATCAGAGAGATGCCCTGGACTCCGAAAAACTGCATATAGATTACAACCAAAAACTTGGTAGATCTGAACACATAGAGCCTCTGGCAGATGTGATCTGAGCTCAAAATTGAAAGTTTGATTTGATAACTCTTTTTCCAAATTTCTAATATAAATATCACATTATTCAAAATTATCTGTTTTCTAAAGTTCTAATGTACATCTTGCATTATTTAACCTTCTTAAGGCACTAAATTCCCCCTTTTTTGTTGTTGTTTTTGTTTTAAACAACAGCATGCATGACTCTTGCTAAGAGCATAAAGAGAATAACAAAACAAAACTATATATGCAGTGAAAGAAGAGACTGACAGCAATCAGGAATAAGTCAGGTACAGCCATTAGGAATATTTCAGATAATACACATAATCAACACATGTGAAATTAAGTAATTAGCAATCTCTGAAATACTGTACCATCATCCCAGAGTCTGCAAACAGCTGATAAACCTCAAATCAGTGAAGATTTGGACAATCATTCTCGGGATAATGATTCTCCAAGCTCTTGTCAAAGGTCCAGCTGTCATATTCATAGGATTTAATTGCCAAGCCAAGGCGACTTGAATATTGTTTTGATACAGAAAACATCTGGGTCTGTTGGCAAATTTCCCATCCACATAGAGCTAAGGCCTGGCCGCTGCCTGAGCTCTAAGCTGGAAGAGAATTCCCTAGACGTATTTCAAAACAAGGCTCTTAAGATTCTTAGGGTGAAAGACTAGCTGAACCATCTAATAACTGGTCTCCTCCGAAATTCCCTCAAGATAGGGATGCTTTAAACACGGCAAACTGTCAGAGGGCTTCTGTAACAATAACTAAAGGTCACAATATCATCAGTTCAGAGGAGGTCTTCAACAAAGCTCAGATATAGTTTCTTGGAACTCTGAAAAATACTTAAAAATTATGAGACAGCACTGGGTCAAACCCCAGAGCTAGTGCAGAAACTAGCATAAACAGCTAGAGAACAATTTAACACATATTTAAACAAGGTCCTTAAGAATAGCAGTTATGAAATACTTAAAGCAGTTAAAAAAATAAATAAGTAAATAAAATCTTGAAACAACACTTGTTTTCTAAGAAGCCAGCTATAACACAATAATATCAACTTATGCATAATGCCTATTAGCAATTAGTAAGTTCACACCATACAATTAGTACTCAGACCTCATGTTTGAGATAGAAACAGTCAAGCCACAGACTCTTGTCTAAAAATGTGAAAAGGTCCTGGTTTGTTCTTCTTTATAATTCAGCCATCCTGATCCTAAGTATTCACTGACCTTTAACTGCAGTAAACTCCTGCTGTAGGGTTCCTTTTTCAGACTCTGACAATTGGTTATTTCTTAATAGAATATGACTGTATTCTAGTAGGAATGGGACAGTAGAATACGACAAGTATTCCCTTGCCGCCTCTGACCGTAGGCCTTCACCCAGCTCAACTATGACTGCAACAGACTCCCGCTGCAGGGTCCAACTGCAGACCCAGACTGACCTCATAGCAGATTCCTCACAGCAGTAAGTGTCTCTCCCATTTGCTCAGTCTTCCCAAACTGTTCTTGCAATACCTTCAATTCCTTCTTCCTCAGGATCTTCTCCTGACTAGCTATCCCATTCTTTTATCACACTCAAAACACAGCTGTGACATCAGGGGTGAAGTCCATGGTTCTTCAGACTGTGCCCCATGTCTCCTCAGACTGTCTTGGGTTGAAAAATGTAACCAAAAATGCGTATTCTATTTTCATCTGTTGAAACCTGTTGGGAGATATTGTTCTTCTCTCCTCCTGCATCCATCCTCCTCCTCCACCCATCCTCCTCCGAGGGACATCACCTGTGAATGGGCCATTTAAGGCCTCTCACATGACTAACAACATTACTTCATTCCATTGTGAGATGCTCCACCCAGTGGGAGGAGCCAAAGCCTTTCCACTGGCATAAAACCTGCAATCCCAAACACTAATGCAGCTGGTTTTTCACTGAATCTTTGGAGGAAGACTGGACTCATCTCGCCAGCATTGGACCATTTTTTTCCTACAGGATCATCTCTACTTCACAGAGCAACATCTGTTACTCTAGGAGGACTTATTTGGACTGCTTCCAACACCCTGACCAACAGGGTGTCAGGTCATATCTCTGACTCTGTCAGGGTTTTCTAGGACTTTTGTTTGTTTGGTTGTTTGTTTTTTGTACTACTGCATTTGTATTTTTTTTATATTCTTAGTAAACAACTGTTACTCCTATTCCCATATTTTTTCCTGAAAGCTCCTAATTGCAAAATTGTAATAATTTGGGGGGGGGGGGTACATTCTCCTTTCCAAGTGAAACTCCAGTTTCCCCTGACAGATACCTGTCTTTCCAAACCAAGACACAGATGCAATATATTTCCTAGTTCTGGGCCATTCCCCATGGCTCAAGGCTGTGCTTTCCCACGATTCAAGATCGTGTCCACCTGTAACCTTTTCTCTCAAAAAAATAGCAGTTGTAACTATCCAAAAAAGTTTAGATAATATATTCCAAACATTCATGTAATCATAACAGTAAAATGAAACAAAAAGGGAGATAAAACTATGAGCTCTTTCACCAAATGAGTTGGAATCTGAAAAACAGGATAGAAGCAAAATGAGACTGCACTGACAACCCAATCCAAAGCTGAGAAGACACACAGCATCCCACAGCAAGGATGGACAACAGCATCCCACAAAGAAAAAATACTAGAGAGCTTATCTACCACTTAGAAGGTCCTCAAGAGCTTCCACCCTCTGCTCAAGTTCAAAAACATCAACAGACCCAGAGAACCCCTAGAAAACAAAGAAAAGCCCAAACAGCTCTGCCTCCTGCACAGCCTGCATGGTCATAACCCATGGGCATCAGGAAGCATGAAAAAGAAAACACTGAACAATTCACCAGTAAAATCTATAATAACTCAGACTGAATAACACTCAAACTTGGTGTAAACAAATTTTGACAGTAATAAAGCTTAACAAAATTAACTCAATAAAACTCTGCCCTAAAAGGACTTCAAATTAATAGTTCAATTATTACCTCAGTAAAACAGAAGGTACTTTTAAGAAAACTCAAAGTCAACCATTACACTGAATACAACTATGATCTATATAAAACTGGGATAAAACCTTGTCTAGACTTACTAATCTTGAAACTTAGCAGACATGAAATCCACCAAACCAACCCATTAAAACTTAGCCTTGCTCAATTTACCAGAATCATTATACCCTTGGACCTTATGTAAACACAACTTCAAATTAATATCTCCAAAAGTTATAGATACATCAAGATGTAGCTTATTCTATTGTTATAACATCAAACAAAAAAAAAAAAAAAAGGAAAAGTGACCAACCCGTAAAAGAAATAACATGATGATGTACTGGAGGGATAAAAGTCACAACAAGCATATTAAACTCCTAAGTAATTTAGTTATGAGAAAAATCCATGGCAACTGCAAATTTCACAGAAACAGAAATTTTGTAAGATTTCTGTCACTAGCCAAAGGATGGTTGTAATAGTTCGTTTTGATTTCAGAGTGCAAAAAGAGGCAAAGAGAACTTAGTTCAAATAAAATCAATTGTATCTTTATTGATACACACAATTATGCGATAGAAGAGAAGGGAAAGGAAGAGAGAGAGAGAAAAGAGAAAAAGGGGGGTCATAGCTACCGACAAACAGACGAGAGTCCTCGTGATGCTGGAGCCAATAGACCACCTTCACAGTCCTCGTGGTGTGCGTCAATAGATCCGTCGTCCACCGGGGAGGCCTCAGAGAGTCTCCTCTCTGGGGTGATTGTTATAGTTCTTTTTCGAGGCAAAGGGCAAGATGCCAGGAAGGGGGGGAGGTCTCGTGGGCACTGCAGGTGTTTTTTCACAATAGAGGGAGCGGTGCAGCCCAAGCCTTACAGCAGGTACGGTCAGTACAGAAACAGCAAACACGGCCTCCGCAAACACAGCCCAGGAACCGTAACAGCGTCCATTGTTCATGTGCAGGTCTCTGAGAAGGGCGTCTCGGTCCAATAACAGCAGCTGCAGGGAGAAGCTTGGATCCCACCTCAATCAGGCCAGAACTCCTGTGCTGCAGCCCAGGGTCCTTGGGGGTCTCAGCCTCTGACAGTCGTGAGGCAGATGAGGGATTTTTGGATCGACTGTTACAATTTCTTAGAGTGCAAGGTTACTGAAAAAAATATAACACCAAGTAATTTGGCAGACTGCTGAACAGCTGAGTAGCTTTTCACGATTGTATTTTGTGTAATTTCATCTGGCAAGTTCATTAGCGTTCTTGTTAAAGAAATCAGACCTATGTTAAATCTTTGATAGGTAATAAGGCACTGCATTTACTGCTTTCTATCTCTCCAGCAACTGTAAAACTGTATAAAATCAGAAATCAGTCAAAAAACAAATTTAACTTAAAAAAACCCCAAAACCTTATATCAACACATTTTCAAGGCACACAAACACAATACTTAAAGCCTCATTAAATAGAATTAGTCAAAACCCACTCAGCACTGGAGAGGGGGGGCCATGCTGCCCGCAGGGAAAAAAGAGGAGGAGGAGGGGAAGAGAGAAAAAAACTCCGGCCGCTGTAATCCTGTAGTCGCTGCGGTGAAAGGAAAAACAAACAAATGTCGCTGTGTTGTGCTCACATCCGTAGGGATTAGATCCTTAGCTCTGGAATGCCTGAGTAACGGTGGCAGTGGGAGCTGTGTGGAACCAGTGCGACCCGCTCGGCTCTGCCCGCTACAGTTCCCATGGGGCTGCTGCATCCTCGCCCCCCCCAAACACCTGCGATAGAAAAGTGGAGGGGAAAAACAACACAAAGAAAACCTTTTAAGACCACATGTAGCAAAAAGGGGAAAAAACACCAAAACCAAATATGGAAAAGGTTAAAAAGACACAAAGCGTTTTTGTTTCCCACCTCTTGCCCCGGAGCCAGCGGAGAGGGGCCGCCGATCCAGGGGTCGCCCTGGCAGAGCTGCCAAGCTGTTGAAAAGCCTGCACAGAGACCAGGAGGGAATGGCATTGGAGCCTTGAGCTCCGGGAAGGAGCTGTGAGCAGGGAATGTGTTCCAGTCCCTGCTGTCTGCAAAGCTCGAGCGTTCCATATGGAGCTGTGAACTGACGGGTGCCCGCTGTCTGGGGCTTTCTGGAGGATAAAACTCAGCCACGCGGAGCTGCCTTCTTCTAAAAAAAACCCCTATACTTTGAACTTTAGACAAGCGTCTTCTAACAGAACTTAGAATAATTTTAAATTAATCAACATTTCAACTCAATAAAAGTTAATTTGAAGAGAACTTATGAAATGCTGTAATAACTCCACAACTCAAAAGTTGTAAAGTAGGTAGGTAGTTTATTCAGCACTGAACGCAAGGGGAGAGCAGCATCCCAAATCTTGCCTGCCCCCATCTCCACAGATTCCCTATTTATTCACAAAAATCATACATATTCTATAATGCCTATACATATTCAGTATCTATCCCCGCCTATTCTCCGCATGATATGGAAATTAGCTGCAGCTGCACAGTCTGCCCTTTTTATTGAGTCGGTGATCTTTAAATGAGTCTGGGGCCTGAAGGGATGAAGGCTCAAACGTCTTCATCTCTGTTGAACTTTCAAACTTGAGTGTCTCCGCATGCGCAGTTTCCTTTTGTTTCACATCTTTTGGCAAGCTCAGCAGTTTTTATCAGGGGCCCCTCTGTATTCTGCAAGTTCATCAAAAATTTATTCTCTGGAGGATCCCCATCTAAGTTCCATATAAGTAAAATAATGAATACCATATGTTCATATATATATATTGCCTAAGCTAAATTCCCTTTTAACTCTTAAATCTCCTGTTTCAATCCCCCCTTTTCTAGACACCAGTAAATTCTTTTACTTGATACCAAGCTCCCTTTCTCCTTTTCTATGATATGCATCTCTCAGTGCTTTACCATGAACTGTTGTCAGTGAAGTTAACATTGCTATTCATTGCAACATTCTCCAGTTCCAAATAAGCATCACAAAAGACAAAACCATGCTTGTGCTAATCAGGATCAATAACACAATGGTTGGATGAACTAATGCATTAAGAAACCCAGTCCCTGTTGGTGACCATCCAAAAATTGCATCCCACTTTTGGTGAGATGTTTCTGTTTCCAGTCTCTTAAAGACTCTTTGTATGGCTTCTGTGTCATGATGTATGGTAATCAGAGTCTTTCTTCCCATGTCTCTTATTTCTCTAAGAATTTTCTTCAATTCCTCATATTTCAACAACTGCTTGACCAAAGTTAAATTCATCCCTATAGGCACAGGGGATATTTCCTGTACCGTAGTCAAATTTGCCTTTATATACTGATGGGAGATCACGGGTGCTCGATATGAGAAGTCACAGCCCTCAATTCTGACAAAATTACAAATGCATAAATTGGATTTGATTTTGTTTATGATTAGCTCATCCACCACTATTGTGGGGCATGGTGTCCTGAGACATACACAGCCCTGACCTATGTACACCAGTGAAGTTGTTTGGTTGACTGTACGAACCTCGAAATGACAAATACTTTGGTCTGTATCCAGGCAAGTATCTTGATCATCATTTATGTTCCCTTCACATATAAATCCTAATTGTTCCCTCATGGCACAAGACTCCATATTAATAGTCTTCCATTTTCCTTTAACTTTCCATGCCCACATCCTGTGCTCAGAAGGATATAAGATAGTACCCTGATGGTTTAGTCCTAAGGCAACTATTGGGTGTATCAGACTCACTGACACATTATGCATGGTTAAAACAAAGGCAGTTACCATGCTTGTTAGAGGATTATAGGTGAAATTAACCAGGACCCACCATGACTGAAGTTCTCTCTAAATCAGAGGCGTGATCCCAAACAATTTTGCAAATGTCAGCAGGGAATGTGCCTTCACTACCTTCTCTAATAATTGAGGCAGCCACTGACTGCATCCATAATTGTGCTTGTACACATCCAAGGGCCAGGGACATGTTTTCACTAGCTTTTCCCATGGCGTTTACTATTAACCCATGATTTTGTTCTTCTATGCCTTCCCATTCTGGTAATATTTTAGTTTCCACTGACTAGTACCTAATGCTAGTAGAGAAGATTGCAAAGGTTGTTGTAATTTAACTATGTCACTGCCAGTTGCAGTCAATTTGTTCATTATTACCTCTGAGTCTATTGTATTCAAAATCCCCAGTCCTGTTCCTAGTATCCCTGTAAGGTCTCTTTTCTGCCTAAAAGCATCAGGTGCACGTTTCTCCAACCGAGTAGTCTAATCCATGAAGGAAGTCTTAAGGAAGGGGGTGCATTCTGATTGAATGGCAGAAGCATTTACTTGCATTTCCACTTCTACTCGCTTCAAGGACCATTCTGGATTCAGTAACAGCCGTTGGATCCCCACCTTCTTGACAGCTTATGGCCCAATTTTCATGACTATAGGCTGGATTACTTTCCCTAGGGTGGTTTGAGCTTGAGTAATTTCAGGTTCCTCTGGTCTTTGGGTTGCCGGATTTATTTCTTCCTCCTCACTTTGGGGGTCAACACAATCCTGAGTAATGTTATAGTCCAATCTATACCCCCTAACTCTACACCCCTGTATCTCAAATCTAAATGCGGGACAATCAGACAAGCATGTTTCACAGCATTCAGAATCAATTCGGAGTAACTCCATGGGTTTTTGGTGAGACCCATGATATCCAATCTGAATAAATGCATATTCACAGCCCCAAACATTTCTACCTTCCCAAACTTTAGCACCGGTAACCTTCAACATTTGGTACAACAGTTTAGAAGAATGCGCGTTGTACACTTTTCCTCAACAAACATGCCTCCCGATAATATGGTATGAGCGTGGTCTTTCATTGGCTTCAGTTATAGTTATGGCTACCACCATAAGAGATACAATTTTCCATGCTACCATTTCTATCCAGGGTCTATTCATCTTTCCTGAGTAAGTTTCAATTTCAGTTCGTTATCACCCAGCATTGCTTTCCAAGGGGCTCCTGGAGCCTTCTTCACTCACGTATGATGAATCCAAGCGTTCTGTTTTTTAATCTTAATTGCAGTAAACATGGTAAGCAGTACTTGGAACAGTCCTTCCCACTGTGGTTCCAGGGTTTTCTCTGTAAGAGACTTAACATAGACATAATCTCCAGGCTGTATGTTATGCACTGGCCCATCTAACCCACGGCTCCGGGTTCCAGCCATGTTTTTCGATTTTCCTGAATTGTTTACTCAGGACTATCAAATAGGAGGTCATTGTCTCTTCTCCAACTTGGGTAGAAATTCCCTTTGATACCCCATATGGTCTCCCATAAAGCATTTCAAAAGGGCTTAACTTCTCTCTTGTTCTTGGCTTAGTTCGAATTCGCAATAATGCCAATGGGAGAGATTGGGGCCAAGGCAAATTAACTTCTTGCCCTAGCCTCACAATTTGTTGTTTAATTAAATGATTCATTTTCTCTACTTGGCCACTTGACTGAGGATGACATGGAGTATGGAGTTCCCAGTTTATACCCAAGTGGCGACTAACTTGCTGTACTATCTTTGAAATAAATTGAGGTCCTCTCTCTGAGGATATAGTGGCTGGAACTCCAAAGCGTGGTATTATTTCTTGCAACAGTGTCTTAGTTACCTCCCGAGCTTTTGCAGTTCTGGAGGGGAAAGCTTCTGGCCATCCTGAAGAGGTATCTGTCAGTACCAGTAAATATCTATACCCCCCTTTTCTTGGAAGTTCTGAAAAGTCAATTTGCCACTGCTGCCCAGGTCCCTGACCTATTCCAATTTGACCAAGTTTTGGTTTGGGGGTATTTTTAGGATTAGTCTGGAGACAAAGATCGCACTGTCGAGTCACTTGAGTGACAGTGGTATAAAGATTTCTAGCAATAATCTTTTCAACTAGATAGTTGTACAGAGCATCCACTCCCCAGTGTGTCTTTTTATGTTCCTCTCTTACTAGGGACCATAATATATGAGAGGGGACTACCAGTTTTCCTTCTGTAGTTACAGCCCATCCTTCCTGGTTATATGCTCCCTTTTGATCCTCAATCAATTTCTTATCTTATTGTATGTTGGCTTACCTTCAGGGACTATCTGTCCATCTGGAATCAAGGTTGCTTCAACAATTACCTCACGTTTTGCTGCCTGTTTTGCCTCTCTGTCCGCCAGTTCATTTCCGTCTTCCAATACTGAGCTCACCTTTTGATGTGCCTTAATGTGCATGATTGCTACTTTCTCAGGCATCTGGACCGCTTCCAGTAATCGCATTATCTCTTGTGCATGTTTGATGTTCTTTCCCTGTGAATTTAACAGTCCCCTTTCCTTCCAAATAGCTCCATGTGCATGCACATCTCCGAATGCATATCTCGAGTCGGAGTAGATATTTATTTTCCTTCCTGTTGCCATCTCCAAGGCCCGGGTTAAGGCAATTAACTCAGCTTTCTGTGCAGAGGTATTTGTAGGTAATGGTCCGGATTCTATTACCTTCTTACTTGTGGTAACTGCATACCCAGCGTATCGTTTCCTGCTGATGACATAGCTACTTCCATCAGTGAACCAGGTTTCTGTGTCATCAAAAGGGGTGTCCTTTAAGTCTGGACAGCTGGAGTAGGTGGCTTCAATAGTCTCAAAGCAGTCATAATGTACCAACTCTCCTTGGTTTCCACTGAGGAAAGAGGGTGGATTGACAATATTAGTTACCACTATTTCCACATCATCTTGTTCTACCATAATGGCTTGGTATTTCAGGAACCTCTGTGAGGATAGCCAGTGTCCTCCTTTCACTTCTAATACTGCAGACACTGTGTGAGACCAGTACAGTAATTTTCTGGCCTAAAGTGAATTTACATGCATCTTGGATATTTATCACAACTGCTGCTACAGCTCTGAGACATCCTGGCCATCCCTTGGCTGCTGCATCTAGCTGTTTGGAAAAGTAGGCAACTGCCCTTTGGTATGGGCCCAGGTTCTGTGCCAGTATTCCCAGGGCGATCCCCTGTTTCTCATGGGAAAACAGAAAGAATGGTTTACTCATGTCAGGAAGTCCTAAGGCTGGGGCTGACATAAGAGCTTCCTTTAACTGGGAAAAGGCTCGGGTGGCCTCCTTGGTCCACTGGAGATCTTTATTCCCTTTTGCTACGAGTTCATACAAAGGTTTAACAAGCAACCCATAGTTGTAGATCCATAATCTACACCATCCTGTCATTCCCAAAAAGGTTTGCAGTTCCTTTATGGTCTGGGGTTGTGGGGTCTGGCATATTGCTTCTTTACGATCTTGCCCTAGAGTCCGCTGTCCAGCACTAGCTTCTTACCCTAGGTAGATCACCTTCTGCTTTACCATTTGAGCCTTTTTCTTTGATACTCTATACCCTTGTAGCCCCAAAAAGTTTAAGACTCACCGTCCAAGCCCCACATGCTTTTTCTGTCCGAGTGGGTATTAGGAGGTCATCTACTTACTGCAGTAGCTTTCCTTCTTCTGAGGGGGCGTCCCAGGCCTCTAAGTCCTTTGCGAGTTGTTCTCCAAACAGGGTCGGCGAGTTTTTGAAACCCTGGGGGAGCACTGTCCATGTGAGCTGGGTTTTAAGTCCACTCCTACGGTTCTTCCATTCAAAGGCAAAAATTTTCTGACTGGCTTCATGGAGAGGGAGGCAAAAGAAGGCATCTTTCAAGTCTAAAACAGTGAACCAGGTTAATTCTGGTGTTAAACATGTCAATAGGGTATATGGGTTTGCTACCACCGGGTAAAGATCCTCAGTTATTCTGTTAACAGCTCATAGGTCCTGTACCACTCCATATGATCCATTAGGTTTCCGAATAGGCAAAATGGAAGTATTAAAGTCAGATTGGCATTCCTTTAGTAGCCCTTGTTGTAGGAATTTTTCAATCACTGGCCTGATTCTTTCCCTGTCCTCTTTTCTTAAAGGATACTGTTTAATCCTGACTGGTTGTTTTCCTTCCTTAAGATTGATTACTATAGGAGGTGCATTTTTTGCTCTTCCCGGCACATTAGATGCCCATACCCCAGGGAACACCTGATTAACAATTTCCTCACTGATTTGTCCTTCAGTCTCAGTGGCTGTTAATATTAAACTTGACACTTCAACGTATTGTTGATCATTTACCTCCAGGATAATCTCCCCATCCTTAAAGATAATAGTTGCTTGTAATTGTTCTAATAAGTCCCTTCCCAAGAGAGCCTTTGAAGACTTAAAAATTTGTGAGTGCCCCATTGTTTCCCAAATGTATATTTTAGTGGTTTACAAAAGTAAGCCTTTTCAGATTGACCAGTAGCCCCTTGTACTATAACATAATCTTTTCCCACGGGCACCAGAGCTCTATTCAATACTGAGTATGTTGATCCCCTGTCAACTAAAAATTCTACCCTCTTTCCTTCTTCCCCCAGCTTCATTGATATAACCAGGGGATCCTCTGGGGTAGGATCTCCCGGTCCTCTTCAATCCTCTTTGACACCAGCAATCATTCCACTTCCTTTGTCCCTCCTCCATTTGGGACACTTACTTATTTTTCCAGTGTCCAAATCCTCTACAGAAGGCACATTTATCCTTACCCAATCAGGGTGGACCTCCCTGATGCTGGCTTTGTCTTCCTCCTCCTTTCTCTGGTCTTACTACTGCCATGAATTTGTTCATATTCTGTTTATATGCTTCTCTATTATTATACACCCTTCATGCCTCATCTACTAGTTTTTCCAGGTTCCTTACATCAGGCCCTTTTAATTTCTGAAGTTTGCACCTAATATCTGCTGTTGATTGGCCCAAAAATAGGTGTACTAATTGTTGAATCCCCACATCTTCTCTAGGATCTAAACTCATATAGCAGCACATTGCATTCCTCAATCATTCCAAAAACTCGGATGGTGATTCAGAGGGACCCTGTTTGACATTATATAACTCTGACCAATTTTTGGTTTTAGGAATTACTTGTTCCATCCATTTTGCTATCCATTCCTGATAACCTTCTATCTTCTTCATGTCATCTTATTTGCTTGATTTCCAATCTGGTTTCTGAAAGGGGAAATAGTCCTTTACATCTAATTGTTGGTCCCTATAATAATCCCCTGCTAAATCTGCTGTTTTCAAAACTAACCACTTTTCTGTCTCAGTTAGTGACTCCAGTAGTAATTGTATGTCAGACCAGTCTGGGTTATGTTGTTTAATTAAATAACGCAGACACTGTGCTGTAGCTGCTGGATCATCATGGTAGTTCTTAGCAACCTTTTGCCATGATTCTAAATCAATACTTGAAAAAGGTGCTTTAACTATTACTGGGTTCCCATCTGGTCCTACTGCCTCCCGCAGAGGTGCTATCACAATCTGTTGTCTGGTCCTGGATGATACTGGACTGCTAGGGGGTGATCTGCCAGGAGATGGTCTCCTACGGGATGCTCTGCTAGGAGGTGAGCTACTAGGAGATGATCTACTGCCGGATGCTCTGCTAGAGGTTGAGTGAGCCTCTAAATCTGCATCCCTTTCTTCCTCTTCCTCCCCCTGTCTCTTAGGAGGAGATAGCAGTAGATTGAATGGGTCTTCATCCTGATCTTCCACCCGGTATACCTTGTCTGATTTTATACATCTCTGCCTGATGCTACAGGCTGAACAACATCCCTTTAATTTCTCCTTCTTTGCTTTATTTTCTTTTTCTAAAGCTAACACCAGAGAGTCACGAGGCGCCCTAATCCCGTAATCCCTCTGCCATTCAGGGTGGTCTCGGAGAGAGAAGAACATATCACAATATGAGACTTGGCTCCACTTGCCCTCCCTCCTTAAAAATAACATTAATTGTAACAAAGTATTGTAGTCCAATGTCCCTGTGGGAGGCCACTTTACATCCTCGTCTAATCTATATAAGGGCCACCACTGACTACAATATTTAATACGGGTGGACTTATTTTCAGTGCCTCCCGTTCCCGCAACTTCCTTCCAATGTGCTATAACACAGCCTAACGGTCTGGCTTTAGGAACTTCTATGCTCTGCCCAGCTCCCATTATCTCTTTCTTTGTGCCTTGCTTTGCCCCTGTCCAAGTTTTCCTCTTGGAACATTATGGTCACTCTCAGTAATTTCTCAAGTCAGAATTCCAACTCTGCTGTAATTATATCCTTTGACACAAGATGGCAGTGTTGTATCACAAATGAACTAAGAAAAATACTTCAATACATTGCCTGGAAAGAGGATAGTGATAACACAAAGAACCAGGATAAAATTACAGTAAAAACAACAATAGCATGACAACAAAGCAGAGCACAACAACAAGGCAGGACACCACGACGAGGCAGCAATGTAAGTAGCAACAAAGCAACATTAAGACAGAAACAGTAAGACAGATCTACTCCCCCGTTTTTTCTCAATATGCAAACCACAAACTTAACACACTCGAATGCAAAGCATATCACACTTACGATTATTCATGCTTTTTATCAACACTCTGCTCACTTGTATCCCACTCTACACAATACTCCTGCTTTCTTTCACCCAAAAAACTAGATTGGAGTAGATAATTCCTCACTCCACTCGCCCCCTCTCAGGACACGTTTCAGTCACTCCCACTTTTTGACACTCTTACAATGCCCGGGCTCACACACACTACCTTTAGCTCTGATAACGCAGAAACAGGAATCCACTCGATCTGTGTTCTAGGATTGCTTTGCGGCTGCTCTATCAGTCAGTGAATTCCTTCATTGGCCTCCCCTTCCTCCCTCCTCCTTCCCCTAAACCTGTGGGGGATGAAGGAGCGGCACAGGTCCTTCCTCTGGCTGCACTATCAGCCAGAACCTTGCAAGCCTTGCCCTAGGGACAGCGTTGTACACAGGACGTCTCCTGAGATTTACCAACAGCCCTCCAACCTTGCGTATGTACGTCTTACAACCCCCTTAAAGTAGACACATACCGTTTGATCCGCATACCAGGGGCTCTTATCTGTAGCTGCTGTAAGTGAGCCAAGGTCACAGAGTCCTCCTCCAGGAAACTCCTGGTGGAGCCTTGCATTCCTCCGTTCCTTAGCCCGATTTCTGCAGACAGACAGAATTGTCCCATCTGCTTTGCCAAATGAAATGCGGTAATAACTCCACAACTCAAAAGTTGTAAAGTAGGTAGGTAGTCTATTCAGCACTGGACGCAAGGGGAGAGCAGCATCCCAAATCTTGCCTGCCCCCATCTCCACAGATTCCCTATTTATTCACAAAAATCATACATATTCTATAATGCCTATACATATTCAGTATCTATCCCCGCCTATTCTCCGCATGATATGGAAATTAGCTGCAGCTGCACAGTCTGCCCTTTTTATTGAGTCGGTGATCTTTAAATGAGTCTGGGGCCTGAAGGGATGAAGGCTCAAACGTCTTCATCTCTGTTGAACTTTCAAACTTGAGTGTCTCCGCATGCGCAGTTTCCTTTTGTTTCACATCTTTTGGCAAGCTCAGCAGTTTTTATCAGGGGCCCCTCTGTATTCTGCAAGTTCATCAAAAATTTATTCTCTGGAGGATCCCCATCTAAGTTCCATATAAGTAAAATAATGAATACCATATGTTCATATATATATATTGCCTAAGCTAATCTAAATTCCCTTTTAACTCTTAAATCTCCTGTTTCACTTAGCATCTAGATACCAAAGCAATAGCATATAACTTTGACCTAAACACAGTAGCTCATTTATGCTTAACTCTATCAACCCTTAATTTATATTTATGTAACCTTGAGTATAATTCAGTAACTGCAGCTTTCCCAATGAAAAAGAGACATCACTTATAGTTTGTTAAAACTGCTATTCAATTTTGCAGCATTTTGGAGATGTCTGTACAATATATTCAAGCTTCCTCTATTTTCTTCTGTATTTCTTGGCAAGTTTCTGGGTTGTTGGATTGCTGTTACTGTCTTTAGGATTTCTGACAAGGTATTTTCATCTCTCTGCAAAGCTGACTGCTCTTGGATCTTTTCAAGTTGCTGGTTATCTGGGATTGATCACGATGTTCTTCTTGGCGGTGGCTGCATTCCCTATGGCTGGGCTGGCTGGGCTGGGGAGGAATGCCAGGCAGGGACCGGGCCAGGCCAGGCTCAGCAGATGGGGCAGCACAGCCTGCAGGAGCAGCTCTGCTTCTGCTTCAGGTCTCTGTGTCTCTGGCCACCACGGAGGAGGAGGCGAGTGTGCTTTTTTGAGTTTCTCGATAAGGCATAATCAAAAGCTGTTCATTTACTACATCAAAATCTCTCTCTGTTTTTCGCCTCACTTCAGCCCAATTAAGTGATTTTAAACTTTTTCCTAAAATCTTGTGATTTAAAATTTGAGGGGTCTCTTTCCAGATTCAGTGAGCCTGCATCTTGCAAATCTGTCCCTTTTGCCAAGATAAAATAATTTCCACACTGTTGTATTCCTTCTATTCGTGTCTAACTTTCTGTTCCGTTCTTCTTCCCCCTGCTCCTTGCAATAATAGAAGAGGCCAGAGGTGGCACTGTACTTGGAGGTGTGAGCCTCGGTGGTAAAAAAATGGTGTGGGCTGTAATGCGCATGCTCCAGATAGGGCGTCAGCATTTTGTTGCATGGAAAAGAACAAGAAGCAGCCCTTCTGTTGAAACAAAGGTCTTTGAAGGGCACCGCCATTTTGTTTTACGGATGGCTGTGCTGCACATGCGCAGTGCTGCTGAGGGACACCGCCCGATTCCCGCCGTGTTTAAACTCTGTTCACTTAAGGTGGGCCGCCCCTGCTCGGGGGCGGCCTGTATGGCCGAGGGGAACATCTACAAGACTAGGCAAGCCACTTGAGGGGTTGAGGGAGCCAGCAAAGGTTTGGTGGGACAGGGCGCAGGGTTGTTCATGGCTCAGCAGAGCTGAGTGGGGCTCCGACTTCAGCGGGGCTACCCGCGGTTTCTGAGGGGGAAGCCAGTCATGTGACTGCTCTCCGGGACCTCTAACTTGCTCATAACTTCATTAAATATGCAGCACGCTGGGAGCAAAAAAGCTGTAATGCAATCTCATCAAAGTCTTTAAATTCTAATAAAGATCCCGTTGTCATTTCAAGAACTTTTAACTTCACAGAATCACAGAATCACAGAATAATGAGATTGGAAGAGACCTCTAAGATCATCAAGGCCAACCTATGCCTTAACACCTCAACTAGACTATAGCACTAAGTGCCATGTCCAGTCTTTTTTTAAACACATCCAGAGATGGTGACTCCACCACCTCCCTGGGAAGACAATTCCAGTGCTTTATTACTCTTTCAGTGAAAAATTTTTTCCTAATATCTAACCTGTACCTTCCCTGACGTAGCTTGAGACTGTGTCCCCTTGTTCTGTCAGTTGCTGCCCGGTGGAAGAGACCGACCCCCACCTGTCTACAACCTCCCTTCAGGAAGTTGTAGAGAGCAATAAGGTCACCTCTAAGCCTCCTCTTCTCCAGGCTAAACAACCCCAGCTCCTTCAAACGTTCCTCATAGGGCTTGTGTTCCAAGCCCCTCACCAGCCTCGTTGCCCTCCTCTGGACCCGCTCAAGCATCTCAATATCCTTCCTAAACTGAGGGGCCCAGAACTGGACACAGCACTCAAGATGTGGTCTCACCAGCGCCGAGTACAGGGGAAGAATGACCTCCCTGCTCCTGCTGGTCACACAATTCCTAATGCAGGCCAGGATGCCATTGGCCTTCTTGGCCACCAAGGCACATTGCTGGCTCATATCCAACCGTCTGTCGACCAGCACCCCCAGGTCCCTTTCCGCCTGAACACTGTCCAGCCACACTGTCCCCAGCCTGTAATGCTGTAGGGGATTTTTGTGGCCAAAATGTAGAACTCAACACTTAGACTTATTAAACTTCATGCTGTTGGACTCTGCCCATCCATCCAACCAATCTAAGTCTCTCTGCAGAGCCCTCCTCCCTTCCAATAGATCAACACAAGCTCCCAGCTTAGTGTCGTCTGCAAATTTACTAATGAAGGACTCAATGCCCTCATCCATGTCATCTATAAAAATATTAAATAGAACTGGTCCCAGTACAGACCCCTGAGGGACACCACTGGTGACTGGTCGCCAGCTGGATGCTGCACCATTCACCATCACTCTCTGGGCCCGGCCGTGCAGCCAGTTCCTAACCCAGCAAAGAGTGCTCCTGTCCAAGCCATGGGCTGCCAGCTTATCTAGGAGTATGCTGTGGGAGACAGTATCAAAGGCCTTGCTGAAGTTTAAATAGACAACATCCACAGCCTTTCCTGCATCTACCAGACGAGTTACCTGGTCATAGAAGGAGACCAGGTTGGTCAGACATGACCTACCCTTTGTAAACCCATGTTGACTGGGTCTGATACCCTGGCCATCTTGTAAGTGCTGTGTGATACCACTCAGTATGAACTGCTCGATTATCTTACCTGGTACTGAGGTCAGGCTAATTGGCCTGTAATTACCAGGATCGTCCTTCCTACCTTTTTTATAAACAGGTGTCACATTGGCCAGTTTCCAATCGCCTGGAACCTCACCAGTGAGCCACGACTCCTGATAAATGATGGAGAGCGGCTTTGCAAGCTCATCTGCCAGCTCCCTCATCACCCTAGGGTGGATCCCATCTGGTCCCATTGATTTATAAATATCCAAGTGTCCCAGCAGTTCTCTGACTGCCTCCTCTTGGATAACAAGAGGACCATTCTGTTCCCTGGCACCACCTACCAACCCCTGAGGACAGTTATCTTGAGGATAAGCTGTCCTACCAATAAAGACTGAGGCAAAGAAGGCATTAAGCATTTCCGCTTTTTCCTCATCTTTAGTTACTAAGTTGCCTGCCTCATCCAACAAGGAACCGAGGTTGGTTATACCCTTCCTTTTATCACTGATATATTTGTAAAAACTTTTTTTATTGTTTTTAACAGAAGTTGGCAAGTTAAGTTCAAACTGAGCTTTGGCCTCCCTGATTTTTTTTCTACATGCCCTAGCAGCTCCCTTAAATACTTCCTGAGAAATCAGTCCCTCCTAAAAAAGATGATACATCTTTTTCTTATTTCTAAGTTCCTTCAAAACCTCATTGCTCATCCAGACTGGACGTTTGCCTCGTCGACTCTTCTTTCGGCACACAGGGACAGTCTGTTCTTGTGCCCTCAAGATCTCTGTTTTGAAGTACACCCATCTCTCCTGGACTCCTTTGTTTTCAAGGACTGTTTCCCAAGGAACTCTCTGAATAAGTCTCTTAAATAGGCCAAAGTCTGCCCTCCGGAAGTCCAGTGTAGAGATCTTATTGATATTTCTCCTTATTTCACCAATTATCGAGAATTCTATAATTTCATGATCACTGTACCCCAAGCAGCCTCCAACCTCCACATCACCCACCAGTCCATCTCTATTTGTGAACAATAGGTCTAACATAGTCCCTCCCCTGGTGGGCTTGCCCACCAGTTGTGACAAAAAGCTATCCTCCATACACTCTAAAAACTTTCTAGATTGCTGTTTTTCTGCTGTATTAAGTTCCCAGCAGATGTCTGGCAGGTTGAAGTCACCTACAAGAACAAGGGCTGATGATCCTGAAACATTGTTCAGTTGCTTATAGAATAAGTTGTCCACCTCTTCATCCTGGTTGGGTGGACGATAGCAGACTCCCAGGAGGATGTCAGCCTTGTTGGCCTTCCCCTTAATTTTTACCGATAGGGACTCTACTTCATCATCATTAGTTTCAATACCTATGACATCCAAAACTCCCCTAATATAAAGGGCCACCCCTCCACCTCTTCTCCCTTTTATGTCTCTCCTGAAGAGCTTGTAGCCATCCAGTGCAGTGCTCCAACTATGTGAGTCATCCCACCACATTTCAGTGATGGCAACAATATCATAGTTCTGCTGATGCACCATGGCCTCTAGCTCTGCCTGTTTGTTACCCATGCTGCGTGCATTGGTGTACATGCACCTCAGCTGGGCCACTGATTTCTCCCCTAACACAGTCTTATCATCTTTGGGCCTGCTTCCAGACAGCCCAGATGCATCCCCTTCCCCCTTCAAACCTAATTTAAAGCCCTCTCAATAAGGTCTGCCCGTTCATGAGCTAAAAACCTCCTGCCCTTAACAGAGAGATGTATCCCATCTGATTCCAGTAGAGCAGGTACCATAAAGGTTGCTCCATGATCAAAGAATCCAAAATTTTGCCGATAACACCAACCCTTGAGCCATTTGTTAAAGATGTGGGTTCTCCTATTCCTTTCATCATTTCTCTCGGCCACCAAAGGAACTGAGCAGAACACTAGCTGTACACCTGTTCTAGAAACCACTTGACCCAGTGCCCTAAACTCCCTTTTAATCGCCTTGACACTCCTTTTCAGTCTCATCACTGCCAGCCTGGAGTATCAGCAGTGGGTAATAATCAGAGGGCTGAATCAGCCCAGGGAGTCTCTCAGTAATGTTTCGTACCTGGGCTCCAGGGAGGCAGCAGACCTCCCTGTGGGATGGGTCAGGTCAACATACGGGGCCTTCTGTCCCCCTCAGAAGGGAATCACCCACTACAATCACCCTTCTTTTTTTCTTGATGTTAGAGGTGATAATCTGTTCTTTTGATGAGTCATAATTGGAAGTCTCGCTGGGCAGATAATTTTCTTCTAAATTATCTGTCTGGCTCTCTAGATCCAGGGCCTCATACCTATTCTGAAGTGGCACCTGGCTAGGGGATGGAGGGCAGGAGGGATTATTGTTATTACCACCCCGAGCAGGGACCCATTCCCATTCCCCTTCATCTACCAGGTACCCCTCTATTGCCTGAGAGTGAGAGGCATATGAGTCCTCTGACTCCTGGTGGGCCTCCTTTAAGGATGTAAGGGCTGAACTCCAGCAGTCTATTTCCCTTTCTCTATCCCTGATACTCCTTAATCTTTCAACTTCCTCCTTAACCTCAGCCACTAGCGAAAGGAGGTCATTTACTTGTTCACACCGTAGGCAGGCCTTCTCCACAACACCCCCTGAAGCCACTGATAAGCTCAAACACTCCGGGCAGGAATGGGTCTGTACAGACACATTCTTTTTGGAGGGCTCTACTTGGTCACATACACCTGTACCAACCACAGATTTTGACCGGGTTAAGACCATTGTTTAGGAGAAGGCCCAAGATTAATCAACCAATATAAACACTACACCAAACTAGCAAGAACCTGCAGCCCTGCCTGCTTGCCCTGCCTGCGCAAACTGCTGCGCAAACTGCTGTGACCCTGTTCGCCTGCTCCTGTTCGCTGCGCTCTGGGTCGCCGCGCTCCCCGGTGGTCTCTTATAATGAGTCACTCAGGAACAAAGGAAGCTCAACCCCCCCCCCGTTCCTGAATGGCTCGCAATCAAACTTGATCTCATGTCCCCCAGTGCGCTCCCACGCGGGTCCCGCTATGCCAGCTGGTTCTTGTCTTTGCATTTTTTGTGCTGTCTCGTGGCTGGCTGTAGCTGCAGCCTTTCACTACTTGTATATTCACTGCCTGAATTTCGTTTTGCTGCAGGCTGTTCGTACTGCATTCTCTTGACCCCATTTTGGGTCCTATTTCACTTCTCTCTCAGAGAGAATAAGTAAGGGGACATTTGATGTGCCCTGTGTTTCATTGGACAGTGCCTTTCCCATCCCCTAGCCCCGGCCTCTCACCTGTTTATTGGTGAAACCCGCTGAAGCCATGAGAAGTTTTCTTTCTTCTTTCTTCCAGTGTTTCTCAGATTTTGTGCCCTGTATTCCGAGCGGAGTCTTGCGACTCCCACCCCCGCAGCCTAGCTGTCTAGAGCAAACTGTAACATTTCATTTTCATGGAGCAATTGGTCTAAAGCCTCATTTGTGAACCTTCCAGTTGACAATTGAATTGGTACATGAATGCATGTAAACTCACACCCCACTAGCAGTCGCATCCTGACCCTAGCCTTGCTGACCAGCTGGGCTATCAACTCTTGTGGCTTGGTGATACTTTCGGACATTTGGTGACCAAGGAACACCCACTCTGTGATCAAGAGAGGGTCCTTCTGGTCCTTGTCCCACTGAAAAATGAGCCCATGGAGGTGTGGCAATTTCCCCAGAATGATGAAAGTGAATGGGAGGTCTGGCTGGCAACAATGGGCTTGCCGGCTTGACATTATCAGCTGTACCTTCTTCAATGCCTGCTGGGCCTCCTGAGTCAGAGCCCTCGGAGAATCTAGCTCTTCTCCCCCCTTTAACAAATTGAAGAGGGGGGCTAAGTCCACTGTAGTGAGGCCTGGCAAGGGTCTGACCCAATTCAAGGACCCACACAGCTGCTGGAGGTCCCTCAAAGTCCTAGGCCTGTCATTGATCACCAACTTCTGAGGTGCTTTGGTCCAGTTGGCAATCTCAAGCCCTAGGTACCTCCAAGGTAGCAGCCTCTGCACTTTTTCTTGCTGCAACTCAAATCCCACAGCAGTCAGAGAAGTAATAGTTTCGTCCAGTACCTGTGTGAGCATGTTGTTGTCGGGGGCACACACCAGCACGTCATCCATACAATGAAGGATGACAGCTTCCCCAACCTTGGCATGCACTGGGGACAGTATTTTGGCAACGTACCACTGGCAAATAGTTGGAAACTGCTTTTCATCCCTTGAGGTAAAATTTTCCAGTGGTAGTGCCTCCAGGGAGTTTTCCTGTTGATGGAGGGAACAGAGAAAGCAAGCCATGGGGCAGTGGATGGGTCTAGGGGAATTTGGAAGAAACAATCTTTTATATCGATGATTACCAGATTCCACTTTTGGGAGAGCATGGAAGGGGATGGCATACCCGGTTGAAGGGACCCCATGTCCTCAAGGACTTCATTAATTTTTTGCAAATCGTGGAGGAGGTGCCATCTGTCCTCCCCTGTTTTTTTGATGACAAACACTGGAGAATTCCAGGGGCTGTTAGTTTCAACAATGTGGCCTTTAGCTAGTTGCTCCTCCATGTGCTCACTGAGCGCCTTCAATTTTTGCTTGTTCAGTGGCCACTGGTCCAGCCAAACTGGAGCAACTGTCAGCCAATTCAGTTTCTGGATGGGGCGCTCTTCAGTGGCTGCAACTAAAAATCCTGGGGTTTTTTTGGAATCTGTAATTGAACCCCGCATTGGGACATGGCATCTCTTCTCCAGAGGGTATAACCAGAATCGACAACCAACGGGCTTAAAGAAGATAATTTTCTTTCTGGTCCCTCATTTTATACAATGCTCTTTGATCTCTTGGCCAATTTCCCCCCCACACACACACACCTGAAACCTTGCCAGCCACGGGTTGCAGCTCTCCATGTGATGGCCATTTGTGTGGTGGAATGAGCATTAAGTGTGACCCTGTGTCCATCATTCCTTGCATCTGGACAAAGCCCCCTTCCTTCTTAAGTGCACACCAGATCAAAGGCTTTTGTTCCCCCATGACCTCAGCCCAATAGATAGAAAGATCAATATCATCATGAGGTCTGGGTGTTGGTGGCAGTAAATCAGGAATTGGAATAGCTTGTGCTATTACTTGACCTTTAGGAAGGAAGAAGGTAGGATGGGCACAAATGAGCCAAGAGAACGATTTGCTCTGGCTGTGATGCTAAAGTGCCAGGAACAATCTCGATCTCAGGGGGTGTGTGTTTTGGATCCCCAGCAACAAGATACTGCCAGTCCAGTGTAAGGTTGAAACCTGTTCAAGGTCAAATGTTATTGTGTGCCAGTCAGGTGAAAAAAAGACTATGGGCATAGTAAGTTTGAGCCTAAAAGGCTTGTATCTACTCTTTGTGGTGATGAAACCTGAAGGTTTCTGAGGATCTCATATTTTTAAAGAATCGTTCCCCCCCCAACCAGTCCCATTTTTGTCATCACGCAGGCCAGGTTCGTGCTCTCCCTTTAGTTTTTTGACATTGGAGCAGGCTCCTCTTTCTTCCCCTCCTTCTTCCTTTGGTGTGTGTGATATTTTCTTTTTTAAAGGACCGAACCGCATGACATGTGACTCTCCCAGCCACTGGTGGTTGAGGTGGAATGGTGGCTGGTGCTGCAGTCCTGCTTCTGAGCCCGGGTCCTTTTCTCAATTCTTCTGGGTCTATGATGGCTTGCTTCATGCACATCTCAACAAGGAGGTCCAGGGTTGGAGGTGGATCAACAGGAAGTCCCAGGATGACTCTCTCGCAAGCCTCATTGGCATTGATTTGCACCACTTCTAGGATCATCTTTCGTTGTAACTCAAGGTCTTCTATTTGACTCTCCACCACAGCATGAAGCCTGTCTATAAAATCTAGGAAGGGCTCAGAAGGAGACTGTTTAATAGAAATATAACTTTGTCTAGCATCTTTGGTAGGCATGATTTAGAAAGTCTTTTCGGCAGCTCCTTTCACGCATTGGAGAACAGGCTGAGGTATACCTCCAGCTTGCTTGCGTGCTTGATCCTAATCTCCTTCGCCACTTATATGGTCTATTGTAATTGGATTGTTTTGTGCATCAACTGCACATTCGGGGATTCGCAAAAGCTCAGGAAGGAGATCCCTGAGTAACCTCTTCCATGTCCTCTCCCACAGAAATTATTCTGTGGGGAAAAGGAGGCATGAAAATAAATCTTTGAGGTCACTAGGAACTAACACATTTGATGAAAAAGTGGCTTTTATTAAGCTTTAAAAAATTTTACTTTTTCGACCAAATTCTTTTAGAGGTTTGCAAAGCTCTTTTTTTGCTTTGGTAAGAGAAAGGTTCCCATTTAGGATGGTTTGTCCTAGGATTGTATGTAAAAGCAGCAGGAAAAGGAATGGCTTCCGGTTCCTGTTCCGGGTTCAGAACCCCAGGGCAGTCACTTCTGGGCTCCGGACCATGGGAACTGAAAGTCTGAAGAGGGTTGGCAGAGCTTCATGAAAAGGGGGCGGAAGCCTGGATGGAATTACCAAAGGGGGCAGAGATTCCCAGTGATGTCATTGGGGGTGGAGCAATGGGAGGAGCCACAGGTCGAGCCAGGGGAGGGGTCAGGTTGACAGACACAGGGGGAGGAGCCAAAGGGGATGACACAAAGGAAGGGGTTGTACCCGGGGGGTAGGAGGGGCTAGGTGACAAGAAGGAGTTGGTCGGAGGAGAGGAGACAAGGAAAAAGGTATTTTGGGAAGAAGCAACACATGGAGGAGGCCAAGCTGCATGGCCACCGCCATTTTGAGCCCCCTGGGGGCGATTTTGGAGAGTGGAGGGCAACCTAGATTCAACTTGGGTACTTAGAACTAGGACAAAGGGAATGGGTTGAGGGTTTAGGGAAAAATCTTTGACAGCAGGTGCCTTGCTGCCAGGGCAGGGGTGCTGAGAAGGCTTTGGTGTAAGAGCTTCTCGGTGACGGCAGAGTCGACAACAAAGTATCTCTATAAGCTAAGCAACTGTAGTAGCACGTGGTTTATTGTGAGGGCCTTGCTTATAGCTGCTAGGTACAGCTAAAGCAGGCCAGGAGAGCAGGAAAAGAGAGGGAAGAGAGAGGGGAAAGAGAAGAGGGAAAAGAGAGGGGGAAAAGAGCAGGGGAAAAGAGGAGGAGGTTTTGAATACCGTACAATAAATATCTTTCCAGGTTGAATAGTCTGTGTTGGACCAACCAATCTAATACAAGATAACAACATTTACATACAGCCAATAGAACTGTCCCATTACCTAAGGCAAGCAGAAGGGTATTGTTTAATCAAGGGAGATGGCCCTCAGCTTGGCACATCATTGTTCACTAGCTGATGGCCTGGTACCCCACACCCTAAATCTCAAAGCTTGCTTTCATTTCTGTCTCGCCTGTTGATCTCGTACTCCCGGAATCTAAACCATCATATTTACAAGGTCTCTCTACTTTATCCTTCCCAACACTTTGGGGATGAGGGATTGAGACAAGGGGTCTGGGAAAGAGGGGCTTTGGGAAAAACTGGGGAACACTGGGTTGATTGTTTTTTCATTTTCTCTGGGTCCTTTTATTTCTCTTGCTCACTCACTACAGCTTGGATTTTAACAAGCAAAGAATAGAAATCATCCCCAAAAGGGTCCCCTTTCTTGGTTAAATCGGTCACTTTTGAACTTACAATATTCCAAAAAGCCATGCTTTTAACATCCTTAGGAGACACACCCAGAAAATGAATGTGAAAAACACAGTTAACCTTTTTAAAAGTTTAAAAGTTTAATAATAAAAATAAGACAATAAGAAACATTAAAAAAAAGGCAAAATTACAGACATCTGGGTGCTTGGCATTTCCACCCCAAGGCACGGCTTGCTAACAAACTGTCGTCTTAAAAACGATAGGTTATTGCATATTCATAAATTTTATACATGATTCAAACATTCTTTTCAACTTTTTAGGTGTTTCTGTTTAATTTCAACTGTTCTCTCCCACCTTCTATCTTGCAAATAAATCTCGTGGTCCCACAAAGTCACAAATCCCTTAATAATGGAGGCAATAAATTCTTCTTTTTGGAGCCCTTGGTGTCCTTGCTGTTATCTCTATCCAGATAGAATGATGTGAGGAATTTCTTAATTGTCTCTATTTCTTGAGCTAGTGAAATAATAGAGGAGCTTGACTCAGCCAATATATCAAGCAACAATCAATTTATTAATTCATTAGTTCAAATGATAAAGTGTGAGCAAAGCAGCGCGGTGCTGGGTACAGTGGAGTGGGGTCTCCCCTCCAGCTGCACACCGACTGCTAATTCTTGCTGGTATTTATTGAGCATGTTCATAAGCATTTCTCAGCAGTTTTTTTTCTGTCGTTTCCTCCTAGTTTCTATTTGTGAAGTCAGATTTCTATACCTTAGGGTTGAAAATAAGTTTTATTTATACACTCCATTGTGAGGAACAGGGAGGAACCATTGGGATACACAACTCAAAAAAACAAAAACCCACCACCACATGTCCAACTCAATCAAGAAACTAATGAGAGCTGTGAGCTTGCTGGTGATTCAAATATGTTCAGCATATTTTTAGTAAAACCACTTTAATCATCCTGCTCTACTCCTACCACCATAACAGCCTGTCCCAATTTCTGATCACCTTAAAAACATGTGCTCCCTAACACTTTGGAGCTGAAAGGCTCCAGGCAAAGCATCACCTAGTATTACGGTCCATGACTCTGGGGGGGGGGTCCCCGAGCACGCAGCACCTCGGGGAGCGACACTTCCCCATGGAGCTCTGATGCTCTCAGCTGTTGCTTCTCAGGGCACAGAGACAACACAGAGGTGAGACGGGTCTTGGGGTGAAACTGAGGTGGTTTATTGAAGGTATACCAGATGCCCAAGACCCTGAGCAGGGGTCTGACAGTGGGTTTTATGAGGGGGTGGTGCAGAACAGACAACCCATGAGGGCACAGCTAGGGCGGAGTCCAAGGCAGGGTTTACATCTTACAAACTTAGGGGGGAACAGGGGAGGGGAATGATACACAGGGACAAATAGGACATCAAGTAACTAAAGATTGATAGGGAAGGTTCTGGGGAGAGGGATAGGAACACAGGGGATTGACATTTGGGAAAGGAGGAGAAGATAGGCACCTGGGGGCCAATAAGAGAGTCTCTAAGGAGTGGCTAGCTAATAAGTAAAAGGGATTGACATATAACCAGTTGAATAGCAATTAGGGTACAAGTCAAAATATAATACAAGCTGATACAAATAAAGACAGGCACCATTATAGGGAATGGGGGAGGATATGCTTAGGGAAGACATACAGCAAATCCTAAAGCATAATCATAATTTCAAGCGAACCCCTTATGGTTGCTAACTCACACGTAAAACAGAAGGCTAGCCAAGAACCTAAAGCAAAAGCACACTGCAACGACGTAGGGGAGGGTGGCAGTTCTGTTTCAGCTCTGGTCCCCCTGTGTACACATCCTTCAGCAGCATCACATTGGGGGATTAGAGCTCAGACTTTGGCCCAGAAAGTCCCTAAAAGAGGTAAATATTTACCTGCCAGAGGTATTTTATTTCCTCACATATCAGAGTTTGTTGCAGTTCGGATTTAGGGGGGTCCCTGGGGGGGTTCCCCGGGGGGTCCCCCAGGCCCTATGTTCGCTGGTATTTGCATGCAGACAGGCAAGAAGACTTCAGACGGCTGGTGAGGTGCTGATGAGATGAGGATTTATTTGGAGTCCAACCCCAGGAAGGCAGCATAGTTACTGAGGGAGAGGGGGGAAGGAAGGGGAGAGAGGGAAGGGGAGAGGTGCAGAGCTTCCAGAGGCCTCCGAGGCAAAGAGGGAGGGCCCTCTCCCTCTTCACCCCTAACAGGGAGATTCGAAGTGGGCGCAGATTGATTCTTGGGCCAATGGGATTAGAGATACATGATACTGCAGGGGAGGTTGCAGACTTGGGATAAACCATACACTTAGAGGGGTGAGCCAGAGCATACCATTTCAATAAAATGCAATTCCACAAGGGTTAGGTGTGGGTGCACCAACACCTCCTTACCTGTGGATGTGCAGGGGCAGATCAAAACCACACACCCTGTGCCTTTCCCGTGCAAAGGAACTGCAGTGTCCTACCTATACCAGTGTGAGAAAACCTCATGGGTGTCAGGTTTGTAGTATTTGGGGAAGTTGAATGGTTTGTAGTATTCTGGGAAGCTGAATTTCATGAGGCATTTTTCTCCTGGAAATAATTGTTACATGAAGGAGATGGATGCTGAAAGCTACTCCCGAGTCCTCAAGACAAGTGCATTAATAGCAGAGCCAGGAGGAAGGCGAGTCCTGTAGGCAAGTTAATTTTTAGTATTCCTGGGAACTGTGCTGCAGGCAGGAGGCAGCTGCAGTGAGTACTTGTGTAGATGAGCTGTAAGGGAAAATAAGTAGTAGGTGCCCACTTTCTATTCTATACACATCCAACTCAAAATGCTGCCCTGCCTGCCTTCAGGCTGGCTGTGCTGAGCAGCACCTGCAGTAGTGTACTTGAAGCAGAGGCACAGGGAAGTGTGACAGATGTTGGTGTTTGCAGAAAAGAGACCTGAGGAGTGATAAAGCAGCACGTTATCCTGGCTTGGATTGAGGACTGTGAAACTGTGGTCTTTACAGCAAATACAGATCTTTTCTCTAGGCTGACAGAATTTATCTCTTCCAAGTTAAGCCAGAATTCCAGCAGAAGCTTAAAGAAAAAAATAGAAATCAATTAAAGTGAGGTATGGTATCTGTAAGATTGTTATTACCAAAAAATGACTTAATTACTATAAAAGTAAATTTTGAAAACTAAAAAAAAAATCCCTCTGTATGTAGCATTGGTGTGGTATTACCTTCAATACTGTGTGCAGTTCTGGGTGCCAGATTTAAAAAGGATCTGAAGGTCCTTGAATGTGTCCAGAGGGAGCAAGTCTGGTGAGAGAGCTTGAAGGAATGTGTTGTGAGGAGCAGCTGAGGCCTCTGGGCTTGTCTGGAGTGGAGAGAAGGAGGCTGAGGGGGTTTCCCATTGCTCTCTGCAGCTTCCTGAGGATGGCATGTGCAGAGGAAGGTGCTGAGTTCTTCTTCCTGGAATCCAGAGATAGGACGTGTGGGAATGATTCAAAGCTGTGCCAGGGCAGGTTTAGGACAGACATTAGGAAACATTTATTTGCTGAGGGGGTGTCAAACACTGGAACAGTTTCCCTAGAGATGTCATTGATTCTCCAAGTGTTTAGGGGGCATTTGGACAATGTCCTTAACAGCATCTTCCAACTTTTGGTCAGTCTGAAATTGTCAGACATTTGGACAGATTATCACTATGGGTCCTTTCCTACTGAAATACCACATCCTATTCTGTTCTGTTCTATTCTTTGACTCTCCAACTTTTTGGTATTTAGAGAAGCTTTGCCTTTTTAATTTAGGCTGGGAGGTGAGGTACAGAGTGGTTTAGACCTGTGACTGATAACACAGAGTAGTGGCACAGTGGAGGCCTGCTCCCACTCACCTGGGTCACTTAGCTCGTGGTGGGGTTGAACAGAGCTAACAGAAATCTGCAGAATTGTCTCACGTTGCCTAAACTATTCTAAGCAAATAAAGGTTTTGGCTGAAAAGTCGCACTCACCATGCTCACAAGCTCAGATTTTATTACATGTAGAAGTTCTGTGTATGATCCATATGTAAAATTAGATATTAATTTTCTCTGCTCTTCTACACTTCAGAGCCACTGAATAAATTCAAATGAAACTGAGACTGTGCCTTCTGCTCACCCTGATTGGGACCCTGGCTAGCAAGCCCAGCAGTCAGCTGGGGACACTCCTCAGTGCCCTGGGGTACTGACAGACGGCTACAGGCGTTACCCCATGCAAGGAAAGGCTGTCGTCAGGAGAAAGCAAAGGCTGAAAGAGGACTCTTCAAGGTGGTATCAATCCAGGTGTTATAAACGCCAGGACAAATTTATTGCCAAATTCAATAGTTTGGTTTATTAACATCCAAATCACAAAATTTAGAATCAAATTATAACAATTTCAAACAATAAAAACAAAACAATACGAACCCCACGAACAGCGAAACTTACTTGACAGAAGTTCTCCCGGGAAAAAGAGAGCCAAGGGTGACCCCAGAGACACAGGACCTGGCAGCCGGTGTCTCTAGCTGGGTTCACGAATTTGCCATGTTCGAGGCTCGGTTTTTATACTCTTTATTCTGCCTCTGGCAATATTTCCCCATACTTCCCTTTGTTTCTTGGTTAGTTATTCAAACCCAAATTCGTCTCCGGTCAGATTGAAAAAGAGCTCCCCTCCCAAGTCCATGTGTTAATATTCAGTTTTTATGGATCCTTATAGTTGATGAATGTTCGAGATATGGGTGATATTGCTTGATGGTCTGTGAAAGTGGCTCCCGAGGTGTGAGTTGCTGATCCGGCTCATCTCAACAGGTCCCCTCCCAATACTTGAGAAGGCTGCAAAGTCTTTTGTTCCCTTCTGAATGGAGACGCCTGACTTTCAGGGTGGTCAGTTTCACCATCTGCTGCAGAAACCTCCTGAAACATAGACTTTTACCTGATATAAATTTATACAGCTTTATAATTTTCCAGTTTATCATAAGAACATGAATTAATCATCTCACGTTTTTCACAATTCCCCCATTTCTTTTCTTTTGTTAACCATTTAATTCATGTTCGCATCGTCATCATTTTAGATTTTTCTTTAAATCTACTTAAAATTCCTCTCTTGAGTTTCTCGTTCCTTGGAGAAACACCTGACCAGCGATTCCTGAACTATGTTTGCCTTTTCTACTTTTCTTCTATCTTTCCAATTCCCACGTCCCTGACTGCCTTTGAGTGCCAGCCAGTTACTTGTGTCTTAACAGGGGTAACTTTTTGGAGGAGCCTTATGTCACAGGGCTGGCCCTTCACCGAGCGCACAGCCTGGTTCACACTCCCTAGAGTGATCCGCAGAAGCTTCCCTCTGTCTGGCCCAGCGTCTGTCGGGTAGCAACTGAACAACGGGGAAGTTTTCTCTTCGCGACAGCAGGGGCTCTCTGCTCGGACCCTCGGGGTGGTTCGGACGGCACACCTCCTTTTAAAAGCTCCCCACCGAGATTACTTTACTTGCTCTGCCACACACGGCACTACATTAGTTCGACGGCACTCCGTGGCTAACACTTGGGCCTTTAGATCCAATTTTCCCTTTAACCCCTTTTCGTATATTGAATACCACCCGGGATAATTTGGTTCTATCAATCCCAAACGTGTGGCACAGTTTAAGAATCGCATAGTCAGAGTCTGTTTTTCCTCAGAACACCTGGGGCATAACCCCAGTGGCCTCCACCCCCACTTGCAGTGCACCACCCCAATTTCAAGACAATAATTGTATTTGAAATGGATATATGGATTGCAGGGGCATCCAGGTTCAGAGCAGCGCATGGATATTTCTTCTGCCATTTGTTTCTGATATCCTGGGGTTGGAGTTCTTTCTCTTTAAATTTCTGGAGCTCTGGATTCACCCTTCCTGATGTTCTTCCGTACTAACACCTGTTAAAACAAAACAGGGGAACCCTCCAAAACTGAGGGGTTAGCACAGACTACACCTTTGTCACATGAAAAAAAAAACCCTCTTTCCCAGAATCTATCTGATTTTATAAATTAACATCTTGAAGCTCTCTCACAGCTGGCTTCAAATCAAATCATAAGTCATTCATCATCTCTATACAAAACAATTCACCACACAATTCTTCATACAACTCAAAATCTTCCTTTCATGCATGAATGATTCAATTCCATATCCAGAATTTAGAGAACTCAATGCTAAATTCAAAAATCTTCTTTTTGTACTGTTGCAAGGAGAAATTAAAATTAACAGAAAGAGAATTTTACTTCTTATTAAACGAGGTTTATACTGAAACATACAAACAATTCTTTTTACATTCTACCAATACTTCTGACAATGTCCACTGGATATATAACGAGTAAACAATAAACACTAAGACTACTCCAAATCCCATAGCATTAACACAGGTTTTAGCTTTTTAAAGAAAAATTCAGTTAAAAAAATCATAGACAAGCACAAACAATTTGGGCTTATTTCAAGAACCAAACTCAGCACATTCAGAGTGATTTGGTATACAGATAAACATTCATAAAACCCAGTATCCTACAATGCTTTGTGACAACAGCAGTTTCCAGGACAATCAGCTGTTAAGGTTACACACATCCTCACTCAGTTTCTACAGTCTCAGTGCAATGAGGCTGCACTACTGCTAATTAACTGAACTACAAATTTATATTCCAGACCCCTACTCAGCACATTCTCAGATACACACAGCCAAAAGAAGGAAGCAAATTGAGTGAGACAATGGGACCACCTTATGTCCCTATTTTCGATGTGCACCCTGCCATGGCCATTCTCACTCAGCCTCCAAGAAGCATCTGCCTTCACAACTGCTTCTCACCCTTGCTTCAGCCACCCCTAATGATCAGCAAAATTAACACCATTCCAGAAGTACTATCGGACCTTTCAGCTCTGCTGTTAGCTTGATGGTGACACTTCTTATTTTGGTTTGTAATTCCACTGCCTCGTAGCAATTATGACTACACTCCTCAGATCCTCCCCAGGACAGAAACTGGGCGGGGTTTCGAGCCGCAGCAGTACGGAGTTCTAACTCCGGGGAATTTACCAGAATTACCTCATATTTCAATAGCCGGGATTCAGTAAGCCATTTATCTGCATTCTGTTGCAATATACCCCTAACATTGTGAGGGGTATACATTACCAAAGGGGCACTGAAAGTTACTTTCTTTGCCTCCTCTACCATCAAAGCCATGGCCACAATCGCCTGTAAGCATGTGGGCCATCCTTGGCTAACAGGATCTAATAATTTTGAAACATACCCCACCGGTTTCCTGGCTCCTGCCCACTCCTGTGTAAGAACTCCATACGCCGCGTGATCGCTAACATCCACGAAAAGCTAGAACTCCCGGTTAATATATCAGGGCAGTTCCCGTCAACTACTCGTGCAGATCCGCCTACAAGCCATTTCTCACAGACAGGATCAGCTGCAGACCCCTATTTCAGCGTGGCAAGATACAATCCTGCAGCAGTAGCTGAAGTGACTTCTTCACTTCATCAGGGAGCCAATTCAAACAATCAGTGAGCAGTACAACTTAATAAAGGATAACTTTAAGCAAAATTTGTACCTAATACAAATTAAGAGAAAAACTTAGACCTCACCCATAATCCTGGGGGAGTATTTTAACAAGACAGAAAAAAAAAAACCAAAAAAAACAAGGCACACTAAATAGAAGAAAATGATATTACAAATAGCAGAACTTATTCCTTCACCACTTATAGAATATTCTAGACATATACAGATGCTATAAGAACAAAAAATGGCATCGCCTCAGGCACTTCTAACTTATTGCGGGTCTGAGCTTTCTTCAGTTTTTATCAAAAGAAGTGAATAAAGCAGCAAGACTAACTCATCTATTTTAGATGGAAGGCATCAAAAGCTCAAAATACTCTGTAATATACTATGCATTACTTAAATTCGGAACTTAAAACTCAGAAAAGTTTTCCAAAGCCAGGAGTCACTGTAAACATCAGGCCCCGGTAATCAGACGGCTTTATCTAGTGCAATTACCAGAACATTAACACTACTGCTTTTTACCTCAGTCCTAAAAAGACTTCACAAACTTAGCCTTTCTTAACAAGCAAACTCGAGTTAATTTATGCCTAATTCCCAAAGCAAAGCTCCTGTATTTGCTATCTATTCTTGCGTATTATTAAACCTAAATACCTGGCTCGAAGGACCACAAGCAAACACCGACCAAACTTAACACTGGTGACAGAATGCTGCCTCTCATACATCACTTACTCTCCACCCCTGAAAACACAGGCACTAGGGCAACCTCAAGGTTCACATCCTCCAAATTGGGGAGCAAGTAAGAAGACATAATATCAAAGGGACAACACAAACTATCTCCTTCTAAGGAGTCAGTAATTAAAATTAAGAATCCCAGTTCCCAACTAGATAAAATACACACAGAATAGGAACGGTAAAGAATAAAGAAAAATCCTGTAACTACCAACACAGAGAATTATACCACTTTCCCAACTTAATACTATAATCCCGACTCCAACTATCATTCTAACACTATCTCGACAGAAAGATTTAGTTTCTTGCCTCTCAACAGCCACTTTAGTTTGGACTCCACCGGCCACATGCTTCAACCTTTTGAAAGAAAAACTGAAACACACAAAACCCTTGCAATACACTGTCTGCCCACACAAATGCCATATTCCTGCTCAAGCTAACAATCCGAATTCAAAATGTAGCAATTGTTTCAAACATAGACAAGCTACATACACCATACTATCAACATTTTGATTTGCACAAAATCCTCACATGCAGTGGACAGGTAACCAAAAAGAAGATATATTTTCAGCTTTTCAAGAACAAACACCTAGGTATTTCCCACGCATAAGTATAGCTCTCATTCTTGGTCTCTTTTCTCAATACTTTTATCCATTTTTGCTTCCTATTTTGCCTTACGGGGCGGTTTTCTGCCCCAGGCAGCCTCGCCTAGACACTTTAAAACTGCCGCTTTCCTTCGTCTCCCAGCAACCATGGACTGACTCGCCCTGCCGCTTGCGGGGGGGAAGGGGGGCGGGTTTCGTTCCTTTTCCCATGTTAGCGAAAAGAGAAAAAAAAAAACCCCAAAAAAACTCCGCCGATCTCATCCAGGAGAAAAAAAAACCCTTTAAAGCAAAAGACACAACTCTAGGAAGTCTCCAAAATGTATTCAGCCTGAAGTAAAAGATCTACCACCACCAAGGAAAAGAGTAAGCAAGATTCCTTTCAATTCCTTTTTCTATCTTTTCTTCCTTTTGCAGACTTACGTGAATTCTCGCATTTCTAATTTCACCTTTGGTAATTTACGGGAATGTTTCTTTTTCCCCATTTTTCCTCCCGGGCCGTTCTTGCTCTCACACCAACTGTCCCACCCTGAATCCCTCCCGGGCTCTATTCTTCCACCCTTCGTTTTCTTACCCTTCTTCTCTTTTTCTCCATAGTTTAGCGTCGGTGGCCGAGGTGCGGGGTCAGGACCAGAAACGGGGGCAGGATTCCCTCTCGGGAATCTCCTTGAACGGGAGGGAGGTTTCTGGAGTGGCCGCTGAGCTCGGGGCTCCGCATGGGTCTCGGATGGCAGTGCTAACTCTGCCACTGAGAAGGCCGGGGAGGAGGAAAGGGTAGGGGTAGGGGCTGGCAGGACGGGGGCCACCGAGCCGTGAGAGAAGTTTATCCCGTAGTCCAGTTCATTCCGTGTTTCCCTTTCCTCAGAATACAGCTTTACTCGTACCTCATACCATAACAGAACATATGCCAATTCTTCAAATTCTCTCCTTTTCTTCTTCGCTACATGTTCCCACAGAGCTTCCCATGCCCATTCGTCAAACGTACCAAACACAGGCCATATAAGATTAGGTCCTATCTCCTTTCCTCCCCAAACATTCATACACAAATAAATCATCCGATCTTTAGATGCTCCTCTCCTAATTGAGCATTCTTGCCAACCCTGCAACAACTTTCCTAATGGACTTTTCCGGGGGATTTCCAGAGCAGCCCTCGCTGAGGTTTCCCTTAAGGAATCCTCCCGATCTCTGCTGAGATCTGATCGCATACTCCCCGTGGCACAGAAGTTATGGGATACCAAAAATTAAATCCCGAGTTTCCGAACTCGATGCCGTTAACTTAATGATCCAACGGATGACCATTCCGTGGATGTTCGGTTAACCGCGGGGCTCTGTAACCGCCACCGAAAAAATTGACCGACCCCACCTGGTCGCGGTCAAGAAGGCTTACTCGTCCCCGAACTCAAAAAGGGACGTCCTCTTTCCTTCAGGACCCCCTGGTGACCTCCCCCACCCCGTCGGGTAACACTCACACACGAAGCGAAATATCACGCGTTCCAATCGCTTCCCCGTCGGTCGGCCGTGTCCCTCGCGGGAGCAGCGGAACCGCGACCTTAAGGTCCGCTCTCGCTTCGTGATAAATCACGTCTCATTCACACACACTCACACGCACATACACGTTCTCAAGCACTTGGTCACCCCCACTCAACCACGCTATACTTACGGTCCTTTTCCTGCGTGGATTCTTCGTGCACTTAGATTTTTACGAGTGAAACAATACCGCGGTTCCAGGGGAAAACCCCTGCTGAGTTCCCGAGCCCCCCCCAAGCTAGCTTGTCCTAATGCCTAATCCCTTCGCTGTTGTGGGTTCTGGGTTCGTAAAGCCAGTTCGTTCTTCCGGACTTACCCGCTCTGCCAGGCCGCTTTTTACGGCGGGGCGCCCCCCGGTCAGAAGCAGGGATCCGTAGAATATTCAAAACTGGCCCCGCTGTTGGGCGTCAAAATTGTTATAAACGCCAGGACAAATTTATTGCCAAATTCAATAGTTTGGTTTATTAACATCCAAATCACAAAATTTAGAATCAAATTATAACAATTTCAAACAATAAAAACAAAACAATACGAACCCCACGAACAGCGAAACTTACTTGACAGAAGTTCTCCTGGGAAAAGTAGAGCCAAGGGTGACCCCAGAGACACAGGACCTGGCAGCCGGTGTCTCTAGCTGGGTTCACGAATTTGCCATGTTCGAGGCTCGGTTTTTATACTCTTTATTCTGCCTCTGGCAATATTTCCCCATACTTCCCTTTGTTTCTTGGTTAGTTATTCAAACCCAAATTCGTCTCCGGTCAGATTGAAAAAGAGCTCCCCTCCCAAGTCCATGTGTTAATATTCAGTTTTTATGGATCCTTATAGTTGATGAATGTTCGAGATATGGGTGATATTGCTTGATGGTCTGTGAAAGTGGCTCCCGAGGTGTGAGTTGCTGATCCGGCTCATCTCAACAGGTCCCCTCCCAATACTTGAGAAGGCTGCAAAGTCTTTTGTTCCCTTCTGAATGGAGACGCCTGACTTTCAGGGTGGTCAGTTTCACCATCTGCTGCAGAAACCTCCTGAAACATAGACTTTTACCTGATATAAATTTATACAGCTTTATAATTTTCCAGTTTACCATAAGAACATGAATTAATCATCTCACGTTTTTCACACAGGTCTTTATTGGGGTCTCTGGAGAGCCCCTAGACCCGGGGGGTACAAACCGTGCAGAGGCTGTGCAGAGAGGCTCTTACACCAGGCTTGGAGCCTGTAATAAATGTAGTGGGTTAATTCGTATTTTTTGGGGATAGTAACATAATAAAATCATGGTTTGGCAAAATATAAAATAAATTGTAACCTAAATTCCAGCCAGCCATGGAATTAGAATTCCTAGGCAGCACCACCCAGTAACTACTATTCAGGGGGATACAATAGGGTGCTGGGAACTGGAGATGAGGAGATTGGCATCTGAAAGAAGTACACATTAAGATAAGAAATCAGTTCTCCTCCCCGTGGGCAGCAAAGCCATCAGAGCACCATCATTGCCTGGATCCCCGGAGAAGAACGCCCTTCCATTCATAAATTTCAGTGTCCATTCACCCACAGGAAGCCCGAAATTGACACCTCGCAGTACCGGAGGAAAATCTTTTCAGCCGACCCGGAGACGACTATGAATTCGAATAACCGGTCCCAGGAACAAAGAGACTGTGGGGAAATCTTGTGCCAGGGGCAAAATAAAGTGTATAAAACCTAAGCCCTGAAAAAGCAAATTTGTGAACTTTGGGGGGATGGCAGTGTGCCAGATACTGCGTCCCAGTTCACCCTTTGACAATTTACCCAGGTCATCGTCAACGTAACTCCCCTGAGGGTTTTTACCGAAATTCTGTAATTTGATCTTTTAATAACCTAAATTATATTTTAACTGGACTATTGGATTGGCATTTATAACAGAGCCCACAGCCCCTTTTACAGGGAGGAGGGTACAAGGGGGGGAACCACTCATCAGCCAATGGGGGAAGGCTGGGGAGGGAACAGGATACATAACAGACAACGAGGATAATCACTGAGGGTAGATTAGGGAAGGGACCCTTGCTTTCCAGCCTATCACTCGATGCCCTTCTTAGAGTTTTCTAGAAGAAGGGAAAGGTGTACCAAGTGATGGACAAGGGATCAGGGAGGGGGTATGAGGATTGACATATAAAGGGGAAGGTACAAACTCTTAATGATTGCATCATAGAAAGGAAAAAACCTTAACAAGCCAGAACAAAGGCAAACAAACCACAACATGAAACCTTTGCACTTTGAGTTTGATGTTACAGATCCATAAGATCTGTCATAGGCTAGTTTGGGAGTTGGGTGCCTCTACATATCTTCAGTCAGTTATTGTTATGAGTCAAAGGGAATTTTATTTTTTATCCCTCTGAGCACAACTGCTAATTCCTTCTAAATATATTTGTCAGCATTGTAGCTGGCACAGACCAGAGCAGGAAGATGTGCACTGAATGAAAGCTCCTGCACTGGCTTCAAGTGTCTTGGGTTTTTTTTCTGTAGTGAGTTGCCAAATATTGTCTGCCATGTGATACTTCTGAGTAATCCACCACGTGTTTGCCTTGCCAAACACAGGAATTAGTGGAAAGGATGCTGACAAGAAGCTGCTTCCACAGGGCTGTGCCCAGTGCAGACACCTGACCTCCCTCTGGTGTGCCAGCACATGTACTGGCAGCCTCTCCCCAGCACTGAGGTGCCCGGATAGGGTGGTATGGGACATGACTATCCTGTTTCAGCACCCACAAAATAAATATTGCAAATATTACCTAAGTATCCTGTAAATACACTCATGTTGGAGGACTTGGTTACAAGCTGGCCTGCCCGTAGCTGGGTGCAAACATGAGTGCAGTTTTTAACTCAGCTGCCTGGAGTGTGTGCTGTCACAGCTGGAGCCTGGCTGGGCTGTTCCCCACCAGCCTGGGGAGGAATATTTGAATTACAGACAGGGCAGCTGGGTGTTGGGGCCCCTGCCAGACCAGACACTCCCAGTACAGCTGGCTGGCTTGATCAGACTGGGCATTTCAAAGCAACTCAAAGGATTTTTGGGCATTAAAAGTGATGTCAGTAGCCTGTGCTTGCCAAGTCAAGCAGAGTGTGCTGGAAAATGCCTTTGAGTAAGCGCTGCTTCCCCAGCAGGATGTGCTGGGGGAGCCACCACAGCCTGTTGGAGCACCAGCTCTCCTTCCCCTGTGCCAGTCTGGCACTGCCCTGCCCTGCCTTGGTGTCGCCTCTGCTGTCTCCTGCCAAAACAAGCCAGGAGTCATCGCTTGGCTGCTGTAACCTGAGCTCGACAGGAAGAGCTGGGCAGTGAAGGCAGGGCATCAGTTAGAGGAGGCTGCTGGGCAGGGGCACAGTTCCTCTGGCTCTGCAGGCTCCTTCTCAAGACCAGTTTGGTTTTCAAGAGCAATCTGGTCTCCAGCAATCTGCTCTCACCACCTCACACACAAGTCACAGGTGATGCTTAACCCTGGGCTACCAGTCAGAATCACAGAAAGATTGGGCTGGGAAGGGAGCTGTGGAGATCATAGGGAATGGCTTGGGTTGTAAGGGATCTTAAAAATCATCTAGTCCAACCCCCCAGCCAGAGCAGCTTCATCTGGAGCAGGTTGTGCTGGAATATCTGGAGATATTAAAAGCCCCAGGTGGGTTTTTAAAATATCCAGAGAAGGAGATTTCACAATCTCTCTTCGCACCCTGTTCCAGTGCACTGTCACCCTCAGGAGAAAGACATTTTTCCTCATATTCAGATGGAATCCCCTGTGTTTCAGTTTGTGCCTGTTGCCCCTTGTCTTGTTGCTAAGCACCACTGGAAAGAGTTTGAGTGTTCAGGAAAATTTTTTCAAAGGGAATTTCAGGAACTGTAGAAATACTAAAATGTGGTTTGCATTCTGAGTTCTTGGATTTGGGTTTTTTTTTTTTTTTTTGGGAACAGAGTCACTTTTCTTGGAACATTATCTGGTTATTGGTATTTTCTTATCTTGCAGTCAACATGAGTCTGACGCTAAAATTACCCCAATCCTGGATAGAAGACTAGACACATGGACATCAGTCAAAACAACTCTCCAAAAAATGGCAGTAAGTCCTGTTTAATGTTAATTGCTTTTAGTGTACTGAGTCACCATGCCTTTATGTATCTTGGGAAAAAGGAGCAATGATGCTCCTGCTTTCTCCCTCGGCAGTAGTTTGCTTTATGGCCCTGTAATTAATTTGAGTGCGTTAATGAGCTGTTTGTGTATTAATTTGCTTGTTTGATCCCTTTGCTGGGTTTTATACTCTTTTTCAGTGGTTCAAATGTGTTTTGTGCCATGTTCTATGCTTTTGATGGGTGGAAAATTAGGCTTCATATATGTTCTTTCTTGACACTGGTTATTAGTTTATTTTACCTGATTGTTCGTGACTGAAAGTTTTAGGTTCTTTAAACAGGCTTCACAAGCATTTGTATGTGGGCATGGGTGGAAAAATCTATTTTAAAAGTGTATGGATGCATTCATGTGTTTTAAATGATCTGGTACACATGTTCATGTGCTACACAGCATTAGCAGATATCTGGTCTGAACATAGCTCACAAGTGGGGTTTTGCAATTCTGCATTGCATTGTGTCCTGGAATCAGAGCTTGGATTTACAGCAGAGCATGCAGCTGTAGAAAATTCATGTTTATGGGAGGTAGGAGCTAAGAGATAAATCCTTTCCCAACCACACTATGCCATGTGGGTAGGTCAATGGAAATATTCTGGGTGTTATTATTGTGTTTGTTTCTGCTCATTATCATTGAATGGGTAAAGACATCAGTCCAAGTAGAGGTTTCACATTCGCTGAATTCTGCTTGTTAAATTTAGTGTAGTGGTCTAAATATTCTCTTGTTGTGAAAATAAGATTAGGAGAAAAGGCAAAACAGGCTCAACTTAAAGATAAAAATAGATAGATTTATTAATACACACCAAAAGAAAGAGGGAAAGAAAAAAAATTAAAATGAAAGCTTTCAAAGCACTCCCCTCCCCCCCACTAATGGTCTACTTTCTCACATACAACATAAAGAGACAAAACTTGTAATTTTCAGTCAGTTTCACCATTCAAAAATAATCTTTCATCAGTTCTTTTAGGAAAGGAGTCTCTCTTAGAAATTTCTATGGAATTTCTCCACTGACAACATAAAAGTTGTCTTGTGGGTCTCATCTCTCACAAAGACAGCCGCCCAGAAACCTGCCTTTGTGAGGTCCTTCCCATTAGCATCTTTCCCAACACTGCATATGGGCCATGTCTGCTTATTAGAGGTACTGTTTAAGGATGCCTCTTCTAGTATAAAACAAAGATTCTCTTCTATTTCCAAAATCATCTTCATCTCAAAAACTAAAAATCCCCTTTTCTTTAGGAGCAAAGAGCTTCATATCACTTTTAACTAGAGCTTTACATCCCCCCCAACAACATTCATATGTTACAGGGAAAATAGTCCATTATCCATCGTTTACTAGAGACGTCCAGCCAAATTAGGCCACTCTTTTTCCTTTGTGTGAAAAACGTGAGATGATTAATTCATATTCTTATGGTAAATTGGAAAATTATAAAGCTGTATAAATTTATATCAGGTAAAAGTCTATGTTTTAGGAGGTTTCTCCATTCAGAAGGGAACAAAAGACTTTGCAGCCTTCTCAAGTATTGGGAGGGGACCTGTTGAGATGAGCTGGTATTGTTGCCATTTGATTGAAATAAACTGTATCTAACTAGTAGAGAACCTTATAGTTGACATTAGTCGTAGTAGTCATGCTAAGGCTTGATAGGCCGCATATAACCTGCAAATGAACTATCATAGTAAAATTTGTAGTGTAAGCAATGTATCTAAGGAATAATCACTTATCTAAGGAATGTACCTGTTGGCAAGAACCTAAATGTCAAGAAGATAACAGTACCAGGCGATAGAATTAAGTAAGATGTTGTAGTGATTAAGAAATCATGTAAAGAAACATATAAAAACCCTGTAAATTTTCTGTAAGATGGGGCTCTGATCTTGGACGCTAGTCCACGGCTCCCAGGGCCCTCAATAAAGCACCGCATAAACAACTTTGGTTGTTTGTGTTTTCTTCGGATCGGGCAACAGTTTTCTGGCGACCGCGGCAGGACTCCGAAGGCAGCTGGGGCGGTTCGCGTTTCGATCCACTCCACGCCGGCACCGAGTGATTCTCGGGGAGTCATCGGTTCGTGCCCGACCCCTGCGCCTGACGGACGACTGCGAAAGGTAAGCCCGAAGGTGCTTTATTTTTCTGGTTTGGGTGCCTGCCCATAAGACGAGGCGGCGATCCTCGCAGGGTTGGGCTAAGACGTCTGGTTGGTCTGGGAAGCCTAGGCGCCGGCTGTCAGACGCGGCGAAAGCTGCGCAGGTCCGGCACTTGCCCCTCGCGGCGTCGAGAAGCGGCAAGTTGGTATTGGTCTGGTATTGGTCTGGTATTTTATTCTGGTATTTACTTGCTGTGTGAGTGCGAATATATGGTGTGATTGATTTGTTGAATTGTCAGTATTGATTTGGATGACTATTGTTTTGTACACTGCTGCACATTAGTTGTTGTTGATTCGTTGTACGGCTGTAGGTGGAATCGGTTCAAAATGCCATTTGGAGCTCTCAAGTCTATGGTTCAGTTCTCTAAGAGTATACCTGCAAATACTCCGTTAGGATGTTTATTGAAAAGGTGGAAGAGTGAAAGGTTTTTCCAAGAGATGAATAAAGATAAAATGATTGAATATTGTAATCATTGGTGGCCGGAATATGAGCGAGAGGGGCCAGTATGGCCAGAAAATGGTACTGTGGATTATGATACCCTGAATTCACTAATGCAGTATTTAAAGGAAAATGAAAAATGGGATGAAGTACAGTATTTGGACTTGTTTTACTTACTGCGCAGTAAAAAGGAGTGGCAGACTAAATGTGGAATAATGGTATTAGAGATGAAAGAACCTGGGTGCGGGGGCTGTAAAGGGAGATCTAAATGTGTTCAGTGCTTAGCCTTGACCTCTCGACCAGAGGAAGATTTGTCTTTAATGGTGTCACCCGGAGCGCCGTCCGCCCCACCCTCCCCTGCTGCCTCAGCATCCCCTGCCGCCTCAGCGTCCCCTGTTGCCTCAGTGTCTTCTACTGTCTCACCTCCTCCTGCTGTCTCCCCTCTCCCCTCTGTTTCACCCTATTCCTCCCTGTATCCCGCGTTACCGGAGAGCAGTGTAGATGAGGTAGATGAGGAAGATGAAGAAGAGGAGGAAGAGGAGGTGGCAAATATAACAGTAATGCCAGGGAATGCTAAGAGGGTTGTTGTGCGTCCTCCAACCCCTTCCCCTGTTTCTCCCCAAAATCGGCGAAACACCCCGCTTGCAGCACGAACTAGGCAAGGACGAAAGAATCACGGGGAACCCCAGCTTATTGCTCCCTTAAGGGAAGCTATGGGACCCCAAGGAGGGAAGGTGCTTGTGAAAGTGCCTTTCTCCCCAGGAGACCTGGTAATTTGGAAACAGTCAGCAGGGAGTTACCGTGAGAATCCTGAGAGAGTGGCGCGGGTAGTTAAAATGATTATTAAAACACAGAATCCAGATTGGAACGATATGCAAGTTTTGTTAGACACTTTAATGGACTCCACTGAGAGGGAGATGGTGCTGCGGGCAATGAAAGAGCGTGCTCGGGAAATGATCAGGCTGTATCCAGGCGGAAGAACCTTGGGAGACTTGGTGCCTAGTGATGATCCAGGGTGGGATCCGAATAGGGATGAGGGGAAGGAATCTATCAGGGAATATCAGGAGTTGTTAGTGGAGGGAATTAAGACTGGAATGCCCAAAACACTAAACTGGTCAAAATTGTATTCAGTAAGACAAGATAAGAATGAATCACCCTCGGCATTTTTAGAACGACTTAAAGAAACAGCCAGGCGATTCACAGATTTGGAGATTGATAGTGAAGCAGGAAAACTGCAGCTTGCCTTAATCTTTTTAGGTCAGACTCAGGAAGATATTCGTAAGAAACTACAGAAATTAGAGGGACAGGATACTCGTGATTTGGATAAAATGCTAGAAGTAGCTTGGAAGGTTTACAATAATAGAGAAAAAGAAGCTAGTAAAAAGCAACAAGCGAGTCTGTTGGCTGTGCTGCAGCAAACGAATGCTGGTAAAGGGAGGGGTAGAGGTAACTTCGGACGGGGCCGAGGGCAAGGAAGGGCAGGATTTCAAAACATGGGAACAAGTGGAAAAGGGATGGTTTCCCCAGGACTCCAACAGGGGGGGCTTGCCTCTAATCAATGTGCTTTCTGCCGACAAGTAGGACATTGGAAAAATGAGTGTCCTGTGAAAGCTGGGCTGGGAGGAGCATCTGGTAATTCAGGGGGTTATCCGATGAATCCAGAAGGGGTCGCCCAGGCATTGGTGTTGAGCAACTATCAGAACCAGAGCTGACTAGAAGAAGGTTTGACTGTGGTGCTTGAAGTTGATGGGAAAAAGCAGGCATTTACAGTAGATACAGGCGCTACCCATTCTGTTCTGAATAAACGGTTAGGACCTTTGAGTGACACTACCATACAAGTAGTGGGGGCAACAGGGCAAGTAGAAGAAAGACCCTTTTTGCAGCCTTCACACTTAAAATTTGGAGGAAAAGAGTGGGATCACCAATTTTTATATATGCCCAACTCCCCTAAGCATCTTTTCGGAAGGGATTTACTGTCATTTTTGAATGTCAAAATATCCTTTGAACAAGGTAGGGTAAAATTAGAGTTCCCAGAAAAAGAGATTGCTAAGCTTTTTGTGATTAAAGAAGTAGACCCCTCTCCAATACCTAAAGAAATTGAAAATGCAGTAGTTCCCTAGGTATGGGAAACAAGAAATCCAGGACGGTCCAAAGCAGCGGAGCCGGTGGTAGTAGAACTGAAAGAAGGGGCAAAACCAGTCAGGGTAAAACAATATCCAATTAAACTGGAAGCAAGAAAAGGGGTAGCACCTTTAATCACTCAGTTCCTAGCCCAAGGAATTTTACAAGAAAGTGAGTCAGAATACAACACTCCAATTTTTCCCGTACAAAAACCAAATAGTAAGTACAAGTTAGTACAAGATTTGAGAGCTATTAATGAAATAGTAAAGGACATCCACCCAGTGGTGGCTAACCCGTACACATTGTTAACATCTGTGTCAGAAAGATTTAAATGGTTTTCTGTGATTGATCTCAAAGATGCATTCTTCTGCATCCCTCTGGCATTGGAAAGCAGAAAATATTTTGCATTCGAATGGGAGAATCCCGACACTGGAAGAAAGAGACAGCTCACCTGGTCTCGGCTGCCTCAAGGTTTCAAAAATAGTCCTACGATATTTGGAAATCAGCTGGCAAAAGAATTAGAGGTATGGAAGACAACGGAGGTAAGAGAATCTCCTTTCTCTTATGTGGTATTGCAGTATGTAGATGATATCTTTCTAGCAACAGAAGAACAAGAAATTTGCCTCAAATTGACAATCGCACTGCTGAACATGCTAGGCCAAGCTGGTTACCGGGTATCAAAGGAAAAAGCCCAATTGGTAAAGCAAAGTGTTATTTACCTGGGATGTGAAATTACACAGGGCCAAAGAAAACTGGGAATCAATCGAGTAGAAGCTATCTGTGCTATACCCCAGCCGAGGAATCACCACGAACTGAGATCCTTTTTAGGAATGGTAGGATGGTGCAGGCTGTGGATTTTAAATTTTGGCCTCTTAGCCAAGCCCTTATATGAGGCCCTGAAAGAACCGCAGCTACACTGGGACCGACAAAGGAAAAAGGCTTTCGAGGACTTAAAACAGGCCTTGAAGGAGGCCCCCGCGTTAGGCCTCCCAGATCTGAACAAAGACTTTCAGCTATATGTGAATGAAAGGCAAAAATTAGCACTTGGGGTATTGGCTCAGAGACTCGGATCCTAGAAACGCCCGGTGGGGTATTTCTCGAAGCAACTGGACCCAGTTAGTGCTGGATGGCCGTCATGCTTGCGGGCAGTTACGGCCACAGTGATCCTCATCCAGGAGGCCAGAAAATTGACTCTGGGAAGGAAGATAGAGGTATTCGTGCCTCACATGGTACTGGCAGTTCTGGAACAAAAGGGGGGTCACTAGCTTTCGTCCAGCAGGATGCTGCAATACCAAGCCATCCTGAGAGAACAGGACGATGTAGAACTGAAAATGACTAATCATGTTAACCCAGCAGAATTTCTCCGCAGTGAGCAGGAAGAAGGAGAACTGGCACATGATTGCATGGAAGTGATTGAGCAGGTGCATGCTAGCAGAATCGATTTAAAGGATACCCCAATGGAGGACCCGGACTGGGAATTGTTTACTGATAGATCCAGTTTTGTGGAGAACGGAACCAGGTATGCAGGGTATGCTGTAACAACAGTAAAAACCGTGGTAGAGGCAAAAGCCTTGACTCCCGGAACCTCAGCCCAACGAGCAGAAATTATTGCATTAACAAGAGCTTTAGAATTAAGCAAGGAGAGAAAAGTGAATGTGTGGACTGATTCCAAATACGCGTTCGGAGTTGTCCACATTCATGGAGCTTTGTGGAAAGAACGAGGGTTGTTGAACTCTCAGGGAGTTACTATCAAATATAAAACTGAAATTCTTGCTCTACTGGATGCGGTCCACCAACCTGTGAAGGTGGCGGTGATGCATGTTAGAGGACATCAGAAAGAAGAAGGAAAAATCTACGAAGAGAACCGGATGACAGACTGGACAGCCCGAGATATAGCCAGACAAGTATGGACTCAAATGGCCCTGATACCAACTAAGGTGAGCCCAGTAACCCCACATCTATTGCAGGAACCAAAGTACTCTCCAGATGATGAAAAACTGGCATCATTGCTGCTAGCCCAGAGAAATGCAACCGGATGGTATGTAACAGGAACGAGACAAGTTGTAGTGCCTGCCAGAATCATGAAGGCAATCCTAGAAACAGAACATAATAAATGCCACTGGGGAGCAGAAGCATTGGTAAAATTTCTAAAAAGAGAAGTGATTTCTAACCAGATGTTAACATTGGCGAAACGGGTAAATGCTATGTGTCCAACTTGTTTAAAGAATAACCCAATAGTCAGAAAACAGATTCAGCTAGGGAAATTGCAGATGGGACCAGAACCAGGAGATTACTGGCAAGTAGATTTTTCAGAATTACCAAAAGCGCAGAATTACAAATATCTTTTAGTGTATGTATGTACCTTTTCAGGCTGGCCTGAAGCCTTCCCTTGCCGAACAAATCAAGCAAAAGAAGTGGTCAAAACACTGTTGAGGGAAATCATTCCAAGATTCGGGGTGCCGTTAGGACTGTCATCAGATAGAAGCCCACATTTCATAGCAGGGATTGTACAAGAAGTGGCCAAGGTACTAGACATATCCTGGAACCTACACACCCCATGGCGACCTCAATCTAGTGGCCAGGTGGAGCGGATGAATCAAACGATCAAAGGACAAATTAAAAAAATTTGCCAAGAGGCAAAAATACAGTGGCCACAGGCATTGCCGTTGGCATTGCTCAGAGTTAGAATCAAACCCAGGGAGCGGGTGGGAGTTAGCCCATATGAAATTCTATACGGGAAACCATACCATGCTACTGTGTTAAAAGGGGATCTGCATGTGCAAGGTGATCAAACAATATTCAGCTATGTCATGTCATTAAATAAAATCCTTAATGCTTTAAGGGGAACTCTGCAATAGAACCGACCTATGCCACTGGAGAATCCGGTGCATGACATTCAACCAGTAGAAAAAGATATCTCTCAATTAGAAATCGTTGAATCCAAAACAAAAGATATTGAAAAAGAAGCACAACATAATTGGATCGGAGAAATTTTTGAATCTTTAGGGCTTCAGGTTTCTAGATGGGTTTCGTCTGTAATACAGTACATTTTGTTGATTGTAATTCTGTTATTAATTGTTTGGCTAGTATAGAAGTGTGTTTTAAGAGTCATCGAGAAAGAAACAAAACGTACCAGAAGAGTGATGAAAGCCTTGACAAGAACCAACAAGATGCAACTGTCTCACTTGACTCCTCCGAAATATGAAGATGTCATTAGGCGAGAGAACTCAGCATTTGAAAGACCCGATGACGACTGAAAATTGAGCATCCTTGCAGAAGACTGAAGAATGCTCAAAAGGGGGGAAGTTGTTGCCATTTGATTGAAATAAACTGTATCTAACTAGTAGAGAACCTTATAGTTGACATTAGTCGTAGTAGTCATGCTAAGGCTTGATAGGCCGCATATAACCTGCAAATGAACTATCATAGTAAAATTTGTAGTGTAAGCAATGTATCTAAGGAATAATCACTTATCTAAGGAATGTACCTGTTGGCAAGAACCTAAATGTCAAGAAGATAACAGTACCAGGCGATAGAATTAAGTAAGATGTTGTAGTGATTAAGAAATCATGTAAAGAAACATATAAAAACCCTGTAAATTTTCTGTAAGATGGGGCTCTGATCTTGGACGCTAGTCCACGGCTCCCAGGGCCCTCAATAAAGCACCGCATAAACAACTTTGGTTGTTTGTGTTTTCTTCGGATCAGGCAACAGTATCAGCAACTCACACCTCGGGAGCCACCTTCACAGACCATCAAGCAATATCACCCATATCTCGAACATTCATCAACTATAAGGATCCATAGAAACTGAACATTAACACATGGACTTGGGAGGGGAGCTCTTTTCAATCCGACCGGAGACGAATTTGGGTTTGAATAGCTAACCAAGAAACAAAGGGAAATATGGGGAAATATTGCCAGAGGCAGAATAAAGAGTATAAAAACCAAGCCTCAAACATGGCAAATTCGTGTACCCAGCTAGAGACACAGACGGCCAGGGTCTATGTCTATGGGTCACCCTTGGCTCTCTTTTTCCCGGGAGAAACTCTGTCAAGTAAGTGTCGCTGTTTGTGGGGGGGGGGTTATTGCTTAAAATTCTGTAATTTGATTCCAAATTTTGTGATTTGAATTTTTAATAAACCAAAATATTGAATTTGGTAATAAATTGTCCTGGCATTTATAACACTTTGTCTCATGTTTTCACTCACTCTTCACCGATTTCAGTTGCATGCTACGTCTCTTTATAGTTCTATCACTTTGTCTGTTTTCAGTCTGGGAAGGGTCAGTGCTCTGGGAGTTCCATTTGCTGGCAGGAAAGAGTTAAAACTCGCTCAGGCCTGCAGTGGTCATGTGGTCTCTGCCGGGCGGCAGCTGCAAAGATGTCAAAGCCATGCCGGTAGAGGAGGCTGGTGGGTGCTTTCTTTTCCACCCCTCGATCTGATCTAAGATAGCTCGGCTCGGGGCTGCCATCAGAGTCTGCAAGCTCTCTTTCCTCACTGCCAGCTGCTCCCGTGCCTGGCTATGGCCTGGCCCCCTCTGCCACAGCCTCCAGCACGCGGCCAGCCCTGCCGAGCCAGAGCCTCCCATCTCCCCCGCCGGAAGCCGGGGAGAAAAGGGGCTCAGCCGGCCGGGCCACTCCCCGCGGCAGCGGCTACTGGAGACCCGGCCAGGACCGGCCCAGACGCTCAAGGCGTAGCGGGACTAAGCCGGGCCCCGCTGCTGCCCACGATGTTACCTGGTGGCTCACTGGGAGAAAAGAGAGACCACACCCCCAAAATCTCAGCTTTTATGGGTATTACCAAAAGTCTAATTCTGTTTTCTCAGTGGTCAAACTACATGCCAATAGTCAGAACTGGCCCTTGATAGGTCCTTGTCTTTTTCCAAAGAAATCTAAGGTCCTGAAAGGTCAATATTCCATATTCTTCTTCAACTAAAAACCAAACTGTGTTAACCCATAACAGTCCATCTGAGAAAGGATGAATTAAAGGGTATGTACTGAGACAGATAATGCTTACCTGGTTCTGATAAAGTTAGATCTTACGGTATTTTAAATTGTTAATCTGGTACAGCTGAACTTGGTGTTAAAAACACCTGGCTTTGCTGGCATTTTGCTGGTCAGCATCCCGTAGGAGGCAGGGAGGTTTCCCTTTTTGCAGTGTGAACGAGATACCACTAAGAGTATTTTTGGTTCTGACTTTTCTGAATGTTAGAAATTGAACTTGCAAGTGTGGTTACCATACCACTAGAGAAGAAGCAGCATTTAAAAAGTAGTTCTTTAAAGTGATCATCAAAATTCAGTTCTGCTGCCAGCATCTGAACAGGTGCTAATACCAAGAGCATCCTTTAAGGATGATGTACTTGCTTTGCATAGTCTGGAAGTTGCAAATGGAAAAAAATCCTGTCCTAATTTGTAGCTTCTACAAAAGTGTCATTCATTTTGTGTTTAATAAGAAAATTTAATTATTTGAGCATACACCCTGTTTGTGTGCCATGTGTTATAAATGTTTAGCCAATTCCAAATTAATAAATACTTTTATTTGTTGCAGTTCAGATTTGGGGGGGTCCCCAGGGGGGTTCCCCAGGGAGGCCCACCAAGCCCTATGCTCGCTGGTATTTGCATGCAGACAGGCAAGGAGACTTCAGATGACTGGTGAGGTGCTGTTTGGATGAGGATTTATTTGGAGTCTGACCCCGGGAAGGCAACATGGTTACTGAGGGAGAGGGGGGGAGGAGGGGAAGAGAGGGAAGGGGAGAGGGAAAGGGAGAGGGAAGGAGCCTCCAGAGGCCTCCGGGGCAAGAGGGCGAGTCCCCTCTCTCTGCACCCTTAACAGGGAGATTCGAAGTGGGTGTGGGTTGATTCTTGGGCCAATGGAGTTACAGAGACACGATACTGTAGGGGAGGTTACAGACTTGGGATAAACCATACACTTTCCAGGGGTGACATAGAGCATACCATTTCAATAAAATGCAATTCCACACTTTACCCTTTTTTCGTTAGAATGTGAGATGAAGAGAAATATGACAATTAACAATTTAAAAATTAAGCAGTAATTGCACAGTTTTGCAGCATAAAAACAAATACAATTGCAGTAAGGATTATGTTTACACTGTGAACAGTCTGAGTTGATGTAATTGCAGTAAACAGGTTAATGTGGGTTCATATTACAAGATTTAAACAAATTTATTCGCCTTTTCAGTGTGACTGGCCTGAAGGAGTATCTCCGTGATGGTAGAGTCGGCGACAAAGTATCTCTATAAGCAATGTTGCAGGGGTAGCACGTGGTTTATTGTGAGGGCCTTGCTTGTAGCTGCTAGGCACAGCTAAAGCAGGCCAGGAGAGCAGGAACAGAGAGCCAAGAGCAGAGCCCCGAATACCGTACATTAAATATCTTTCCAAGTTGAATAGTATGAGTTGGACTAACCAATCTAATACAAGATAACAACACATACAGCCAATAGAAATGTCCCATTACCTAAGGCAAGCAGAAGGGGATTGTTTAATCAAACGATCTGGCCCTCAGCTTAGCAGGTCGTTGTTCACAAGCTGATGGCTCTGTACCCTACACCCTAAATCTCAAAGCATGCTTTCATTTCTATCTCGCTTGTTGAACTCAGACTCCCAGAATCTAAACCACCATATTTGCAAGGTCTTTCTACTTCATCCTTCCCAGCACTGGCCTAATGGTATCTAGCCTTTTCCAACTGGCTTTTCAGACCACCACAGCCCCCAGTTCTAGGCTATGGTGCTGACTTCTGCTCCCATTCCAGGGACAGGAAAACACTTGGAGCCCCTCAGACTCCAGACAAGGCCTCAGATTCTCACCCATGGATCTGAGCCAAACCACTGCTTTCACTTTCCAACCGGTTCAACCAAAGGAGCGACACTCTGCATGCAGTCGTCTATATATGTCCATAAGTACCCATTGGGGATTTTATCGTCCGTATCTGCACCAGAAGTGTTGGAGACCTAACAGAAGACCCCCAGTTTTAGGTCACCAAAAGAAAAACAAAAAGAAAACTTTTTTTTTTTTTTTTTTACAAAAACTATCAAAATACTTTCTTAGACACCATTTTAGGTTATCAGTCACCCTCAGAACCTACTGAGGACAGCATAAACCCAAAAGTGACTCTGATTCACCAGTCTACTACTATCTGAATCTCGCTATTCAAGAAAATTCAAAAACTGCTTCTCATGGATCTACCCTTGTGACCTGAATAGGCCTCTGCTTCTACTTCATGGGGATGGGAAGGAAATGGAGAAACAGCAGGTTCTGGGTATTAGGGTTGGAGAAGTAGGGGGTTGGATCGCCCTGCCGTTTGGCCAGAACAGCAAGGGGGGGTCTCAGGCATTTTGAGGTCCCCAGGCTGTCAACATTTGAAGAGAGGATTTTTTTTTTTCCAAAATGCTGAGTTTTGGCGTGCTGGGCTTGGGGCTGGGGTGAGGAGAGACAAGAGTGACAGGTGCAGAATAACAGGGAAAGGAGATCATAAAGTAGAATTAACAATTACACAAGGCTGTAAAACTGGTATTACAAATTTACCTTAGCTTTGGGTTTTGGTTTCTTAGCTTACCCTGTGGGACTTGGAAAGTGGAAGGTGGGAACTAGGAGCTGGAGGGGAGGCACATGGCCATGTTGGCCATGCGGCCACAGAGCACATGGTGGCTGCTGTGCCGGGCTTAGCAGGACGGGGTGAACTCTCGGGGGTTTGTTTAGGGGAAGGTGGGTAAGGGAAAAGGAGCAGCGAAGGGAAGACGGAGTAAGAGTGAGGAAGGAGGTTACAGAATTTACAAAAACAAGTTTTAGGGGGTGAGGGGCTTGGGCAAAGCTGAAGACTGCTTTTTCCTTCTCTGATGGCTCTCTCGCTAAACAGGCGGGCTTGGGTTCTGTAACCGAATTTCTTAGAGATCGTGGGCATGATGTGCTGTGGAATGAGATTTGAGCTATCCCAAACTGGGCCTCAGATTTGGGCCTGCTAGGCCTCAGATTTTGGCCCGTGTAGAAGTAGATAAGCTTTGTGGCGCAGTTAGAAATTAGGTTAAGGTGTGTGCATAGACTGTATAGGACAATTAGAGTGAAGATACGGTAGCTGCCTTAAACTGAAGTAGTTTACATACTTGTTCACGCTGAATGCCAATAAGAATGCACCTGCAACTGTAAATTATTCTGCACTGTTTAAAACCAGCCATTTCGGTAATAAAGGGGAGAACGTATGTTGTAACCATATTGGTCGTATCGTATGTTGCTCTGTTCCAGCTTCCATATAGAGACCCTGGTTTCAGGGTTCCTTTCGCTGCTGTCCAGGGCCTTGGCTGCTTGGGCTTGACGGTCTGCACGGTCTGCTTGTTCTGCGGGGCTCTTCCCACCGCCGGGTGGGGGGAGGGCTGTCTCCGCCTCGTCGCTGCGGCAACAGTGCTGTGGGCGGCAGGCCGGGTGTGCTCCACTTGGCTTCTTTAGGTGCCGTGACCAGTGCACATGCAGCAGCAGGACCAGGGCCGCACTACGCCAGGTCTCGGGCCCGCACTGCAGTGGGGGTCCTGCCGGGCCGGGGCTCGAACCAGGGCCTTGCCGAGTCGGGGCCCGAGGGGCCGGGACCCGGGCCTGCGCCACGCCAGCTGGCGGTGGTGGGAGGGCGGGGTGGTGTCTTGTGGGGCCTTTGTGCGGTGGAGGAGGGGCAGCCCAGGGCCGTGACTGGGGTGGCATAGAGCATACCATTTCAATAAAATGCAATTCCACATTTATTAATTTTCAAGAATTAACAAACAGAATTTAGGGTCAACCAACAATTGAAAGTTCAGTGTCTAGTCCCAGGATCGGCACTGGGTGAACCTTGGCTACGGCCTCTAGTGCACCGTAGCTCCCCTGTTCACAAATTCAGTTTTTTGGGGTTTTGCTTATATACAGTTTATTTAGCTGGGGGCAGAGTATTTCTCCACATCTTCTTTGTCTTTTGTCTTTTCCTTCATACTCATGGGAGTTCCTCTCTGCCATCCCATCCGTTGAATGTTTCTTCTGAGGGAGAATGAATATTAATTTGGTTTCCTGGAATCATGTATTGAAATGCGTTCAGTTTCTCAGAATAGTGAATGGAGAGGCGTTCCCCCCCCCCCCCCCGATGGTGGAGCAAGATCCATATCAGTCATAATAGCTGGATCATTCACGGTTCCACCGCCCAAGAAGACCCATCTGTCTCTGGACCCACCTTCTTTTCTATTGCAAATTTTGGAGTTTCCAGTTTCTCAACAGAGGTATTGTTCATCCCAAATTCCCAGCAGAGGCAATTGTCCATCCTAAAAACCCATTTGTCGCAAGCCTGACCGACTTTTCCCATTTATTTTACAGAACATTTCTTAATTTATATTTTACATACACAATAAACACGAATTATCCCATGTCATTTATCACACGTGTCCATGTGGAGAGGTGACTTTGCAGTATCAGGGCTGTCCATGCAAAGAACAGGAGGTGCTCTGTGCAAAAGAGAGATGAGAAGCAGGAAACCCATGTCTGCTAAATCTTATTGACTTAAAAACAGAGTCTGGTACTAAATGGCTATCTCTGTGTCCAGAAGGTGTAAGGACAAAAATTTAAATCGTGATTTTTTTCCAATCACACATCATAAACCCTGATGAGACACTAATTTTGAAGATTTGAGAAAAGCTAAGGTTATAGTTAACAATAGATGTTGCTGATTTAGCTGAAATTAATAGATAAGCTTTGCTGAAATCAGTTAAAAGTTAGAGGATGGTTAAAAGAAACCGGATTTAAGATAAGCTACCCCGGATTTAATAACTCATTGCTTGTCAAACAGAGAAACTAATCAATACAACACCAGACCTCCTGTTTCCAGAAACTCACTGAAATAGTCCTGGAAAACAGGAAACAGGGAGTTCTACCATCCATCAATCACATCTGCATTGAAAAGGTTGAAAGTTTAGAATGAGGAAGACTCATTTTACTTCCTCCTTTTGGTGACTACTCCTCACAAAAGGATCACCGACCCATTTCAGGGAATAAACTATGCATGCTTAATAGCCTTTTTGTCAATTAGCATAGGAAGCAGAGAAGAGGAAATGACGGGTATGAATATGCATTTGTATTTTGTGTATTCAACATTTTTGTAAATAAAAGGCTTTGTAATTACCTGTGATCTTTGCAGTGCACATTAAGGAGCTATCCCACGGGCTGTTCGCTGTCTCAATAAGCATACACTTTCTAACTTTAACTGTTAGAGAGTTTTTTGTCCGTCACAGTTGGATATTGATATTAGATCAATATTCATAATTTAATAAATCACTGATGCAATTAAAAAAAATCTTTTTCTGATCTTTGTACAATTTTGGCGTAAAGGAGTGGCATGAAACTGAATTTAAAATACAGAATGTGTCTTATTTTTTCCAGTATATGCAGTATGTTCCAGTATATGCAATTGCAGCTCTTCGGTTGTTGAAATTCTTGTCTCTTTCCAGCTCCAAGGTCAGGATAAAGATACACGGGAAACGCAGATGTAGATTTTGGTCTTGGAAGTTTATTATTTCTTATCTAAGTTACAGTTTCATGAGGTGTGAGCCCTGTCTAAGAAGGCAAGAAAATGGCCCCTTCTACCTTGTTTCAAGGCCTTTTAAACTATAAGCAAATCCAGTTAAAACCCGACACCTAAGGTATTTGTATTTATAACCCAATTAAAGATCATTCAATGTCCGTGTTATAAATATGAGGCAGTTTTAATTAATAAAATAATTTTTTTATTAATTAAAGAATTACAGATCAAAAATTTTGGGCAAACCAGCAATCGAAAGTGCAGTGCCGATAACCCAGGATCAACACTGGGTGAACAGTAGCCACAGCTTTGCACTGTGACCCTCCCCTGTTCACAAAAGGGAAACCCGTCATGGGGTCCCCCTTAAATACACTTTATTTCCCCCATGGCACCCAAAGTTCTTTGTCCCATTCTCCCACCCAATCTTCTGAATAGGCTATTTGGAGAAAGATGAATAATAACTTTGGGTTTTCGATTGGTCCTCCCAGCTGCAAAATAGATTTTCCCAGGGAGAGATGAATAATAATTTTGGTTATTCAGGGTGTCTGAATAGGGAGTCGAAAGGGTGAATAGAGGTGGGTCCGCTCCGATATTGCTGTTGAGATTGTTGCCGAGATTGGTATCTTCTCTTGATTGCTCAGTCCACCCTCCTTTCTTGTGGGTGATGGTGGTGCTTCTCACTTCTCCAGCTCCACCTTGGGTTTCCTGGCAGCAGCTTTTGTTCGACCTAAAACATAATTGCTATAAGCCCGGGCTTACTGGTTTCACTGCAACAAGCCTGGGCTTGTTCTGTGTGGTAAATATGGTATGTTAATTTGTGTTCTTATGGATTATAGTGTGTTAAATCATGAATACAAACTGTAAATATGTTATGTGGACTGTAACCTTAGTTCCACCCAGCCACGGAATTGACGAATTCCAAGGCCGGAAACACCCAAAACCACCATTTAGGAGGAACCGTCATTGGCATCAGAAAGGAAGACACATTAAGATAAGCAATCAGATCTCCTCCCAAAGGCAGCAGAGTCATCAGAGCTTCACCATCTTGCTGATCACAGGAGGAGAATGCCTGTCCATTCAAAAATTTCGTCTTCCATTCACTCACCAGAGGACCGAAATCGACATTTCTCCCTCTCATAGGAAACCCCATTCAGCAGACCAACGAAGGCGATGCATTCGAATAACTATTCCAAGGAGACAAAGGACTGTGGGGAAATCTTATGCCAGGGGAAAAATAAAATGTATAAAGCCTGGACCCCAAACGGGGCCAATTCGTGAACACTGGGGGACTGCAGTGCGGTAGAGGCTGCTTTCCGGTTCACCCTTTGACAATCCCGGGTTATCGTCACCGTAACTCCGTTTGTTGGTTTTACCGAAATCCTGTAATTTGATTTTTCTAATAAACCAAATTATATTTCAAATGGAAAATTGGACTGGCATTTATAACACCAACAAGCCGTGTCCTGTGCCCTCTTAGAGACTTAAGGGAAAGGATGAAATGTTAGAAAAAACCCTACAGAGACCAGTAATTCCTCAACATAACATTCCTGCAGGGGCTGTATCTTTTTTAATCATTATAAAAATTTTAGTTTTTCTCATGGCTGAAGTTTAGAAAAGTTTCCTGAAAACTTGTTGTGAACCCTGGAAAGACTGGGGACTAGAGTAACGTGAGACCAAACCAGTATGGTTTCCAGCACGAACTCCGCTTTATTCCGCGAGATGGCCGGTTAAGTACAGAGCAGATAGTTTACAGTAGTAGGTGCATTGTGATAGGCAGTGGACATACAGAAGTATGTAAGCAATCTAGGATTAAGGTGGCTACGGAGATCTAGTGCTATTACCTCCATGCTGCGAGTGGCCATACCTTAACACGTACCTAGTAGGAGATAAGGTTATCTGCTACTACGTACTCGGAACGTTCCGCGGCCTACTAGGCCCAGGCCTGAGGCCTAGTTTGGCCTAGTCTGGAATAGCTCAAATGGTATCTGTGAGCATATCATGCCCACGATACCTGAGAAACTCAGCCACAAAAACTGAACTCTGATGATACTGAAGGTACTGCTGAAAAAAACTCTAAACTCTATCACTAGGCCTGAAGCTCTGTACTTCCACACTAACAATTAGGCACTTAGGGTATGTGAAGCTTAAAGGTGAGGCTTAAATCTCTACTTTATGCATGCGTGGCTTTATATATTTTAATTTTTCTAAAGGTTTTAATTCAATTCCTGTACTTCTCACTCTCTGTGGAGGATCTATGGAAACATGGACTCCAACAGAAAACATGTCAACTGAGGCATGAATATTTTTAAGCTTCCCAAAAGATGGGTATTTCGTTACATCAGTCTCCCATAATTGCAGACTCTGCAATCCTCTTGGATTGACTGCTCCCGTGGAGGCAGGAGGTTGTACACGCTGACAATCTGGAAAAGCACTAATAATTTCTTTCGCCTGGCTCTTAGAAATGCAAAAAGTTTCCATCAGTGCCTGTGCATTTTGATGAAAAAATGCATGACAGCCCTGCTTGTTCAAAGATGTTTGGCAAGGTATGTGAAATGGCCATGGTTAATTTGTCTGCAGGTGCATTGCCTTCCGCTAAAAATTCCGGAAGAGAGTAATGTGCTCTGATGTGGGAAACAAAATATTCATGTTCTCTTTCCTGTAATAGTGTCCTCATACAAACCAAGTATGAGTATAAATCCTCATTGTCAACTTCCCTTAAAAGTGATCCTTCAAGTCTTTTGTCCACATTTGCAAGATATGCTGAATCCGTGATCAAATTAAAGGGTTGTGAAAACAACTCATATGCTCTGACCACTGCTGCTAACTCCACAATTTGTGGGGAACCCTGCACTATTTTGATATCTGATTCCCATTCTCCTGTGGTTTTAATTTGCCGTGTGATTACTGATTTGTGAATTTTTCCTGAACCATCGATAAATACTGTTATCGCATCCAATGGTACCTCACTTAGTTTCGGTTTCTCCCTGAAGCTTATCTTTGCTTTCAGCAATCTATGACTTGGAAAATGGATCGTGCAAGTGCCAGGATAATCTAACAACGCTATTTGCAAATCCTCTGATTTTTTGCAATGCCCAATGAAAATATCCTTTTTTCAATGGCAAGTAAATTGTCATAAAATCTTTGCCTGTCATTGTTAGCAGCCGTGTCCTAGCTTTGTGATAATCTGAGCCGACATCTCCAAACCAGTGAGGATCATCTTTGGGGAATCTGTAAGATAAAAAAATCCACTCTATGATTAATAAAGGGTCTTTTTGTGACGAGTCCCATTGAAAGATCAAACCATATAGTTGTGTCTTCTCTCCCAACATTGCAAGAAAGAATGGCAATGTTGTCACAAAATGATGTGCCTGTCTCTGTTGGAGAACTTCAGCAATTCTCCCAAGGGCTTCCTGAGCTTCTGGTGTTAGAGTTCTGGGAGATTTGATGTTGCTGTCCCCTCTCAAAAGGTTGAACAACAATGCAAGTTAATTGTTTTTGATTCCCAAGATTGGCCTCATCCGACTGATCTCTCCCAAAAGCTGTTGTAGGTCTTGCAAATTGCTGATCTCTGTTCTGATCTGAATCTTTTGCAGTCCCATTGTTTGCTCTGTGATCTTCCATTCCAAGTATTTCCATGGCGCAATCTCCTGGATTTTTTGAGGTGGAGATTTCCAGTCCTGTGCCTTGCACTTCTGCAATCACGCTGTCACGAGCTTTCTGCAGCTCTCGTTGTGTTTTTGCTGTGATGAGCAAGTCATCCATATAATGAATGATCTTTGCCTCGGGATATTTCTTCCGTGCTGGAGACAAAGCTCATGCTACGAACCATTGGCAGATAGCTGGTGAGTTCTTGAGGCCTTGCGGCAATACCACCCAATGATATGTTTGCAGAGGTTCCTGTCTATTGATGCTCGGGATGGAGAATGCAAATCCAGGAGCATCATCTGGATGGAGAGGAATGTTTTAGAAACAGTCATTGAGATCAATGATCACAAGTGGCCAATCTCTTGGGATCATTGAGAGAGATGGAATCCCAGCTGAAGTGGTCCCATTTCTTCAATGACCTCATTGATCTTTCTGAGATCACGAAGAAGTCTCCATGAACCAGAGGCTTTCTTGCAGATGACAAACACTGGAGAGTTCCAGGGACTGTTTGTTGGTTTGATGTGTCCCTTCTGCAACTGTTCCTGGACTAGATTTTTGAGAGCACTCAATTTCTTCCGTTCAAGGGGCTACTGATCTACCCAGACAGGATTGTCTGTTTTCCAGGTCAGTTTCAAAGTGGTGAGTGCTGCAGTGACCCCTTCTAAAAATCTACTTCCAATTTCATACCCCATTGTGCCAAGAGGTGTCTCCCCCATACTGTGATGGGCTTTTGCACAATGAAAGGACAAATTACTGCTGGTTTTCCTCCTGGTCCTGGGACAACAATTGCGTTCCCACTCTGCAGACATAAGGAACTTCCCCCTATGCCTGAGAGAGAACTCAGGGGTGTGACTAAGTTCCACTCTTTAGGCCAAAAAAGATACAATATAACCAAAACATCCGCCCCCATGTCAAGCATCCCCTTGATAACCATCATCTTCTCGCCACAGGCCAACTTGCAGGTGATGATGGGTCGATCTCATCCTATGTGTTTCACCTATGAGGCATGAACTTCCACATGCTCACTAGAAGGATGGTGTTGTTGATCCAACACCGGCATGACTTGTTCCACTGCATGGAATGGCAAGGCAATAGCTTTGGCTATTGAAGTGTTTTCTGGAATGATCAATGGGGGTCGAACAGGTTTGGATAAAACTGTCAACTCTTCGTTGCGATCCGCCAAAAAGATTGAAGGATAAATGATGAGTCCCAAGATGCTGCTTCTGTCTTTACCTATGATTAAAAAGTTTTGTCTCTTCCATGATGTCCCGGTGACCCCTGTGGGTGTCACTGCATGATTCTCATTCAAGAAGCACATTATTTTGGAAGTTGCCAGATCCCATTGCGCTCCTGGTGGCAACAGCTCTGGATCTCTGGGGATCCTGCAGATTGTCCTACTGAGGGAGTCTGATTGACATTCCTTGATGATTGTCCCATTTGTGGAATCTGATTTTGAGTCATCACCATCACTTGTGTTGTTGTGCTTTGACAGCTCGCGCTCTTTTTCAAGTTTCCTGAAAGAGGTAGAGGTCTTCCATCTACATCTGTTATGACATGGCAGTGACTCGCGGGATGTTTTCTTCTTCTGCATCTCGGACAAACATCTGGCGACTTTGCGGCCTTTGCAAGTTCTGGGCAGTTTTTCTTGAAATGCCCATGTCTGCCACACTTGTAGCATTGTCCTCCTACAAGTTTTGCCACCATTGCCCCCGTAGGATTGTTAAATGGAAGTGTTGCAAGAATTTTTTTGAAGTTCTCAGTCTGTACTTTGAGAATCTTCTCTATCTGTTCTCCCAAGACGCTTGCTTGAATGGATGCAACGTGCTGAGGTGTTCCCACCTTGCTGCATGCTTCCATCATCTCCACCAGAGAGGGTTGACTGTGCATTGCACTGATGATGCGCTTGCATTCCATGTTGGCATTTGCAAATGCAAGACTTTGGAGCAGATGTTGTTGGTGGAGGGTTAAAAAATATAATTTCTGTATAAATTAACCACGGGGTTAAGTTGAGGTATGTGTGGGGGGGGAAGGTAGGGAACGTACAACTAGAACTTGACGCAACTCAGCTTCGGAACGAGCGTCAGCTTCTGCAACCAGCTCCATGCTATTGTAATGACCGAATCAAGTGTGACTGCAACTCAGGGGATAATTGAGAAGCATTGTTTTAACCAAATCAAGTGTGGATCAGGGTAGAAGCGTAGGTATGATTTAAGATAGTAGCTAAGGAATAGGATAATCAGTATCTAGGGGTGGGGGTTAGTTAACATGTGCATAATTTAAACTATAAAAATCACAAATCGACTCTGTATTCCTCGGACACTAGATTTGGGCGTATCATCGCCCCTGTGTCCCCTTGCGCTTGAATAAAGAACCGCATATGATCGCCTTCGTGTGGTTATATGTTTTCCTACGCTAACATTTTTGGCGACCCAGGACGGGACCTTGTGAGCGCAGCCAGGACCCCGAGACCCGATCACGCTCCAGCCGGCACCGGGTGATTTCTCGGGGAGCCCATCGGAGCCGCGACCCTCGCCGCTCACAACGACCCCTGGTGAGAGGTAAGGTTCTTTATTCTCTGGTCTGGGGGCCTGCCATTAAGACACAGCGAAAGCTACGCTTGGTTGGGCAAAAGGAATTCCTGGTGGTATTGCCTAGGCAGCCGTCCATCAGACATCGCAAAAGTGTTGCAGGTTCGGCATCTGTGGTTTTTATGTATCTGTATTATGGAGAAACTAAAAGGGTTAAAAGAGGTTTTGGGCAGCAATAATGCCTCTATACCAAGTTCTTCTCCTTTGGGTTGTTTGTTGGCACATTGGAAAGAGGGGAACTTCGGTCAGGAATTACGAAAAGATAAGTTGATTGAATATTGTAATGTTCACTGGCCAAAATATGCTTTGCCTGAAAATCAGAGGTGGCCGAAAAATGGGTCTTTTGATGTGAAGGTTATTATGCAACTTAGATCGCTTTGTACACAAGATGGAAGGGTAGAACAAATACCATATATCGACTTATTTCTGTGCTTGCTTGAGAAACCGGTTTTGTGGCTTGACAAAATGAAAGCAATGAAGCTTGAAAATAATAAGTGTCTGGCTTGCGTCCAAAATAAGCATTGTATGGAACATGCAGTTTTAAGTGAAATTTTAGGGGAAAAAAGAGATGAATTAGATGTAAATCTATCAATAGCCCCTATAGCCCCTGCCCCCACCACAGCCCCCTCAACACCAAGTTCTACCCCGCTCACCCTGACCCCACCTGATTCTCTTACACCCCCCTCGCTCGTGCCAGCACAATATGTTTCACCCCCACCTGTGTCTGCTGAAGGTAATTATCCTCCTCTGCCTGTGCCTGCCGCTCCTCCACCTGCTCGGGTACTTGCCCCTCCTCTGCCTGCCCAGGTGCCTGCCCCTGCTCCACCTGCTCAGAGAACCCCCCCTTCTCCACATACACCTGCTCAAACCTATCCTGCTCCCCCGCCCACACCCGCTGAAAGATTTATCCCCCCTCCAACACCGGCTCAAGGGTACCCTCCGCTCCCACCTACACCTCCTTCACCAGCTTCTGTCCCGTCTGCCCCCCTGTATCCTCCCCTGCCAGATTCACCTGTCCAGGATGTGATTGTAAGGCGGAAGCAAAGGGGGAATGTGAAGAAGACAGATAGAATGGAAAGTAGTGACAGTGAAGTGGATGAGCTAGACGCCCCAGTAGCTCACCGAACACGAGGAAAACTGGCCCCGGAGTGGCCTCAGGCAGGAAAGGGTATATTAAAATCAGGCAAACAAAAGAGAACAATTATTGCACCACTAAGGCAAGGGGTGGGAACTAATGGACCTGTCTTTGTAAAGGTACCCTTTTCACCTGCTGATTTAGTTATATGGAAACAATCAGCCGGAACGTATAGAGAAAACCCAGATAAGGTAGCTCGTGTGGTTAAGATGATAATGAAAACTCAGAACCCTGATTGGGAAGATATTCATGTCATATTAGACACTCTGATGGATGAGACAGAGAGAGATATGGTTCTTCGAGCAGTGAGAGAAAGAGCTAGAGAAGATATACGGAATGGTTTGGTGACAGGGACACTGGATTATAATTTTCCCACTGCAGACCCAGAGTGGGATGCTAATGACCCCTCTGGAGTGGATATGTTAAGGCTAAAGAGATATCAGGAGTGGATTTCAGTTGGTGTTCAACAGGCAATACCTAAGAGTATGAACTGGTCTAAGTTGTATGAAATTCGACAGGAAAAGAAAGAATCTCCCACTGCCTTTCTAGAAAGACTTAAGGAAGCAGCTAGAAGATATACTGATCTTCAAGTAGACAGTGAGCAAGGAAGAACTCAGCTTGCCTTTATTTTTCTGGGTCAAGCACAGGAAGATATTAGGAAAAAGCTACAGAAACTGGAAGGTGAAGAGTTAAGAAACTTGGATAAACTCCTAGAGGTTGCCTGGAAAGTTTATAATAACAGGGACAGAGAAATTGTCAAGAAACAGGGGCAAAGCCTTTTGGCAGTTTTACAGAGACAGGGGCGGGGACGTGGTAGAGGTAGTCGTGGCATTAATAGGGGTGACTTTGGCAGAGGTTCTGGTCATGGTAGATTAGATCTGAATCAGTGTGCATATTGTCGGATGGAGGGACACTGGAAAAGGGAGTGTCCAAACCGGTTTAGCCAGAATGGTCAGCCTCAGTTAGACAGCATGTTTAATCAAAGTGGTGAGCCTCAGCTGGATGGTGTAGCCAGGGTTATGGTCTTACATGAGAGGGAGCCAGGATCAAGAGAGCCCATGGTGACTTTGCATTTAGAAGGAAAAGACGTAGATTTTCTCATTGACACGGGGGCCACACATTCTGTACTAAATTATCTTGAGGGGCAAATCGGGAACAAGTCAGCAGCAGTCATTGGAGCCACAGGGAAGGAGGAGGTACGGCCATTCTTGCAACCCCTAGAATTGAGCTTTGAAGATAAGATCTTGACCCATGAATTCTTATACATGCCAGACTGCCCAATTCCGCTCTTAGGGCATGATCTACTGGCAGCACTGGAGGCAGTAATTACTTTTGAGAATGGTGAACTCGTAATGAAAAATCCGGAGTCTAAGACAGGAAAGATTTTGATGATAAAAGAAAAACCAATTTCTAAAATTCCTAAAGAAGTAGAGGATGCAGTAATTCCCTCTGTCTGGGAAACAGATGTACCTGGAAAATCTAAATTGGCACAACCGGTACATGTAGAGTTAAAAGAAGGAGCAAAGGCTGTACGAATCAAACAATACCCTATAAAACCAGAAGCACGACAGGGAATAGCAAAGACCATTGATAAATTTTTAAAATATCGAATTCTAGAGGAATGTAAATCGGAATACAACACCCCAGTCTTCCCAGTAAAGAAACCCAATGGTGAGTATAGACTTGTACAGGATTTAAGAGGTATAAATGAAATAACAAAAGACATTCATCCAGTGGTTGCCAATCCCTATACATTGTCAGCATCCGTAAAAGAGATATATAAATGGTTTACTGTAATTGACTTAAAAGATGCTTTCTTCTGTATACCCCTTGACCAAGAAAGTAGGAAACTATTTGCCTTTGAGTGGGAACATCCAGAAAGTGGAAGAAAAACTCAGCTCACCTGGACTCGATTACCGATGGGGTACAAGGGGTCCCCCACTCTGTTTGGAAGTCAACTGGCAAAGGAACTGGAAATCTGGACCAGAGAAGGGCAAGTACCAAGCGACCAATATCTATTACTCCAGTATGTAGATGATATTTTGATTGCAACAGAGGAAGAAATGACCTGCATAAAGGTAACCATTGAGATCTTAAATTCATTAGGAATGGGAGGGTATAAGGTATCCAGAGAAAAAGCACAAATTGCCCAACAGACTGTGATTTACCTGGGATGTGAAATCTCACAAGGGCAGAGAAAACTGGGTACTAATCATATTCAAGCTATCTGTGCTATTCCAGAGCCCCAGAATCTACACGAGCTGCGGATCTTCCTCGGAATGACAGGGTGGTGTCGCCTGTGGATCATGGACTATGGACTGATTGCAAAACCCTTGTACAAGGCTCAGAAGACGCAGCCGTTCACCTGGAGCAAACCACAGAAAGAGGCCTTCCAGAAGTTAAAGGAAGCAGTGACAACTGCTCCTGCTTTGGGGTTACCTGATCTGTCTAAAGACTTTCAGCTGTACGTGCATGAAAGGCAGCGACTGGCACTGGGAGTCCTGACCCAACGACTGGGAAGCTGGAAAAGGCCGGTGGGTTACTTTTCCAAACAACTCGACAACATAAGTGCCGGGTGGCCTTCATGTCTGCGGGCAGTGGCAGCTACCGTACTGCTGATACAGGAAGCCAGGAAGCTCACGATAGGAAGACACATAGATGTCTATGTGCCACACATGGTAACTACAGTCCTGGAACAAAAGGGGGGCCATTGGCTCTCTCCAAGCCGGATGATGAAATTTCAGGTAACCCTGACTGAGCAGGATGACGTTGCACTAAAAACAGCTAACCTCTTGAATCCAGCTCTATTTCTAGGTGCAACAGCCGAGGAAGGTCCATTAGAGCATGACTGTCTAGAAGTCATCGAGCACACTTATTCAGCAAGAACAGATCTGAAGGATGTCCCCCTAGAGCAACCAGAGTGGGAACTCTTTACAGATGGAAGCAGCTTCATGGAGAACGGAGCCAGATACGTGGGATCTGCGGTAACTACAATTGATGTAATAGTAGAGGCAAAATCACTACCACCTAACACGTCTGCACAAAGGACAGAACTAATCGCATTAACCAGAGCTCTCGAGCTGAGTGAAGGGAAGACAGTGAATATTTGGACTGACTCCAAATATGCCTTCGGAGTAGTACATGTACAAGGAGCTTTATGGAAAGAAAGAGGACTGCTGTCCTCCCAAGGGACAAATATTAAACATCAAGATGCAGTCTTACAATTGATAGATGCAGTACAAAAACCTGAACAAGTAGCAATCATGCACTGCAAGGTACATCAATCAGGCAACTCCAAAATTTGTGAAGGAAATCGAAGAGCAGATTGGGCAGCCCGTCAGGTAGCGCGAGAGGTACAGAAAACAATGGCATTGATACCATCAAGACTTAATATCTCTCAATTTAATTTGCCTCCCAAGCCAAAATATACAATCGAAGATGACAGACTAGCACAACTGCTGAAGGCACAGAAGAACGCAGAAGGGTGGTATGTAACCGCACAAGGGCAAATAGTGGTACCTCCTTTGGTAATGAGAGAAATTTTACAGGTAAAACATAATGAGTGTCACTGGGGTGCAGAGGCGTTGGTAAAGTGGTTAAGACAATACCTAATCTCAGTACGGATGCAAACAATGGCCAAGTCAGTAATGTCTAAATGTGAAATCTGCCTGAAAAACAATCCTGTAGCTAGACGACAGGCACAGTTAGGCAGAATTCAGATGGGAATAGAACCAGGAGACTATTGGCAAGTGGATTTTGCAGAACTGCCAAGAACTCGGGGATACAAATACCTGTTAGTAGGAGTTGACACGTTTTCTGGATGGCCAGAAGCCCTTCCCTGTCGCACAAACCAAGCAAAGGAAACAGTTAAGTGGTTATTACAGGAGATCATTCCCAGGTTTGGGGTGCCCCTAGGGATATCATCAGACAGAAGCCCACACTTCATAGCCACGGTGGTACAAGGGGTGAGCAAGCTATTGGGAATATCTTGGGACCTCCACACACCATGGAGACCCCAGTCAAGTGGGCAAGTAGAGAGAATGAACCAGACACTGAAAAGGCAGATCAGTAAAATATGCCAGGAAGCCAAATTGCAGTGGCCACATGCTTTGCCGATCGCATTGCTGAGTGTTCGGATAAAGCCTAGGAGTGGGATGTCAGTTAGTCCTTATGAAATATTGTATGGGAAACCATATGAATCTCCTAACCCCAATCCAAATGTTCATGTCACAGGGAAACAAGATGTGTATAATTATGTTCTGTCCCTCGGGAAAACTCTGGCTCGGCTTCGAAGTGTTCTCGTGTGGAACAGACCACTGGCCCTGGAGAATCCAGTCCACAATATCGAACCAGGAGATGAGGTATACATCAAAACCTGGAACGAAGAACCACTAAAAGAGAAGTGGACTGGTCCCCATCAGGTACTGCTAACCACCTTCACAGCAGTCAAAGTGGCTGGAGTGGAACCCTGGATACACTACACGCATTTGAAGAAAGTCCCTCGTGGAGTCCAGTCGTGGGCTGTAGAAACTTTTGGACCAACAAAGCTGAGGCTGAAACGTCTGTAACTGTTCAAATGGTATTGGTAACTGTGCTCATGCTCTTCTTGTGAGTAATGTTAATTTCATGGATACTAATGTCACCAGTAGGGATTGCTGTTACTTTGGGATATGGAATACAGAAGGGTCAACTAACAACTCTTCATTCTAGAATGAAGAGAGAGATACAGGCAAAAACACAAGTAATAGAAATTTCTAATGAAATTCGGGCTGAGAATGTAATGATTGGATTGGTCAGAGACTTTGCCAAAATGCACAATACCAGCAGAATAACAGCCTGTCTGCCAATACCAAAGGCAGCAGGGGACCCAGTAAGCTGGGGAATAATAATGTCAAAATTAAAGATTGGGTGGGCCCTAGAATCCTTGTTTGGTCCCATTGCAAATTATCGAAATAGAGAAATGCTATATAGACTCACAGGTCAGGTAGACGGATTAGCAAGAATCACACAAGAGGGATTTAGGGAACTCAATGTGCAATTACAGGCCACCACCAAAATGACCCTGCAAAATCGTTTGGCTTTAGATATGTTACTTTTGGAAGAACACGGAGTGTGTGGATATTTAAAGGGACAAATTGACCATTGCTGCATCCACATCCCAAATGTAACTGCAGATGTAGAACATGACATCAGTCAGTTAAAACAAATAGAGCATGAGGCACAAAAGGAACAAAAGGATTTAGCTACCAGCTGGTTGGGTAAAATCTTTGAAGGATTAGGATGGAATGTGAGTTCATGGATAAAGTCTATCCTTGAAAATCTGATAATTTTACTAATTATATTTTTAGTAATCTGGTTAGTTTACAGAATCCTGAAGAGAGAGATACAGAAAAAGGCATCTTAGAACAGGACCATAATGAAGGCATTGGCACGGAATCCAGCACCTTCGATCCGCATCAACATCCCGGACAAAGCCTATGACAACAGAGGATTTGAAGATGAACATCCAGTATAAACTCTGAAGCTTAATGGACTGTATTAAGTGAAAGCATTTACACTTAGTATATTAGAGTGAAAATACTTTCAAAGGGGGGAATGTTGGTGGAGGGTTAAAAAATATAATTTCTGTATAAATTAACCACGGGGTTAAGTTGAGGTGTGTGTGGGGGGGAAGGTAGGGAACGTACAACTAGAACTTGACGCAACTCAGCTTCGGAACGAGCGTCAGCTTCTGCAACCAGCTCCATGCTATTGTAATGACCGAATCAAGTGTGACTGCAACTCAGGGGATAATTGAGAAGCATTGTTTTAACCAAATCAAGTGTGGATCAGGGTAGAAGTGTAAGTATGATTTAAGATAGTAACTAAGGAATAGGATAATCAGTATCTAGGGGTGGGGGTTAGTTAACATGTGTATAATTTAAACTATAAAAATCACAAATCGACTCTGTATTCCTCGGACACTAGATTTGGGCGTATCATCGCCCCTGTGTCCCCTTGCGCTTGAATAAAGAACCGCATATGATCGCCTTCGTGTGGTTATATGTTTTCCTACGCTAACAATGTGGCTTTGCTCCTTCCTCTGTCACCTGCCTGTCCATAGCTTGCATGAGACGATCAAGGAATGAGGTGAAAGGCTCTGAGGGACCTTGTTTTATCTCTATATAAATGCTCTCCGGAGTTCCTGCTGGTAGAATTTGCACGATTGCTCTTCGCACTGCTTCCTTGATATCTGTTAACACATTTCATGGCAGATCTCTAGCCTGCCGACCTGGGTCATCATTTGGTGGATCACCTGCCATCTGTGCCATGGTGAGGGCTGCATTTGGTCCTCCTTGATATCTGTTTCTGAGCTCCTCGAGAACTCTTCTCCATTTTGCATCCCATACGAGGATCTGCTAATCCGTGAGAATCATCGATGCAAGGGACCTGAGATCATACAGTGTTGGGTTGTATATGTTGAATGTACTCTTTAAAAGTTGTTTCAAATAGAGATCCCAGTCCATTATCTCTGATCGCCTTGATTAAATCCTTAACTACATCATGGTCCAATCATTCCCATCTTGGGTTTCCACCTTGTGCACCATAGGTCACTGGCATTGCTAAGCTTCCTGTGCCTGTTAAGCCAAAGTCTCTTTCTTTTAATGCTTTTTTTTTCTTAATCTCTGCCCAATTTGCTTGTGGCTCTGTAGATATTTTCTTGCAGAGTGGAGTCAATTGCTGTGTCTGTTGCCATGATGCAGCCTCTTCCATCCTGGAACTTGCTGGCATCTGTGGCATTTCCACATCTTGCCAAGATGTAGTCCCTTCATTCCCGAAGGTCATTGACATCTTTGGTGCTTCTTCCCCTCCTGGATGAGGACTGGTGACCCTTGGTTCCTGTGCAGCAGCACAATCTGGGGAAAAGGTAAATTCAGCAGGCAGCCACGATGAAGACGAAGAAGAAGAATTTACAGAAGGTGAGGGAAAGGTGTGGCTACCCTTTGCTGACAGGAAAAGTTGAGGGAAATGAGCCAGTAAATTTCGATAGAGCTCCAAAGCAGTGTATCTACATTGAAGGAAAAATTGCTTCATGAGATCCTTTGACAGCAAGAGTGGCTGTGCATGACTTGAAGAACCAGTTGAAGCAGCTGTTGCTGTTGTCCAAATTAGAATACCTTGTGAGGCAGTGATATAAACAATGCTGTCATCAGCAACAGGTGTTTGCTGCTGTGCTTGAGCTGGGATATCTTGAGCTCCGTGGTCCTCAGAAGTTGACAGAAATTCCCTTTGCTGTTGTCCACATTGTTGATCTTGCATAGAAACTCGTTACTTTGAAGGTGTCCGGTTTTTTTACAAAACTGGGGAAAACTGCTGTAATGTTACAGTCTCGCCACTAGGTGGCACTGGCCCTGCATTGGCTAGGTGCCACTAGCCCATACCCTGTGTTGGTGGTTCAGGGAGATTGGCAACTGCGTCAGAAAGCATCTGTTGTATTTGCAAAAAACCTTCTGTTTCTGGGTGATCTTGCTGAACTGTTCTTGTTTTCAGGTGAGCACCTAAATTCGTAGCTCTTACTGTCAACTCGGCATCACTGTGTATGATCCTTGCTGGCATCAGCACGGCGCCAGTGGGCGGGAGCTGGCTGCACTCTAGTTGCCGTGAAAGGGCTGTGTTTTGAAAGGAATCTCCTCCCTGGCCACGCCCCTCCTCTGCCTGCCCTGGCGTGGCCACGCCCGAGGGAACATCCTCTCCCTGCTCCCTCCTGGGGTCCGCTCCGCCCTGATCTGCCCAGGCGCTGAGTACGAATTCCGCCGGCACCAGCACATCTTGGATCCGCGCTGCCTGTGCTGGACTGGTGCCCACGGTCCTCGCCTCGCTCTCCACAGTCTACGTCATCATTGTGCATCCTGCCCGTGCCGCTGACACCTGCGGTGTCTGCGGTTGTCCCGCTCCTCCCCCCACTGCCGTCCCGCCTTTCGCAAAACTGCGCTGCGTGTCTACAAACAGCTCCCCCCAGCGGTCTGCATCCCCCTGGTGCTGGGCGTCTCCCGACTGCACCCGCTTGCATGAATGGTCTGCTCCGCACGCCCACCCATGGTGGCTGCCTGCTCTCCCTCCTTTGTCTCCTCCCTCTCCCCCCGCCTGTCCCACTGCGAGGGGGGGTGAAAGAGGCACAGCGATTTTGCGCAGTGTCTGTCCCTCCATCTTCAATGTTTGGGCTAGAGGGCTGGAGGGACATGGAGGTGTTATAAATGCCAATACGATATTCCAATTAAAATAATAATTTGGTTTATTAATAAAGATCGAATTACATAATTTCGATAAACCCACCAACAATGGAGATACTTGACAGTCTTTTTCCCGGGAAAATGCCAAGGGTGAACCGTGAGACACAGAACCTGGCAGTCTGCCATCTCCCCCAATGGTTCACAAATTTGCCCGGTTCGGGGCTTGGTTTTTATACACTTTATTCTGCCCTCGGCAATATTTCCCCATATTTCCCTTTGTTTCCCAACTAGCTATACAAATTCAGGAGTTTCCCCGACCAGGCAGAAAAGAGTTCTTTTCTCAGTTCATATGTTAATGTCCAATTTCTATAGATCCTTATGGTTGATGAATGATCGAGATATGGATGATAGTGCTTGATGGTCTGTGAGGGTGTCAACCAAGGTGTGAGTTGCTGGGCCACCTTATCTTGATGTGTCTCCTCCCGGTACTCGAGAAGGCTGCAGGCTTTCCCGTAAATCCTTTGTTCCTTTCTGAATGGAGGCGCCTGCTTTTTCAGGGTTGTTAGTTTCACCATCTGCTACAAGGTCTCCTAAAACATATACTTTACCCAATACACATTTATACAATTTTATAGTTTTTCAATTTACCATAAGAACATGAATTAATCATTTCACATTTTTCACAGAGGTGGACTCTGTCTTGGGGTCCCTGCGTCTCTCTTCCTAAGCACGCGGATCATGGCTGAGGGGCAAGCCTCAAAAAGTACAAGATCCATCTCCTCCTGCTCACTGGGGTGAATCCGGAGTTTCAATCTTCCCGGGACCGGTGGTGGGGTGTGTGGCGACCCTGGGGACCGTGGTAAACTCAAATACAGTGGGGACGACTTTCGAAACTCCCCTTCCCTGTCTGGTGGGCATTTGATGAACTGGCAGATGGCCAGCAGATAAAAGAGTGGGTTCTCCCCCTCTGCTATGCTGTAGCTGTGAGGAATGGGGTTTATCTTTGCCATTTTGTGAGATAGCTTCCAGCATAGTTCTCACTGGAGCCGAGAGCTTCATGGCCGTTTTATCTTTTTTTGTGGCCAAATGATAAAGCAACCTGTTCGCTTCCTGCCAGAACCCTGGCTCGAACAAAACATGGGTTTTGCAATGGGGATAATTGCAGTGAACCCATAATAGCAGAGCCTTCAGCTCCTTTTCAGAAAGGGCTGCTGGATGAGCGGACAAGATACGGATGTGGTCCTGGGAAAGTGCCCCTCCCATGTTCTTTATATCTGACCGGTCCTACCAAAGGCCTAAAGCCAGACCGATGCTGCTTTCGAACTTGGTCTGGGGTTGTCCTGATGACTGGCCAGCAGCTGTCAGGGTGAGAATCCCAGGGCCCTTGGAATATCCTCAGTCTGGGTCGAATTTGAGGTCAGCATCTCTTTAGAGGTCTGCTGTGGTCTTCTCAAAAATTCAGCTTCTGGTATCTGGCATTCGAAGGGCTGACACGATGCTTGTGCCCACCAAGGGGCACCACTTTCTCTGGCATTTTTTTCCCAAGAAATATGGGGTTTGAGTCTTTTTTCCTTTGAATACCCGTGCCAGAAGCAGAAGAAAGAGTTGGAGTTCGCCAGCTCAGGTTTCTCAAGGTTGTTTATTGTCTCTTATCTCTAAATTCTTTCTGTGCCTCAGCAAAGGTTCTTGCTGCAGCAGAGCAAAAGGCGACTCTCCCCTCCCCCCCCCCCCCCCCCCCAGGTTGGGTGCGCTGGACCTTTTGTACCCTTTCTCTGACCCAACCACTGTCCACAAATTATTCCTTATTTTCAGTCTATTACCAATACTTACTACCTATACTAGCTATGTCACTTCTGTTCTACACCAATCCCTTGTGACCTACCACAGCAGAAGATGGAGGACAAGGACAAGAAAGAAGACGAGCAGGGCCACACCCTGATTCCTCCATTTTGCCTTCCCCATTAGCACCTGGTGATAAACTAACTACAATTTACATTAAACTTTTGGGGTCTGTAGATCTTCGTGCAATGCTGGTAATTTTTCCCATGGACTCAGATCAAAGACCGTCTCACTTTAGGCCCTGTGCCAGGGTGTCAAACCCCCCTGCCAGGGTCCCAAACCACCCTGTCAAGGTCCCGGACCATCCAAGGCTGCATGAAGGATGCCCTGGACTTCGAAAACGCATTATGTGTCTTTTCTGCCCAAACTGGTGACATGTGACTCTCCTAGCCACTGGTGGTGGAGGTGGGATAGTGGCTGGTGCTGCAGTCCTGCTTCTGAGACCGGGTCCTTTTCGCAATTCTTCTGGGTCTATGATGGCTCGCTTCATGCACGTCTCAACAAGGAGGTCCAGGGTTGGAGGTGGATCAACAGGAAGTCCCAGGATGACTCTCTCGCAAGCCTCATTGGCATTGGTTTGCACCACTTCTAGGATCATCTTTCGTTGTAACTCAAGGTCTTCTATTTGACTCTCCACCACAGCACGAAGCCTGTCTATAAAATCTAGGAAGGGCTCAGAAGGAGACTGTTTAATAGAAATATAACTTTGTCTAGCATCTTTGGTAGGCATAATTTGGAAAGCCTTTTCGGCAGCTCCTTTCGCGCGTTGGAGAACAGGCTGAGGTATACCTCCAGCTTGCTTGCGTGCTTGATCCTAATCTCCTTCGCTGCTTATATGGTCTATTGTAATTGGATTGTTTTGTGCATCAACTGCACATTCGGGGATTCGCAAAAGCTCAGGAAGGAGATCCCTGAGTAACCTCTTCCATGTCCTTTCCCACAGAAATTATTCTGTGGGGGAAAGGAGGCATGAAAATAAATCTTTGAGGTCACTAGGAACTAACACATTTGATGAAAAAGTGGCTTTCATTAAGGTTTTAAAAATTTCACATTTTCGACGAAATTCTTTTGGAAGTTTGCAAAGCTCTTTTTTGCTTTGGTAAGAGAATGGTTCCCATCTTGGATGGTTTGCACTTTGACTGTATGTAACAGGGGCAGCAAAAGGAATGGCTTCTAATTCTTGTTGTGGGTTTAGGCTTTTGGGCCAGTCACTTCCGGGTTCTGGACCATGGGAACCGGATGTGGGACCATGGGAACCAGAAGTAGGAAGTGGGTGGGCGGAGCTACACAAAAGGGGGCAGAAACATGGGTGGAGTCACCAAAGGGGGCGGAGATTGCCAGGGATGTCATTGGGGGTGGAACCTTGGGTGGAGCCAGGGGAGGAGTCAGGTTGAATGACACAGGGGGAGGAGCTGAAGGGGCTGACTCAAAGGAAGGGGTGGTACCCGGAGGGTAGGAGCAGTTAGGTGATAGGAAAGGGTTGGTCTGAGGGGAGGAGACAGGGAGAAAGAGATTGTGGGAAGAAGGAGCACATGGTCGAGACCAAGCCATGAGGCCTTGGCCATTTTGTTCCCCCTGGGAGCAATTTTGGAGGGTGGAAGGCAAACTAGATCTAAATTAGAGTTTTTGAACTGGGACAAAGGGAATAGGTAGAGGGTTTAGGGAAATTTGTTTTGCAGCGGGCATTTTGCTGCAGGGGTAGGGGTGTTGAGAAAGCTTTGGGGATGAGGGATTGGGACAAGGGGTTTGGGAAATAGAGGTATTAGGAGGAACTGGGGAACACTGGATTGGTTGCGAAAAGAACAGGGCATATGCCTTTATTAATATTCAGCTCTTTATTAAAGTGATCAGCTATTTATTAAAGTCACCAGCAGGATTGAAGAGTCCAACCGGAGTTTTTCACACTGCTGCGGGGATCCAATGGAGCAGGTACTGTTGCGGTTCTTCACTCAGCTGTCCCCAGTAAGTGGCGAGTCCTTGTCTCCATGGGAATGGCTAGAAGCTCTCTCTGGTCAACAGTCAGAAGGCAGAGCGCTGAGGAGTCTGTCACTAGAGTGCAGAGTCAGATCTTTACCCTCAGGGAAAAACCTTGAGAGTTTCCCGTTGTCTGTCTCTGTTGCTTAAACTGGCAAGTTCCCATTCCATTCAGACTCCTCATAGGTCATGGTGTGTTGCCATGAGGTTTTCCTGGTTTGCCGAGCACTTATATGGAAAGAGAAATGTGCAGCTTCTCTCCCACTTGTTAATGTAAACACTGGCCATGTTTTGCTAACTGTCTTTCATTGTTTACATATTTCTAGTTGGGAGGAGAAAGGTGATTGACAGTTGGCTTGACCAGTGTGGATTGGAAGGTGGGGATTCCATCCCCCAATCGATGGACATTATAGGAAATGTATATAAGTGACTTTGTGTCATGGGTTTGCACTGGCCAGATGTTAGTGCACCCATGAATATATGTTTTTTCTCTAACAACTCCTGTGGGATGTGATCAGGAACAGAGCAGAGCAGGCTTAAATCTTGAAACAAAAAAAAAACCCACCAAAACTTTATTAATTACATAAGAACAGGGACAGAAATACTCTTAAACACATACAGAGACAGAAATAAAAACTTCTTAGAACATTTCTTCTCCCAGTTTCTACCTCCCCACCCATCACTCTTCACAGACCAACCCCTGGGTTTTAGATCAAACAATCACCACTCAAAAACAAACTAATCTTCAATTCAGCAAGGGAGAGAGGAGTCTCTCTCGCATCACAAACTGTTCTTCAGAAAACACGGGTCCACCCCTTATGTGTTTCCATGTCACCCATAGCACCGCCCGGAGAAGTCTGCTAAGGTGACACTCTCTTTTTCCTATGTCCAGCGCTCTCACCGCTGTCTCATAGGCCACAACTACATACAGGGCTTTTTAAGGATGCTGCATGCCGAGCTCTCCCCCTTTTTACCCAGGGGCCAGGGTTCCAGGAGCAGGTCTGCCCTGAGGGCAGAGGGCACCACCTCACCCTCCCCCTCTTTTCTCTGCTCGCTCCACTCTTCAAGTGCCAGTCACTGTAGCAAAAGCAAGGGGCAGCTGCATCCACCCAAAAAATGCAGTTTATGTTCAAAAGAGACTCAAGTTCAGTCCATGGCTGACATTATGCAAGAAAAGTCCAGCTCCAAGGCTACTCCTCTCATTCTTCCATCGAGTTCCTTCTAATCATGCTTTATCATCTCGGTCCCAGGCCGCTTCCCTCTCTCCGAAAACCACCAGTCATGAGAATCAATGTCTAAGAAAAGTTTCTTTCTGCCAAGCAAGGGTTAACAGTTTCTTCTCGGCAGGGTGCAGGCTGAGGCACTCCCAGGCTCGGCAAACCCCCACGTGGCTGAGCAACTTCTCCCGGAGTTTGGGGGGGAGGGGGGGGTGAGCACACACAGCAGGCACTTCCACAGTTTTCCACCCCTCCATCCTGGACGGGGCAGCTCAGTTCCAGTCCTGTCCCCTCTTTTCTTCCCCCCCCCGGGGGCTCCGGCTTACCTGAGCCGACCACATGTTTCCCCTCCCCCACCCAGCCTCGTGGCCAGGCGGGGGGGAGGCTGGAGACATCTCTCTGCTGAAACCCAGATCCGAAAAGAGGCCGAACCCCCTTGGGGGTCCTGCTTTTAACTCTTTGTGTCCTCAGAGGCGTGTCCAAACCTCCGAGTGACCAACCCAGGTGCCAGCAGAAAAGCTGATCACTGATTGGACTGCCCACATCCCCCTGGAAAATTTCACCTCCCCCCCCAACCACGACACTTTGGAAATAAACTTCGGGCTTCCTGCTTCCAGCCCTGGATCTGCTCCGCAACTCAGAAATGTCTCTGAAGTCCCTCTCTTACTGTCAGGCCCCGCGGTGATAATGGTGAGTCTTCAAACCAGGCCAGGGGGTGCATCCACTCCTTCCTTGGCCAGGGCACCCTCTAATTCTCCTCTGATGCACCTAGTTTTTCATCTTGGGGTGCAGTTCCTCTAAAAAACTCTCCCAAGATTCACAGGGTCGGTTTTATTTGCATATACAAATGCATATGCATTTGTCCTGGTCGCAGCAGAGGGTATCCCTGCTGAAAAAGGTAGTTACAGCGAACAATGACAGGGCCATTTAGACAGGAGCCGCTCCTTTTAACATTTTAATGAGGTAGGAGAATGTCACGGGGCATCTTCCCTTTGGAGCAGCTTCCCTCCATCCTCAAACTTGTTGGTGGTGTGGGGGGTACCTCTAGCCTAGCCGGGAGGGGGTCAGCGGCTTTTGAGGGACAGCAGCATCACCCCAGCTATGGGGTTCTCTGCAAAAAGGAAAAACCCCCATTTTTCTAGAAGGCTGGGTGATGGCACTAATTGGGAGGAGGGTGGGGTTGCATTCTGAGTGCTCAGAGCTCTTTTAATATGCTAATGGGTGCTCTGCATTTTCCTCTGGGGGGATGGTGGGCTGTCTCGGCTGTCTGCTATGGGGCTAGGACAGGGATAGCCCAGCCCCCTCCCAGGACCACAGCAGCAACCACGGGCAGTTTTTAATTCATTCATAACAGTTGTTTTTTCATTTTCTCTGTGTCCTTTTCTTTCTCTTGCTCACTCTCAACAGCTTGGATTTTAACAAGTAAAGGATAGAAATCCTCTGCAGAAGGGTCCCCTTTCTTGGTTAAATCAATCATTTTTTAATTCACAATATTCCAAAAAGCTGCACTTTTAACATCTTGAGAAGACACCTGGAAAATGAAAAAACAACCAGCAAATAAATCTTTTTAACAAAGCCTGAGAAAAATGCATTTTTCCCACCACCAGGGAATCCTTAACTTGGACAAACACTTCTCTGGATTCTGTAGACTAACTCCTATTGAGTCTGCAGAATCACTGATCCTCCCTCCCTTGCAGTAAAATGAGAACACGAAAGCAAAAGGAAAGCCCAGGGATTCCGTCTGGGGTACGCAGCTGTCTCTGTGGCTTTCCTGGCAGCCCACAGCGCATCCGCCATGTGCGCCCTGTGGCCCCCCTTCCCCTGGGGGAAACACCCGTATCCTTGCCTGCCGCGCGGTCAGGCAACTCACCAACTGATGGTCCTGGAAATAAAAGCTGCAAGTTAGGCCCCGAAGCCAGGAGAGACCCTGTGGGAGCTGCTGCAGGGGTGCCTCTCCTTCCCCTGTGGGCTGCCACGACCAAAAAGCGGGCTGGCTCCACAGAGGCACTTACACTCTACAAACTGTAAGTCTTTGGTGCTGCAGTCCGTGGCAAGTGGCAAGAGACCGGCGGTGAATATCCAGCACGGTGGGTGGCATGGGTGAGCACACAGCTGACAGCTGACTCAAACAGCGCAGGCAAGCATGGGTGGAAGGCATGGTGGGTCTGAGCTTGTGGCGGCCGGAGGCTGGTGCAGTCCGCATGCTCGGCAGGCCCAACAGCAGCTGCAGCTACACGGCGGGGACGGCGTGTGCTGAGCGCCGGTGGCTCAGCGCAGAGGGCAGCGCGGGCTGCAGTGACGGCTCGGCGCAGGCTGCGCTGTGGTGGCAGAGTGGCTCCATGCGGACTGGCTGCAGCCACAGCAGAAGCAGCTCTGCGAAGTCTCTCTCCCAGCAGGGCGGAGCGGGACGCACGACGGCTGTCTTGCATGTGGCCAGGGTGGTGCAGCTTTGCTGACACCACGGTCTCAGCTCTCTCGCTGCGGTGAGTGTCTTTCCGAAGCAGTTTTTTCGTCTGAGGTCTTATTGTCCTGTGACGGTGGGCACCAGCTGACACGTGCCGGTAGACCCTAACTAGCTCTAATTCCCAGTGTGCCAGGGGCTGTTCCCAAAATCTCCCAGCAGATTTATGTGACGATGCAGAACAAGGCTGTTCTATGGCAACAAGTGTTGCAGCGTCTAGACTTCGGAGTAAGGACTAGAGAAGGCTCTCTTTCGTATGAATCTCAGAGACATTTATTCTTCAAGACGGGGACGAAAAAGAGCCTGAGACAAATCCCACACCCACTTTTAAAATTGAGGGGTGGGGGGTGTGAAACAAACAGGGGATTTGCCCCAGGACAGATGGACAGGGGTTTTTCCATAACATAGGGCAGGGTCAGGGGAAAGATGGACAGCTGACCGAAGCTTCCAGGGACAAGGCAGGGGGTAGGAGAAGTAGACAAAGAAACAAAAGGGGGAGACATGCCTGGATAGCACCTGACCCATCGGGTGGGGGGAAACAGGGAAGAACCATTGAGATACAGAACTCAAAACAGCTTAACAAAAACCCACCACCACAGATGGTGAATCTACCACCTCCCCAGATAGACCATTCCAATACTTTATTACCCTTTCTGTAAAATCTTTTTCCTAAAATCCGGCCTATATTTCCCTTTGCACAGGTGAAGACTGTGTCCTCTCGTTCTGTCAGTTGCTGCCCGAAGAAAGAGACCAACTCCCACCTGACTGCAACCACCTTTCAGGAAGCTGTAGAGAGTGATAAGGTCACCTCTGAGTTGTCTCCAGGCTAAACAGCCCCAGCTCCCTCAGTCGTTTTTCATAGAGCTTGTGCTCCAAGCCCCTCACCAACCTTGTTGTCCTCCTCTGGACACGCTCAAACATCTCAACATCCTTCCTAAACTGAGGGGCCCAGAACTGGACACAATACTCAAGGTGCAGCCTCACCAGTGCCGAGTACAAGGGAAGAATGACCTCCCTGGTCTTGCTGGACACACTATTCCTGATACAGGCCAGGAGGCCATTTGCCTTCTTGGCCACCAGGGCACACTGCTGGCTCATGTGCAGTCAGTTATCGACCAGAACCCCCAGGTCCTTCTCTGCCTGGGCACTGTCCAGCCACACCGTCCCCAGCCTATAACGCTGCAGGGGGTTATGTGGCCAAAATGCAGAACTCAGCACTTGGACTTATTAAACTTCATCCCATTGGACTCTGCCCATCCATCCAACCGTTCCAGGTCTCTCTGCAGAGCCCTCCTACCTTCCAACAGATCGACACACGCTCCCAGCTTAGTGTCATCTGCAAATTTACTCATGAAAGACTCAATCCCCTCATCCATGTTATCAGTTAAGATATTGAATGAAACAGGCCCCAGCACAGACCCCTGAGGGAGACCACTGTTCACTGGCCGCCAGCTGCATGCAGCACCATTCACCATCACTCTCTGGGCCCAGCCATCCAGCCAGTTCCTAACCCAGCAAAGAGTGCTCCTGTCCAAGCCGTGGGCTGCCAGCTTTTCCAGGAGTGTGCTGTGGGAGACAGTGTCAAAGGCCCTGCTGAAGTGCAAATGGACAACATCCACAGCCTTTCCTGCATCCACCAGGCAGGTCACCTGGTCATAAAAGGAGATCGGGTTGGTCAAACACGACCTACCCCTCCTAAACCCATGCTGGTTGGGTCCAATACCCTGTCCTTCCTGTAAGTGCTGCATGATAATACTCAATATAAACTGCTCCATAACCTTACCAGGGACTGAGGTCAGGCTAACTGGCCTATAATTACCAGGATCCTCCTTTCTACTGTTTTTGTGAATGGGAGTCACACTGGCCAGCTTCCAGTCATCCGGAACCTCACCAGTAAGCCAAGTTTGTTGGTAAATCATGGAGAGTAGCTTTGCAAGCTGTCTTGGTTTGAAGGGAAGTGAGTTTTTCAGGAAGCTGAGGTCAAACCAATGAGTGGTCAGGTTTGAATGTTGGCACCTTTAGTGGCCACTGAGGAGTTGGACACGCCTCTGAGGACACAAGGGGTTAAAAGCAAGGACTCCCAGAAGGACTTCCTCTTTTCCGGCTCCGCTTTCAGGAGAGGAGCATCTTTTCCCTCCTCCCCTACCCAGGCTGGGTGGGGGAGGGGGGCCAGGTGGTCAGGCTGAGGTAGGCCTTGGGCCCCAGGGGGGGGAAAGAGAGAGAACAGGACTGGAGCTGAGCCAGCCCCATCCAGGATGGAGGGGTGGAGAACTTTTGGAGGTGCCTTCCGTCCCCCTGTCCCTGTCCCCCCCTCGTCTCGTCCGTCCCATCCCCCCCCCCGGGAGAAGGTGCCGAGCTGCTGCGTGTGGGAGTTGTCAGAGTCTGCGAGTGCTTGAGCCTGTGGCCTTGTCGGGAGCCAGAAGCTTTTAACCCTTTCTGAGGCAGAAGAAAACCCTTCCCAGACATTGATTCTCATGGCTGGTGTTTTCAGAAGAGAAAGAAAAACAGCCTGGGACCGAGATGATAAAGGACGATGAAAAGAACCCCTCGATAGCTAGAGGTGAAGAGGAGTGGCTTCTGAGCTGGACTTTTCTTGTGTAATGTTAGCCATAGATGGACCCTGAACTCTCCTGAACATAAATAAGACTGTATTTGGGTGGATGCTTTTTTGGCTCAAAAGCAAAGACTTTGTGGCCTGTTCTTGGAACCCTCAGCCCCAGGGGTAAATGTGGGGGGGACTGCTTGTCCCAATATGAGAAGATGGCTGGTTTTTGGTACTTGGCCAAGCATCCTTAAAAGAGCCCTATATGCGGTTTTGGTCCATGGATGGTGGTGAGAGCACTGGACATGGAAAGGAGGGTGTCACCCTGGCAGACTTCTCCAGGTGGTGCCATGGGTGACATGGGAACACGGGAGGATGGACCTGTGTTTCCTGTGGGGGGTCTGTGGTGTGAGAGAGACTCCTCTCTCCCTGGATGAAATGAAGATTGGTTTTTTGAGTGATGATGACTTTGATTGGGAACCCAGGGTTTTGGTTTAAGCAAGTAAGATGAGGGTAATGTGCAAGTGTTAACTGTTGAGCATGTAAGGGATGGAAATTGGGGGGAGGAGAAGAAATGTTCTGGGAGGTTTTCATTTCTGTTTCTGGGTGTTTGGGTTTTCTACTGTCTGTTGTTATGTAGTTTAATAAAGTTTTTTTTTCTATTTCAAGTTTTAGGCCTGCTCTGCTCTGTTCTTGACCATATCTCACAGTAGCTCATTAGGAAAAACATACACTCATGGGTGCACTGGCATCTGGCCAGTGCCAACCCATGACACAAGCTCATCTGCCAGCTCCCTCATCACCCTGGGATGGATCCCATCTGGGCCCATAGATTTATGGACATCCAAGCAGCTCAACACTTTTCTGACTCCTCCTGAATAACAGGAGGACCATTCTCTTTCCTGACACCATCTACCAACCCAGTATGACAGTTATCCTGAGGACAAGCCATCTTCCCACTAAAGACTGAAGCAAAAAAGACGTTAAACACTTCTGCCTTCTCCTCACCTGCAGTTACTAAGTTCCCTCCTGCATCTAATAGATAAACAAGGTTGGTCTCAACCTTCCTTTTACCATTAATATACTTGTAAAAGGATCTTTTATTATCCTTTACATAGGTTGCCAAATTAAATTCCAGCTGAGCTTTGGCCTCCCTATTTTACTTCCTACATGCCCTAGTGTTAGGGGTTGGATTTGCTTCTTTTTCACATACAGAATTTTTTCCCATAAGTTGTTAGGAAAACTTAACGACAGTGCTTAACCAAAACAAAGGAAGTGGTCAAAGGAGATGGCAGCACGAGGCTACACCTATTATTTTTAGGTCTCCGGGAGTTTCCCTGAGAGAGGCTAGATAACACGAGTTTTGGAAGAATTAAAAGATGGGTTGGAGGCAGCTTCGCTCTCTCTTGCTCTCGGCATCGGGGAGGACAGTCAGGCTGCCGCTCGCTGCAAAAATAGTTTACAGTCATTACTCCGTCTTGTCCTGGGAAATCTACCATCATTTGCTCGTGTACCCAAGAATCCTGAGCCTGCCTTCTCCGGCCCTCCCCCCACTGCCACTGCTTCTTCGGAGCTTTGAAGCTTTCCTGCTACTCTGTAGCCCTGCACTGCCCTGCCCTGCCGGGACATCCCTGCCGTTCCAGCAACCAAAGCAAAGCATCTGATCTCATCCACCAGCCTGGGACCTTCCACCCTTCCAGCTTGGTCTCTTGGAGTCCCACAGGGGCACAGAGATCAAACTGCCAATGGGCGTTTGGTGAAAGAAAGCCCTCGAGGTTCCTGGTTCTGTTTATTATTAATGCTGTAGTTGTTGTTATTATTATTAATGTTGTAGTTGTAGCCCCAAAAGTAGGATCACACAGAGGTACCTCTTTTGGTTGGGTCTTATCGATGCTGGTTTCTCAGGTTCTGGTGGTGTGTCTTCTTTCGGGACTGGAACGTAGGCATCACGGGGGGGGTCCCAGAAGCAGATCCTGTAAAGAAAGTCTCAAGGTTTTTGTTAGTTTTGCTTTTGGAGGTCCGGCCTAATTGATTTCAGCGGGCACCATTTAACGGTGCCATCTCTCTTGACGGCTGCATACTCTCGGCCTGTGAAGACCAACCTCCACCCGGGCTCCCACTCCCCCAATTCGTTTCTGACAATCACTGGGGGGCCTTCCTCTAGTGTCTGGGCCGTCCAGTGTTTTTGAATGGGGCTGTGCACAGCTTCTGCTCTAGTGAACTGATTCAATGCAAGCAAGGCGGTTGCTAGCAGCAGTGCCTGGTCCCCTGGGGGAATGGCACCGGCAAAACCCTCTGACTTCGTCAGCACCTCTATTTCAGTTTTGAGAGTTTGGTTCGCTCGCTCCACTATGGCCTGGCCTGTGGAGTTATATGGAATGCCCTGCACTAAAGTGATGCCCCATTTTGAGGCGAATTCTTGCACTGGTTTGGAGATGAAATTGTCAGTTTTAATTTGCTTGGGGATACCAAGCCATGCCATGGCTGCCAGCCAGTGCTGGATTATGGCCTTAGAGTTAGTTTTGGGGTGCTGTGTGGCCACAATCACTCTGCTGTAAGTGTCCACTGTCACTGCAAGCCATGCTCGGGGCTTCAGCAGTTGACATAGAGTGAAGTCCGACTGCCAGATTTCTGAGGCCTTGAGACCTCTCGGGTTGACCCCACTGGTCCACAGGGGTGACTTCTGGCAATGAGGGCAGGTGCCTACTACATGTTTTGCGTCCGCTGTCGGGATCCCACATCTTTTTGCCAGAGCTTTGGCTCCGATGTGGAGTGACTTGTGCAGTTGGCGAGCTTCCTGCAGTGTCCACACTCTCTTTGCTGCGGCATCTGCTTTGTCGTTGCCGGTCTGAAAGAAGCCCTTGACTGGGTTGTGGCTGTTGACGTGAATGACAGATACGATGCCCTGTCGTGAGGAGAGCGCTTCTTCAAGCATTGAGGCTGCTGCAGATGTTGACACACCTGGTCCTGACATGGCCAGGCAGAGTCTTGCCACGAATATAGAGTCTGTTACGATATTGAGGTGTTCGTCTTGGAAGAGTCTGCACGCCAAGACCACAGCTGCTGCTTCCAGTTGTTGCACAGACAGTGTGGGGTCGCGTGTTTTGACACAATGCCATTGTTTTCCCGACTGCCACACCGCCGCTGCAGTGGAAGTCGTGGAGGAGGCGTCTGTGAAACCGTCGGTCCTGGCAGCGGTCAGTCCATGACCTTTGGCGGTATGTCTATGTCGACAATGGTCAGTAGCTGAGACCAAGGGGGTCTGGAGGCATAGCAGATTTCTCCTCCAAAGCCAGTGAGGGCAAGGGCCAGGTGCTCTGATGCTGTGGTTGACTCTGTGGTCAGCTGCTTGAGGAAGGGAAGGTGGATTCTTGTCGGCTCGGTTCCCAGGTGTCTCAAGGCGAGTCTCCTGCCTTTCATGATGAGGTTGGCAGCGCATTCGACTCTTGGGGAAAATGCACGAGCTGATCTTCCGAGGACCACCCATTGGATCGGCTGGGACTTTTCAGAAGGTCCTTGGGCCAGTGCTCCCACTCCTCCCTGTAGGAGGATAGCTTGTATCATAAGGTAGAGCTATCCACACCTGGGCCTCAAACTAGGCCTCAGACCAGGCCTCAGGCCTGGTCTAGCAGGCCTCAGTACGTTCAGCATACGTACTGACAGATAAACTTATCTACTACTAAAGATGTCTTAAAGTGGTAGTGTCACTAACATAGAACAGTTACTGGGATGACACGGTGGCTACCTTAAACTGCAATAGCTTACATACTTCTGTATGTTCACCGCCTATCACAATGCACCTGCTACTGTAAACTATTCGCTCTGTACTTAACCGGCCATCTCACAGAATAAAGCGAATTACGTGCTTAGAACCATATTGGTGTGGACGCACGTTATTCTAGTCCCCGATCTTTAACTGTTCCCAGCTTTCACCTGGCGCCCAACGTGGGGCAGTGTTTTCTCTTAAATGAGGGTTTTTATTTTTCTCTTAAATGAGGTTTTTTTTTTTTCTTAAATGAGGTTTTTTGTCGCTTGAATGCAGAGTTTTTGCTTAGATGCAGGAAAGTCCTTGTGCTTGGAAAGTGATTGTGTGCTTGCATACACCTGTTCCGAGCTGGCAAGGCAGATCGGGGAGCGATTGCTGACTGGTTCGTTTAGAAGGTCCGCGGTGCCCCTCCCACTGCTGACGGAAAGAAGGTAAGCAGCGATCGCAGAAGGAGTCTAAAAGACTTTAAAAAAGAAACGATGGCAAAAGATTACCCTGCTGATTTTCAGCGTGTAGCCATCGGTGCCTCCCAGAGGGGCGATAAGATAAGAACTAATATGGAACAACTAGTCCGATGGGTTCAGAAAGAACAAAAGCGAAAGCGGCCAGCATCTCTTTGCAGAGAAGCAGGACAGAAAGAGAAAGGCAGATTGCTATGGGACGTTGTAGTTTTACCCGGAAAAAGAGCAAAGAGACGTTCAGAGTTAAGTGTAATTTAGGAAAAAGCAATAAATACCTTGCAAACATTCACAGAAAAGAGCAAAACCGTGATTTTAGCCGGAGAAAAACAGATTCCCTGTCCCTCTGCTTCCCTCTCCAAGAAAAAGGAACAACAGGAAAAATCTAAGGTAGCCAGACGCTTCAGTGGAGATTCCATGCATTCCACGCATTTCGAGAGTGAGAATGCAGCTTCGCTTTGGCCCTCCCTTTGTTCGTCTCTGGCTGTCCGTGCAGGGAAAAAGCAGGAAATGCTCCCTGCACCTCTCGGGCCGAATGAAAACAAACAAGAAGTTACTCAGCTGCCAGACCCCGGAGGCAGTGCGAAAGATGAGAAGGCAAGAGGGGCCGAAGGCAGAACAAGGAGGGCACAAGTGATGCAGCAAGGAGGCAGATCTCAGAGCGGCAGCAGCAGCGGAGCGACCGGCAGTGTTCCTGGCTGAGCCGTGTTTTTTTTTTTTTCTCTCTCTGTCCCGCTCAAAAACATAATAAACAAGATGTCTACTAATGAGAATGCCAGCACACCGTCAGCTCAATTAGAGGCTCCTATGCCCCTGCAGTCTGCCAATCAACTGCACTAGCCGACGGACTGGGCTCTAAAATCTTCTTACCCCCCCCCCCTTTCGCTGAGTGCAGAGGCTGTCACTATCGTCTTTGAAGATAAGCAAGCATCGTAACTCGACCCTATGTCGTGCTATTACCCAAGAAGCTTTCAAGATTGTTAAACAGAGACAGTGAAAACATGCAACAAGTGGACATTGCAAGAAAAACACCAGAAAAAGAAGGGAAAATAGTCATCTGTCCCTCTGTTGTGAAAAAATCCATCGCTGTGTGAGAAATGCAACATGAAAAAGAAAGATATATCCTATCATGAAAAAGATAGAGCAAAAAATGAAATAGAAATGAGTTCTTAGCTAGAGTTATTAACTCTGTGTAAGGATGAGTTGTTTCTACATTTTGATGTTGTTAAAATTAATTTTTGTGTGAATTAATTTGAATTTGAGTTAATTATTGTTAAACATATAGTTTTAAAGCTTGTTTTTAGGATTTGGGCCCTGATAAGTTTAAGTTAAGTTTGAGTCTATACTTAAATGTTAAGGAGTTTAATTAGTAATGATTTTTTAGTGAGTTACCACACATATAGAGTTTATAAAGTTAATGAAGGTTGTAGATTTTTGTTGAGACGTACTTATGTTAGATTTAAGAGTTAGTTGATTTAAAGAGTGTTTTATAATTTGTAAAAGGTATAGTTGTTTAATTTGTAAAGTTTAGTTAGACAAAAAAAAAAAAAAAAAAAAAAAAAAAAAAAAAAAAAACTAGATTTAAAATTACATGAAAATAGTTATTAGTGCCATGCTAGCTGCATTTAAGTAAGTAGTGCTGAGAGGGCTCTAGCTGACATCTCCAGCTGGAGTGGTCCCCTGCTTCACTGCTAGGTCTTCTAGTAGTTGCTTTTGAGAATGATTCTCAGAGCTGAACAAAGTCTCATCTCAGAACTCTCAGCGTTGTTGTCCTGCCTAGAGAGGTGGGTGCAGCTGGCTGAAGCCAGCCCCTGGCACATCTGTTTGGGCAGACAGGCTGTGCTACTGCTCTTGAGTTTGGTCTTCTGTGCTAGGGAGAGAGATGAGAGAAGGCTGTCTTACACATTAGCTTTTAGTGCTTTGTCACTCCTGAGGCTGGGGAGTGAATAGCCTGAGAGAATCTGTTTTTATGACTCCTCCTTGGCGGGTTGAGGCGGTGACCAGCGGGTCATTTTTCAGGGAGTTTGTGCTGGCTTAGTCCCAGGCGAGCATGTCCTGTGCTGCAGCGATGGGGACGCACAGTAGTGTGCCTCAGGGGATGAGTTTCAGAGCCTGAGGACTGTGGTGGTGTGTTTTGTTCAGTGATGGCACTAGTGAGAGAGCTGAGAGCCGTGATGTCCCCATGCCTGACAGAATGGGACAAGGGTAAGGGACTTTAGCCAGTGAGACTTTTCAGTTAGTGTGAATTTTGAGAGGATCAAGATAAGTTATAATAGAGGTAATTTGAATTCAAGGCCATGACAGCCCAGCCTTCTGCTGAGCAAAGTCATGTGGCACAAATTCTCTCAAGCTGAGTGACCTTCTCCCAGGTTCTCCAAATAGCAAATCTTCCCAGCTTCAACCACAGCCTGTGAGTTGAGAATAATGTTTCCTGAAACAGCTAAGTAATCTACAGGCTGAAATTGTACTTGTAAAGTCCACGTTTGTCGTTTGTCAGCCACATAAGAGCGTTTGGAAACATGATTCACAACATTTTGAACTACCTGACATTCAAGAGGCAGTTAGCAGAGCCAGCAATCTTCCTGGGCAGGAGGATGCCAGGGCAGCAGAAATTCACTGATAATCCTGCCAGCGGTAGCAGTGGAGTCAAGAAATTTTTGAGAGAGGTCTTAAGGCAATGAATAAATAAACAGTTTTGCCCAGTGAAAACAAGTTTGACGTTATAACTGTGCTTAGAACCAAAAAAAAAAAAAAAAAAAAAGCGAGAAAGAGGGAAGAAACAGGTTTAACTGAAATGATAATAACAGAACATTGATAAAGAAGATTTAAAATGATGCAAATTGTTAGATCCTTAATTGTATTGTTAGTTGTGAGTTGTCTTAGTGTATGAGAGTTTTAAAAGATAAGAGTTTTAAAATATAATTCGATGACATGTTAAGTATATAAATTAGTAGCATTAGTAAGTTGATGTTCAAGTTTTTATGTTGTGTTATTTGTCGATAGGGTTTTCTAACAAGTACTTGTCATTTTAAATGATTCTATTTATCTTTTTAGCCATCTAAATATTTCATGAATGTTGTTAACAGATATGGTTGTATTATTAGGTGCAAGTCAGAAATTTTTCTTAAGTGTCATGTTAAGTATATAGTTTGTCTCTTTTGTAATCAATCTTGTATGTTTTATGCAATGTTTTAGCATGTCCTTTTGAAGCTTCATTTGATTCTTTTAACTGTGTTACGCATTTTGCTTGAAATGAGATTTTAGGCTTGTTTTGGTACCTCTTGTGTGAGTCAAGACATTGCATTTCAGTCTGCTAAATCCTTAAGTATTTTTCAGAAGGTCTTAGAGAGAGAGATACCTGAAGCATCATTGATGATTTTTCTATCAGGTGTTGATCCCGTGATTGCTCCAATTAGTACTCAACTGTTTTCAAGAAGAGTTCCAGAAAAGACGAGTTCCCGAGTGATCGGAACAATTTTTTATCTTAACTTTTAAATGTCTCTTTTATGTAATGATATTATGACAGTTTGTTGTATTTTAGGCATTTTATGTTTATTGTTGTTAGAAATTGTCTTTAAAAGATATGCTAAAAACATCACTCCATTTTAGAGTTTGAGTTCTGGCCAAATTCTAACTCTAACTTGGACGGATGGTGTTTGTTAACGAAGCCCAGAGGTTTCTGCTCCAAAAAATAATATGCAAGTTATCTTAACTTGACAATTTGATCCGATCAGAATGACAGCTGAATCAGCTTGGAGTGAAGATTGTCATCTTTACCCGGGAAGAGATGTCAAAGTTCACTAAAGAAAAGCGTTTCAGCAGTTTGCAGTCTCTGGGGTGATAGCAGAAATAGTTTGATAATCGCTTATCACTTTCATTAGTAAGCAAAATTCCTATTCTATTCTCTTGTCTCTGAGAATGCCAATTCGCATACCAGGTCTGTCTTAGTTTCTTTTCTGCTAGCTGTAGACTCGATGAGATACTAACGAAAGCTGAACCAGATGAGAAGACAGCAACACAGACACAGCACTGCAGCTGCGTTGACAGAAGTAACCCTGGCTGCTCAGTGACAGCAGAGAAGTCTTCAGCTGTGAAACATCATCAGGCAGTGCAGAAGAAGAGGAGACAGCAGATGATTTGAAACTTTAATCTAGAACCTGCGTATGAATGAAGAGCAAGGACTGAATATAGTGTGCTCTCATCTTTTTGCTTTTAGCAGCTAAGATCTTTAGGTTTTTCTTGGGTAACTCAAGTAGTGCTTTGCTCATAACAGTATATGTAGAAGCAGCCAACCGTGTCACAGACCCAGTTTGGATAGCTCTAAAGAAAAAAGGGGGGATGTGTAGGAGGATAGCTTGTATCATAAGGTAGAGCTATCCACACCTGGGCCTCAAACTAGGCCTCAGACCAGGCCTCAGGCCTGGTCTAGCAGGCCTCAGTACGTTCAGCATACGTACTGACAGATAAACTTATCTACTACTAAAGATGTCTTAAAGTGGTAGTGTCACTAACATAGAACAGTTACTGGGATGACACGGTGGCTACCTTAAACTGCAATAGCTTACATACTTCTGTATGTTCACCGCCTATCACAATGCACCTGCTACTGTAAACTATTCGCTCTGTACTTAACCGGCCATCTCACAGAATAAAGCGAATTACGTGCTTAGAACCATATTGGTGTGGACGCACGTTATTCTAGTCCCCGATCTTTAACTGTTCCCAGCTTTCACCTCCCTTCTGGGTAAAGTGGACGTATAGATCAAGCAGTACGCCTGGGTTCCACCTGGCAAGTGTGCCAGTAGACATCTGATGTTCGATGAGGTCGAGGGAGCTCGCTGCTTGCGGCCTCAGCTCCTTGGGTTCCCAGGGGTGCTTTCCTTTCAGGAGGTCGTACAAGGGGTCCATGACCTCGGGAGGAATTAGGATGATGTTGCGGAGCCACTGCAGAGATTCCACAAGTCGCTGCATGTCATGGAGCGTCTTGATGTCTCGGCGGACCTTCACCTTGGGAGGGGTCACGTAGGAGTTTGTGATCCCCACTCCCAGGAAGGTCACACAGGGTCCTCTTTTGATCTTCGCGCTCGCGATCTCAAAACCGCTGGCCTGGAGTGTTTCCGTGATTGTGGACACTAAGTGATCCACTTGGCTTGCTGATGGTGCAGCAATGAGGATGTCGTCCATGTATTGAATGATGGTTGCAGTGGGGTAGGAGTGTCGGACTGGCATCAGTGCTCTGTCCACGGTGATTTGGCATACGGTCGGGCTGTCCACAAAACCTTGCGGTAGCACCTTCCATTGGAAGTGGAGGTTGGGTCGCTCGCCATTTGGGAACACGATAGAAAAGGCGAACCGTCCCTTGTCCTCAGTGTGCAGGGGTATCGAAAAGAAACAGTCTTTGATGTCCAGCACTGCGCATGGCTGCCCTTCGGGGATGGCTGAGTTCATGGGCAATGGGCAGCAGTGTCTGGACAGGGCCCGTAGGTTGAATTGTCTTGTACACTTCCCTCACGTCGTGGTAGAGGCGATAACCTTCTCCAGACCTTTTGGGGATCACAAATACAGGGGTGTTCCACGGGCTGGTGGAGGGTTCTATGTGACCCTTTTGCAGCTTGCGGTCAACCAGTTCCAGCAAGGCTGCCATTCGAGGCTTTGACAGGGGCCACTGCTCGACCCATACGGGGTCTGATAATTTCCAAGTCAGTTTGATTGGCAGCGGTGGGTGCATGGCAGTGGCCCTCAGGATAAATTTGTGACCCTGACTCCTAACATAGCAAGGACGTCCCTTCCTATCAAGGGTGGAGAGTTTTTCAAAATGTAGGGGTAGATTGCCACTGTCTGTTCTGGTCCCTTTTCCGTGTGAAGTGTTATAGCCACCAACTGGGTGCTTTTCCATGCCCAGGATTGCTCCCCCACTCCGTTCACTGGGGGGACTTCTTTAAATTGCCAATGCCGGGGCCAATATGCCTGAGGGAAAATCGAAACGTCCGACCCCGTGTCCGTCCAGAACTGAAGCCCTATGACGTGGGGGTCCTGACTGCCATAAAGGCGGCATGTCCCCCACACCATCAGGGGCTCCTTCCCTATTTTCATGGCCAGGGCCACCCAGGGATCCCGCTCTGGGGCGTCCCCTGCTGGCCTTGTGGCACAGGCGCGGCTTGTGGCGGTGGCGGGCGCAGTTGTGTCGCGGGCGGGATTGCGAAACTGCCTGCCTCCTGTGGGAGCATGGGGTATGAGGGTCCCCCGCCCCACTGGGGGTTGGGATAGATGGGCCGCTTTGCATTCGCAGCGGGAGGAGGCTGAGTGTGGCCCACACGCCCCCTCCCTTTCCTGTTTCCCTGGGGTCTGGACCTGCAGGGCTTAACGAGGTGCCCCTTCTTCCCGCAGCCCCAACAGGGCCCTCTCGAGTGGGGGCACCGCGGGGGATGGCTGTGCCGGCTGGGGACAGCTCACTGCTGTGTGGCCTGCCTGACCACATTTAAAGCACGCCATTGCACTGGTTAAGGTGCGAACGGCTGCTTGAATGGGTGTCAGGTGCTCCTCTCTTACGACATGTTTAATCATGTCAGCCAGGCTGGCTCCGTCCGGCAAGGAGCACAAGATGTCTTTGGTGGTGGAGTTGCACTGCTGGTGCAAGCAATCAGCCACCACGGGGCCCCTCGCCTCTGCAGGCAGGGTGGATGTGTCCACTGCCGCCTGCAGGCGGTCCACGAACTGCGTGAAGCTTTCACTCTCTGCCTGCTTTATCGTGGACCACGGCGATGGCTTGGCCACCACCCGAGAGGCAGCACGAATGGCCTCCCTGGCGGCACGAGTGGTCGCCCTGACTTCCTCAGCCCGCATATGTGCGGTTTGTTGCTGAGGCGTAATCATCTCATCATGTTTCCCATCAGCCTGGATAAGCTCAAGCTGTGCAGTGGTTGCCCTGCCCCAGAAGCCTGGGCCAGTAGGTTTGTGCAATTATCCTTCCATTCTTCCTTAAATACAATAATTCCCGCCCCATCAAAAATCATGCGACCTATTTGTTTAATGTCAAAAGGAAGCAAGTCGTCATTGCCAAAAAGGCCGTCCACGAGGGTGGAGACCATGACTGAATTTATCCCTTTCTCTGAAATTGCTTTGACAATTGCTTGTATATCTTTGGGATTTATTGGAGTATAGGTTTTTTGTTGGTTTCCATCTGGCCCGGTGACCCTCACAGGGAAGGCTCGGAGTGCGGCCAAGGGGGCCCATTCAGCACAAGCTATTTTTATCTTTCCCCAGTTGTTGAACTGGACTGGTTCGTTTTGTATCTCCCTTTCAGAGCGGCTCAAAGCTTTGTTCGTTTTCTCTTTAAACAGCGTTAGCTTTGTTCTTTCCGTTTCCGAGTCCCAGCCAGCTTCCGTCAGCTCTCCCAAGCTGGTGGAGCTGCTGTTGCTGGACTCAGAGCCGGAAGCTGAATACCAGCACACTTCAGGGCTTCCGTGCCTTTTTGTGCGGCTCCGGCCCCGCCCCTCCCTTCGGGGGTTGCGCCGCTCTCGCTCTCTGGGCTTGCCTTGCCTCCCACAGAGGGAGGTCCCTCCCTTAAATGGAAGCAGCAGACCTCCCTGTGGGTTGAGTCTGGTCAACATAGAGGGCTCTCTGTTCCCCTCAGAAGGGAGTCACCCATGACTACTCTTCTTTTTCATGTAAGAAGTAGTAATCTGTCTGATTGATGAGACATAACTAGGAGGCTCATTGGGCAGATCAATTTCTTCTACATCATCTAACTGACCCTCTAGATCCAGGGCCTCATACCTTTTTTGAAGTGACATCTGGGTAGGTGATAGGGGTTGGGGGAAATTTCCATTACCTACCCAAGTAGGAACCCATTTCCACTCCCCCTCATCCACCAGGTGTCCTCCTATTGCCTGGCAGTGGGAGGCATGGGAGTCCTGTGACTCCTGGTGGGCCTCCCTTAAGGATGGAAGGGTGGAACTTCACCAATCTATTTCCCTTTCACTTTCCCTAATACTCCTTAGTCTATCAACTTCCTCCCTAAGCTCAGCTACCAACAAGAGATCATTCACTTGTTCACACCACATGCAGACTTCTTCTGCAACCCCCCCTGATGCCACTGATAATCTTAAACACTCCTCACAGGAATGGGTCTGGACAGACACATCCTTCTTGGAGGGTTCTACCTGGCTACATACACTTTTACTAACTGCAGTTTTGAATCGTGTACAAACCATTACTAAAAAACCAAAAACTAACCAACAGAACTGCAAACTAAAAACAACCTTCAACCCTACCTGCTTGCCCTGCCTGCACGAACTGCCACGCCACGCTCCTGTTTGCTCGCTCCTGTTTGCCCGCTCCTGTTTGCTGCACTCCGGGTTCAATGCGCTCCCTAAAGGCCTCTTTTAAACCACTCCTGCCTGATGCTGGAGGGCAAAATCCTGTCCTGCGCCTGCGCGGCTAACGAGCACAATCTGCTATAATTCTAGGGAAAAAAGTGCTCACAGTGTTGGTTTTATTTCATTTCCTTGGAACAACTTAAAACCTCCTTACATGAATTTTGATTTTAAGGTAAGCAGTGGCAGATGATCCAATTAGTTTCTTGCTGGGTGCAGTGGCAATGAAAGTGGGAGAGGCACCTTAACACTCATACTGAAGGCTGAACGAGCAGCTGCTGATGCCCTACCCTAGCTCAGGGTGTCTCCAGCCCCAGCCTCCCCTGCATCCACCCCAGCAGGGTCAGGGTGTCTCCAGCCTCCTTTTCCTTCCAGCACTGGGCAGTGCTGCCAGGAGCCACCTCTGGGCTGAGGACCATGGCTGCTGCCCATGATGTACCTCAGCCTGATTAATGTGAAAACATCTGTTTGGGAGCACTGTGGTTGCACTGCTGTGCGTGTTCATCTCCCTCGTGGGCTCCTGCTGCTGGGATGCTGCTGAGGCACCTGTGCCTGCTGGGCTTCCCTTGCCCACTCTTCTGTGTGCAATGCTGGTGGCACACTGGCCTGGGACATGTGTGAGCCATTCCCCTGCTGATCCACCAACCTCTGCATTCAGGATTTGGGGAGTTACACCACCACAGCAGCACCAGTGCATTCAGAAATGCAGACATGGGTCATTAAAAGGGCTTTTTATTTCCTTATTACCACATTTTCATTGCATTCTCTCAACTTTTGCCTTCCAAGAGTGCAGGGGGATTTGTACAACTGAAGAATAGAACCAATATGATTTCAACAGAAGCCGTTTATTGTTTACACTACAATCCCAATTATAGATTCCAAAATCTACCGCCCACACACTCCTGGTTGGCCAAGTCATGGTTCGAGAGGCAGGTTCATCTCCTTCAGGTCACCTAATTGGTCAAGTGTCCATTCTCATGCTGAACCTCCTGTATCTAGGATTTACATTCTTTGTAGACAATTTATCAGGCTCTTCATTCTTATTTTCATCCTGTTGTTTTCCCAGTAACCTTGATGAATCCCTGAGAACTCTGGAAAACAAGACTGCAGGTGTCTTGTTATCTACAATGATTTTGGCTGGTACACAGAATGGCCTAAGTTGAGCAAATACATTGCTACACAAGAGCACAAGTTATTTCATTTAGAAATGTTTACTGAAATGCAATTGGCATCTCAAAACCATGGAGATTGCTGTGGTCCCTCTCCAACTCCCCGGTCCATCCTCCAGCATGGTGCAGCCTCCCCACCACAGCACAGCACTCCCTGGGGTCAGGGGAGCCTCATGGTCTGTTTTATCCACTTCACATACTTCGAGATTCTAGTGTAGATGCCATATTTGCCTGGCAGGGCACATTCCTCTCCCAGCTGGTGATGCCCATGAGAAACCAGGTGCCCTCAATCTTAGTGGTGTAGGGCCCCCTGCTGTCCCCCTCGCAGGTGTCCCTGCCCCCAGACGGGAAGCCTGCACAGAACATGTTCTGCAGGATGGTGGTGGAGGTGCTCTTGAGGCAGGTGGGCCAGTCAACAAAGGGCACCTTGAGGTCCTGGAGGGTGGTGGCCTTGCAGCCATGGAAGAACTGCTTGCCCCAGCCGCTGACCATGCCAATGCCTTGCTTCAGCAGAGTGTTGGTGAACTCACGGCTGCCCAGGCAGATGGGGGTGACGTAGCTGTTGAAGGTAAGGGGCTGGTCCAGCTCCAGGAGAGCGATGTCGTTGTGGTACACGTTGATGGAGGCATTGTATGTGGGGTGGGGGAGCAGTCTCACCACCTTACACTGCTGCTCCGTGTGGTCATCGCTCCTGACATTGTGTTCACCTGCAGAGACAAACGTGACTGGGGCTGCATCTTTCCATGGCAGGATCGAGGACCGTGCCCTGGTGGTGCCATCCTGGTGTGATTCCAGCCCAGCCCAGTGGCTGCCAAGGGCTGGGCCCTCAGATTGCTCTTGGCCAGGCTGCTGGCTCCTTGTCAAAGGCAGCTGAAGGTTCCCTCGCGTCTCAGGTCCCCAGCACAACCCAGGTGTGACACTGGGCACACATCGCCCAATCAAGCACCAAAAGTACAGATGTTTTTGCCAGAGTCAGAGCAATACGCCTGTTTTGGGGATTTAGCACCCTTAGAGAGATGTAAGGGGATGTCGCCCTTGCAGCAAAGGGGGCAGAACTCGCTGATGAAAAATCTTGGTTTAAAATAAATAATGTATTAGTGAAAAGAAACCTTACCTTCCCCTTTCTGAACTCCCAGAGCCACGGGGCAGGATGGGGTGCAGGAGGGCACCAATGCCACGCCTGATGCTCACAGGTGTCCCTGTGCCCACCTGAGGCTCAGCTGCTCGCAGTCGCTGTGATTGAGGTGCCGGCAGCTTGTTACCTTTCTCTGCCTTGTGTAACAGGTAAAGAGAGGGAAGGGCGAATGTTCCATGCTCCCAGCTTGGTGAAGGGGCAGCAGCTGGGGCTGCCCACCTGCGCTGGAGGCTGAGCACAGGATGACTTTTCTCGACCGCTCTCCCACAGCCCTTAGAGTGAGGGGTGAGTTTGGCCCCTGCTGCGGGATTTCTGCCAGGCTCTGCCAGGCTCTCCAGAACACACCATCACCTCTGAGCAGCATCTGAGGCACTCGGGCCCTGGCTGTGCGCTGCTGAGGAGCCGGTGTGGAGCCAGCCATAGGTGAGCGAGTCCAGCGGGCTTGGAGAGGGCTTTTTCTGGGCAGAGTGGGAATTTCAGCTCCCTCCAAAGCTGTTTCTACAGTGTAAATGCAAGACAAATGTGGGGGAGACTTTCAAGTGGCTTTTCTTATGTTAGAGATACTTGCTATTGCTGGGGACCTGAAAATGTGATTCAGGGATGAAAGTGGAGAAGCAATGAAGCGTAGGGGAGGGGAATGCTTCTTCCACCAGGCTTGAAAACTGCCTGGATGAGCCTCTGGCTCAGGTGCGCTCGCCCATGGCCAGATTGATCTGTGTTTACACTGTTCTGTGGCTTTGGGACCAAGGCAGACCCAGTTCAGTGCTCCTACCAGAGGTGGTGGTACCTGCAGGGACTGGGCTGATGAAATGCTGCAACTTCACCTGGGGCCTCCGTGCTGCACAGCAGCTTGTGTCTGGCCCCAAAGCAGCTCATGTCCCGCTGCTGCCCATCACCGTGGTCACAGTGTCCTGTGCCATGCCTTGTCCAGCCAGTGCAAACCCTGTGTCCCTCCCCTCCTGCCCAGGTTCTCACCTGCCACAGCAGTGAGGTTGTGGGTGTAGCCCAGCTTCAGGCAGTGTGCTGCTGTCACCACCCACTTCTTGTTTATGATGGATGCGCAGCAGAAACCCAAGCCTTCACTGTTCACCAGCAGAACCTGTGGGAGCAGGGGAAAAACACACTCTCTGGTTTGTGTAAGCCTGGACCAGTGGAAGGTGGCCCTGGTCACAGCAGGGGGTTGGAACTAGCTGATCTTTAAGGTCCCTTCCAACCCAAACTGTTGGATGAATCTATGATCTGCTGAAACTGATTGTCCTGGGTTGACTTTGTGATGCTTGTATCCCCAATCGTCTGTTCTGTTTATGTTGCATATTGTGTTCTGTACCTTTAAGACTGGTTCTGAGAGCGAAGGGGGAGGAAAGAAGCGTGCATTTTGTTTGCAGAAACTGCACTCACTCCTCCACATTCGGGCCCCTGGACTGTGTTGTCTGCAGCATGGACAGACAGCGGGACAGAGATCTCATTTTCTTTTAGTTATTTTAGCTAGCTGAGGCAGAGAAGTTACCTGGACTGGTTTTTTTTTTTCCTCTTTTTCTTGGGACTGTTTAAACCTGTCCTGGACTGAAAATCCCAGAGAGACACCTGGATCTCACACCTGTGGCCCACTGGGGCCCAGGACAGCATTTTCCAGTGCCAGAGGGACTGATAGGAGACTGGGTGAGCTGAGCTGCAACCCACGGCAAGGATGTTCTGAATTTGCCATCTCACTTCAGAATAATGAGAGGTTTTATTGTTTCATATAATTCATTTTTTATGCTTGTGGGCACTTTGTTGAATAAATAGCTTTTTCCATTTTTTTCTAAGGAAACTTTTTTCCTGGACCAGCTGGGGGGAGGGGCCGTTTAGGTTTGCTTTTCCAGAGGGACCCCATTCAGAGGTTTCCTCCCAAATTTGCCCTAAACCAGGACACTGATGGAGCCATAAAATGAGTTGCATTGTTTTTTGCAAAACTTCATTCCCTCAGCCTTCAGCTTACTTTTGGTACATTCATGGACACTTGGCAATCTGTTGCTGTAGCTCAACTCCTTTTGCCCCACCAGGTAAAGCTGCTGTGACTCTGACTTCTGGCTTTCTTTGCCAGAGGAGAGCCCCATGCAGGCAAGTTTTGTTGCTGTGGCATAAAACTATATGGAAAGAAGCTGTGTTCCTGTTAGGCTTGAGACTATTGCCAGTCTAACCTCAGAGACAGGCTTTGGGTATTTTAAAAGTAAGATGATCCAGTACTCAGAGAGTGACTGCTGGGGTTACGGAAGGTTTGCAGAAAGAGCTGGTACCTGCCAGGGCACCTCTCCTTTCATGCTGTCTGCCCTGCCGACAACACCCGTGCCTGTCCTGAGCACAGGTGTGATCCTCGTGGTGGCAGCGGTGCTGGTTTCTGTGATATTGTCCAGCACCTGGTCAGGAGCATCGTCAAGGTCATCACTGGTGATATTCCAGTGCTCAAAGGTGTTAATGGATTGGGTGAGTTTCCTCTTGGCTTCAGAAGCTGTGATACTCCCGCAGGGATATGGCACTGGGAGAGGAACAGTCACAGTTGTCACTGGCTGTGTCACACCCAGTTACTGTGATCAAAGGGGCAGGCGAGGAGGGAAATGCTGCCTCACCTCAGCACAGTTTGAGACCAGCAAAGGGCTGGGGGCTGACCACGTGTACCCTGTCCACCCAAGGCACCCTGTGCCTTGGAGCTGCAGTGCAAGTGATATGTAAAAGTAGCAAAAGCATAGATTGTTGGCAGGATGTGTGCTGCATACCTGGGAGTCCTGTGCTGGGCAGCCAGGTGCTTGGCTGGCATTTCTACAGCAGTGACTCCAGAACAATAAACAGCCAGCTGGGAGAGGGCAGGAAATAACATCTGCCAACTGTACAGATAATCCTGCTTGGCACCAAGGTGAAGAAAACATTAATAAACTCTTCCTAGAGTTGTATATTTTCTCTGTTAATGAAGATCTCATCTGTAGGCTAGTTTCAGATGAGCTCTTCCCATTCCTCTCCCACGCAGTGTGTGCTGAATTCTTCCTGGTAGTGGCAGTCAAAATAGTAAGTAGCACCAGGCATTGTCTTTCATCTGAAAAGCTTTCAGAAGAACTGAGTGAGCAAACAAACATTAGTGTAAAATCAGATGTGAATGTGGCCTACTGAGACTTCATCCTTTATTTTTAAACAGTTCACTTTAGGAACAGGACTCAACTGAGTGTTGAGTGATGGAAAGTGGTACCTGCAAGCTTAGCCTATGAAATGAAGGTTTCAGAGCCAACAAAAGCTAAGCTTTTCCAGGAAGGGCAATCACCCAACCTGAAAGATGATCTTGCTAATTGTAAACCTTTCTGGTCCAGTGAAAGTGATACGGCATGCTGGGCAACACAGGCCTGAGCTCTTGATGAGATCCTTTGTTAACAGGATTCTCAGCCTAAGATACTTCCTAAACTGATTGCTGACAGCCAGCACATTCAGGAGGTCAGTGTTCCTTGCTGCAGCTGACAGAGCTCCCCTGTGCAGGTACCTGCATGCAAGCTTGGGTGTACAAACCTGATGCAGTCAGGTGTCAGAAATGTGATAGCATCAAATTTTAAACTGACTTTAGATGACAAAATATTTATCTACTCAATCTCTTCTCTGCCAAATGTGCTTCTGAGATGTTCATACCCAATTAATTTGCTGTGTTGTGGTGGGTTGGATCTGCAGGTGTCAGTGTAGTTATAGGCATTGTAATGGTCTAGGAGCGGGGTAAAGCTTGGGAATACGAGAACCAGCTATTCTTTAGCCCTTTGTGAAGCTGCAGCCTCAGCCACTGCACTTTTCTTCCACCCCACCCAATACAACAGCTAAGCCAGAGGCAGTTCTCATTGAGGGTCTCTGCAGATACACACTGCTGGGAGGACAGCACCAGCACAAAGCTTCACTTGTACCCACCCAACTCAGATTATAAGGCACTGGGTCATGACCAGCCATGAAATAGACTGGGGGACTGACATTGGTCTGAATTTAGGCTTCAGGCTCTGCCAGTGTCTGTGTGAAAGGCAGGCAAGCAACTTTCTCATGTTAGCCTGAGAAATCTTAAGGAGGAATTCAAACAAACCTTGGGGAGTGAGAATACATCCACAGGTAGTGTTTTTTCCAACATGTTTACCAGCAAAAGAAATGTTTACAAAAGGGTGTAGATGCTGAATAACCAATCATGTTTTTTGTACTGAACTACTCTATAAAAGTAGAATTTAGAAGAATAAAGTTTGGTCTCATCTTTACCATCATATCAAGAGTCATGTTGTTATTCCTGTGCCGTCCAAAAATCATAACAATAGACCATCATGAGGATTTACAGTAAGCAAAATCTTCTTTGGTTCTGAAAAGTTCAGTGCATCCTCAGTGTAGAATCAGTAACTATTAGGTCCTACTGGAAGAACATGGGAGTGAGCCCTGGCTGGGTGCTGGTGTAGCTGAACATCACCTTTCTGCCTTCAGAAAATTTCTGATCCATATTTAGAACTGTAAGATGGCTGGAATCTGTCTGAGCAGCCATCTGAAACAAGCATTTGCTTTTGAACAAATCCCTGGACAACTACCCTCCCTTTCCACTCATCCAGGCTAAAAAGGGGATGTTTACATTGAACCCTTCCAGCCAGAGCCCACATCTGCCCTTGGGAAAGTGCAGGGTCAGGCTCTACCTTTGCTAAGCGGGGAAACAAGCAACAAGGTTTCCAACAGGATATTGCATCTATGAAATTCATGTAACTAAATCCAGGACAAGGCCTTGAAAACTTTAACCCAAATCTCTTAAAAACAGTTTAAAAGTTAACCTGTAGGTTCGCAGGACTTTCCATCTTCATGCAGTTTATAGCCAGCAGCACAGGAACACACAACCTTCTGTGGGGGCTGATGACTGCAAAAGTGCTTGCACCCTCCATTTTTAATAGCACAAGTGAAGTCTGAAAGAAATTAAAATGAAACTGTGAGAGGTCTTTTGAAACACAACTGGTCAGAGATTTGTTGAGACTTGGGGGTTTGGGCTCAGTGACCTCCTGTGGTTGATGCAGAGTATGGAAAACAGATGATTGTTTGCAAGGAGATGGGGAAGAAGGGCAATCTCAGCCCTGGTCATAATGAAGGAGCAGTGGGAACTTCTTTGAGCAGGCAGGTTGAGGAGCTTATAGAGCCTCACAGAGCCTTGGCACAGCCTCCTGCTTCCAGCAGCTGCATGCTGGCTGAAATTTGGAAGCCTGACCCTAAACATCTCCAGCAAATATTTGATAAGAAACCACATGATTTCCCCACTTTTGTGCTTTTGGCAGTGGAGGAGTGTTGTAATTTAGATTTGAGGGGGTCCCCGGGGAGGGTTCCCTGGGAGCCCCCTGGGTCCTTAGGTTCGTGGGTGTTCGCGTGCAGGCAGGCAAGGAGACTCTAGACGGCTGGTGAGGTGCTGATGAGGTGAGGATTTATTTGGAGTTCAACCCCAGGAAGGCAGCATGGTCACTGAGGGAGAGGGGGAAGGAGGGGGAGAGAGGGAAGAGGAGAGGGAAGGGGAGAGGAGCAGAACCTCTGGAGGCCTCCAGGGCAAAAAGAGCGCGAGCCCTCTCCATTTGCACCTTTATCAGGGAGTTTCGAAATGGGCGTGGATAGATTCTCAGGCCAATGGGTTTACAGACACATGATACTGCAGGGGAGGTTACAGACTTGGGATAAACCATACACTTTTGAGGGGTGAGCCAGAGCAAACCATTTCAATCAAATGCAATTCCACAGAGGAGAACACCCTGTATCAGACTGGAGCAAACCCTGCACCCAAGCAGGGCTTTGTACTGGGATTATTGCTGGACTCTAAACTTCAAGACATTCCTTATGTTCTTCCTGATGTACCAATCAGTTGGCACAACCTGGCTTGAAGACCCATTTCAGCAGGATGTGTGATAAAACAAGTCCCAGCCTGTGGCAGAGTGAGATTTCCCTGACTTGCACCTGTCTTTTCCCACCCCACCCCTCACTCCTCTGTGGTGAGAACACCTTGGAGGTGGGAAACCACAAATCTGCAGAGGCCCTTGCAATTCTCAGTGAGTTTTCAAATAACTTCACAGCAGATTAACACCACTCCTACTTCCTCAAGGACACCTCCCTTTCTGTAGCCATTTTAATGCCATCATTTACTATTTTTGCAGAGCTCCTCTTAATGCCTCACTTCTAGCTCTATTTTTGCTCCTCACTTCCCCAAGAAATCTGCAATGAGACTATTTAAATTTGATGCAACTTTGAAATGTTCTTTTTAATGTACACTCCTCTCTTGCCAGAGCAGAAATACAACTAGAAAGAGAATCTTTTATTAGTGCAATGAGTCTAGCACATTATGCGAGTTGCACAGCCCCTGATTATATTATAAGAGCTGAATATCCCTCTTGTTTAAACTATAAGCTGTTTGGTTTTCATAAACTCCTCAACCCATCAGGAAAATATTTGCCTTTTATTTGCCTCCAGAATCAAGGTTGCTGTTGATAATTATAATTATGAATTAAGCAGAGTGCCATTGAGAGGAAGTCAGGATAATCCTGCCCTGCCCAGCACCTGCTGCTCAGCCTGACCTGAAAAAGGGAAAGGGGAGTGGGAGAATGGTGGTTCCATGGGGAGTCTGTGGGAAACTCTGCTTTCAGCAGGTGAGCAGGTTGTCCCTGATTGAGCAGTCCCAGGAAGGCTTGTGCTGGGACATAGAGGAAGGGCTCTGTATCAACATCTGCCCTGGCAGCTACAGCTGGACTCAAGACCTTGAGCCTGAGTCTCCATTGAGCCCTCCCTAAGAGCAAGTGCTCAGCAGAGGGGAAGCTGAGGCTCCACTGGGGCTGGGCAGGACCAGAGATATCCACTGCTGTATCCCCAAGCATGTCCCTCTGCCATCCCCAGTGCCAACAGGCTGAATTTACACCTTCCTGCAGTGCCTTACAACAAAGCACAATGTGTCTCAAATAGCCCCCAAGAGGGTGCCACTCTGACACCACTTGGATTCCATGGGGTTTCCAGCAGAGCAGCACAGTTCTGGAGGAGCCCTGGTACGTACCTATCTCACAGTTCTTGCCTTCGTACCCAGCTGGGCACCAGCACATGTAGGAATTGATTTCATCCTTGCAAACAGCTCCATTTTTGCATGGATTGGGGTTGCACTGGTCCCCATCTTGGAGAGAAGACAGGAGAGTTAACAAACACGAGGCTCCTCCACGCCTGGTGCCCACCACGTGCAGGAGCCTCACTGTGCAAGCTGAACAAGAGACAGCACAGCCTCCTTTGTAATGGAGAGAAGTTAGATCCTGGCAGCCAAGTATGCAACAGACAATGTCAGCACTGAGGTAGCAGCAGCAGCAGGGCTTTACTGGAGTCCCAGCTGTGTCCCCTGTCCCCTGTGGGTTAATTCTGCTCCTTTCAGCAGAACCCCTCTTCAGTCACCCCATGCAACGCCTCAGCAGGACCTCATGTCTTGGCCAAATTGGACAAGTTTAGAAGCTTTGCTACTTCAAGAGTGCTTTAAGTATCCTGGGTTGTTTTAACACTAACACTGCTCTGTGAAAGTTTGGGTCTGTTCACTGGGGTGTGCAGACCTGTCTGTGTGTTAGGATTGAGAACCTTCATGTTGCTCTTTCTTTCTCAGTCCTGTACTACTATTACCTGGTCTAGATTTTTCCTCATGTGCCAGGGCTTTTATTTTCACAGATGCCTCCAGCTTAGAACCTGAGGCTTTAATGAAAATACTCACTATTGCAAAATTGGTGATCTAAACCTTTGAAAAAGTAAATCAGTAACGTTAAATGATGGGGGATGCCCTTTGAAGTGCTTGTGCCAAGGCATGGAGAAAGGGCAAGGCCTTGCTGTGTTTGTGTCCTGCAAAGGGGCAGCACAGTGTAGCAGTTAATGGGGTTTTCAGGAATGGGCTGGAAAGCAAAATGCAAACAGGAACAGAATGGTTTGGGCTTGTCTGAGTCCTGATGTGGAGGTTTGCAGGTAGGGTGAAGATTGCAGCTGTTGTTGCTGCCTGGTGAGGGCAGCTGGGGCTTGGGTGCCGTGCAAGGGTGAGCTCCTGTGGGCTGCACTCTGGGAATAGCAGCTTGCACTATGAACAGCAAACCAGGCACCTCAGATGACAGAGGAATAGATGGCATTCCTTATTTTTGATGAACTAATTTGTTACAGTGGCAGGGAAACAAATGCGGTGTTGAGTTTCATCAGTTGTTTTTTCAGAGGACAGTCCTACAATGCAAATGTAATATTTTTATTTTATAGTTTGGACTGAGTAATCTGAATTATTTAAGGCTTTTTAATGAGATGTTCTGGGCACTTTGCCAATCTGCAAAACACTTCATTTATTGAAATGTCCTTAAAATTAGTTTCAGATGGTGTAGTGGGCACTGAAATCTTTTTGTTAAGGGACCAAGGAGTCGTTGGGGATGGAGGCTGAAAAGGAAGAAGTAGATGTGGAAAGAAAACAGTGAAGTAAGGGTGTGAATTGCAAACAGCTGTTTGCTATAATCATGTTGAGTCTCCACTTTAATATGGCCTTTCTAGGGGATTCACACTGTGCCTTCACAAGGCTGTGCCTTATCTGGAGATCTCTGCTTGAGAACATAGCATTTGCTGTTTGCTGAAGGGGTGTTAATTATTGCTGTGGTATTTTACTCTGTCACACAGCTGAAACTGAAGCCCAGAGCATGCCCTGGGCTCAATGAGATCCAGTAGTCTGCCTGAACTGGTTTTGTTCCATGACGTTTTTGAAAATTGTTCAGAAAAACCCTGCTTGAACAAATAAAATGCTAAGACATTTTTTTTTCTGGCTTGCCATTTCTATACCAATGGGACAGACCCAGGTCGGGCACTGCAGGATTTGGAGTGCAAGGCTCTGACTGGGTCTGTCAGTACAGTTTCTGGATGCTGAAATACATCTGTTACAATAACATCAGGTCTTTATGCACTGAGAGAGGAATATTAAGCATTAGAACATGAAGAAAGCAGCTCTTACCAATGTATGTTTGCCAAAACTGCATCTGCAAAGGGAAGAAAAAGTTTCCTTTGTTTTCTAATTTCTGGGTGTTGTCTGACTGAAGTAGTACCTGGGTGGCTACAAAGCTGAAGGAAAAGATTTGCAGGGAAACCACCACCTCCAGAATCCCAGTGGTGACTGATAAAGCTTTTAAAGGAGTTCCCCAGCCCAAGTGATGGAGCACAAATGAGAATCAACCCTGCCAGATGCTGTCCTTGGCCCTGTAAGTTTTCTCCTTGCTGTTCCCTACTCTTGCCCCTCTGTGCCCCACCTGAAGGGTGTAGAGGTGTGCGCTGGAGGGAACATGGTGCTGCCATTTTGCAGCAGCATCAATACTCACCGTTTTCTCTGCGTTTTCAAACACTTCTCGGTCTTCTTCATAGCTGCATTTTTCTTCTATGCATTCCCTCTCGAGGTTCCCAGGAATAACCTCTTCCAGCCTGTTGGAGTTGGCTCGCCTTTGCCTCTGGAGAACCAAGCTCACCTCTTTGTTCTCAATGAACACTGAAATTGGGACAGGAACAGAGGCTGTGCTGGAGCAGCTGGGATGGGCTGTCAGGGCTCTGTTCTCCCAGAAAACAAGCCCTTTCCAGGTGTGCACCCCCCCTTGCCCCGTGGCTAGAGACATTTCAGGACTGTTATTGTGGACCTGAGCTATCTTTATTGCCCAACTTAAACACAATCTGAAGGATCAAATCTGCAGAGCCAAATGTCAAAATAGTCAATAACCAGGAATTACTGATGGCAAGAGTGATTGGGAGTGCTGAAGTTTGATGCTTAAAATACCCTAAAGCAGATGGTGTGAGAATCTCCCATCACAGATGCACGGACTGGAATAAGCTGTTTGAGAGGGGAAAATAATAGGCTTTTTCATGCTGCTGCTTGGTGAGGTCTTGTTTGGACACAGAAATTGTCCTGCGTGATCTGCCTGTGCTGGCTGTGAAAGGCCATTTGCCTCTGCAAGCAGCTGTGGCTCTTGGAAGCAAGGGGCCATTTCCTCCTCTCCCTACTCCTCATCCTTGCCCACATCCCTGGGTTCCAGCATCTCCTGCAGGCAGGGGCAGTGACATGAGCCTTCCTTACCCCCTGGGCCACCTCCTGGCAGTGGGGTGTTTGTATCCACCTTCAGCAGTGGCTACGCTCCTGGGCAGGGCCACCAGCAAGAGCTGATGACACTGCAGGGACCCCAGTGCAGGTGGGATGGCCACAGTGGCTACCAGCCTTGCCGTGGTGGCTACCTGGTGAGGGGCAGTCCCATCATGGTGCTACCATGGGTGTTGTCTTGGCAGGGCCATGGTCCCAGCAGCAGGGACAGCAGCAGTGGCTGTCCTGTGGCAGCCCCTGGCAGGGGTTGCTCCTGAGCCACCTCTGCAGAGGGTTCTTCTTCACCTCCCTAAAACACATCATTCACCCAGGGGATATCCCTGCTTCACTTGCCCAACCTCTCCTCTCTCTCCACTGTCCCGCAGCAAGCCCAGCATGTTCCTTTTTGTCACCAGATGGCAAGGTAGAGCAGCTCTCGGAGCCATGGTGGCCACCTGGGACACGGACCCTCATCTGGGGGCTCTGCAGGAAGGGCTCGGGCACCTGTCAGACTGGCCCCACTGAGGGTTTGGGACAGCATGAGCTTGGCCAGGCAGGGAGAAAGGAGACCGAGGGACAAGCACCAGCCACTCATCCCTTCTCACAGCCAGGTCCTGCTCCTGATCCAGAGCAGAGCCCAGCCATGCTGAGCCTGCAGAAGAGGAGTTAGTGGAGCTCTCATGAGCCCCAGGCAGGTTGGTTGGTTGACACCAGGCCACCCTCAGTGGAAGAAGCCACTTCACTGACAGGTGTCTCTGCAAGAGACTGAAAATGCTCCTTCAGCTTCTCCTGGTGGGATGTGCCAGGCACCTGCCACAATTAACCCATTTAATGGCGAGAACTCATTTTAATGAATGCAGCTTTACCTCCCTTCAGATCCCTCTAGGCTTTCTGCATTGCTTAAGGATCCCACACGCTGCTTTTACAGGCAAAACTTGATTTGGACTGAAGGTTGCAGGCCCTGTGGGGTGACAGGAATGGCACTCACCAGGCTGGAAACCATCCTCACACTGAGAATACACTCACACACCATTTAACAACTTCTGAACCAGAATCTGATAGAGTGAGACAGGTCTCTGGGCCAGGTGCTGGCAGGGCACACCTGTCCTGTCCAGTCTGTTTTATAGGGGGTACACCTGGGTGGGTGGTGGCAAAAATATGAGGTTCCGCTCACTTCTCATTGCTGAGCAAACATTCTGGAAAGAGCCTTTTTTTAACCTGTTTCCAGCAATGTTTTAATGAAAGAAGAAAGGGCAGCCTTGCAGCAAACAGGAACTCACACTGGATGTGAACCAGCCTCTGCTGGAACTGTTGCTGCAACAGATAAATCAAGCAACAGCCTTGTCATGGGTTGGCGCTGGCCGGATGCCAGTGCACCCATGAGTGTATGTTTTTCCTAATGAGCTACTGTGAGATGTGGTCAAGAACAGAGCAGAGCAGGCCTAAAACTTGAAATAGAAAAAAACTTTATTAAACTACGTAACAACAGACAACAGAAAAGAAAACCCAAACACCCAGAAACAGAAATGAAAACCTCCCAGAACATTTCTTCTCCTCCCCCCAATTTCCATCCCTTACATGCTCAACAGTTAACACCTGCACATTACCCTCATCTTACTTGCTTAAACCAAAACCCTGGGTTCCCAATCAAAGTCATCATCACTCAAAAAACCAATCTTCATTTCATCCAGGGAGAGAGGAGTCTCTCTCACACCACAGACCCCCCACAGGAAACACAGGTCCATCCTCCCGTGTTCCCATGTGTCGTGGTTTGAAGGGAAGTGAGTTTTTTTGGAAGTAGTGGTCAAACCAATCAGTCCTTAGGTCTGAGTATTGGCACCTTTGTTGGCCACTAAGAGGTTGGACACGCCTCTGAGGACACGAGGGGTTAAAAGCCGGATTTCCCAGCAGGACTCTCTTTTTCCCTGCTCTGCTTTCGGAGAGGGAGCGTCTTCTCCTCTCCCCTGCCCAGGCCTGGCTAGGCCGGGTGGGGGAGGTGAGCAAGGTGGGCCTGGCTGAGCAAGGTGGGCCTCGGGATGGGGAACAGAGGGAGCTGGAGTGGAGTTGGTCCAGCTTCCATCTAGAATGGAGGGGTGGAGGGAGAACTTTGGAGGTGCCTTCCGTCCCCCTCCCTGTCCCATCCCGTTCCCCCCCCCTTCCCCCCCCCCCCCCGGTCCCGTCTCTCTCCTCCCCCCACAGAGAGAAGGTGCCGAGCTGGAGCTGCTTGTGAGAGCTGCAGTGCCTGCGATCGCCTGTGCCTGACCTTGGTGGTGGGAGATAAAAGCTTTTAACTCTTTCTAAGGCAGAAGAGAGTTATCCCTGGACGCTGAATTCTCATAGTTGGTGGTTTTAGAAGAGAGAGGACAGCCTGGGACCGAGAGGGTAATGTGAGATGAAAAGAAGCCCCTTCGATTGCCGGAATGAAGAGGAGTGGCCTATTGGGCCGGACTTTTCCTGCATAATGATAGCCATAGACAGACCCTGGACCCTCCTGACTATAAATAAGACTGTGTTTGGGTGGATGTTTTTGGCTCAAACCCAGAGACGTTCTGGCCTGCTTCTTGGAGCCCCCGGCCCCAGGGGTAAATGGGGGGGACCTGAGTCCCAAAATGAGAAGATGGCTGGTTTTTGGTACTTGGCCAAAACATCCTTAAAAAGAGCCCTGTTGCAGTTCAGGTCCATGGACGGCAGTGAGAGTGCTGGACATGGAAAGGAGGGTGTCACCCTGGCAGACTCTTCGAGGCAGTGCCATGGGTGACGTGGGAACACGGGATGGTGGACCTGTGTTTCCTGTGGGGGGGGGGGGTCTGTGGTGCGAGAGAGACTCCTCTCGTCCTGGATGGAATGTGGATTGTCTGAATTTTAAAGGATGATGATTTGGATTAGGAACCCAGGGTTGTTGAGGGATTAAGCAAGTAGATGAAGGTAATGTGCTGGAGTCAACTGAGTGAGCATGTATGGAATGGAAATTGGGGGGAGGAGAAGCAGTGTTTTTGGGAGGTTTTCTCTTCTGCTTTTGGGTGGCTGGGTTTTTCTTTCCTTTTCTATTGTCCATTGTTATGTAGTATAATAAATTGTCTGTCTGTTTCAAGTATTAGGCCTGCTCTGCTCTGTTCTTGACCACATCTCACAGTAGTTCATTGGGTAAAGTATACCCTCATGGGTGCATTGGCATTTTGTCTAATGTCAACCCATGACACCATGTCACCAATGGCATCACCTAGAGAAGTCTGCCAGGGTGACACCCTCCTTTCCATGTCCAGTGCTCTCACCACCGTCCATGGACCAAAACCGCATATAGGGCTCTTTTAAGGATGTTTGGCCAAGTACCAAAAACCAGCCATCTTCTCATATTGGGACAAGCAGTCCCCCCCACATTTACCCCTGGGGCTGAGGGTTCCAAGAACAGGCCACAAAGTCTTTGCTTTTGAGCCAAAAAAGCATCCACCCAAATACAGTCTTATTTATGTTCAGGAGAGTTCAGGGTCCATCTATGGCTAACATTACACAAGAAAAGTCCAGCTCAGAAGCCACTCCTCTTCACCTCTAGCCATCGAGGGGTTCTTTTCATCGTCCTTTATCATCTCGGTCCCAGGCTATCCCTCTCTCTTCTGAAAACACCAGCCATGAGAATCAATGTCTGGGAAGGGTTTTCTTCTGCCTCAGAAAGGGTTAAAAGCTTCTGGCTCCCGACAAGGCCACAGGCTCAGGCACTCGCAGGCTCCAGCAACTCCCACACGCAGCAGCTCGGCACCTTCTCCCTTGGGGGGGGGGACGGGACGACGAGGGGGGACGGGGACAGGGGAACGGAAGGCACCTCCAAAAGTTCTCCACCCCTCCATCCTGGATGGGGCTGGCTCAGCTCCAGTCCTGTTCTCTCTCTCCCCCCTCCGGGGCCCGAGGCCTACCTCAGCCTGACCACCTGGCCCCCCTCCCCCACCCAACCTGGTCAGCTGGGCAGGGGAAGAGGGAAAAGATGCTCCTCTCCTGAAAGCGGAGCCAGAAAGAGGAAGTCCGTCTGGGAGTCCTTGCTTTTAACCCCTTGTGTCGTCAGAGGCGTGTCCAACCCCTCAGTGGCCACTGAAGGTGCCAACATTCAAACCTGACCACTCATTGGTTTGACCTCAGCTTCCTGAAAAACTCACTTCCCTTCAAACCAAGACAAGACTGCATTACTGTGTGTGATTGCCCACATCCATCAACTGCTTTATCTTGTCTCCAGCTTTGGCTGCATCCTACAGTCTCTGTTAAAATCACACTGGGTTTGGCTTTAAACAATCCTCGCAGTGGCAAATCCAATGAGTGTTTTATGGAGGTGAGCACTTGTTCTCCAGGACAAAGTGATGGCACACAGAGTGGTGTGACTGTCACTCCACCAGCAGCACTCTGCCCTTTTCCCCTTCTGTGTGTGCCTTCTAAAATGGCTGAATCAAGCTCTGAAAGCTTAAAGATGTAAAAAACCTAAGAAAAATTCCATTCTTAAGATTAATCCCTGTGACATATGGTGTATAAAATCAGCATAAAAGCTATTATTTCATTTCCCTGTAAAAGAGCCAGAGCTTTAAAGAGGAGCTATAAAATGCAGCAATGCCTCTGAGATGTTGTCTCCCACAAGACTGCACAAGCTGTTGCACTACCAAGTACAAACTGTCCCTTTGCCAGTGTCTGTAACACCCTGTACCCAAAAATGAAGTGTTTGCTTGGTTTTAAATGAACTCATCTGTGTTTTCACCACCAAGACAAGCTCCCAGAAGACATATGGAGAGTGTGAGGGAGATATTTGCCATCTTCTTCCCACTGCCCACACCTGCTGCTGACAGCTGGTTCAGGCAGCGGAGCTCAGTCAATAGTTCCAAAGTGCAAGTGCTTGTTTACTGACTCTGGGTAACCCGTGAATTTAAGGTCTCCAGATGTTCCAGTGCCCAGCAAAGCCAGCTGGATGTTCTGCCATGGGAATCCCACGGTGTGTTCCATGGCACTGGAGGTGCTCACAGGCTGGCAAACGCCATCCGCAGGAACAGGGATGTGCCCTGCTGGATGTGCTGGTGTCTCCCAGGCTGCAGCACCATTAATTGCTCTGAGGCTACAGTGGTCCTTGGGTGGGTGTTAAAGCTTTTGCTTGAGCTTATGAACCATAAATTCTGTGCACTCAGTCCAGAAAATTAGGAACATTCCTTTGTGAGGCAAGGGGCACAGACATTTCTGGTTCATGGTGTTTGGAATTACCTCTGTGTGCAACATAGCCCCAGCAGCTGCAGGTGAAGAGGAGAGGCTGAATATGAGTTGCAGCCTCATGAGATCCATCTTGTCTAGGTGGAAAAAATCCTTTATCTTCCTTTTCTTGAGCAAACAAAAGGTCCTGAAACCTATAATTCACCTTGTTTCTTCTTGCTCCATTTGAAATGATCTTAGTTAATCACTGACAGTAGCTTTTGTTACCAAATTTCTGTGGTTGATAAATGAGTTAGGATGAGGTAATGTGCTGTTGATGTAAATTGAATGCAAAGTGAAGAAGGTAATGATTGCCTCTCATTTTCTGTGCATAAGGAAATGCAAATGTGAGAAAATAAACTGAGCTAAAATGCTGAAACAATACATCTCTTATCAATAAAGAGGAGTGCGGAGAATGGCCTGCCATAACAAAGGATAATTAGAATCTCATTACTGTAAATATTTTACTTTAGAACATAGGTCAGCCAAATTTATGTTTATGGTGCATATTTCATGTGTAGTAGTTTTTGCAACATTATTACCAATTAATCTTCAAAGATAATGCCAACATCATTAGAATAAACATGGCTAAATATAAATAATTTCTATTGTTTACTACTATTGCTGTCAACTTCTGGGGCACTAATTTGAAAGCAAAGGGCTTATTTTCATTTATTTTGCAAACAAATCCTCAGAATTGTGATCCCCAGTACAGGCCCTTTGGATATGAAAGCTTTGTTGTTTAGGTGGGTGACATTGATCAGATCTGGATGTATTTTGACTTAGTGTTCAGTGTTCTCAAAAGAAGAGTGTTTAAAATAACACCCAAGTGATGTTCCTTCCTATTAAATAGGCTTGCTGTAGCAATGAGCTGTTAGGAGATGTCTCTTCTGGTTTGATGTGGTTTGGGCTTTTATATTGAAATATCCCTTTTTTTGTTGGAACAGAAGCATCCCACACATAATTGCTGGGTCTGTGCTTGTGCCCAAGGCAGAGGGAGCTGGTAGGGCTGCAGGGCAGCTTGTTCCTTGTTGGGAAGGATGAAGTAGAAAGGGCCTTGTAAATATGATGGTTTAGATTCTGGGAGTATGAGACCAACGAGTAAGATAGAAATGAAGGCAAGCTTTGAGATGTAAAATACCAAGCCATCAGCTAGTGAACAATAGTGTGCCTAGCTGGGGGCAATCTCCCTTGATTAAACAATACCCTCCTGCTTTCCAAAGGTAAAGGGACAGTTCTATTGGCTGTATGTAAATGTTGTGAGATTGGTATCTTGTATTAGATTGGTTGGTCCAACACAGACTATTCAACTCAGAAGGACATTTATTGTATGGTAACCAGAACCTCCTCCTCTTTTCCCACTCTTTTCCCACTCTTTTCCCACTCTTTTCCTGCTCTTTCCTGGCCTACTTTAGCTGTGCCTAGCAGCTACAAGCGAGGCCCCCACAATAAACCACGTGTTCTCACAGCTGCTTTGCTTATAGAGATACTTTGTCACTGTCCCTGCTGTCACCGAGAAGGTCTTAGAGTTCCTGGCACGGTCACCCCCTCTGACCTGGGGCTGCCCCTCCTTCAGAGGAGTTCTCTGCTGCCAAGTGAGCTGAAGCTTGTGAGAAGTCAGAGTTGGGCACTTTTCCTCTGCTTTTATGATTTTTGGTGATGGGTTTTTGATAAGTTTGATAGCTGTAGGAATAAAAGCTCGGTGAGCTGAGCTGGTTGCTGATTCACCTCTAGGAGCAGAAACAGCATCAGAGTCTGATAAAAATTTATTCTAGCAGGGGTCTTCCTGGAGCACTTTCTCACACACTTGAGGAGATGCAGATGTTCTGTACAATCTGAATGACATGATCAATCTCATTGTTGGTTAATTATTGCAGATGAGAGGAAACTTTGAACTGAAACAAGCCCTTCTGAAAAGGAACTATTGTTTTTCCCATACCGGAAATTTGATGCATCTTAGTTCTGCTGATGCTTAAATGTGTGAATAATGTGTCAAGAGCCTCAAACGTTTCTCTCTTTTACATAGAATATGTCAGAGCTCTGTAATCTTGAGTCCTACAGTGTCTGTGGTACATTTAACAGCAGAAAACAACCAGTGCCTTAAAATAAAAAATGAATTTAGGTTTGCATTAGGATGCAGAGGGAAGGAGTTATTTTTGTTGCTGCTTTCTTTTTCTGCCTTTTTTTTTACCTGCTCCAAATAAAGATTCTTTTAAGTCTTTGGTGTTTATGCTTCAAGCTAATGCAAATAGAACAGTCTAAACCTGCTGGGTTTTGAGTGTATGCAGAGAATCACAAATTTTATGGATTGTTTATGTTATCTGAAAGAAATCTCAAAGAATTAGATTGAGTAGTGAATTATAGAAGGAAAAATTTCCTTCCTTCCTATCATTGTGGGTTAAGGGAAATGTAATCTATTTGAAGGAGCTCAGTGTAGTATTTTGAGGTGAATTTACAAGTTTAGTTGATGAAAACACTTGGGTTGATACAGCAGAATATATATAGACTTCAGCAAGACATAATTTTGTATCTCAGAGCCCTTTGTATTAAGTAACTAGAGAGCATAAAAATGAATAAATGTGTGTCAGAGGGATTTAAAATTGTCTAACTAATGATCCTCAAAATGACCATTGTCAGCTTCTGGCACAGTGGCTCTCCAAAGCTCACCTTTTCTCCCTTTGCATGATGCAAATCAGCTGACTGGAAATGGCATTGGCAGAAGATTCCAGCCCACAAATCAGGGCAGTGCCACAGGGAGAGAGGGAAAAGGATGGCTATTGAAAGATCTCAATACTTTCCGAGGGTCTAGCCTTGTGGAGAAATGGCTTAATAAATAGCGAGACAGCTTCTCTGGACATGCTTTGTAAAATAAAAGGTTTTAATAACAACAAAAATAATAAACATTATAAAACAAAGAAATACAAGGCAAAAACAGTGTAGAAGACACTCTTACACTGGCTAAGACATTCCAAAAAAGCTCTTAAGTTCTTTTGTGCTCTTTCTTAAATACTGAATGACTTAGATGGGCTATTTGGCACCTTGCCCAATTGTGGATGCATGGCTGGAAAAGCAGGGACATGTGCACAATCCTGCTTTTAGCCTAAAGGATGAGTAGAAGCTGAAACGTCCTTGAACTGTTCTTTAGATGGGATAAGGATGAAGTAAAGTTTGGAGCAATAGCTATAACAGGATGCTAGACAGGATGCACTGACCATAAGTTGGAGAAGACTCACAGCATCCAGCCGCGTGGACAAAGCTTCTAAGCCAATTATGTATACTGCAAGGACGCGTGAACACTGTGGTTTAACCAATGATGTTCAGAATTAGGTGCATGATATGCTTAGCACAGTATAAATGTATGCCAAATAGCTGAATAAACGAGCAAGATTTCTAACTCAATATGAGTGCTGTCTTGACTCTGGCTGATCTCCGGCAACACCCAATGAGATTGGCAACAGGCTTTGAGGTACACTTCTAAAGCCCAATCAGTGCTTCTGTGCTGGCACTGAGCCAGTTACAATGAGCAGGCCAGAGAAAATTCTAGTTTAACTTTCTTATATGTTTCAAGGTAAGCTGAAACTCTTTCCCTTATATAGAAACACCTGTTTGGGTGTAAAAATGCACTACTACAGATGGCCACTGGGAAAAAATACTGAATATAAATTTACCTATAGCAAACATGTGAGTGTGATCCTTGATCACATATCCTTTGGAGAGGGAACAGAGCCTCTGTGCAATAATTGCTGTGTGAAGAGTCTGTCTAGGCCAGCAGTTCAAAAAGCTTTGGGGTTAATCAGGGTCCCCTCTAAGAAGATTTACAAAAATAATAGCAGGATTCATTAACATGCCTTTGTGGTGGTGAGTTTTGGTTGAGCTGTTTTGAGTTCTGTATTTCAGTGGTTCCTTCCTGTTTCCTCCCGCTCGATGGGTCGGGTGCTGCCCAGGCATGTCCCCCTTTTTCTGTACCTCCCCTGCCCTGTTCCTAGAAGCTTTGGTTAGCTGTCCATCTTTCCCCTGACCCTGCCCTATGTTATGGAAAAACCCCTGTCCATCTGTCCTGGGATCAATCACCTGCTTGTTCCACACTCCCCCACCCCTCGGGTTTAAAAGCGAGCACGGGCTTTGTTCTCTGCCCTTTTCTGAACCCCCGTCTCAGGGAATAAAGGTCTCTGAGAAATTGCACAAAAAGTAGTTCTTGCTCTGAAGTCTAGGCACCATAACACCTGTTGCCATAGAAGAACAGCCTTGTATTGCACTGTTACCTGAACCTGCTGGCAGATTTGGGAACGGCTCTTGGCACAGCCGGGAGACAGAGCTAGCTGGGATTTCTACCGGCTGTGTCATGCCTTGTTGTGAGAAACCTGAGCAATTTGCTTATCTATTAAAAAAACAGTTTTGTGTTAACCAAGGCGAGTCTGAACTCTCCACATTTGGAACAAAAGATTGTAAGGGGAGCCCTTTCAATAGAGCAGATAAAGTTCTAATCACATCCTGGAAGTTGAAAAGAAGCCTCTTCACTCGAAAAATATGAGTGAATGGTCACTGGGACAATAACAGAGGTCATGGTCAAGTACCATTGCTGCAGAATTCTAGATGCATTTAGGATTGATGTGGAATTAAAAAAATGATGCATTGGGATGACCTGTGGCTCCTGCTGTACAGTTTAGGTCAGAGTTTTAAAGCAATTCTTTCATAGCAATTAGTTTACCCTGTGCCAGGGGAAGAGTCCCAAGACTCCTCTGAATTAGTCCCACTAATCTGTCTGAACACCTGAAATGTAACAGTCTGGGGGAAATTGTGTTTTCAGCACTGTCCTGAAGACAGAAACCCATCCTGCCCTGTGGTCTCTGTGAGAGGCAATCAGCATCTTCAGCAATCTGCCCAATCAAAGCTTTAGAGCTTTTCTGTATAGCACTGTCTTTGCACTGAGTAAATAACCAAGGATGCTTTTGAAATAGCAACTCCATTTCTTCAACATTCAGGCCTGAAAGTTGATGGAAACAGCAGCAATTAGAGCGGGTGAGAGTGAGTAAGGTGCCTCTTCCACTTCATTTAGTAAAGAAACTGAGTTGTCTCCTCAAGGCGCTTGTCTTGCAGCCCGTGTGACTGCAGATAGATGGCACTTTGAAGGAAGCCTGTAGTTTAAAAGCAACTGAATCATCCTGCCTGCTTCTCTTGGCATAACACCGCTTCCCCATGCTGCCCTGCAGAGGCTGGGGTTCATGGCTTTCTCTCTGACTAGTAGCAGCACCAGTGAGCAGAGCTTGGGGGCTGCTGGAGGGGCCTGGGGAGCACAGGAGAGGTTCTGAGGCTGCCTCAGCCCATTTCGCACAGAGCACTCCCTACATGCTGCCCATGCTCACTCTTCGACCCCCAGCATTCACTGTCAGGGGAGCATCTCTTGCATGCCTTCCCCTCAAGATCAAAGCTCTGATGTGTGTCTGTTGCAGGGGGAAGCTGAATCTTCCTTGTGAATAAGACAAATATGAGGGCTCAGCTCTGGCTTGATAGCTTGGGGTAATTCATGTAGATTTCTCTGTGCAATATAGAAGGGGGTTGGATTGTTTCACTTCCATGTAGAGCCACAACGCCCAGCCTTGAGGCCTCCAAATGGGGTCCAAAATGCACCACCATCCCCAGTATTGTAATGATTTCAATGACTTCAATGATATCTCTGAGTAGCAGGACTAATTAACGAGTGGTTATAGCAGTGTGACTGCAGGATTTTCCCCCTGTGCTGGTTCCCCTTTCCCATTCTCCTCTTTGCTCCTTGGTCAGCCTCCACTGTTTGTGGCTGGCCTGGGGAGGGATGGACAGGAGCCACTGGAATGGGAAAAGGAAAGCTCAAACTGCCCAGAAGGATGCTATATAAATATGTCTCTCAGCTGTTCTCAAGCATCAAGGCTAAGTAATTGCCATCCTGCTTCCCAAGACATGTTTTGACCTCTTGTTTAATTATCTTTCCAAAAATTGTCCATTCCATAAGGTTTCCGGGTTTGTTTTTTTTTCCTGAACAAACTGCTGCCAATGTGCTCGAAAGAGATTATTTTACAGCAAAAGCATTTTCACAAACAGGTTTAATGTTCACTTTTCTTCCTTTACCTGAGGGCTCTCTACCTATTTTTATTCCTTATGTTTCCTTATCATGCACTGGAACCTAAGGCCTTGTTTACTGAGCAGGATCCTGCCTGTCCATCCTTCCCAGCCTGCCTGTGAGCAGTGGGCAGATCAGAGACCTCATCTTGGGGGGCTGGTTTTGTTCACAGCACAGCTTAGCTGGGAATGAATCCAGTGGCCACGGCAGCTCCTGGTGCTGCTCTGGGTCCTGCAGAAGCCATCATGTGTCTGACATGGGCACCAGGCTCCCTATTTGACTGACTGCTCATGGCAGGATGGGTCTGTGAGGGGCTGAGATCTGCAGCTCTCCCCACGTTCATTCTCCCAGGGCTGGTGGGACAACTCCTGCTGCATGCACAGGGCACAATCGGGCTCAGAGACACCAACACCTCTGCTGACTTCGGGTCTGCTGCTGCTTTGGGAAGTTTCAGGTGCTGGTAGAAGCTGTTTGCCTGCTGCCACTGCAGATGAAACAGATGTTTGCCCCCATAACAGTGTTAGCTATGCTGGGGAGAGCCACTCTTGCATCCCTCTACCCTCTGGAAAAAAAGCATTTGTGCATTAGCAGCAGCATTTTGGGTGGAGAACACAAGCTTTCCAGCGACCTGCTCAGTAAATAACACATGGCACAGGAAATGAGCTAATGGTATTTTTATGTAGGAGATAGGCCAATCACTCATTCACACTCATTTTTATGGTCTGTTTTATTCTCTCTGATTCAAACCAGCCAGATTCAAGCACCTTTTCATCCATTAGAGGAGCAGACTTCAAAACCCATCTGCCTGTCTCATACTTGGTCCATCAAACTCATTAAGCAAATGCTTCTGTGTATCTCATTTCAACACTTCTGAATGTGGTTGTTCAGCTCGGTCCTTCCAGATGTAAAAATCATGTAGTGATGGCCACAGACTAAGCCTTTGGCTCCTCCAGCCAGCAGAGACAGGAGAAGAAAATGCAAGGCTCAGCTAATGTCTGTCAGAAAAATGCATGGAAAGTCCTCTAAGACATCAGACTCGAATGGTCCTGGTCCAAAACAAAGGCTGAAGAGCAGGAAAATAATTTTAGGGGTTAGCTACTACAGTTGGACTGATTTGGGGAAAAATTCTCTAGGCAAAAATCCCCAATTTTCTTCTTCCTAGAGTGGTGAAAATATTAAGCTGGAAGGGGAACTCTGATTGCAGGTGGTGGAAATGGCTGGAGCCTTCTGCCATGTGGCTTTGGTCTCCACAGAGCCCTGCAGGTGTCCTGAGCTGAGGACTCCTTTGCTGGAGTCACTGGAGGCTGTGTGAAGTGGGAGTGCTGCTAGTTAGGCTCCTAAATCCCTTTTAGGATCTGACAGGTTCAGAGTGCATCCTGCATTCCTTTAGCTTTTCTTTAGCCTTCTCCTTTCTCTATTCCAGAGAAATGGAAACATCAGCTCTTCCAGCTATGATGAACCAGCCTACACCTGGTTGAGGAAAGGTTTGAAGCTGTAGGCAAGGACTTGGAGTTGTGAATTTTATACCTTGGGAAAGGTGAATCCCTAATTTTGTTCATAATCCTGTAAAAAGCCAAGCCAAGGCTGCCTACCAAGGGCTGCTGTGGAAACAGGCAGAGGATATGCTGTAACTGCTGCAGTCTGTGCAAGCCTCATCTTGTTGGTGGAGGGTTAAAAAAATATAATTTCTGTATAAGTTAACCACGGGGTTAAGTTGAGGTATGTATGGGGGGAGGAAGGTAGAGAACGTACAACTGGAACTTGACGCAACTCAGCTTCGGAACGAGCGTCAGCTTCTGCAACCAGCTCCATGCTATTGTAATGACCGAATCAAGTGTGACTGCAACTCAGGGGATAATTGAGAAGCATTGTTTTAACCAAATCAAGTGTGGATCAGGGTAGAAGCATAGGTATGATTTAAGATAGTAACTAAGGAATAGGATAATCAGTATCTAGGGGTGGAGGTTAGTTAACATGTGTATAATTTAAACTATAAAAATCACAAATCAATTCTGTATTTTTGGGCACAAGATTTGGGCACTGTATGCCCCTGTGTCCCCGCGCGTTTGAATAAAGAACCGCATATGATCGCCTTCGTGTGGTTATATGTTTTCCTACGCTAACAATCTCACTGTGAGACAAACTCACAGGCAAGGCTTCAGAGAAGAGTACTATTAATGCCTTCACCTTCCAGGCAATCAGCTGGATCTGCAGCTCCACAGACCCATCAGGGCACAAACAAAATGACTGCTCCAGAAAGAGTGCAGCACTGAGCTGTGCCATCTCTAAAAGCTCAACCTTTTAGTGAATACAAGTGAGAAACATCCCAGGCAAGGGAAGGGAATTTGGTGTAGACTCTCTGCCAAGCACCAGCATCCCTGCCTTGGCCCAGAGGCAGGACAGGGTCAGGGTACCCCAGGAACATCAGGAGAATGAGTGCAGACTGATTCTCTGGCATAGGATTCATTGCACTAGTCAGATCACTTTAAAAATCAGGATCATACTTTGATAGGAAAATATTTATTAAAACATTGCCAAGTGCTTTCCCCACATGCTTATTGCATCATGCCTCGTGTCAGTCACTGCTGGCTGACTGCAGACCACTGTTTGCAAAAGTGCACTGGAAGTTCTGCATACATGGGTAATTAACATATATTTCTACATTATCCATAATATAACTTTCATCTCTTTAGCCATTCAATTTTCACAGCTTTATTTCAAGGACAAAGAGTCTGTAGTGCAGGGACACTCTTGATTTATGGGAGCTGATGAATAGGGTAAGATAAATACCATATAAATATTTCTTTGAAATAATGCAGTTGCTGGCAGAGTGAATCAGATGTCTGTGTCTCATGATGGTAGCTGTCACTTTATTAGACTTTTTAATTCAACATTGAATCCATGGTTTATAGCCAGCTATTCCTTTTCTACTGTGTAATTTTTCATCTACAGAATGTTCATTGCACACCTAAAATATTTGCACATCTTCTCAAATGCAATTTGCAGTGAGAAATTTCAGCTGGCAGAATAGCACCAGCAAACTGAAAGTGCAGTGAAATCCCTTAGGTTCAGAGTGGGGTCAGTGTTGGCGGGTGGCAGTCAGGCAGCTTTTCTAGTGGATCATATGATAGTTATTTGGAGACTGGAGAGAAGAATCAGAGCTGAAATGATGGGTTGTGGATATTAAGTACTTTTGGAGTTCCTATGCAAACCCATGCACTTCCAGAGCTCACTCTGGTCTGCAGACCCCAGGGAAGACAAGAACCAGTCACAGCTCTCAAAGGCAGTGTCACCTCCTCGTTCACACTGCTTTTAGGAGGTCATTGCAGTTTTTAAGGAGTTAGTAGAGGGTTAACTTCTGGCACTTGACAATGAAAAGATCTGTGCACCCATCCAAAGTTGGAGATTCAAAGCTATCAGACAAACTTAAATGAATGATAGCCTGACTCACCAGGATGTTGAGCGTGTTCTAGTAGAACTCCTTTCTGCCTATGTTTTTTTGTGTGTAGGACTAGGTATCAGTAGTGTTGCTGGTGTTGTCACTGAAAACAGAATAGTAAAGCAGGACAAAGCAATGAAATTGCTCATGAAACTTGCGCAGGTGGGGAAAGTCACCCAGATCTATTTCATATTCTTTGCAAATTGCTCTAGAAATGCAGTAATCTAGGAAGATGCAAGTGCCTGTTTATTCTCTGGAGTCTCTTTGTACTTGTTCACTGCAGCGAAATCTCTTGAGGTAGCTCTGCCTGTACTTTCTGTTGAATTGTGAAATGCTGGAAGATGTATTTGCAAAGAGAGATTTTCTTAGGGCAATGTTCTCTCCAACGCAGCAGCTGCTTTCCCAGTCATCATTCTCTTCTGGTTTACCTGTTTCACTTATTTCTCTCAGCAGCATTTTCTGGGCAACATTTTGAAAATTGCTTTCAGCCTGATGGGTAAAATGAAATGGGATCTCTGCCTTGTCCCTGCCGAGGTCCTTTGGATTGCAGTTCCCACTTTATACCAGGCTCCAGGCAGATCTGCTGTGGTCAATCTGCTTCTATCAGCCAGGGAGGGGCATTTGTCTGGAACAGCCTTGGAAACCCAAAGAATGGCACTGTCTAAACAAATGCTACTTTAATTATTGGCATGGATCCAAAACCAATTGTAATAACAAAATTTGGGATTTGGGTTGCAGCTGCCAGCCCCTCATTCTTTCCTGAGTGGTTTTTGTGGATGACTTTGTTGCCTGAGGAAGAGGGTGGGTGGGGTGGCAAACAGATGGAGAACTGAAACAGAGAGATGAAAATCCCAAGCCCCCAAAACCTGGAACTCAAAACTAAGAATATCACAGTGTTCAGAAATATCCTGTTGGCAAACCCTGCTGTTTCCCAGCTGGTCAGCCAGCTCTGGCATCCTCCAGTCACAATTACAACTGAGAAATGACTGGAGATCTGCTTCTGTGCTCAAATCCTCACTGCCAGATGTACAATTATTGCTACTGAAGTAGCGAAAGATTCTAGCTCGGAACACAGCCGGCTCCAAGTAGCTTGATTTCCTTTGGACAGCTGTAGCACTCCATTTTGTACCTTACCTCTAATTCTTGAGCACAGCTGACATCCCTCACCCCTTGACCTATGCTGGCTGTGCTGTCCTGTAGCAGTGATTACTTCAAATGGCTAAAATACATGAGGGCATTTATAAGGTCATGTAAGATTTGGCTAAGGAGAAAGGTGAAAGGGGCAAGTCTCCTTTCAATATCTGTTTTTCCTCTCACAGATATATGGCTTCCCTTCTTGACTGCTCTTTAATTAACATGAAAATGGACTAAATATTTAAAGCAAATCAGAATTTCAAGAAACAGTTACAGCAGTCTCATGTTTAAATGTTTGCAGCACTGTGCACGTCATCACTGAATAATGAATTAATAAATGTATCTGAAGGAATTTTTAGCCCAGAAAGCACTCCCCATTTTAGCTTCCAGTCAATTGCCCTATTTACTGCAGGTTTTTTTTTAGCAATGCTATCAGTCCTGGAAGTAGCCTTGTCAATATTTCAGTTGCTTTGGTGCACAGAGCCATAGCATTCAGTTGAATTGTAAGCCTTAAATTGGCAAGCAAACAGGTTTGCTCAGCTTGCCTGTTCCCTTTTTGGTAACAGAAATTTGGAAAATCTCCTGCATAGGGTAAGGATGAAGCCTCTTGTCTGACATGGCTGTGAGATTCTGTTGTCCATGGTTAAACCTCTCTCTGATGCTGCTGATTTGAAGGGTACAGAGAAACTTCACCAACAGAAAAAATCCTATCATAGGTTGATCTAACCCTTTCAAAGGCAAGGAGAGTTAAGTATTTAAATCACATCTCTGCTCTCCCTGGGAGAGAGTTCATCTCCTCCTCCTGATTTTTAAAGGTATTTATAGCCCTTGGACCTGAACCTGCTAAAATGTAAGGCTCAGTTGTGACTTGGATGACAAGAATTTGGACTCAGTTTGATGCCACTGTGTGGAGCAAGTGTCCTGTGCCACACTCCTCCTCTCTGTCCCTATGGTCAGATAGGCTTCTGGGGGCAGAGGTACCCCATGAGGGATGTGGGTGTGCTGCAGCCTCTCCTGACCCAGCACTGGCCCTGCCCAATGTCCCCCTGGGCTGAGAGAGAGGGAGGGACACTGGGGCAGAGGGATTGCAATGCCAGGATCCTGACTGGTCTCCTGTCCTTAACCCCGTCTCCTCAGCACCACCCAGCATGGTGTGCAGACTCCCAGCACAACCAGTTCCAGCTTCCAAATGAGATGAGACCCTCACCTGTCCCTGCAGATGTAACTTCCACTCCTGGAGCTCCTGTCCTTACAGTGCCGTGTTTGGGCTGTAATTCCTTGCTGTGCCTCCTGCTGCTGTCAGGGACCTGCTGGTGACAGGAAAAACCTGTGGGAGAGGGAGCACTATCAGGTACAGGGAGGAGGGCCCACCATATAGACAGTGGTGAGGCATTAACAATTGACAAAGGCATAAAGTAAATGGACTGGTGTTGTGGCTTTTTTGCCTTTGTTCTGGCTTGTTAAGTTTTTTTCCTTTCTATGATGCAATCATTAAGAGTTTGTACCTTCCCCTTTATATGTCAATCCTCATGCCCCCTCCTTGATCCCTTGTCCATCACTTGGTACACCTTTCCCTTCTTCTAGAAAACTCTAAGAAGGGCATCGAGTGATAGGCTGGAAAGCAAGGGTCCCTTCCCTAATCTACCCTCAATGATTATCCTTGTTGTCTATGTACCCTGTTCCCTCTCCAGCCTTCCCCCATTGGCTGATGAGTGGTTCCCCCCCTTGTACCCTCCTCCCTGTAAAAGGGGCTGTGGGTTCCGAGCCTGGTGTCAGAGCCTCTCTGCACAGCCTCTGCACAGTCTGTACCCCCTGGGTCTAGGGGGTCTCCAGAGTCACCAATAAAGAGCTGGATTGTTACCACCGTGCAGAGTCCTCTTTCAGCCTTTGCTTTCTCCTGACGACAGCCTTCCTGTGCATGGGGTGATGCCCGTAGCCACCCTTCAGTACCCCAGGGCACTGAGGAGTGTCCCCAGCTGACTGCTGTCCCTGCTAGCCAGGGTCCCGATCAGGGTGAGCAGAAGGCACAATCTCAGACTGGCAAATAGTTTTCCCTGGAATCTCATTTTATAATAGCCATATCAAGTGCTGCTTCTAATAGAGAAGATAAAAAGATAAGATGCCTGGGAATGTGATTTTTTAAAAAATTGAGTGCTGTTAAGCTGCATGTGAGACAGGATTTGGGTTTAGTGTTTAGGCTGTGCACGATGGAGAGCAGTCAGCAGGGCTGGGCTGTGGCTGGAAGTAGGGTATCAGGTCACACAATTCTGTAAGATGAAACCAACATTTGTTCAGGCCTGGGTTCAACTTGGCTCTAAGGTACGTGTATTAAATCCCATTGACTTCAGTGAGACTATTCATGTCCTTTTAAAGTTACACAAAGGCTTAAGTATTTTGCTATGTTGAAGCCTCCCATTGAGACGTAAATTCATTCTTCCATGTAACATAAAATATCGCAATGGCAATATTTAGTTCTAGCTAGGAAAAAACAGAGAAAAGATGAATTACATTTCTTATTGAGGCACACTCAGCATTCATATAAATAGTTTCTGTGAGGTGTTTTCTTGAAGCCAGGGTGTCTATTAACTATATGAAAGCTGGACAGAGCAATGCAGAACACAACCAATATGGTGAAATCATAGGTTCTCCTCTTTATTCCTGAAATGGCCAGTTATATACAGTTTCAAATAGTTTACAGTTGCAGGTGTTTTCTAATTGGCATTCAGTGTGAAAAGGAATGCAAACAATCTCAGTTTAAGCCAGCTACCCTAATTCTACTCTAACTATCCTATCTAATCCATACACACACCTTAACCTAAATTCTAACTGTGCTACAGGCTTATCTACTTCTACGCAGGCCTAAAACTAAGGCCCAGCAGGCCCAAACCCTAGGCCTAGTTTGGGATAGCTCAAACTTCATTCCATAACGTCATGCCCATGTTCTCTAAGAAATCCTGTGACAATTCCCTCTTTTTCTTTTGAGCTATCCAAACTGATTCCATGGCACGGCTGGCTACTTTTTGCATACACTGTAACAAACAAGGCACAATTATTAAAATAACTATAATAACAATAAAAATCATCACACCAAAATGGATCAAATCTTTGATCCACCCAGTGAAACCCCATGACCCGAGCCATTAAACAGCACAGGACTCGGTCCCTGCCATTCACCCGTTTGCATGTTCTTGTGATAAATATAAAGTCATGAACTCGCCAGTGGTCTCCCCTCTTTAACTGCATGGTGATGTATCACAACTGCAGGCTCTTCTGTTGTTGCTGGGATGGTTGACGTTTTCTCCTGTCAACGCAGCTGCAATGATGTGTCCCTGTTGCTGCATCGCGTTTTGCATGGCTGCTGTGAACGCTGCTGTTTGGTTGTCTTGTTCAGCTCTGGTAGCTTTTACTAGCATTTCATCAACTGCACAGCCTTGAGGGAGAGAAGCTAAAACAGTTCTGGTATGTGAGTTGGCATTTTCAAAGGCAAGGGAACAAAACAGATGTTCTTGCACTTCTGTAGGTAAATCTTGGGCATCTTTCAAAGCAGCCGAAAGCCTGTCGATAAATTGTCTGTATGGCTCTGTTGCTCCTTGCTTAATGTTAGCATAACATGCAGGTTTTTTCTTGTCTGGGACTAAGAGCAAAGCCTTGTGAGCCAATGCTTGAGACATCTGATGGATCTCAATTGGAAAGGTGAGTTGAACATTGGTTGTAGCGTACGGTCCTTGTCCCGTCAGCATATCTGGCTGGAGCCCATAGAATGGATCTCCCAGCACTTGATGTCTATTTGCCTCTTCAGTGGCTAAACGTCTCCACTCTTTCAAAAATGAGAAACTGTGAGGGTGTTAACAGTAGAGATGCAATGCTGGAACAGTCTACTGGGCAAAGTACATCAGATCTGAAGATGTACTGAATTATATTTCTGTCCACTTCTGACCTAATTCCATAGGTAGAAACTGTTTCCTTGGCTGAATTTAACACTTTCCATTTGTGGGGCTCCCATCGAGCCTGATCCTGTTCTATAATGACTGGGCAGGCAACAGAGTTTGCTGCTTTGAAATCTCCTTCTAAAATTGCATCTTTTAGAACGCCTGCCCAGTGCCTCTGAATTGGATTTTGTTGGGTGGCTGGCAGCGCCATCTGCTGTGCAGCAGGCGAAAATGACTAGTCAGATTGCAAAGACGACAACACAAAGATTTTGCAGTTCTTGTGGAGAAATTTGGGATGCTGCAGATCCTTGCTTTTCAAGTTGGCTTTGGCGATTTGACAGTTCAGCAAGCTTAGCTATTATTTGTTGCAATTCATCTGAATGCTGTAATTTTTCCTGCGGCTGCAGCATGCCGTGGAAATCAGGTTCAGAACTTTCACCCTCTGAGTCCAATTCAGGCAGGGGTCAGTGGGTTGCTGTACCTAGCTGTGGGTGGGCGGCTGGTTGCACTGTTGCTGGCCGCGGCAAGGCAACAGCATCAGGATGGACTGGCTCTGGTTTTCCGGAAGTGGTGGTGGAAGTCGCCGTGTTTGTTTTGGTCACGTGCGCCTGCGTCATCCGTCCACCTGGCACCGCCCCGCTCTTGTCACCGCCCTGAACTCTGCCCCTCTGTTTTGTTTCTTGTGCTGGCCCCGCTCCACCTTCAGCCCCTCCTGTCTCCTCATCTTTCACCACGCCCCCAGAGTCTGGCGACTGCTGCACTTCCTGTCTCCCCTCAGTTTCTCCGATCACAGGTGGGGGAGCTTCCAGTGTTCGGCTCGCGTGGCTCGTTACTGAGTTTACCCCGTCCCACAGTAAAGAGCAAATCGGGGCCGAGTTCCCTTTCACGGGATGTGTGGAACTAATACCTAAAAACCTTACAACCCTAGATGGTCTCTGCGTCTCTTTTGGTTCAGTGGTGGCCACTCCCGGGCAGACCCGGGTGCCCCTGCCCCTTCCAGAGCCTGGATTGCTGCTTGGGCTGCTTTTCGCTCAGCAGCGAACACTTGTAAGGTATTTATAATTTTTTTCCAAATTGTGCCCAGCTCTGTAGCTTGTTTACTTTCTTTTCCCTGCGAAATGGCTAGATCCCACAGCATCTCGCCTATTTCCTTCCATTCTGCTTCACTAAACATAAGCGATGGTTGGCTTAACTTTCCTTTCTTTCTGGCTCATAGGGCTAATTGTTCTATGTCAGTTTTTTTTACTTTGTCGCCTCTTTTAGAGACAATACTTGCGAGAAGCTGCGTTGCTGCATGGAATTCCTTTTCCAGTTTTTACTTTCGTTTCCTTTGTTTCACACCATGGCCGCTTACCTCTCCTTTCCAGTGCATGCTGCTGTTTCCCTCCAGATGAAACCAGATGGGTCACGCTTCCAGCTTCCAGCTCTGTGAGCTCGCCACAGCCCCGTGAGAGGTTCTGGAACTCGGTCCAAACTGTGTTCACAGATCTGAAACAAGTGCAGGGTCTTTTCACTGCATTCGAGAGAAATCCATATTTAAATGAAAAATGAAAATTCAAAACTCTTCATTCAGGGAAAAAAAAAAAACCCAATCCGCATTCAAGTGTAATAAAACTGCATTTAAGCAAACTGCATTTAAGCAAACAAAAGAGTCCCTGGATCCGGGAGCCACATGAAGCCAGGGTCTCTATTAACTATATGGAAGTTGGACAGAGCAACGCAGAACACGATCAATATGGTCTAATCATACGTTCTCCCCTTTATTCCTGAAATGGCCGGTTATATACGGTTTCAAATAATTTACAGTTGCAGGTGCTTTCTAATTGGCATTCAGTGTGAAAAGGAATGCAAACAACCTCAGTTTAAGGTAGCTACTGTAATTCTACTCTAACTATCCTATCTAATCCATACACACACCTTAATCTAAAATTCTAACTGCGCCACAGGCTCATCTACTTCTACACAGGCCTAAAACTAAGGCCCAGCAGGCCCAAACCCTAGGCCTAGTTTGGGATAGCTCAAACTTCATTCCATAACATGTCATGCCCATGTTCTCTAAGAAATCCTGTTACATTTTCTCATCAAAATTACATATGCACCATTTACCTGAACATATTCTGAGGTCTAAAATTTTATCTTTGTTGCTCTTCAATTTCTTTAACATAAAAAAGCAACTAAATCCAGTCTCTGAAGACTGGTCAATCGTTATGCTGTGACTGTTGATTAGCCTTCCAGCAGGGCACTTCCATTTGAGTGTCACTGGAAGGTGAGAGCCACAATAGAGCACAGGAGGAAAAGAAGCAGCCATGGGGGAAGGGATGTGCTTCTGAAGGCTTCATGAGGCAGGAGAGGACATAAGAAAGAAGTGAAAAAAATGCAGAAACCCAGGGCTACTGCATAAGAACCAACAAGATAAACCCTTGTCCTCTGGGGAAAAAATGATACAAAGAAAGCAGTTGTCCTAGGGTGACTTTATGATGCTTGTATCCCCAATCGTCTGTTCTGTCTGTGCTGTACATTGAGTTCTGTGCCTTTAAGACTGGCTCTGAGAGTAAAGAAAGGAATGAAGAAGCGCCAAGTTTGTTTTGAAAACAGCTCTCACTTTTGGACATTCTTCTCCAGACAGTGGTTCTTCTGAAGCACAGACTGGCGGCTGAGACAGAGAGCTTTCTTGCTTTTTAGTTAGTTTAGCTAGCTAGGGCAGAGAAGTTCCCTGGACTGTTTTTTTTTCTTTTTCTTGGGACTGTTTAAATCTGCTCCGGACTGAAGATACCAGAGGAGCACCGAAGGCTTGTACCTGCGGGCCACCGGGCCTGGACCTCCAGAGGGACTGGGACTGATAAAGAACTGAGTGAGCTGAGCTACACCCACGGCAAGGATTTTTTCAAGTTTGCCATCTCTCTTCGGAGCAGCGAGAGGTTTTATTGTTTCATATTATTCATTCTTTATGCTTGTGGGCATTTTGTTGTTAAATAAATAGATTTTTCCACTTTTCTCTGATGAAGTTCTTTTCCCAGACCAGCTGGGGGGCGGGGCCTTTTGGGTTTACTTTCCAGAGAGACCCTATTCTGGAGTTTCCTCCCAACTTTGCCCTAAACCAGGACAGCAGTGAAAACACAAAGCTGATTAAGGCTGTGCGTAAACAATGCCAAACAAGGTTCTTATAGACCTCAGCTGTGCCAGAGGTAGGAGGATTTGAAAGTCCCTCAGCAGAGGGATGCCCAGGAGATCAGGTAGGGCAGGTGCTGTTGATGCTTTCCAAAGCTCCTTCAGCCTCACAGGACACAGGTGAGCTGATGTGTGCAGGGAGGGATGGAGAAACAGCTGTGGAAAAATGCTCTCTCCATGCCAGGGCAGCCTCTGGGGAGCTGGGCCACAAGCAGGTCATGTAATGCTCCTGTAACACCAAGAAAGACCATGCTGACCTGTTCAGTGAACTGCTGAAGAGAGTTTCATTTATGCCTCTATAAGTTGTATTTATTACATGCTACTACTAGGCACAACCTGCTTGTAGGATGAGAATTAGGAGTATAAAATGAACTCAAATGAACTTGTGGTCTCTAGGAGCATCTCTGTGAGTAGATGCTTTAGCAGCAGGTCTGGCAGTGCAGAGCTGTGATTAATGTGAAGCCTTGGTGTCACTTGCACTCTGATATTTGGTGGCTCTCACATTTGGTGGCAGCTGATGGAGTGCAGTGAGTCTGTGGTCTGACTTGGAGCCAGCTGGAGAACCTCAACATAAATCTTGAGCTAAACCTCCCTGTGGTCCTGAGGGTGGGAACAAGGCAGCTGATGTGTACTCTGATGCTCTTCTGCTCCCTCTTTGGATAAAAGGTGCATCTTCCTGTGGCTGAGCTGATAGGCACTGAATAATCTCTTCAGATCTATCCTGTGCAGCTGAATAATTCGTTACAGTTTCTAAAAGCTGGTAGTAGCTTTGTGAATACTGCATGGCAAAGGAGCTGTCAGCCTGCCTGTCTGCTGCAAGCAGGAGACAAACACACAGTAAACCCCTTCAGAGCTGACTTTAAGGGCAAAACCTCGACTGCAAACCCAACAGTTGTGATTTCAGGTTATAACACGTCTGATTCTGTGACAGAGCTACCTAGCACAGCAGGGGTGGCATTTGCCAGACATCATTCCTGGAAGCTAACTCAGATATCTCCAGCTTTGGCAGGTGGTTGAAATTCATATTCAGCCATGGCAGCAGTTTTGCAGGAATGGGTTCTCTGCTCTTGTGCCCCTTCACTTGTCAGCCCTGGTTGTGCACTGATTCAACCGGCAGTGATTCCATCCTGGAGAGTTTCACCCTTGTGCTGGGCAGGAACAGCTGACAGGACCAGGTGGGGTACAGAGGTGTGGTAAGACCCAAGGAGCTTCTGTGGAAATTTCAGCCAAGAACTGTTTTTTTTCCTTTTTTAAATATTTTTTTAATGGCCAAGATATAAATCCTAGAAAATGGCAGGTGATAATGAAAATGCTGACCCAACTGTGGCTGCAGTCACAATGGCCCTGCTATGACTCTGCGTGGAGAGAACAGAGAGCTGTCAGCAGATGACTGCATTTTTCAATTTTAGGAGCAATTCTCTTGATGTGTTAACCTTATTTACACTTATTTCAGTACACTCATGTCTTTCTGCTGAATGTCAAGGGCAGCTCAAGAATTAATGGGAATTAGTAATTTCTTCCCATGTCCTCTGCTGTGATTTCTGGAATTGTTTCAGCTTTGAAGCAGGGAATGGGTGGCCAAAGGTTTTGGTGCTGAACAGCAGTGTTGGTGACAGTGTTCTCATCTTACGTGTACAGACAAGTCCCTCAAAGTCCACAGAGTCAGAGATCTGTCTATTTAAATTTAGGACACTGTTATAAATGCCAATACGATATTCCAATTAAAATAATAATTTGGTTTATTAACAAAGATCGAATTCCAGAATTTCGGTAAACCCACCAACAGCGGAGATACTTGACAGTCTTTTTCCCGGGAAAATGCCAAGGGTGAACCGTGAGACACAGAACTTGGCTGTCTGCTGTCTCCCCCTAGGTTCACAAATTTGCCCGGTTCAGGGCTTAGTTTTTATACACTTTATTCTGCCCTAGGCAGTATTTCCTCATATTTCCTTTTGTTTCCCGGCTAGCTATTCAAATCCAAGGGTGTCTCCGACCAGGCTGGAAAGAGTTCTTTCTCTCAGTTCATATGTTAATGTCCAGTTTCTATAGATCCTTATGGCTGATGAATGGTCGAGATATGGATGATGAGGCTTGATGATCGGAGAGGGTGTAGTCGGGAACTGTTGATGGTTCCGCTGCCTTATCTTGATGGGTCTCCTCCCGGTGTTTCCCGTAAACCTTTTGTCTATTTCTGAATGTGAGTTTCTGGGGTGTTGCCTGCCTTTTCAACATTTTGGTTTAACAAAATGTTACAAGGTGTCCTGAAACTTATATTTTCATACAACACACACATATATACAGTTTTATAGTTTTCAATAATATTTCATTAACTATAAGAACATGAATTAATCATTTCACATTTTTCACAGACACAATATTATGTTTAATTCAATGAATTGGTGAATAGGCTGCCCATGTTCTCTGCTGGTATCTCGGGGTGTCAGTACAGATGGGTCAGTGGTGGATAGGCTCTCCAGAGAAGGAAGGAGCTGCACAGTGGGACCACATCAACTTTTTAGGGTCACTGAAGTTTTTGAGTATTGTTCGAAGTCTTTCAGAGGTGCTGCTGTCCAAGTGCCTTGCAAGCCAAGTGTTGTTTTCACATGTCCTTATTAAAAGGCAGAGAAGACTGTGGATGAAGCTTAGGATCAGAGAGGAGGAGGATTAGAAAGAGAAAGGGAAAATTAAATGGTACCAACAAATTCATACCAATAATAATATGAGCTGTAACAACCAGCTCCAAATGGCTGATTTCCTTTTGGCCATTTTTACGTAGGAGTTTAAGTATAGATTTGGGAGGCTAAATATAGACAGTCTGAGATACCTATTATGTGAAATCTCAGTTTGAAATTGTTCAACATCTTCCTATTATCTATGAATAATCAGTGTTTTATTGCACTGTGAGACTGTCTGAACAAAAATCCTTTCAGCAGCTACTTCTTGCTGTTAGTTGGATAACTCAGGAGAGATTTCCTTCATGAAAAGCAGCTTTTGGATACTCTTCAGAAGATGAACATCTCTGCAGACTCTAATCAGAAAAGAGAGGTGACCAGGATGTGAGATAACACGTGCCCTCTACCCCCCACAACTTTTGATTTTGGGAAAGTTGGACCAGAAACTCTTTCTGTAACAGCTGCAACCTGGTTGTTAGAAGCCTTGTACAGGTTTTTGGAGGGAAGTACCATATCAGATTCTTCATCTTGAGCCTGCCCATCAAGATCTCATTTACCCAGATAACATGAGCAGCTTGTTGTGCAGTATTCACTGTGCAGTCATATGTTTGAGATTAAACCCCAGCTGATGAATGAACCCTTCACTTCTGTGAGTAATTGCTAACCATTAAAGCCTTAAACTGGCAACAGTAGTGTAGCAAAGTCAGGGAAATGGTAAAAACCTGTAATTGCAACCTGTGCTCATTCAAAACAATTCCAGTATTATTGTGCCACATATAGATTGACTGGTGTACCACTGTATACTAATATAGAGTATCAGTGCCTGTCCACCCCATCAAGAACCTCTGGAGCTGCAATCCACTGAAAAAGGTCTTTGAAGGCTATAAATATGCCAGCATTGCTCCCTGTTTCTAAACCAGAGCAAAGGAAGCTAAATATATGCTGACTCTAGTTGTGACACATCCTGAAAGCAACTCTCATTCATTTTGATTATTGCCCAGAATATCTTTCTTGTAGTCCTACTTTTGAACCGTTGAAGAAAACAAAACTAACTCACCCTTCAGCCCTGTGCTGCAGAGGAAAGGCTCTGCACAGATGATTGCAGAGTAAAAGACAATATTGGTCATTTCCCTCCTTTCTGTACCAAATCCTGACTCCCATTAAGGGTCGGGGCCAGGATTTTTACCTGCTTTCCCCTGGCACTGCTGCATTGATGCCATCAGCACTCTTTGGTTTCATTGGCAAGAGGATTCAGGCTCGTGGCTTCATTAGCCCAGATGATGCTTTGGGCTGCTCTGGACAGCACAGTGCTGCCAGCACTGCTCCAGCTGTGCCTCCCACAGCACCAACTCCCAGCTCCAAAGGTGGGAAAAGGAAAAACTGAGGCAGATGTCAGAGAACAGGGGAGTTTCTGAGGAAGGTGTGATGTGGAGAGTGCATGATGCTCAGGCACCTGGACCTTCCTGACAAGAGGGATTGTGCCCTGAGGAACCAGGAACAGGGCTCCCCATGATCCCTCTGGAGGCAGGAGATCGAGAAGCAGAGTATTCCTGAGAACAAAAGCACATCTAGGATTTTATTTGTTGTACATGCTGTGTACAACCTCCCAGGGAATACAGCTGCATTCACACTTTAAGGTTAAAATCCAGACCAGTGGAGAAACTGAGGTGTTATTCCTGCTGTGGAAAACAGTGAAGATGACAAGGGGAAAACCAGCCAGAGACAGGAGGAAATTCAGTTTTGTCTGTCTGTGGTACTGACATCCCAAAGGCAGTTTCTCCTCTGCTTCCAGGCATTTTGGAAGCACTGTAAAATCCCAAATCCACAGAAATTGCAAATTTACGCCTGTAGGTTTTTGCATCTCCAGCTCAGGAAATGGAAGCAGGGCTGCAAGAACAGATGGAAGCTATCAGCCAGCTTGGAAGTGATGTGCCTCAGGCAGTGCTTTATTTGTGGAATTGTTGAGATCAAACAATCACAGAAGATCCTTGGTACCATCCAGAGAAGGGGAATTTGGTCCTATGGCCCAGTTCTGCCTTCTTTCAAACATTTTCTTTAAGCTTGGGAGAGGACAAGAGGGCAGCAGGGACCTCCAAGCTCCCACTCCCACGGGAAGCCTGGGCTGATGGAAGGCATCCTGCATGTATAAAATTAATATTAGAAGGAAGAGACAAGGCACCCTTCTTACAGAATGAAACAGAATGGGGTTAATGATGAGCTTTCAAAAGTGCATGTGAAATGTTAATGTCAGATGCCCAAAATATTGTTAAACACAGGTGATTTGCGAATTAAAATATTACAAGGCTGCTATTTTTAGCACAGTGGAACCTTTAGTCACATTCTACATTTAGATGGCTTATCAGAATTAAATCAATAACAACAATGGTTACTGCTCAAATTAGGTCTGCCTTGGTTTCCATGGCATCCAATCTGTTATCTCCAATACTCTTGCCAGGATTTGTACTGGGACTCTTGGACAGTAACATTTCTTATAAGGCTTATAAGGAATTATAAGGAATTATCCTGTAGCAATTTCAACTATATGGTTTCTATGAAACCCTGGAATAAATGGATTTATTTAAGATGAGTTGAAGGGGTTTTTTCTTTTTTTTTTTTTTTTTTTTTTTGACAGTTTTCTATTTTTAGCTTGATTTCCCATGGTGATGCTTTAACCCTTTCAGAATGTATCAGTGTGCTGTCTGGGGAACCTGTGTGGTGTCTGTGCCTGTTGCACTCTCCTGTGAGAGCAGAAGCAGACTTGGATGCTTTGATGCCACCAGCAGAGCATATTTGAAAACCAGAACTCAGGAAAATGGGATAAAAGGAATCTTTGCTTCTACCTTTCTGGTACCTCAGAGTCCTTTGAAAGCAGCTACACAGAAGTGTTTGCACTCGTTCTGAGACACTAAACGTAGTCATCCTCACAGGAAAAACAGCAACGCTCTGTCTGAGCCCAAGAACTTTTGTCTGAGGCCAAAACAAAACACTATTGCCTGTGTCAGGTTGCTGGGTGCAAGGTGGAGGTAAATGTGTGGCATGCAGAGTTGTGCTGTGTGGAATGCCAGGTGGGATGAGTTAGTGTCTCCTCTGACCCAAGACACTGTGGAACTGTGCATTAAAATGACAGCTCTAATCCAGCTCACAGAAATATAGGGTGTGCATAGCAAGCTCTAGTGCTGCAGAGAGCAGGGAAATATATTTGTGCTGTACCAGCTGTGTATTTCCCCACAGCTCCTCAATTAATATTACCTTTTACGGGTATAGTTTTTAGTTCCTTGGCCATTAGTTTTTTCAAGTGAGGATTTCATTAATCTTTTGTTTTCTAAGGTTACCTAGGATATAGATCTTGTTCTCTTTTCCCCTCTGGTAAGCACTAATTTACTTTGAGTTTATTTGCATCTTGTTGTGAAGAAATTCTGGACCCATGGCATTTTAAAAATCAATGGCTCACTGGGTTTCTCATTTCCAGGTAATATTTCTAAACAAAATGTACTGTTACATAGCATGGAGATTTATGGCAAATATTAAGTAGCTCTGAACAACACTTCTAATATTTTTATAGGAGTGAATGATGTCACAGCACTTTCATAGAGCTGCTTTGAGTGGCTCTCAGGAGGAGAGTGAGGGCCACAGTGAATATTTTGGTGTTTGATGTTTACTTATTTGTACCTCAGTCTCACACAAGTGATACTGACACTGCCCTGCAGACCTGCAGCTGGCAGAAACTGGCATCCTTTCCTCAGACATCAGAGGAGCTGTGCTGATTTATACGAGCTCAGGGTGCACCTCTGGTGCACACATTTCTACCATACCTCACATGGAATTTGATTTACTCTGAATCATGATTGAAATACAGCAGCATGTTTAAAGTAGGCAAGAAATTATTAAGTACTTACTATTTATGGAGTCACAGCTACTTTACAAAACCAGCTGAGCGATCCCCAAGTACAATCACAATACAAAGACTTCTAGTGCTCTGTCACGCTGTGGTCACTATAAATTTGCTGTGGCTGGGCACGCAGCCCCAGCACAAACCTTTCTGAAAAACCCTTACCTAGGCAACTTCCTCAATGCAGAGGCTAGTTATTCATGTTTGCACACAGCCTCTCTTGACTGTAAGAAATTGAAAAGGGCTGAGCTAAATGTATGAAATGCCCCAGGGCACCTGGCAGTGAGGGGTGACACCATGATTATGGTGCCAGCAGACACTCGGGCACTCTGCTTAAGCTTTTTGCATGGAAAAAAAGGGGTTAATGGTTAACATCAGTGGTACATGAGCCATTGGAGTAGTTATTTCAAGATTCCTGCTACTGAAGCCAGGTGCTGCTGGCTGCACTCTAGCCAGCATTTCTTCTATTCTTGGCCTCCATATTTTAGTACAATAGTATGCTTTTTCAGCTATATTTTCTTGTTAAGGTATATTTTTACACCAGAATGCCCTTGAAAGGCTACAGCTTGTCTGATTACAGAGGTGACTTTGGCATGGAGCCCTGGTGCTGGAGTCCTGGAGGTGGGAAGGTCAGTGCTACCTAGGGTGCACAGCAGTGGCTGTTATGGGTGTAGTCAAACTCAGTAAGGCAAGTTTTTAGCTCAAATTCGTTGGAAAAGCTCCCAAGGAAGGGAAAATTAAGGCAATTGTGGCATCCCTGTATGCGCTCCCCCAGCTTGCTCTGATGAGTGCAGTTTTCAGAAGCTCCTGTGGCTGCAACAGGCAGCCCTGCCCCAAGCTGGGGCTCGATGCTCTGAGGAGTGAGAAAAATAACATTTTTATGCAGCTGACATACCTGGGAAAATTGTTCCAGTTTCTCCAGATGAGGATGTGGTCCAGTCTGTTTCTACCCTCTCTGTGCCCCTTACTATATCTTCTTGAAGCTCCTCTTGTCATGTCCTCAGGGATAGAACAACATATTGAGAGAAAAATACTGTGGAAATCATAGAGCATTTACTGTGGCTTTGGGTTCTTCTAATCTGAAAATAAACTCTGGGTAAGCCACTTCTGAGGAAGAGGTGGATGCTCTTGCAAAGGCTCACACAGTGCAGAAAGCCCAAGGGAAATGCTTGTGCCATGCAGCTCTCAGGAGAGTGTTGAATGCACACTGCACTGCTGGGTTTTCTTGGCTTTGAACTTCCTATTGCTACCTTCAGCTGATGCTCCTTAGTTCTTGCACTGAGGGATGGTAAGTAAATGTCATGGAACCACCAGGTAAAGTGACAACCCCTGTCCCCAGGCACTTCCAACTTGTGGGGCAAGTGTACATGAAATAAAGAGGTGTAGGGAAAAAGGGTTCAGAAACCAGGACCTCAGTGTGGTGCTGCAGAGCCTGCATTGCACACAGGCTGATAACCCAGTGTGTGGCCATCAGAGAGGGAAGGGCTATTCCCAGCCTGGTGCATTTCTCTGCTGTGCCTTTTCACTTTCCTGAACTCATCACTTTTTTCCTTTGCCGGGAGCAAACTCCCATTTGTGAATACTTCTGCTGTTGCAAATATCGATATTGCTGCAGCATTTGGCACTTCCCAGTTAATGTGCTGAGCACTGGCAGAGTGATATGGGGGTTGTATAAACCCCCATCGTGTTTATGTCTTGCAAGTAAAGGTGTTAACTCTTTCTGACTTAATTCATTCAGGGAGAGGGGCACCAAGGGATTGAACCTGAAATACAGCAAATCAATAGTATAACCTCTTTGAGCTTTGTAAGCTAAGAATAAACACCAACCACAGATTGAGTCAAATGGACCTGTGCAGAAGCACAGGGGAAATGTAGCAGCAGTGTTCTGTTATTGCAGGTCAATAAAGGCTGGATAATGCTTGGCTTTCATTACTGATTAAAAAGATTTCCTTGCAAATGTTATGAGATTAAGACTGAGCTTTCAGTGTGTGCTGAAAGGGTAATGTTTAGAAATGATTATCCTATGGTAACCAAGTGGAACTGGTACTGCAAACTCTGCTGTGCCGGCTGTGGGTGCCCTGCTTAGCCCAGCTGCAGTGGGGCCCTGCCCTGGGATGGTTTTTCAGCCTGGTGAGAGGAGACCCCATGCCAGTGATGCCCTGGCTCAGTGGGATGCAGGACCCCACCAGCTTTGGAGGAAGATGGTGCATTGTACCCTAATGGCTGTTATGGCTGAGGAGGCAATTTCATTACATATGGCTAATTTTAGGTGCTTGTAACTCAAAACCATTACCCTCTTGGCAGGAATTCATCACACTTGTTCTCAGCTCAAAGTTCTCTCACATATATAAGACTTGGCAGGGCTCCAGATAGCTGAAGAACAGCTGCCTGGGATGTTTCCCAACTGTGGTTTTCACCAATTAAGAAGTTTGTTTCCACACAGTTTGGAGGATTTTTTCCTGTGAGATCTTACCTTGATAACATGCCATGCATGGTCTGTGCAGCCTCACAACTTTGGTCCTAAAACATATTTATTCAGAGATCTCAAAGGCATTTGTTCTCCTTGAGGAATCATTGGGAGATATATAGGTGTCACAGTGCTGTGACCTTCCTCGCTAGAAGCGTCTTTAAAAAGACACCTAGATCAATGGAGGCACAGGCACTCTCAGGCAGAAAGTGATTTAGTTCTTGGTGCACTCTCAGGTGGAGAGTGATTAGCTCTTTGTATGGCTGCCTGAGCAGCAGAGCCACATTTGCCACCCCAGGCAACACGGGAGTAAAAGCAGTGAGACGGGATCTTTCCTATCTTCAGGAGAGCTTCTTTATTCCATGAGGTCCGGAGGGGGAAAGAGCCAAATGGTCCCAGGGGAGAGGGATTATGTAGGGTAGCCAGGGGTGGGGTTTCACAACTTATTTTTTCTCACCTTGAGCCACAAGGAAATCTCTCAAGGGGACTTCCCAAAGGAGAGCCCTGTGAACTGAGGCAGCCTAGGGGCTGCACACTCTCCAACAGAGTGAATTGTCCTCTGTGGATGGTCCACGGACCACCACATATAGGATCTATCAACATTTAGTCTGTATAAATCTAACCTGTAGCTCTATAAAATCAGAAACTGCACACGACAAAGTAAGAATTGCTTGCTTTTATTGCCGCAACTGTACAGCAAAAGGAAGTGGCACAGACTCACAGAGGATGTTCTGGGCAGCAGAGCTGCAGGTGCTCTGGTGCCAGAATTGGTACCAGACTGCTCTTGATGCCTTGAGTTTTGACTTTCATGTTTTCAGATTCTGTGGTGCTTAGGTGTGGTTCTGAGCCTCATCTTAAGTGCCAGTAAGGTCTCTTCACAGAGCAGGTAGACAAAACAAATCCTTTCCTGCTGAGGACCAAGGACAGCTTTCAGGCCCAAAAGCATAAACAATGGTGGACTGAAGGGAGGAACAAGAAGGATGAGACCTCACAATCTGAAGCTGCAATTGGACAATTACAGCCCAATGTGCAAATGGACCAAAACTTATAAAAATGTAAGATCTCATGACCGGGGGGCTATTTTGTGACCATTTGCTTTTTGTGACCCTGAGTACAGCCATGGTCAGGCTCCTATCCTGCCCAAGGTGGATCCTGGAGGCCTTTTAATAAATACCTGCTTTATTCCCTAGCTCTGGCCAGTCTGTTTCAGGTCAGCCTTCCAAGGCATCACTCTGAGTTTTGCCTTTTTGGTTCCCCCTTCCACACCACTGTGTGGTAGTTATACCAACACCCCTGCAGTGTTGTTCTGCTCAGCTGGAGAGTTTTATCCAGTGTTATGGAAAGCAAGGCCCCATCACCATCAGTGTCATGCCTGATTTACAGCTTTTTCCCACATTTCTGTGACATGGATGTGGCTGAAAGGTAGAGGTTCAGGGTCTGTCAAGCTGAGCCAAAAGAAAAATTAGTTTAAGATTAAATTCTCTTCTGGACTGAGTTTACCAGATCTCAGAGAAAGAGAAATACTTCTTAGATCTCGACAGTAACAGTGCCAGACAGAAATTTGCTTTTTTTTGGAAATTGCCTTGACTCAGAAATTTGCATCCTTCTCTGCAGAGAGGTAGACAGCTGAGGCGTTTAACAGCTGAATATTTCCTTTAAACATAATACTTAAAGCTTGTCTACATTTCTGTGGATGTTCTGAAGCAACACCTGCAGTCTGGGAGATATCTTTTCCAAGGCAGAGCAACTGAGGCTCTGAGAACAGTGCTGGGAAGTTATAAAGCTATTTCCAGTTCAGCTCTCTTGAGGTGTTTTACCCCCTGTGCCAGTGAGATACTGACCCACTGCCCAGCTGTGATAAGGCAGTGGCACAAAGGCCCTGGGTGGGTTTGTGATGGAAACAGCAGCAGAGAAAACCCCTCAAACACTTCTCTGTGCCATTCCTAGAAATAGTGCTGAAAGAAAGGATGCTAAAGGGATTTGTTTTGGCTTGCAAAGTGTGTTTCATGTTCCCCAAACACAGAAACGTGTGCATGACAAGAGAACAGGCAGGTCTGTCTGGGGATAGGGAGAGGATGATGATGATAGGCAGCCTTGGCAGGGAAGCTCAACTGGATCCCCACAGCTGGGAGGATACGGGATGGCAGAACAGGGAGCCCAGGCAGCACCTCCCAGTTTAATGAAGACTTGCCTTGTTTTCAACTGCTGGGAGGGTGCTGAATGTCCTGTGCTGAGCCCCTGAGCAGGAAACAAGGCACATGTGGTGTGTGAGGGAGGGCAGAGAGCAAATGCCTAGGGGAGGGGGAGGGGAGATGCTGCAGGGCAAACACATAGCTCAGGCCAGGGGGGCATGCTGCCTTCCAAAGGACTGCCTGGTCTCACTCCTGCATGTGAGGATGGAACAAATGCCCCACAAGTGGCACATGCAGCATCCTGGACTAGAGCAAAGAGCAGAAGGTCAAGATTTCTCCTCCTGTGTGGTGGAGGCTGCCAGGAACAGTGAGGGGATGAAAGGACAGCACCCTCCTCATCCTGCCACCCCTGGAGCACTAGGTGAAGAGAGCTTCCTTTCTTCCCACCAACAGCTCATGGCACAGGCTTACTTTGTCAGATGTTTTCTGTCTGGAGAGTGGAGTCTTAATAAAATTGCTCAAAAGATACAAAAAATTCTCATCACTCCAGCCAGAGGTAGAGTGGAAGTTAAAGGCCATAACAGGCTATCTGGAGTCCCAGGAAAACAGCTCATTCTTCCTTTTAAAGCCCCACTATGAAATAAATCTGAGTGTTTCCTCAGAAATAAATATCCTGGGTTACAGTAAAAAGTCTTGTGAGTCTGGCTGATGTTTGGCAGTCTGTAAAAGTTTGATGGTGCAGCCCACACACTGGCTTTCACTTCAAGAAGTTATTTTTTGCAGATTTTTTTTTCTCTGTTATGTGAGATGTTTAGCCCATTAATCAATTTCCTAGCACATAAAACTGCATTTGGCTGGACAAGAGCAAGGGAAAGAGTGCTGTGAAAACTCCAAAATCCCTTCTCTGCCCTGAACCACAGAGTTGTAAAACTTTCTCCTGTGAGGGTTAAGAGCTATATGGCCACATTTGTTTGTTTTCAGTTGTTCTGGAGTCAGGATCCACTTCAAGCAGTTATCTCTGGGTAGTAGCACCATGTGGATATTTCCCATGTGATCTCTCTTTCCCTACCTTTTTTATTATTACTTTAATTCTCTATTAAACTGATACTGTTTATGGTTTTGTTTCAAATGGATGAAAATTTCAATTGCATTTGGCATGAGCCAAAGCAGAACTGAATGTTTCTGATGGGGTCCTTTGCTACTGAATTTTCTGGGACCAAACCAACACATTTCTTGCTTTTAATCTTGACCTGTCTTCCTTTGGCAATTGTGATTTCCCTACCTCCTGTGAATAAAACTTGAGGAAAAGATTTGTGTGGCTCCCTGCAGCAGGAGCCAGTGCACTCACAGCACTACAGGGGAAAAAGAGACACAACCCAAACCACAAATCTTCCTTTTTCTATTTTAAAGACCTCTTGGCAGATTGTCTGATTTTCATTATCTTTATTCTTTTCCCCCCTTCTTCTCCAGAAGATACCATTTGGGCCATTAACAATCTCAGTGTTTTCTATGCAGTTCTGCTAGATATTTTTGTCAGTCTCAAATCAAAATGGTGCCAGATGGAAGCCCAATGCTCTTCATAGATGATTATTTCCAGCATTCTTCTGTGAGGTTGTATATGTCCACAAGAAATTGAAAATGCTGTTTCCTTGTAGGAATTGTGCACACTCAAGGGCACTGAGAAGGTTAAGAAAATAACTGAGCCAGGACTGTTCTGTACTTTTAAAACATATTAATTTCCTAAAGGGAGGTTAGATTAACATTTTGATTGGTTGTTGATTTGTTGTGGATCGACTTATTGCTAAAAACACCTGCATCTGGCAAAGTAGTCACAAAACCCATCAGCAAAGAGAAGTTTTATGTTAAAAATTGTAATTTTTACTAACAGGCAGGTGCTGTTTTTCTGTTGGGGGGGGGGTTGTTGGCTTGTTGGTTTTTTTTCCCTCCAAATATGCTTTGCATTGGTTTAGGGCTATTCCCTTTGATACCCATGTGAGCTGAGCACTGACCCTGCTGTGCAGAAGAATTTCCATCCTTGGGGCAGGAGTTTTGAATGTAGCCCCTGCGCCGCTGCCATAACCAGCCTGAGGTTCCCGATGCTGGTATTTGGCTGCTCAGCTCTCATGAAATGAGTAGGACCAAAACATGCCAAGCCCTGTGGTGGCTCTGGGGAGCTCTGCTGGGGCCAGCTGCCCTGGGAAGCTCTATTCTTGCTGCCCTGCTCCCTGCCAGCCTCGTCTCTGCCAGCCTCGTCTCTGCCAGCCTGTCTCCTTTCATTTGCATCTACACTCAGGTCAGCTCTGCTATTGAAGTACAGTCCCTTTGCATCTGTTTGTATGGGGTTCATGCAAAGTGTTACATATGTTCGTGAGGGCTATAAAAAGACCTTTAATATTTAAGCTACGGAAAGAAATTTGCAGGGGCTGCAGATAGCTGCACTAAACACTACTAAAAATGGCCAAGTGTCCCCCTTCTTTTAAAGTGATCATCTTACAAACCTGAGTAGATTAACTATGCTCTGATCATGCATGCACAGAAAGCATTTAGCTTATTGTGGGCATTTGGCAAAAGGATTCGGATCTTGGTCAAAACAAATGTCTTTGGGCTAATATAAGTAAAACTCTTTCACTCTGCTTTTGGGGCAGGCAAGAGGAGCACACAGCATCAATCACTGCGGGCTACCTGATGGGTGGCAGGTTGTTCAGGAGAGCTAATTAGGTTGCTTGCCAACATTCTATGCAAATTTTCAGTCTGCTTTCCTAAAGAGAAATATCTTGTTGTGGACCTGCTGTCCTTTGGTGTTGAACAATTTGGTGAAAACAGTAGAGGTTGCAAAACGTTGACTGGCTCCAGGTGCCACAAACCCCTATCTGGACAGAGAGCAGAGATTGCCATGGATGAGGTGATGGTGGGAGCTCAAGGCATTCTGGGCAGCCAAGCACAGAGTGATCCCCTCTGTCCTGGAGCAGCTGCTCTGCAGTGGGTGGGTGCTCCCCTGGGATGTGGGGAGAGGCAACACCAAACCCATGGACCAGAGAGGGACATGAAGCTGAGGGGCTTTAGAGCTGGGCAATCCTCTGACAGCACAGCTGTCCCTTTCCTTCCCTGGGCACATCCCAGGGGTGGGACAGTGAATCCTCCCGGCAGCAGGATGTGCAGGAGTGTTATGGGTTAGCACTGGCTAGATGTTAATGCACTTCTGAGTGTATGTTTTTCTTAATGAGCTACTGTGAGATGTGGTCAAGAACAGAGCAGAGCAGGCTTAAAACTTGAAAACAGAGAACAAAACTTTATTACATTACATAGGAACAGAAGTAGAAAGGAAACCTCTAAACACACACACAAAACAGAAATGAAACTTTCTCAGAACATTTCTTCTCCTCTCCCAATTTCTACCCTCTACACGTTATCCTCTATAGACTAAACCCTTGAGTTTTGAATTAAACAATCACTACTCAAAAACTAATCTTCAATTCAGTAAGGGAGAGAGTAGCTTTTCTCGCACTACAGACTGCTCCTCAGAAAACACAGGTCTACCCCTTATGTGTTTCTATGTCACCAGTGGCACTGCCCGGAGAAGTCTGCCGCGGTGACACGTTCTTTTCTATGTTTAGTGCTCTCACTACTGTCTATGGGCTAAAGCTGCATATAGGGCTCTTTTAAGGATGCTTGCATGCTGAGGTCTCTCTATTTTTCCCCTGGGGCCAAGGGTTCCAAGAGTAGGTCTCCCTTGAGGGCAGAGAGCGCTACTACACCCTCCCCCTCTCTTCTCTGCTCGCTCTACTCTTAAAGTGCCAGTCACTAGCAAAAGCAAAGGCAGCTGTGTCTACTCAAATGCAGTTTATGTTTAAAAGAGGCTTGAGTTTAGTCTATGGCTAACATTATGCAAGCAAAGTCTAGCTCAGACAATTTTCTGCCTATCTAGGGTTCTTTTCTAGTCGTGCTTTATCATCTCAGTCCCAGGCTGTTTTCTTTCTCTTCTGAAAATACTAGCCATGAGAAGCAATGTCTGGGAAAAAAGTTTCTTTCTGCCAAGAAAGGGTTAACAGTTTTTTGCTCCCAGCAGGGTGCAGGCTCAGGCACTCTCAGGTTCTGCAACTCCCACATGCGGCTGGGCATCTTCTCCCGGGGAGGGGGGAAGGCACCTCTACAGTTTTTCACCCCTCCATCCTGGATGGGGCCAGCTCAGCTCCAGTCCTGTCCCCTCTCTTCTTCTCCCGGGGCCCCAGCTTACTTCAGTCTGGCCGCGTGGTTCTCTTCAGACCGGCCATGTGGCCCCCCTCCCCCACCCGGCCTGGGTAGGAGAGGAGGGAAACAGTGCTCGTCTCTTGAAAGCAGAGCTAGAAAAGAGGAAGTCTTTCTAGGAGGCTTCGCTTTTAACTCCTTGTGTCTTCAGAGGCGTCTAACCCCTCAGTGGCCACTGATTGGTTTGACTACAGCCTCTTGAAAAAAACTCACTTCTCCTCAAACTAAGACAAGGAGAAAGGAGAGCAGTGAGCTTTGCCCATTCTGATCCTCCTCTGCTTGTTGGCAGCATCCTCATCCATTTTCAGACACAATGCATGCTGCCACCTGGGAAAGTATCAGCATTTTTGGGAGGAGGGAATTATTTGACTGGGATGGCTGTTTGGCAGATGTGGTTTATTTGAACACCCCTGTTCTTTCCTGGGCTGTTTGCTGGGTTTTAAGCTGTCAAGTGCCAGGTCAGGTGTTTTGGGGCTGTCAAATATCATGGGAAAGGAATTGCAGAACAACAACTGACTTCTCGCTGGATATTCAGAAATTGCTCTGAGAAGTTGGGAGACTGGGGGGCCCTCTGGGGATTCTCTGAAAATTAGCTTATTACTTGACTGTTAAGCATATTGTATATACCAAGTAATTAATTTTTATAGCAAACTTGTCTATGATTTGGGCAAAGGAGCAATTAATTCTCTGGAAAGAGATCCATTATCATAATTGCTAATGGATCGAAAACTCCCTTAGACAGAGATGGACAAAAAACCCCTTTCATCTCTGTGATTACGGTACCTGAAAGTCGGGTCCAGCCTACATGGCAGGTAGTTAGCCCATTAAAAACCCTAATCTAGTGCTGATTGTGCCTGCTGAGGTCCAGCAGATCAGATGGAGGAGAGAGAACAGGCAGCTCCTTCCTCCTCTCCCCCAGCTAGCACAGGAACACCCACCACATCACCTTTCCCTCTCTCTGTGCATGTTCTTCCCCTCATGGGTATAATTGGGATTTTCCTGCTGGCAGCAGGAATCAGTGGGTGTAAAGCTATGAAAATTTCAAACTAGAGAGACTTTCACACCCTCAGTGTTGAGCAGACCCAGGTGTCCTGTGCTGAGGGAGGAGTGTGGTGCCTGCCACAAACCCCTGCCATTTTATGCAAAAGGTGGGTTTGTCTCTGCAACCCAACAAAACAGGGCTAATCAAAGGAAACACAGTTGTGCATGGGACAGAGGAAGACCTTTACTCCTTTTTCTATTTGCTGCATCATTCTGCAACAAATCTCATATCTTCAGCTTGATTTGTGCTTGAAAGGATGTTTGGGAACTTGCAGAATCATAATTAATATTTCACATAAGCCAGCCCTTGAAGAGCAGCTAACAAAGAGCACTCAGGGCTGTGCAGCTGCTAAACTCTGCGTGTTCCTCTGGGCCAAGGGACTCTGCTCCATGGGCTGGATCCTCCTCAGTCTCAGACAGCATCCTCGGGGCCCTGGCTCTGCTGCCCAGCACACCAGGCTGCATTTGCAGCTGGCTAATGTACTACTGGTGGAAGGGAAGGGGTGAAGGGAACAGAGAAGAGGCTTTTATGAGAGTTGATCCACTGCTGTTTAATCTGTAGTGACGAAGGCATCGTTAATAGAACATGGGGAGGATGCTGAGATGGGCCAGACCTCGGGCCTGAATGCTTGTGATATCTGGGAACACAGACCATGCTCTTCTGACCTGTTCAGCATCTCCTGAGCACCTGCATGGTCCTTCTAGAGCATCTTCTTGCTCTAGACATGATATTTTGTAAAACTGAAAGCCTTATATGATTTAGACCCAGCATGGGTCCAGCCCTGCTTGTTCTAGTGATGCCTTATGATTTTAGCTTTTACATTTTCCAGATCCTATACTTTTTAAGTGTATAACTCTAAAGCTCCATAGCCTGTTAGTTACTGTCTTCCCATTTTGTTCAGACAAAACAATTCCTCACACAAAATACCACCTTTACTCACTTACGTGCCTGTGTGTTAAATTCGGAGGATTTCTTGCTGGTGGGTGCTGGTCCAAGGTCCTTGATGATCATCCTGAATTCTCAGTACAGCTGAAACTGGGAGTCTGGAGGGCAAATATTTCTTATAGAAATAATCTGGTTTTCTTTGTCTATCAAAGCTACCCAGATACTGTGATGGCATTTTTAAGCTCTGACTAAGTAAGGAAAGGAAAAAGCCTGAGATTGTGTATTGGGCACAGCCCTGGAGATGAGGGAGTAGGTGCTTCACTCATGGAAGAGAACACAACAGTATTTCATTACTGGAGGTGTTAGGAACGAAAGAAAAAAAAAAAAACCACCAAAAAAACCACCCCACAACTGACCCTCTCTTGGCTAGAGTAACACCCCCACACCCCAGCCAATCTGAGTAGGGAGAGCTGCCCTGAAGGAAAGTTGCCTGGCAACTTTTCCCTACCTAATTGAAATGTGAAAAGAAGCTGCCCACACCTAGATAGCCCTATTGTCCTTTGTAACTACCTCATTCAGCAAGAGTAACCTTGGCTACGACCAGGACAAATGCATATGCATTTGTATATGCAGATAGGGCCGCCCCCGTGGATCCTGGGAGGTTTTTTTGGGGGAAACTGCACCCCGGGACAGGAAGCTGGATTCGTCAGAAGAGAATTGGATAGTGCCCTGGCCGAGCGGGGAGTGGATGCACCCCCTGGCCTGGTTTGAAGATTGGCCATGACCTGTGAGGAGCCTGAATGGAATGGGAACTGGCCAGCTGAGCTGACTGAGGCAGAGAATGGGAAACTCTTGAAACTTTTCCCTGAGGGCAAAGAGCTGACTGCCACTGCTCTGCCTTCTGATGGTTGACCAGAGAGAACTGCCAGGTGTTTCTATGGGAACAACGATTCAGCATCCACTGGGACAGCACCTGCTCCTTCAGATGGCTGTAGCAGCGTGGAAAACTCCGATCGGACTCTGCAATCCTGCTGATGACTTTAATAATGAGCTGATCACTTTAATAAAGAGCTGAATATTAATAAAGTCATATGCCCTGTTCTTTTCAGAGGTGCTGAGGAAATGAATCACAAGTCAGTGAAGAGCTCTCAGTGCATCCCTCCTTCAGGAAGAAGTAGCTCTTCTAGGTATTCTTAATGGAAATTGTTCTTAGTACTTCACTGTCAGGACTAGCAGTTGAATTGTTTCTTGGGAAGCATTATCTTGCCACACTAGATGTCAGTAAATTCAGTTGTATCTAAGTTTTTCTCAAGGAAGGGAGTTTTTAGTTGATTCAATTCCCTTTTTTTCAAGTTACTGGCTGCCACTGTTTCCCTTAATTATATTTTAATGAAAAAAAACAAATATGGCACTACGTTGTACTGATTAACACAGTAAAAAGATTCTTAAACAGCTTATTGTCAAATTCATTTAAATACAGAGGTATGAAGTCACTTGGATTGCTGATCCCAATCCTTCTGCAGGTTTGGCAAGGCTGGATTGCTCCCGGGACAGAGCATCTGTCCCTGCACATCACTGGTGTTTTGGGCTTTTTGCTTTACAGGGACTGCTTTGGTTGGTAATGGGTGCACTGACCACGTTGATGTCCTAAGGTCAGTAATCACAGAAATATTGGTCTGGAAGAGACCATAAATAAGTAGAACTTTTGAAAGGAATTTGGAGATGGTTTAGATTCCTCCGGCTGCTGCTGACAGGGCACTTCCTGGGACTGGTAATGAAATCAGTCATTTTTCAGCACTCTCCCAGTTTAATGCTGACAGTCTCATGGTGGCAGCTTTTAAAAGCTGTTTGTCTCATTAAGGTTCAGTTAACTAATTTCTGAAATTAGAAACTTTTATGATTAATGACTTGTGCTAGTTTGCTTTAAAGAAGATGCTTGCAAATCAGATCTGCTTTATTTCCCTAAATCACTTCTGAGAGTTGTATTAATGCCTTAGTTATGACACAGTGATGGTGATACTTGGTACTTCAAGAAAAATAATTGGTAGTGATGCAATTCATGCCTACAAGAACTATGTCTGAGGAGCAATTGAAAACTACATGGCTGTAATAACAAAACACGAGGAGGATGTTTTTTGGTGAATTTGCCAGCTTTAGCACAGAAGTTCTCATTCATTTTAACAGAGGTGTGCCAGGCTAAAAGGCTTAGGATGAAAAATACAAAAAATAGATGACATTCAACTCGACTTGCTTTCTCTGACCTTTGTGAGTGCCTCTGAGCTGAGATGTAAATAACGTGGGTGCTAACCTTTCATCACACACACACTCACAGCTGGGATTCTGAGTCAGAAATAGCAGTTCTGCAAACCACCCCACACAGAGGCACATGAGCCAGGATGACAGCGCTGGGGGTGTTATCTCTGAAGGGGCACTCAGGCTGCAGCTCCATGCATGTTCACAGGGTGGATGCTGCAGTGTGGATGCAGAGTTCAGATTGTGGTGGTATCTCTGCTCCTCCCCAGTTCAAGGAGAGTGTGTAAGGGATTAATCCTGGGCTTTACAACATCTCACATCAGCTGAGAGTACTGAGACTGAGTTTGACAATGGCCTGTGCTCTGTGGTTTTCAGTTTTTATTTCCAGTTTGTAAAAAACATGGGATGTTAATTCATGTTCTTATGGGATATGGTATGTTAAAAATCAAAAGTAACCACTGTAAATATGTTATATGAGAATGTAACCTTAGTTCCAGCCAGCCTTGGAATTCACTGATCCTGAGGCAGGCACCACCCTAGAATTACCATTTAGGAAAAGACAAAGAATTGTCAGGAAATACTGGCTCCTTCATTGGCATCAGAAAAGAGGACACATTAAGATAAGAAATCAGTCCTTCCTCCTGTGGGCAGCAGAGCCATCAGAGCACCATCATCCCCAGATCCCCAGAGAAGAACGCCCTTCCATTCATAAACTTCAGTTTCCATTCACCCACAGGAAGCCAGAAATTGACACCTCGCAGTACCAGAGGAAAATCTTTTCAGCCGACCCAGAGACGACTATGAATTCGAATAACCGGTCCCTGTGTAGGAGGATAGCTTGTATCATAAGGTAGAGCTATCCACACCTGGGCCTCAAACCAGGCCTAAGACCAGGCCTCAGGCCTGGTCTAGCAGGCCTCAGTACGTTCAGCATACGTAGTAGCAGATAAACTTATCTGCTACTAAGAATGTATTAAGGTAGTAGTGTTACTAACATAGAACAGTTACTGGGAAGACACGGTGGCTACCTTAAACTGCAATAGCTTACATATTTCTGTATTCTCACTGCCTATCAGAATGCACCTGTTCTTGTAAACTATTCTGTCTGTATTTAACCCACCATCTCACAGAATAAATCGGATTACGTGCTTAGAACCATATTGGTGTGGACGCACGTTATTCTAGCCCCCGATCTACCAGGGCTCCGCCTTTAGTCCCAGGAACAAAGAGACTGTGGGGAAATCTTGTGCCAGGGGCAAAATAAAGTGTATAAAACCTGAGCCGCGAACAAGGCAAATTTGTGAACTTTGGGGGGACGACGGTGTGCCAGATACTGCGTCCCAGTTCACCCTTGACGATTCCCCAGGTCAATCGTCAACATAACTCTGCTGGGGTTTTTTTACCGAAATTCTGTAATTTGATCTTTTAATAAACCAAATTATATTTTAATTGGACTATTGGATTGGCATTTATAACAAGTTGAATTCAAAGCCTTCGTGACATGCCTGGGTGCTGTGGAGGTTTGGGGAGTGTGAGAGCAGTTTCCTGTGCAGGATGGCTGTGGCTGCAGCCTGGGCCATGCCCCACAGCCAGTGTGCTGCCCAAGGAGTGCTCCCAGCTCCCTCTGAAGCCCCGGAGTCCCACCTTGGGGCCAAAACCCCCAAATGCATCTGTTGGGCACGGTCATCACTCAGCCCTCAGAAGTAAACAGCCAAGCCTTGTTTACCAACTGTATTTACTTCTTGTGGGAGGCAGGGAGTCCTTCAATAAAAATATAAAAGACAAAATCCTGTCAGAGCCTGAATTTCTAAGGTTTGTATTTTCCAAGACAAAAATGTTTTATTTGATTCCCCTCCACTCCTTTTGTGTCTTACCCCATTATGTATCTCCTTGTTTGTTGTGATTCCCTACTTTGAAACTGGTCATGTCAGGCTACTCCTCTTTGTGTATTATAGTGAGATTTTTATACAATTCTTAATTCTGTTATCTTTAAAATTACAGACTTGGCCCATGTTTTCATAGTCCATACCTCTCCTATCCCTTTGAAAGGAATCCTACAAGCATTCTAAAGCAAGTGTTTGTGGAGTGACTCCACGAGTATAAATAGCTCTCGAGCAGAGCAGAACCTGCCATCTTTGATACATCTCGCACTTCCCACAAATCACTCGTGCACACAGGGCTTGATCACAGCTATTGTTTGTGCTAAGCTTCCTCATACTCCTATAATCCTACTATTTAAATGGATGGGATATTCTGCATGCAAGAAAGAGTGTGGGAACATAAATTGCAGCTGAGTATTTTGTGGACGACATGGTGCACGTGTGCATGATCTGCCAAGGGCAGAGGAATGGAAATGTTGACAAGCACCACACTTCAAATGGAAAGAATCTGGCTCTTCCAAAAGTACCTTGTGTCACATTGATTCTTACTGCCTCTTTTAAGGAGTTGCTGATGCTTTCCAAGTATAGGAGCTCTGGGCTTGTGTGAAATCTGGATTGACAGGGTCTGTGGGGTTTGGTGAGCTGGGGGTGCTGAGCTCTTGCCACAGTCACCTGGGGTGGTCCCAGGCACATCGGCCTCCCTGTGTCCTGCTGCCCAGTGTGTCCTGCTTCCCAGTGTGTGCATGCCCAAGGGATGGTGGCACACCTGTCACCAACTCAGGTGCTCCCACATCCATTACTGAGGAGTCAACAGAGTCAGAGCTGTGTGTGCCTCGAGGACTGGAGAGGCCAGGCTGCTGCTTCAGGGTCTGCAAAGACTTGAGTTTAGTTGCCGTGATATATTCAGATTGTTTGGCATCTGGTTGGTGGCCTCTACTGAGGAGCATGGATTATGTTGAACACATTGAGCATAGCACTGCTTCTCCCTGCTTGTGTTTTCCTGCAGACACAGCCAAGGCTGTTTTTATAATCTGCTGCCTGTAACTGCTGAAGGAAGAGACACACGGGGCTTATCCACCCTGGTTAATGTTCATTGTCTGCTGTATGCAGTGTGGCTCAGTTTTCCCTCAAGCCTGAAATTGCACAGCACAAGGCTGCTTAGAGATGCTCACACTGAGGGTTTCTTGGCCTTCCCATGTTTAATTAGACCCCAAATCCTCCCCTTTTGCTGGACAATATTCCAGCTGACCAAGGCTTTTCTCCCAGTCTCTGCCAGGCGTTATGGAGGCTCTGGAGAGTCCCTGCAGCTGAAAATGGGCTCGATCATTCATGGTGGTGCTGCCAGGCCCAGGGCTGTGGAGTCAGGCCAGGGGCTGGGCACAAGGAGTGGCAGCTGGCAGGACAGTGACATGGGTACTATTTAAACTTGGCACACATGGCCACATGCCTGAGACGTTCCTCAGGATGGCTGGGGGAGCTTGACGTTCATAAATGATTCTTCTGACTCCTGCTATTTTTAGCTTTGAAGTGTTTACAAACAGAGCAGAATTCGTCTCTGCTCCTGATCCAGCAGGATTTCAGCCCCATCCCTGTTGGCATATTCCCTACAGGAAAAACAAAATGGAATACAAAGCAGTGATAGCTAAGAGACAACTCAGATTGGAGGCACAGAGAGCCAGATCCTGGGGCTATAAATAATGTATCTGCAGCTACCATAGTGTCACCAGAAATTAAGAAGTATATACATCTAGGGACAATTTTGGAGGAGAGAAATGGGGAACAAGGAGCCAAAGCTGAAAGCACAGTTTTAGTGGTGCTCCAAAGTGGTGTCTGGCAATGTTTCAGGAAAAGGCCAGTGAAGGATGGCATGACAAAGTGTCACCAATTTGTAGTCTCCAGCACTGACCCCAGGTGCTGTTCTGCCTTACACAAAATGTCGAGTGTTGGTGCACACAGGTTACTGCACACAGCATCTCTGATCTGAATGCACTGTTTGGCTACTGCTTTGAAACGAGGCAAGAGGAAAACATCAAAAAAGTTCAATTTTTTCAACACGGTTCATATGGAGCTTTAGAAACAGATTTTTAAACACACACAAACCAGTTTAAAATCCTTTCCCATTCTAAACTCTGACCTCCAAATACAGTTCTTTGAACAGGGTACATCTGAAATGTTTGTGGTTCTCTACAAGGGATGAGCAGCCAGAATCCTCCTGGGCTGTCAAAGCAAGGACCTGCACTTGATTCTGGTCTAAAGGAGAAAGGCTGAAGCTGCAAGCTCTGCCTTGAACAAATCCAAATCCCCCAACTTACCTGAAGTCTGCTTTGTTTAAAAAAAAAATCTGTCATGAGACACTTGATTTCCAGAGCTAAAGCTCTGTTTTTCTCCAAGATCAAGCTAGCTACTAGACCACTGCTACAGCCATCCCTTTGTGCTCTGGGAATTTAGTGGGTCAGGAGGACTCATACAATTCTGTAAAAACAAAAGGGAAAAGTGTTTCTCATTTCTTTGCTTCTGCTCACACATGGTACCATGCATGTCATCGAGATCAAAACTTAGTTGACATGTAAGAAATACCAGCTGCCATCTGATTAAGACATGTGAGAGGTTTATGAGGTAGCTGCAAGTTCAGCTCAGCTGGAAATGAATGGGAAGCCTGGGGGACACATGACATGACAAGGGTGTCATGACCCCAGGAAACAAAATTGGTGCAGAAGTGCTCAGTGTAATATAGGTGAGCTTCATCTTCTGATCCTGGATGAGGGCTGAATCTAGATCATGTCTGAGTGAAGAAAATTATAGAAAAAAGTCCATCAGCTGCTGCTTAAAATTGCTGCAAGTTAAAAAAGAACCGAGGCAATGGGTTGAACTGCACAGAGCTTTAAAGAAGAAGGCAATTCTGTGGAGGAAAAAAACAAAAGTAGCAGAGGTAATAGGCTCATGTCAGAGGAAGCCACTTTTTTTGTGGCTGCACAATTCTAGTGCTGCTTGGTGTGAAAGAGCATGTTCAAATTAGCAGAATATATCTTGTCTTACACACTGTAAGCTTCTTGCAACACTTAGGACTTTCTTTTAAGATGAATTTCTTGAACTAAACTAATGTCTTTCTGTTTTTCCTTTAAGGAATCACTCAACTTTAAGTGTAACTGGGTTTTTTTAGATCACTTTGAATCCAGAAATAGCCTGAAAAACTATCACATTCCCTTCTCTGTCTCTCAGGCTCATAAAAATCAAACACTGGTTAATTTTTACAACACTTAAGGAAAAAGTCACATTAAAATGTTATCCTATGCTACCATTGTATATGCAAGCCTCCAATAATGTTAGAGCTCTGCTGGGCAAGCTTCCTTTCAAATACTGCTGTATGTCTTTTTCCCTGCTGTTGTTCTATTACCTTTCTTAAATTCAAGTGTGACTCCTGGGAAGGCTCAGTCATGAAATGCTCCTTGCAGTCCTTTGCCTGCCCATTACTGACATGGCCAAAGGTTTCTGTGCCAGGCCTCCCTTTGCACTGGAACTTCAGGATGATCTGAGTGTGTTTCTGAATCTCAAGCTCAGGTTTGGTGTAATGAACATTCTGCCTCTTGATCTCAGGCTCAGGTTTGGTGTGATGTGGCATCAGGGGGCTGGGGGGCTCCAGCTAGCTATCACCCTGGCCATGCTGGTCAGGAATGGCCATCCTTAGACTGCAAGCAGTCCAAGTAATGGTAGAGAGCAGAGCTGTTCTCTGCTCTCTGGGTCCTGCATATCCTTGACATCCCAGTTTTGAAGCAAGGGTCAGAGAAGGCTCCCTCAAAGGTGTTTATGCCTCAAGATGTTCCAAGAGAGAGAGAGTGCTCAGGGTCCCATGCTTAACATTTTAACCGGGGGGCAGAGGGGGTGGGGCAGAAGGGTGATTGGCCCCAGGTTAACACAGGGCAGGGTTAGGAGGGGGGACAAAAGGGACAGGGGAGGGGAAAATCTGGGGTAAAAACCAAAGTAAACCAGACACCGGGGGGTAACAGGAACAAACCATAATTTATGAAACTTATCAAAAACCCACCACCACAGTGATGGACATTGTGCCCCTGGATCTCAGGCTCAGATTTGGTGTGATGCCCATTCTGCCTCCCCAGCCTCTCAAATGCTGTTTTCTCTCAGCTCCACAGAGACTGGAGCAGATCAGCTGCCACTGCCAGTCTGCAGCTGAGTGCAGTCAAACATCAAAGCTCCTGCTCCAGCTCCTCTTCAAAACCCTTTCAATTTTAGGACTTGACCAAGTGGAAGGAGGAGTTGTGAGGGGAAAGCTGTAACACACAGAATGAAGGGCTGTGTGAGAGGGGGCACTTTGCTCTTACTTTGCACAGTGAAAAGCAGTGAACAATTGCGTTTTGTGCTTCTTGTTATCATGTTCATGAGGGGTGTGGGACAACCTTCACCCCAAGACTGTGCTTTGGATAGCACAAGAACCACTCCCAGGCCTTTCATCTTTACACTGTCACAAACCTTTTACCAGCCTTGGAGAAGGCACCCTGGGCAAAAATCTGTTTTGACATCAAGGCACCTGAATTCAGTTTAGAACACCGAAAACTTCCTTCATTTTCTTTCACTCCACCTGTTAAAGTTCTGTCTGCAGGTGTCTAACAAAAGCTATCAAGTTAAGGCTTTATTTCGTCTGGTTATGGTCCCCAGTGTCTCCCCTGGAGAGGACACAAGCCACCTGTCACTTCTGCAAGGACTCGGCCACATCTGCTTTGCATGTGTGTGCATTTGTGCAAACAAGGGTAGGGCTGGGCGAGCTGAAGGGAAAGGGAAAGGTGCTCTTTTATTGCTCTGGCAGATTTCAGCACAGCCCTGTGACACACCTGAAACTTCTGTCAGTGCTCCTCAGTGCCAGCATGCTGGTGATAAATGGTTATTGCACATCTAAAGGTTCTGGAGTCAGGGTAATGCTGGTGTGAAGGAGAATTCTTAAACAATTGCAATTCATCAAACTTGAGAAGGGCAACCTCAGAGGTGGGCTGGCAAGCAGGCATCAATTAGAGGTACTCTGGGTAGGATTTTGAGACAGGAAGCTTCTTTTGTAGGTTTTCAAGATTTAGATTTTACTTCTCATTTGATTTGTAAGACATTGAATTAATTGTTTTGCCTGTGGCGGTAATTGGTGAGTGGTCTCTCCCTGTCCTTATCCCAACCCTTTTGTTATATTTTCTGTCCCCTGTCCTGCTGAGAATGGCAGTGATGGAGCAGTGGGACCTGGCACCTAGCCAGGGCTGGCACTCCACAGGATGTGTGATCTTTATCCCTTCCCCCTTGGATCTTCTAAGGGATCTCTGTTGATTGTGTAATACATGATGTGAGATAATTCGTGTTCATATAATGTAAATGTGAAACCATTCATGTTCATGTAATATAATGTGAAATAACTCACATTTGTGATCGATGGTGTAAAATCAGTTGTGTTTTAGAAGGAATACAGTAACAGTCACTCAGGCTTGGAAATAAAGAAAAATGATTAGGAATTGTAAACGTCCTTGCCTGAAACTGAAACTCAGGCAAGGACCACAATTTGCAACAGAAAAGAGAGTGACTGCAAGAAGAGATAAGCCCACTCCGGAGATGGACTCAACAACAATGCAAGATTATCTCTTGATATGGATCTAGCCTCCATCATCCTGGGTGTGCATCCCAATACGAGATTCCCAGAATCAAGTATTCATCTCTACTCGAAAATCCAATCCACCTTCCGGTAGTGAGGACAGAATTACATGAATATGGAAAAGGAATTGGAAAGACAAAGAAGTATGAGGCAATACCATGTCTGACCAAAAAAGTGTATATAAACTGACCCTGCTGGGACTGAAATTGTGAACAGGGGAGCTCTGGTGCGATAGAGGCCGAAGCTAGGTTCACCCAGTGCCGACCCCGGGCTTGACACTGACTTTGTTTGTGGCTTTTCGTTCTTCCAAAATTCTGTTTCCAAATTCTATTTTGTAAATTATTAATAAAATTCTTTTTTATTAATTTAATTGGCTATGTATTTATAACAAACTTGGGCACTCGTCCAGGAGCCAGTTTTTGGGGTCTATGGTCCCTCTCTTTCCGTCCAGGAGGTGCCCTGCTGATTCAGCGGCCCGGCAGAACGGGGAGATCTCGTGGAACCAACTGGACATCCAAACCAATCAGAAAAAGCCACAGTCAAAAGAGAACAGGATAAGAGCTGGCTCAGGGGCTCTCGGAGAACTCAGGGAGAACTCAGGAAAAGGGGTCCTCGGAACCGCTGCATAATTTCACTCATAAAAGTCGACGTGCACAAAGAATCCACGCAGAAAAATGGCTCTGTAAGTATTGTGTTGTTGAGTGGGGTGACTGAACGTGAGTGAGATGTGATATTATCACAAGGTGAGTGTGGACCCCACGATCACAATTCTGTTGTCCCGCAAGGGAAACGGTTGGTCACAGGGGAAGCGAGTGACTTATCTCACATCAAATCCGATCCTGAGAGGGTCGGACATCGGTCACGGTGGCTAAAAGGGAAGGGACGTCCTTAGGAGTTTGACAGGCTGGTAAACCTTTTAGTCTAGGACCAGGGTAGGTCCATGAAATTTAGGCTAATAGAGAGCTCATCACCAGGTGAAACCCTCCTTGTCGGACACTTGCGGGGCTAGTAGTCTGGTGATACCAAAATAAGGAACTAGAAAATACGGTACTGGTTTAGTTTAGAAATTGTAGAAGTCAGAGAAGTCAGGACTTCACGTGTGACGGGCTAAACTGCAGTAGCCTAGACAATATGGGACAGCGAAAAAGTAAACCTCAGGAGAAAACAGAGGAGAAATCCACCAAGAAACTAAAGGATGCCACTCCAGAAATCCCATGAGGAAGCCCATTGGGGTGGTTACTGGAGCGTTGGGATGATTGTCCCGTGAGAAGAAGAAAATCTAAGGAAAAGATGATCAGTTTCTGTGTAGAATTCTGGGGAGGAAATAAGGAGTCATGTAATTTGGCCTGTGTTTCGTACGTTTGAGCAATGGACATGTAGAGCTTTGTGTACTTATGTAGCTGGCAAACAGACACGGGATGATGAGGAGTATGAGTATGCTAAGGTATGGGAAAGGGGGGACATCAAGCTCTTTCCAATAAAAACTAAAAACCCTGGCGGGACCCAAGGCAGCGCATGGGATCCTTTAGATAATCTGCCACCACCATATCTACAGCCTTTACCCCAGCCTGCGCCAGTCGCGGCACTCCTGGTGAAAAGAACAGGGCATATGCCTTTATTAATATTCAGCTCTTTGTTCAAGTGATCTGCTCATTATTAAAGTCATCAGCAGGATTGCAGAGTCCGATCAGAGTTTTCCACGCTGCTGCAGCCATCCGAAGGAGCAGGTGCTGTCCCAGTTCATCATTCCACTGCAAGCAGTAGATGCCGAGTCCTTGTTCCCATAGGAACGGCTAGGAGTTCTCTCTGGTCAACCATCAGGAGGCAGGGCAGATGAGCAGTCTGCTGCAGGAGTGCAGAGTCAGCTCTTTACCCTCAGGGAAACCTTCGAGAGTTCCCCGTTCTCTGCCTAAGTCACTTCGGCTGGCTGGTTCCCATTCCATCCAAACTCCTCATAGGTCATGGTGAATCTTCAAACCAGGTCAGGGGGTGCATCCACTTTGTGCTTGGCAGGGCACTATCTAATTCTCCTCTGACGCCTCTAGCTTCTTGTCTTGGGGTCAGTTTCTCTAAAAAAAACCCTCCCAGGATCCACCGGGGCGGTTTTATTTGCATATACACATGCATATGCATTTGTCCTGGTCGTAGCCGAGGTTACTCTTGCTAAATGAGGTAGTTACAAAGGACAATAGGGCTATCTAGGCGTGGGCAGCTTCTTTTCACATTTCAATTAGGTAGGGAAAAGTTGCCAAGCAACTTTTCTTCAGGGCAGCTCCCCTCCCTACTCAGACTGGCTGGGGTGTGGGGGGATTAAACAGGAAAAAAACCCTAGGACAGGGACAGCCCAGCCTTTTTTTCTTTTTTTTTTTTTTTGACCGGGAAACTTGTTCATAACACTGGGACCCCCACCCCAACCCCTGCAGGCGGCTTGAGCTCCTCCATCGAGAACTTTGGCACCGCTGCCTGAGCAACAACCCCCACTGGCAGGGGTTCAGCCCCTGCCCCCTTCCTGGCCCCAGGACCTCCTACCCCGAGAACACCATCCTCCTGAGCTGGACCCAGCACCCCCTCCCAGCCCTAGCCCCTCCACAAGCCTCCCAAAAGCGACCTCCACCCTACCAGCTAGGAGGACACGGCAAAAGTTAAAGAAAATAAGTGAAGAGGTTAGCGAAGAGGAGGAAGATAGGCACAAACTTCTCCCCCTAAGGGAAGTGCCGACCGCCCCGAGATTATCGGATACCTAAATGTACCGATTAATACTGGAGATGTAAGAGCTTTTAAAAAAGAGATAGGAGAATTAAGGGATGACCCTTTGGGGGTCTCAGATAGAATTGATGAGTTCCTAAGCACGATTATTTATTCATATGAGGCAGTGCCGAGGGAACAACACATTAGCATGGTATTCAGAGAATGCCAGGAGAAAGATGAAACACCTTCAGAGTAGTTAGATAAAAAAAGTCTACAGATATACTCAAGGACAGACCCTAATTCTCCTATAAGAGAGGTGTTGTTAGAAACTCAATTTGTAGCAAAATCATGGGAAGACATACAGAGGAAACTTGAAAAAGAGTTTGAAATGGAGCATGCAGGAAAGAAAGGAGAGGAAGGCTGGAATCTCTTTGCCTCAGTCCCCGCACAGCCCCTGCAGCCTGCACCGCCTGCACCTGGGGTGGCCACGCTGCCCGCAGCTGCACCGCCCCCACCTGCGCCCCAGATGCTGCTTGTAGCCCCACCGGCGCCCGCCACAGCATTGGCCGCGCACTCGCGCCTGTGGGATGCCCCGCCCGCCCGGTCATCCGTGGAAGCCCCACTCATCCCTGCGGCCACCTCCACACCAGTGCAGCTGCCTGCAGCTCTGGCCCCTTCCGCTCTGCCGACTCCATCGGAGCTCACGAACACATGGTCCGCGGCAGCTCTGCCGTAGGTCTAGCAGAACCACCCTGACCATGGGACAGTCCCGGCCCTGGGCCCCGCTCCCTCTAATTCAGAGGTTCGGGCCCCAGTGCTAACTTCCGTGCCCCCCCTCCTTCCTTAGGAGGACCTGACATATAGAGCAAATTTAGCTCTCATCTCTGTTCTTATTTCTTTTATAAATACCCTTCTTTATGACACGAGAAGCCTAGTCAAGATCTGGAATTATCTTGATCCAAGTTATAGGAGTAGGAAAGAAAGACGGAGTAGAATTCCAGCACAGTTACATCCAGAGAAAGAACAAAGAGTTTGTTTTCCAAAAGGTAAATATCAGATAAAATCTTTGATAAGCTTAAAGGTAGGTTCTAGAGAAGTTTTTCAATTTTTAATAGATTTAGAAGCAAAAAGAACCCGTATCACGAGAAACCCAATAGGATGTGAGATGAGTAAAGAAATTTTAGAAATAGTGACAGAGAGAAACAAAATGTTTGAAGTTCCTATCATAAAAGATGTAGTGATTAGTGGAAATACCAAAAGATAGGTGGGCAATATTTTATTAATCTCAGAACTAGGTCTCAACAGGTTAGGAAAAGATCTGGAAGTGTTGTTAGAAACAGAAGTTGCACCAGAGAAATAGTGAAAATAACAACAAAAAAAATCCTCTTAGAAAGAAAGAGAATACACGTTGATGGTTTATTTACAAGTTTTACAAAAAGAATGTTGAGATGTGCCTTTGTTGATAAAAGAAAGTGTAAAATATACTGATTATGTGCATGCTTTTAAGGGTAGTACACACTTTTAGAAATTTGAAAAGAAAAGGAATTATTTGAAAAGAATAATACATGAGAGGCTCATTTTTTAAAGTTTTTGGAGGCATTAAAATAATTGCAAGATACAAAAAGGGAGAATAACTTCAAAAATAAGAGAAAATAATTTGATAGTTAATAGAGCAAAAATTGGAGTCAGAAGAGTTGTGATAATAGTAATGTTTGATGAGAAAAACTAGATGTTTCAAAATATAGTAAAAGAGAAGCAAAAGATAGAAGCAAAGGTGCTAGTCACAGCTGTCAGAAAAGTGCAGAAGCAGGAATGTTCCCATGATTCTGGGAAATCAGTGTCGCTGTTTGCCACGCTCAAATGACCACACAGAGACTGGAAATTGAGAGAGAGGACAGCAGGGCAGAAAGGTCTGCCCTTTGTTTATTACATCTTATTATATACTTTCAGAAAGGTGATTATGGATTGGAGGTGGAATCCCACCCCCCATCCACAATTGGCCAAAGGGACTGCCAGACGACCTTCACTTCTCCTGGAGAAGAATGCAAAACAATGGCAGTATTTACAAAAATCAATCTCCTGTTTACATGAGCAGAGCGTGAGAAAGTGAGAACTTCTACTTCAATATGAATGCTCAGAAAACTAGGAAATCTCATGGTGACATCTCAGGGAAAAATAGCACCCAGAAGAAAAAAAAATCACTTTTGGAGCACCATGGGTAGTATATACCCCCATAATGTAAGGAATATACTACAACAAAAAGCAGACAAGTGGCTTATGGATGCCAGGCTTTTAAATATGAAGCTATATTGATTTATTCACCTGGTTTAGAATTGCGGACAACGACAGCTAAAAAATCCAGCCCAGCTTCTGTCTGGAGAAGCGTTAGAGGGATCTGCTCACACCTGTGCTGAAATAATAGAACTCCAGACAAAGGATAAGACCTGATTTAGAAGAGGAAGAATTAGAGCACAGAGAGAAATAGTTTGTAGATAGATTGGCAAGGATTATAAAAGAGAGTAATAATGCAAAGCACCCCTTTGGGGTCTGCCATATACAAAATACAACCGGGAGATGAGGTGTTGGTTAAAGCCTGGAAAGAAGCCTCCCTAACTCCACATTGGGAAGGTCCCTTTCTTGTCCTTCTAACCACAGATATGGCAGTTCAAACAGGTGAAAAAGGCTGGACACACGCTTCTTGGGCAAAGGAGATCGAAAGACAAGAAGAGGAGCCCCAGTAGAAAGTAGCCTCTCCCCCAGGAGACCTGAGGATCAAACTCTGCCGGCGCAATAAATGACTGATGGGAATACGATAAGTTGTTTTAAGCCAGAATGTCCGTGTTACCCATGCATTCATTTTAGGTGCGTTTATTGTCGCAAGATCTGGGTTGTACATTGTCAAGGGGTGTATAGACCAAGGGGCTTGTGCACAAAGTGTTTAGAAACAAAGCAAAACCTGACTGATCGCTTCTTGGTGCTCACCACAAATTTGGGCTTACTGGAATTGGAATTCCTACGAGTGGTTTCTCCTATTTCAAAAGGCAGTGAAGGGACAATTAGATGCAAGGGTACAAGTCCTACCAATCGAGTGCCGAAAGACTAACAAAGTACCCTGTAACACCGACCCAGTAAAGCTATCTAGGTGGGGCGCCTTTAAGAGGAGGTTCGTAACTCGATCCAATTATGGAACCCCGGAGAATACCCTTGCTGCCAGGAAGACGGATTCCCTTGCTGCTAGTTGCACCCCGGTGGGCGCAGGCATAGGCAGAGGAGTGTGGCAGTGCATGTTTTTGAATTTGCTGTTTTATGTAAGATTTGGTTATCTGTAAAAGTTCAGTTCTATGTACCCCTACCTTCCCCCCCTAATTAATATTCCTTTGTTCCTCTCCTTCTCCATCACGAGGTGTATTTTTTAGTCTGCACCTGTGCCCATCGGTTAATTGTCAGTTATCTTTCCCGCCTTTAGTTTTCCCCTCCCAGTTCTCTTTAATTGGTCCGAAGCACCTTTTTCCCCTGTTCTCCCTAGAGACTGTAAACCATTGGCTGGAGGCGGCCAACCCCACCCCCTTCTCCCCCCTTCTCTGCTCCCCCTTAAAACCCTGTGTAAATTCGAAATCAGAGTCCAGAAACGGCTCAGAGTTAAGTTAATAAACTCTCTGTCACACTGTTTCCTGGATCCTCCTTTCCTTCCTCTGCCTCACCACTTCACCACCCCCTCACAAGCTCCTACGGGGTCGTAGAACCTGTCGGAGTCCGCTCTGCCAGCGCGGCTCGCGGACTGACTCTGGACAGCACCTTGTCCCGGTGCCTGGGCTAGCTCGGGGAGAGAGTCTGAGGCTTTTAGAGGCACCGCTGCAAGCGTCTGGTGCCCACCGTGGGGGCCGAGAAAAGGACCCCACGGATGGAGTTAGCGAGGTTCGGATTAGGAGCCGACCTCGTGAAGAGAACTCCTGGACATCACGCAGCCTCAGGTGTGAGCTGCCTCTTCGGAGGATGTGCTCCCCGAGGAGGGGAAGGCAGCTCCCTGTATTGCACTCTACACGGCATCTTCCCCCGGCAGAGGAATTCCCGAAGACCAGCTTTTTGCACCCGCGCCACGGTTGGTAAGCATAAAGCCCCCTTTTACCGCGAGGTGGGCTTTTGGTATAGCAGTTCCGTGTGGCTTAAGCCCCCGGTCTGTGGTCGCGCGGCCCCGGGAGCTAGGTTTTGGGGCTCTTCTTCCCGGTTTGGAAATCCCTGGTGTTTTGAGGTTTTTTTTGCTTTCGGTTTTGTGTTTTGTGATCGGAGGTAGTTTTAAAGTCCGTACCGTGCCCCGGTGGTTTTGCGGTTGGTAGTGAGTGTGTTTTTGTTTGCCGGTTTTTAAGTGCGTGGCAGTTTACTTTTCCTTTGTGATCTTTTGTTTATCTGGTCTTTGGAGTGTGCAGATTTTGCCAACTTAAAGAGAATGGGTGCGTCTCTGAGCTCTGCACAGAAAGGGGTTTATTATATTTGTGTTTCAATGTTGGAAGTTCAGAAAGTTCAGTTTTCTAAGAGTTGTTTAAAGAGATTGATTCTGTGGCTTTTCTTGCACCTTCCAAATACCTCAGAGGTAGCAGTCCACAGCTCCCAGTTCTGGGAGGCTGCAGAGAGGAAATTGGTTCATTCAGAAAGTTCAAATGACAAAAAGGTACAAGATCTTATGTTTTTGATCTCACAGGTAAAGTTCATTACAAAACAAAAAAAGGGGCAAGAAAATCCACGGGCTAAGAGATCTACCCCAGTTCCCCCTCACCCCAGTACCAGTCCCTCCGTCCCTAAAAAAGGAATTTTGAAGAGAGCAGCAACCCAGATGGCTGCTAGCCCAGGCTCTCTACAAAATTCCCTGTCTTCTAGCCTCAGCAGTCTTGGCCGGACTGCTGGGGATCCCCTGAGGCACGCTGGCCACGTGGCTCGAGGATCTTACCTTTCCCCATCTTCCCCTACAGTTAAGCCCAGAGTTAAGTTTGCTTTGAGTGAGTCACAGGCTCCACAAAATGGTGCCTGTGATCCACAAAATGGCGGCAGTCGATTTTCAGGGTCGACATCTTCTTCTCCCCTGAATCCTTTCTCTCCTACCCCCCCTCCCCTTCATTCCAACCTCTTCTTTCCCCCCGCCCCTCACTACCCACCCAACCCCTTTCTTTCCCCAACTCCTCCCACAACCCCTCCCCTTCTCCAAAAGTTCTCACCCTCTCGTCCTGCCCCTGTTCCTCCCCCTACTCCTCCTACTACTCCTCCCACCTCCCGGCAAGTCCCTCCCACTCATCCCGCCTCAACTCCTCCCACTACCCCTCCCATTTCCCACAGGGCTCCACCCCATTCTCACCCCGCCCATCACTCCACCCCTAGGGCGGAGCCGGCTGCATCTCCCCGCCCCGGAAGGAGGCCATCTTGGCAGCAAAATTCCCACGCTTTTTCTTCTGGTTCCCACGATTCGGAACCAGTAGATAATCATGATGGGAATGAGGAAGTACACCTCTCTGCAGCGCCAGTCACCTACAGAAAGACACGGGGGGGTGACATTCAAAAAGCTAATTGGCATCCTTTTTCCCAAAACATAATTAGAGAGCTCTGTAAGGCGCAAAAGGAGTTTGGCAGAGAGAGTCAATACTTCCGGGGCCTCCTAACAGCAGATTTAGCAGGGGTCACAGTAATCCCCGCAGACTTAAGACAGCTTTTTGCTTGCTTAATGAACGGCACAGAGTTCACCCTCTGGGAAGCCGCCTTTAAGCAAGCACTGCGGGAAGCCATTCCAACATTGCCATTCCCGGCAATTGACGAGCAGGGGAACCCTCTCTCCGTTGAGCTACTCAGTGGGGAAGGCTCTTTTAGTTCCCCTGATGCCCAAGGCCTTTTGATTCCTCCCTCAGTGCTATCAGTGGTCAAAGACATTGCATGTAAGGCATTTCTTACCTTACAGCCACACGCACCTTTACCACCTTTCACCACCATTAAGCAGGGACCTTCAGAGCCTTTTGTAGATTTTGTTGAGAAACTTTCTAGGGCTCTAGAAGTGCAGGTGCCAGACTAGAGTGCAAGGGGGAAGATCAGGGAAAACCTGGTTTTTGTTAATGCTAATTATTTGTGTAAACAGGCTATTCTAAGTCTTCCCCTAGACCCTCCACGCACTCTTCAATCGATGCTACAAGTCTGTCAAATGAAGGTCCCATTCCTCGCGCGTCAAAATCCACCTGCTCCAGTTCCACCTGCAACTCCTGCGAGGACTGTGCGTGTGGCAGAACACCCCAATCATTGTTCCCAAACACAACATTGCCCTGCTCGTCACGGATGCTGTTTCCTCTGTAAAGAAGAGGGGCATTTTGCGCACGAATGCCCCAACAAACCGAAAGGGAGAAGGACTCCAGCTACACCACCAGGAACACCGCAGCCCTCCTGTAGCGAGCAAAAAAACTGAAGGGGGAGCGCGGGTCCACCCGGCGTGAAGACCCCAACAGGGTGGACCACAAAGGGGGAGATGCCTTTGGGGGTCGCTGGAACGAGACAAAACTACCGGACTGGACACTTTTAAATCCTGCTTGGGACTCAGCCAAACCAATACTAACCACTTCCTCTCTCTATGACCCTTTCAGGTTGCACCTTACCAAGAGTCTGCACCTACGGGATCGGGCTTGGCATCAAGTCACCCTCAACCCGAAGGAGCTGAAGGACTGGCCACTGGCCAGAGGAGGTAAGTTCATCGTCATCGGCGATTGTAAATACACTCCGCAAGAGATTGAGGTGCTTCCTGGGACACTCTATAACAATCCCAGGGCCCTCATGATCTGGCTGCGTACTACTCATCCCCCAACATTTGTCCCAAAAGGACAAATTGTTGCACAGGCCCTTCCCTACGGGGATCCCGAGCATTACACCTTTTCTGTGAACACTGTGCATCGTGTCACTACACAGAAGCCCATCATTATGTGTAAGATGACACTAGGGGATGAGTCAGTAAATACACCGCTGCTTTTTGACACAGGGGCATATGTGACAATCGTCCCCACTAAGGACTGGCCGTCACATTGGGCATTAGAGGACGTGCCTGCAAGCATCCGCGGTGTAGGTGGGTTTAAATCGGCAAAACAATCAAAAGGCGTGGTAAAATTTGAGGGACCAAAAGGACAATTGGCTTCTACCTGTCCTTTTGTTTTAGATTATGAGCGGCCCCTGTTTGGGAGAGATCTCATGTCTCAGCGGGGGGTCACAATTTGCATTCCAGACCCTCCACAGGATTTTTCAAAAGCGGTCACTGAGAAGCGCCCGGCCCTGAAATTGAATTGGAAAACAGATGAACCAGTCTGGGTCGAACAGTGGCCGCTGTCCATAGAAAAATTGAAGGCGCTTGAGGAGCTCGTGGAGGAGCAGTTACAGAAGGGGCACATCGTAGAGACCAACTCCCCATGGAACTCGCCAGTTTTTGTCATTCGCAAGAGTGAGAAAAAGCGATGGTGCCTCCTCCATGACCTCCAACAAATTAACAATGTGATAGAAGACATGGGGTCCCTACAACCAGGAATGCCGTCCCCCACCATGCTACCCCAAAATTGGAATTTGGCTGTTATTGACATCAAGGATTGCTTTTTCCAAATTCCATTGCACCCGGACGACACACCACGTTTTGCCTTCTCGGTCCCTTCCATCAACTGAGCGGCCCCAAGGAAGAGATATCACTGGAGAGTTCTCCCTAAGAGAATGAAGAACTCTCCAGTGATGTGTCAGCAGTTTGCCTCTTCCTTGCTGCACCCTGTGCGCGCAGCCGCGGAGGGGGTTGTCATCCATCATTACATGGATGACATCCTCGTTTGCGCGCCGACAGACGATGAACTTTCACGAGCGCTGGACCTCGTAACGAGTTCATTAGTTGCTGCAGGGTTTGAGCTGCAAGAGGATAAGATTCAGAAGATGCCGCCTTGGAAGTACCTGGGCCTGGAAATCGGAAAGAGGACCATTGTTCCTCAAAAATTGGACATTTGGACTACCGTCCGTACCCTTGCCGATGCCCATCAGCTCTGCGGTGCTTTGAACTGGGTAAGGCCCTGGCTAGGTCTGACCACCGAGGATCTGGCACCCCTTTTCAATTTATTGAAAGGGGGAGAGGAGCTTAGTTCTCCCAGGGTACTTACTGCAGAGGCAAAAGCAGCATTGGAGAAAGTCCAAGAGGCAATGTCGTCAAGACAAGCGCACAGGTGTGATCCCAAGCTACCCTTCAGGTTCATCATAATGGGTAAGCTGCCACATCTTCATGGGATCATTTTTCAATGGGACACAAATAAATCACATGACAGCAAGGGCCAAGGCAGAGGAGATCCTCTTCTTATTATAGAGTGGGTCTTTCTCAGCCACCACCGGCCCAAGAGGATGACACAGCCGCAGGAGCTCATGGCTGAGCTGATCCGCAAAGCAAGAACTCGGATGCGGGATCTGGCCGGTTGTGACTTCGAATACATTCACATACCAATTAGTTTATCAACGGGCCAAATAACCAAATCCATGTTAGAACACCTGCTTCAAGAAAATGAAGCATTGCAATTTGCTCTAGATTCCTTTACGGGACAAATTTCAATTCATCGGCCAGCCCACAAATTGTTCAATTCGGAAGTGACTTTTAGATTAGTATTAAAGAGTGTCCGGAGCAAGAGACCCCTTGATGCTCTGACCGTTTTTACTGATGCGTCCGGGGCTTCTCACAAGTCAGTAATGACTTGGGAGGATCCCAAAACTCGGCAGTGGGATGCAGATATTGAAATTGTTGAGGGTTCTCCTCAGATTGCCAAGTTGGCCGCAGTCGTCAGAGCCTTTGAGAGGTTCCCCGGACCCTTCAATTTAGTAACCGACTCCGCGTATGTTGCGGGGGTGGTATCTAGAGCTGATCAGGCCATTTTGCAACAGGTGTCTAACACAGCTCTATATGAGCAGCTCTCGAAGCTAGTCAAGCTTGTATCCCACCGAGAGCATCCCTTCTATGTGATGCATATGAGGTCACATACTGATTTGCCTGGGTTCGTTGCCGAGGGAAACAGAAGGGCTGATGCCCTTGCTGCCCCAGTGGCAATAGCCCCCTTGCCTGATGTTTTCGAGCAGGCAAAGCTCAGCCATCAGCTATTCCATCAGAATGCGCCTAGTCTTGCTCGACGCTTTCACCTCACACGTCAGCAGGCTAAGGCGATTGTCAGCTCGTGTCCATCCTGTCAGTCCCATGCAGTGCCGACATTGCATGCCGGAGTCAACCCCAGAGGGTTGGAGAGCTGTGAGCTCTGGCAAATGGACGTCACCCACATTACATCGTTTGGAAAGCTTAAATACGTCCATGTATCAGTGGACACTTTCTCCAGTGCTGTCTATGCCTCTGCGCACGCAGGGGAGAGAGCCCATCATGTTATCCAACACTTGGTCCAGGCTTTCTCATTTATGGGCATCCCCAAGGGGATCAAAACTGACAACGGACCAGTGTACAAATCTAAGGAGCTTGTGGATTTCCTGCAGCAATGGGGAGTGGAACACAAGACAGGCATCCCCCACTCCCCCACAGGCCAAGCAATCGTAGAGAGGACCCACCAAAACATCAAACGGGTCCTCCAACAACAACAACAGGTGCTAAAAACTGAGACACCTTCCGTCAGGTTGGCCAGGGCTTTGTATGTCATAAACTTTTTAAATTGCTCCTTTGAAAATCCTAACCCGCCTATTGTCAGGCATTTCCAGTGCAACACCGACTGGAAGGTTGAGCGCCACCCGCCCATCTTGGTAAGGTCCCCTGACTCAGGAAAAGTTGAGGGTCCCTTCGCCCTAGTGACGTGGGGGCGTGGGTACGCCTGCGTCCTCACTGATGGGGGGTTGAAGTGGATCCCGGCAAAATGGGTCAAGCCTTACATCCAAAAAAGGAGAGAGAGGGAAGGAAAAGTCCCACAGGTGGCTTCAGCGGCACTACGCCGCCGAAGAAAGTGTTCCAAGACACCCCCATTTGACACCATTTGGGAATGGGAGAATGACTCCCCCTCAGCCTGTTTTTATGAGACCTCATGATTTGTGTTTTTAAGTTTGTCTTATAGGTCCTACCCACCCCGATCGAGTATGCAGACCGTACATTTCATCATTGTGATCACCAGCCTCCTGATAACCAGTCAAGCCTGGATTGTGCCACAGCCCGCTGCAAATATGTGGACCACGCTGGCGCGGTCCTTAGGCCAGGATCACATCTGCCTAAACCAGGCCAGTGCCTCGGACCCGATCTCCTCCTGCCTCGTGGGGATCCCTTTTCAAAAACATGAATTGCCCGAAAGACTGCTCTATTATGCCCGCCGTTTAGATAAAATCAGGTCCCGTGTTAGTCCTTTTATTAGTTGGAGGAATTTCTTTTTCCGCTTAGAGAATTTAAAAGATGAACCCCAGGAGCTGGAACTCCTTGGTTCAGCCAAAGCCCGGTTTTGCATCCACTTCACTAATGAGGCAAATGCTCTTAATCCCAAGACAAAACATGTGGTTCAGTCCAATTCCCTATATCACGCCAGATCGTGGTGTGAGGGCATGGCTAAAGGAGCACTCCCCCCCAAGTTTACAATCACCCCAAAAAATTGCCAAAAGGTGTTTTTTTGATTTGCGGGACCCATGCTTGGGCAGGCATCCCCTCTCACCTTTCAGGAGGTCCGTGCACCTTAGGGAAATTGGGACTGTTTTCACCTAACAAAACCCAAATTATGGATTGGGAGCAAAAGAAAAACGGTGCACATAAATCGGCTATTTCCAAAAGAGATTTGAAGAATTTGGACCCAAACTGCGATTCAGAAATTGTACATTGGAGTAGGTCTAAAGGAGTCGCAGTTACTATATTTGCCCCCTGGGTTTCCATTGCCAAAAATATGGGGGAATTGGCTCATCTAGAGTGTTGGGTGGCCAAACAGTCAAAGATGACTTCCAAGGCCCTATATAAGCTCCTGCAAGATGAGGATTTAACGAGGCAGGCCACCCTCCAAAATCGGGCGGCCATAGATTACCTCTTGCTCCTCCACGGGCATACCTGTGAGGAGTTCGAGGGTCTATGTTGTTTTAACTTGTCGAGCCGGGCCGAGGACACTAAGCAGATCTTGCGGCAGATGCAAGATATGGTCGGGCAGATAAAAAAAGAAACATCAGACTGGTTAAATAACATCTTCAGTGACTGGGGGCTCTCTGGATGGGTAGGATCCATTCTGAGGACCATTTTGTTATTTGTGTTCATCATTTTATTAATCCTGGTGGCCTTCGGACTAATTAGAAAGATGATGTTTAAATTGATTTCCAGTGCCACTTCTTCCCCCTCTCCAGAAGTTAATTACACAGCGGTGTCAGTTGACCCTGAGGAAATGGACTTAGAAGGCTCCGAAGGCTATCCGGAGTCCGAATACCTTCCTGACCCACCGCAGCCTTTTTCATCTTAATTAAAAGAAAAGGGGGAGATGTGGCAGTGCATGTTTTTGAATTTGCTGTTTTATGTAAGATTTGGTTATCTGTAAAAGTTCAGTTCTATGTACCCCTACCTTCCCCCCCTAATTAATATTCCTTTGTTCCTCTCCTTCTCCATCACGAGGTGTATTTTTTAGTCTGCACCTGTGCCCATCGGTTAATTGTCAGTTATCTTTCCCGCCTTTAGTTTTCCCCTCCCAGTTCTCTTTAATTGGTCCGAAGCACCTTTTCCCCCTGTTCTCCCTAGAGACTGTAAACCATTGGCTGGAGGCGGCCAACCCCACCCCCTTCTCCCCCCTTCTCTGCTCCCCTTAAAACCCTGTGTAAATTCGAAATCAGAGTCCAGAAACGGCTCAGAGTTAAGTTAATAAACTCTCTGTCACACTGTTTCCTGGATCCTCCTTTCCTTCCTCTGCCTCGCCGCTTCAACACCCCCTCACAAGCTCCTACGGGGTCATAGAACCTGTCGGAGTCCGCTCTGCCCGCGCGGCTCGCGGACTGACTCTGGACAGCGCCTTGTCCCGGTGCTTGGGCTAGCTCGGGGCGACACCCAGAGGCTTTTTAGAGGCACCGCGGCAGAGGAGTACACCCATGGAGAATCCTAGTGATCCTGAACCTAGCCATGGGCTGGATGGTTGGCCTGTCCCTGGAGGATCAGATCAGCACGGAGGGGCTGAATCTTGATAATAACTGCGAACCATGCTTTAAGATCGTGACCCCGTATAATTGCCAGAAGGACAACATAGAAGAGTACTGTACAAATAACGGCACTTGGTTTGAACTGTGTAATTCGGAAGAAAATATAGTCTGCCATGACCCAGAAATGGAGCCTGAGGGTGAACAGCCAGGTTTGCTACCTAAGTCGGGAAGAAACGTAACCTATGTAAGATGCAAACGGGATGTCAAAAGGGCACATACTATCTCTATTTGTGACAAATGTAATCGTACAGTATGGATCGGGGGCAGAAAAGAATCCATGTTTGTGGCATATTTCCAGATAAATAAGTTGTGTTATGATAAGGAAAAGTTGGGAATGTGTGTGATGAATGGGAAAACTTATTGGGTGGGGAAAAACCTTAAATACCGTAAACCTTTGCCCAGGAATGAACCAATAATGTTAGACCTTCTAAGGGATGATGATGATAGAATTTGCCTAAAGTTTGACGAAACCTTTTGTTTTTCAAGAAATGAGGAAGGAATGGACCCTGAGAGTAAGATAGAACAAGTAGCTCAGTATCACCGTGGAGGCCCAACCAGGAACACAGACTGGGGACACAGATCTGGGTGCAACAACAGCAGCAGGGCAGAAGACCTGCCCTTAGTTTATTTTTCCATTTTATATCTGTGTCAAGGTGACCATGGATTGGAGAAGGGTATCGCCACCTCTCCTGTCACATTGGTCCAGGAGGCTGTCATTCAGCCTCCCCTTCTCTTGGAGAAAGTATTCATAACATTGCCAATATTTACAAAACATGGTCCTGTGTTTACAATTCACCAGCGTGAGAAACTGCACGTTTCTCCTTTAATATGAACGCTCAGCAAACCAGGAAAATTCATGGCAACATCTCACCCTTTTAAGTATATTAAAAAGAAAACAAAAAAAGAAAAATGAACAATTCTATGACAGGAAAAAAGAAAGAAAAAAAAACCTGTATAAAGTTCACCGACCTTCATTTAGGTGACGGTGTGAGGGCTACATGTTGGTCTGATTCTGCCTTTGCTACCCAGGGTTTCACCCTGAACCCCTTGCAATAACCTGCTCAAAATATCTCGAGCATAGTCTAACATAATTCAACCAACACCCTCATATTTTTAAATTTTTATAAGATACAAGGGAATATACGGTGCAAAAGGCAGGAGCATTCCAAGAAAGATTTAACCACTCAATTGAAAATTCTGAACCCCAAAAGTTCTGTCCCAAAACCACAACCCCCAAACAACGTGCCCTTTCCCCACAGAGGTCACAATGGCTACCATACATAAAACTGAGCCATAGCAAACAATTCCTCTGAGTCCATGATTAACAGTCCACTGGCTCTCAGCATCACACTGCTTCAGTCTGTCCTTGTCCAGCAGCTCCACAGGATCCAAAGTCTCTATGGAGGCCATATAGGAAAAGAGAGGATGCCAGTCCGTGTCCATGTCAATCAGATCTCGAAGAGGCTTCTGTGATGGGTGGCACTAGGGTGGCACAGGGTGCACAAAGTTTCAGGATCAAACAGGATCAGTCCAATGCACCTGAGGCAGCTCAGCAGACTTTCAGCGGCCACCTCCATGGCAAAGATCCCAGAACCTGAGGATAGAGAACTTAAAAAACACAAATTGAGCAATTGACTTTTTCTCAAAGAATGCATGCAACATAGGATGTGGACGTAGAAACCCACTGCAAGGTCCAAGGAAAACTGACCATAGCTATGTGGCAACATCAACACTTCCTACACTTGAGATGATGGCTGTACACCAGCCAGAGAATTTTGCTCTTGTTCTAGAGCTTGGGAAACTGTTTCGTCCCCCTGACGTCTTCGTCTTTTTCTTCGCCTCCGAGTTTTCGGGCTTGGCGTGGGCTCAGCATGACCCACTGCTTTGCAAGTTTCTGCAGTATGGTCTGGACCCACACCTTGTGCGCAGAAAAACAAGGGAGTCACTTTCTGTGCCTCCTTTTCCTGTTCTCCACTAGGCTGAATATCTGCCTGTGTCTCATGTCCAGCATTCTGCCTCTTTTCTACCGGCTGTGAAGCAGCTGTTGGGGTAATCACCATACAATCACAGGTGTTTAGAACTGCACAGGTCTGGACCATCTCCAGGACAGTAGAAGTCTCTGGAATGGTTTCCAGGAGCCTCTGGCAAGCAGAATTAGCATGGCTTCTTGCTAATTGCTCCAAAATTATCATTCTTAAAGTGCTATCCTGGACTCTCATCTCTAAAAAATCCATCAGACGCACTATAAGTCGATGAAAAGGTTCACCTGGCTTCTGTGCTATATCTGAGAAGTCTTCCTTTGGGGAGAAGGATAACTTGGTTTTTATCAATGCAGATATCCCTATGTATCTGCACGAATCTAAAACAGTGAAAGAAAGGCCAGCTTGCACATCAGGGCAAGCATATTGACTCCTCCCTATAAGTAGGTCAACTCCGACCCCAAACAAGGGATCATCTCGAGGCAGGTGGCTATTTTCGACAGCCATTTGTCCAGCTAGGAATTTCCAATTTCTTTCAAAGGTAAAAACCTGTTGAGGTTCAAGCATCATTGTTGCAAGACCTCTTATTACATAAGGAAAGATCAGATTCTCAAATTCTGCACTGATCCATTGAATTGCCTCAGTGAAGCTTGTATTATTTTCTGCCACGTCCCTTGATAAGGGAAACGGGACTGCCCATGATGGGTCATCATGGCTATGATGCTGTGAAACCAAAACCACAGGTCCCTGAACTGGCTCGGGCAAAGCTGCATCTTCAGGCAGCAGCTCTCTTAGGTCAGCAGCCTGGTTCACCTGGGATGCAGGACTAAAATTCTCATCCGATTTCATGACAGGAAAAGCGTGCATATCAGACAACGCTTTTTCCCCGTTATCATCTCCCACAGCCGACCCGGCCCCGTAGGGGGGGTGGGCGGGGGACAGTGACTCGCTCAGACTCCTCTCTGAGCGGGGGGGGCGATTGTCGCGCTGGGCAGGGAGGCGTGGCCGATCGGCCACAGCTTTCAGCTCCTGTTCCATCAGCCGATGGGTCGGTGGCCGGGGCCAGAGCCGGCAGCAGCTCTGCGGCTCCAGCGCTCGGCCCCGTCCCCTCTGAACGGAGGGGGCATGCGGCGGGGCCGCGCGGCGGCGCGGGGGGGCTGTCCAGCGCGGGTGGCCCCGCAGCAGCGGGCAGCGTTGCGCCCAGCCCTCCCCCCGTGGCGCCGGACCGGCACTGGACGCGTGGGCGGCGGCGGCGGCTCCGCTGCGGGCACCGCACGGACCGCCGGCGGCGGCGACCCCGCGCACAGCATTTGGCGCGGCGGGGGGACGGGGCAAGGAGGGGCCGTCCCCGCCGCTCTCGCCTGCCGAATCCTGCGCGGAGCAGGTCGCGGCGGGGCGGGGCGGGCCGGGGAGGCGGCGGCAGGGGGCGGTGCCGGCAGCGCCAGGGGCGGCGCGCACGGCGGCCCCCCCGGCTCTTCGCAGGGGGCCCGAGGCGGCGCGGCTCCGCGCGGCAGCTGCAGGGCGGACCCCGCAGCGGTGGCGGGCAGCGGGGGGGTCGCCGCGGCACGGCGGCCCGGGGCGGCGCGGGCGATCCCCCGCGCTCGGCGTGGGACCCGAGGCCGAGTGCTCCGCCCCCTCGGCACCCCAGCTCCCCGCCCGGGCAACCGCGCGGGGAGCGGACCGAAAAAAGCTTCCCCGCCCTTCCAAAAACCCCGCTGGGCGCGCCCAACCCCCGACATGGGGGTGGGGGTCTCCTGCATCGGCTCTAACCCTGCATCAGAGCAATCCTCGTCAGAAGCGACGGAGCTCGCAGGGGAGCTTCTGCTCTGTGTCGAAAACCCAGAATCAACTTCAAAGTCCTCCCCAGCCTCTTTTAGAAGTGGGAAGACTGTTCCCCAGGTCCTTAAGAGAGCGCTAGCTCTCATATTTCCGTTCAGAACGGATAAAAAAAGTTTTTCCCCCAGGGTTTTCCATGGGTCGATTGAGAGTGCTTTTTCAGCACTATAAAAAATTCCAAGTTTCTTTCCCCAGCTAAATAGTTCTCTCACGTGTTTCCTGGTCAAGTCAGCGTCACAGGACAACAAAAAGGAGTGGAGCAGTTCCATCATCAATCGTTCCTCTGAGAACATCGTGGGTTTCTTCTTTTTGAAGCTGTAGAAGGCAGATTTTTTTTTTCTTTCTTCTTTTTTCTTTCCTCACTAGCTTGCAACTTGACCACGTATAGGCGCCAGTTATCACCGTGGAGGCCCAACCAGGAACACAGACTGGGGACATAGATCTGGGTGCAACAACAGCAGCAGGGCAGAAGACCTGCCCTTAGTTTATTTTTCCATTATATATCTGTGTCAAGGTGACCATGGATTGGAGAAGGGTATCGCCACCTCTCCTGTCACATTGGTCCAGGAGGCTGTCATTCAGCCTCCCCTTCTCTTGGAGAAAGTATTCATAACATTGCCAATATTTACAAAACATGGTCCTGTGTTTACAATTCACCAGCGTGAGAAACTGCACGTTTCTCCTTTAATATGAACGCTCAGCAAACCAGGAAAATTCATGGCAACAGCTCAGGAGTTAAAAAGACAGGAGTCCGAGGCCAGGAGAAAAAGAATGGAACAGGAAAGACTGAAGACACTGAGTGAACAGTATGAGCAGCTAGAAAAGCAATACAACAATTATGGACTGCCTGCTTCAAACAAAAATCTATTCATAGACTTGATGCAGGAAATTGCAACTGAATTAGAGTTATCTAATTGTTGGATTTGTGTGGGACTAAAATCTGCAGAGAAATGGCCTTGGAAGGGTGAGACTTTGACTCCAGAGCAACTCCTGAAATAAGATAATACACCAGTATCAAAAACTATGCCACAACCTGAAGGGTAGATGTTGAATCAAAGAATAATTGGGACCCTTTGCATTAGCAGGGAGGGAGGAAAATTTACAGAAGTAGTGGGGTATACTCCCCGTATATCTACACTGGCTGTAAATTCTAAAGACAAAACCAAAATCTGGCAACCCAAACCTCCTCAGGGATATTGGAGCAGAGAAAAAGGGACAAATTGTGAATGGATTGATCAAATCAGTTTATGCTGGCACAAAAGCTCTGGAGCAAACCCTTACCAATCCTTAGAGAGTCTGAGGGGTTATTGAGAGGAGCCAGGGGCCGTAAATACTGAATGGAAAGCCCCTGGCGGAACATATTGGATATGTGGAAAGAAAGCCTACAGCTAGTTACCACGTAGGTGGAAAGGCTCCTGTACTTTAGGGATGATTCGGCCCTCCTTTTTCACTCTGCCTAGGTCTAAGAGCCGCATGTTAGGAGCACCATTATATGAAACCCTGAGTAGGAAGAAGAGGGAATTAAAAAGGGAACTCCCGAATGCAGGAGGAAACCAGAAGTGGGGGAACGAGGATTGGCCCACGGAAAGAATAATAGAATACTATGGCCCTGCTACCTGGGCTCAGGATGGGACCTGAGGATATCGGACCCCAATCTATCTGTTGAATAGGCTAATAAGGTTACAGGCTGTAGTAGAGGTCGTGTCAAATCACACCTCTGATGCACTCCAATTATTGGCCAAGCAACACTCCCAAATGTGGGCTTTTGTGTATCAGAACCAGATAGCATTAGACTATCTCTTGGCCGAAGAAGGAGGGGTTTGCGGGAAATTTAATGAATCTGAATGCTGTACAGAAATTGATGACTACGGGGCGACAATAAATGATTTAGCCGCAGAGATTAAGAAGGTGGCACATGTCCTGGTTCAGAAGTGGAATTCCATACTTCCGGCCTCCCGGTGGGATCAACTATTTGGGCAGGGAGCATGGTGGAGGAAGGCAGTTTTCTTTATATTATGCTCCATAGCAGGGATAATATTCTTGCCCTGTCTGATACCATGTTTCATACTCCTAATACATTCGGTGGTGTAAGGCATGCAAATAGCAGCCCTGCCCATAGATCAGGAAATGGCTAGAGGGAAATTGGGCCAGGCACATAAGATAATGAAGTTAAAGAGAGGTGACACAGAAAACACAGTGGCTGAAGTGCTAGCAAAATTTGAAGCTAGAGCGAAGGAGGAAAGAGATAACTATGAGGGATATCATACAGCTGCATGGGATGACTATAAGGACAATTTTTAAACTAAGAATAAAATACTTTGACAAGGGTAATTACTTAGGGATTATTTCATACACTAAGATACTGCTGGTATAAGGGTAGCCTTAGTAATTGTCTAAAAGAAAAAAAAAACAAAAAAAAATTATTACCTTTATTCAGACGGACAGGGGATAAGGGATGACAGAAAATTAGAGGGAAAAAAAAGAACACGAATTAATATGTTAATGTAGAAGGGGAGGGATTATATGATGTGAGATAATTCGTGTTCATATAATGTAAATGTGAAATCATTCATGTTCATGTAAAATAACTCACATTTGTGATCGATGGTGTAAAATCAGTCGCATTTTAGAAGGAATACAGTAACAGTCACTAAAGATTGGAAATAAAGAAAAATGTTCAGGAACTGTAAAATTTATTAATTGCTGTGTCCCTTCATCAGATCCAGGATCCAGGGTGGTGTGTCGGCGCATTGTGTCTCGCAGTCGATCAAGAAATTCAGAAGGTGTTTGAGAGGGGCCCTGTTTGATAGCATATAAGGCTGACCAGTTTAAGGTTTTGGGGATTGCTCTTTCCAGCCCTTTTACTATTGAAAAGAACAAGGCATATGCCTTTATTAATATTCAGGGCATATGCCTTTATTAATATTCAGCTCTTTATTAAAGTGATCAGCTCATTATTAAAGTCATCAGCAGGATTGCAGAGTCCGACCGGAGTTCTTCATGCTGCTGTGGTAATCCGAAGGAGCAGGTGCTGTTGCAGTTCTTCACTCAGCTGCCAGCAGTAGGTGCCGAGTCCTTGTCCCCACAGGAACAGCAAGAAGCTCTCTCTGGTCAACCATCAGAAGGCAGAGCAGTGAGGGGTCTGTCACTGGAGTACAGAGTCAGCTCTTTATCCTCAGGGAAAAATGAGAGTTTCCCGTTGTCTGTCTCAGTCACTTCAGCTGGCCGGTTCCCATTCCATTCAGACTCCTCATAGGTCATGGTGAGTCTTCAAACCAGCCCAGGGGGTGCGTCCACTCCTTCCTCGGCCAGGGCACTATCTAATTCTCCTCTGATGCATCTAGCGTCTCATCTTGGGGTGCAGTTCCTCTAAAAAACCCTCCCAGGATTCACAGGGGCGGTTTTATTTGCATATACAAATGCATATGCATTTGTCCTGGTCGCAGCAGAGGTATTCCTGCTGAAGGAGGTAGTTACAGGGAACAATGACAGGGCTATCTAGACAGGAGCCACTCCTTTTCACATTTTAATGAGGTAGGAGAATGCCGCCCGGGGGGGCTTACCTTTGGGGCAGCTTCCCTCCGTCCTCAAACTTGCTGGGGTGTGGGGGTTACCTCTAGCCGGGAGGGGGTCAGCGGCTTTTGAGGGACAGCAGCCTCACCCCAGCTATGGGGTTCTCTGCAAAAAGGAAAAAAACCCATTTTTCTAAAAGGTTGGGAGAGGGCACAAATTGGGAGGAGGGTGGGGTTGCATTCTGAGAGCTCACATCTCTTTTAATATGCTAATGGGTTCTCTGTGTTTTCCTCTGGGGGGATGGAGTGACTGTCTTGCTATGGGGCTAGGACAGGGATAGCCCAGCCCCCTCCAGGACCGGGAAATTTGTTCATAACACTATCAATTCCTGGTATCTCTTTAACCATCTCAACCCTTTATCAGTACTAGGATCTCAACCTGGACCTTTGTTGCAGGTGCCTTTCAGAACGCAGTCCCGCCCTGCCTAGGCTAGCTCAGGCACCGTGGCAAGCAGCAGGTACAGCTGGCGAGCAGCGCAAGCCAAGCCGATCCAGTGGGTCTTGGTTCCGACAAAATGTTGAGGGCACAGGTGGCAAGGGGACAGACTATGGCGGAGAATAAAGGGAGGAGCCGGCTGAGTAAATCCAAGGGGGTTTATTTGAGGGGTCAGGTGGAGCCTCCCCACCTGCCAAGAACTTGCTCTGATCGAGCCACTTTTGGCTTTTTAGGGCCCCTTTTTATGGGGGGGCGGTACAGAGGTCAGTGAGGAGGATACAACCAATTGGGTTCAATACAGGAGGGGCTAGGAAGGTGACTGACACAAACGAGGACCACACACAAGGGAGGGGAGGGAATTTTCCCTGAACCTAGCCTATCACTCGAAGCCCCTCACAGAACTTTCTAGCTCTGAGGCAGGGCTCTGAGGTGACAGGCAGGCTCCAGGGAGGAGGGGGGAAAGGACTGACACCTAAAAGTTACTGGGGGATTACCAGGGACAACTATCAGGAAGGCAAAACGAGGGGTACAAGGAACAAACCATCTTACAAAGAACTTAGAAAAACTTATAAAATATAAAGAACTCATTAACACACCACTGCAGACCTTGAAGGGGACGTTTGGGAGCTGGTGGGGGAGGTTCAGGTTCATCCCACTCACTGTCACTGCTAGGCAGTGGTGGATCCCTGGATTTAGGAGTGGGTTGAGAAACCCCTACGTCAGCTGCTGTCCTTCCAAAGGAAGATGAAGCTAGAGATGAAGCAGGGGAGGTTGGAGGTAATGGTGGTTCTGAATCTGCATCCCCCACCATCCTCCTCCTTTCCTGCCTTTTAGGGGGTGGTTTAAGTATGTCTTCTGTCTCTTGCTCCAAAGCCTCTGCTTGGTATACCTTGTTGGGATGTGTGCACCTCTGATTTATCAAGCAGGTACTGCAACACCGTTTGGGCTTCCCTTTAGTAACTTTATTGACCTTTTCAAGGGCCAATACTAAAGGATCAGATGGTGGCTTCATTCTACAATCTTTTTGCCACTCAGGGTGATCCCTAAGAGTAAAAAAAACATATCAGCATAAGCTACTTCCTGCCACTTTTGCTCATGGCGTAGGAAGAGCATTAGCTGCAAAAGTTTCATAGTGCAATGTACCATTTGCTGGCCACTTCACTTTCTTCTAGCCTATACAGTGGCTACCACTGTGTACAAAATTTAACAAGCTCTTTTTTTGTTTCTGTACTCTTATAGCCTACCAATTATTTCTAATGTGCTAAAATACATCTCAGAGGACTGCTTTTAGGAATCTCTTGACTTTCACTTGCTATCTTTAAAATTCCTCTGGTATAAGGATATACTAGGCACTCTCCACTCTAAAGATTTCTACTGGCTTCTTTATATCTCCTGCTCTTGGGCATATACTTCTACTGAATAAAGAAGCAGGGTTTACATGCACACACACACCACAGGAGAAAAACTCCTTTTTATTTTAATCTAAAAGGAAACAACATAACACAATCAAACAAATTGACAACACACACACTTGTCTCCTCTTCTTTGCTTAAATTGCTGATTACAAATCACTATCAAACCAAGTCCTCTGTTATACCTTGCACTGGCTATATTGCAGCTAAAATGCGCTCAAAAATTGCAATCAGTTTTACACATACTGCAGCAAGTGTACAGTTAAAACCCAATGCAATTCCTGTCGAGCCGTAATCAGAGTATAGATGGGGCTCTTGCAGAATACCAACCAATATCTGGCTTTGGCCGGATGTTAATAACCCCAAACATACACACTCAACCAAAAATTTTAACAAAGTCTCACTGTAAGCCAAAGTGCTCAAGCAAGGACACAGCACAAATCCCGCAGCAAGAGGGAAGCGGGGGGGCAACCCCAGCCCCACACCGTCCTGCACTCCTCTGCGGCCTGGAAACTTGGGCAAGGACCACAATTTGCAACAGAAGAGATAAGCCCACTCCAGAGATGGACTCAACAACAATGCAAGATTATCTCTTGATATGGATCTAGCCTCCATCATCCTGGGTGTGCATCCCAATACGAGATTCCCAGAAATCGAATCAAGTATTCATCTCTACTCGAAAATCCAATCCACCTTCCGGTAGTGAGGACAGAATTACATGAATATGGAAAAGGAATTGGAAAGACAAAGAAGTATGAGGTAATACCATGTCTGACCAAAAAAGTGTATATAAACTGACCCTGCTGGGACTGAAATTGTGAACAGGGGAGCTCTGGTGCGATAGAGGCCGAAGCTAGGTTCACCCAGTGCCAACCCCGGGCTCGACACTGATTTTGTTTGTGGCTTTTTGTTTTTCCAAAATTCTGTTTCCAAATTCTATTTTGTAAATTATTAATAAAATTCTTTTTTATTAATTTAATTGGTTACGTGTGTATAACAATCAGACTGAATTACTTAGAGACATTAAACTGCAATCTCCATACCATCCATTAGCTGGAACTCTATTTGTGTGTAGCAGTTGGGTTTTGGCAATCAGAAGGAGGAAGATGGTGCACAGCAAGCTGTCTGCCAAAAAAAGATCTGTGTCGTGCTTAAGACTGCATAGGAATACAAATGGTAAAAATAATTTGGAGGGCAAATGAAACATCCATTAGAACAGGGATGTGCCTGATCGAGGACAAGATGTGCTTTGGCTCTGTGTTTAGTATTTATCTCACCTGTAAATCCTCATGGGTTTTATTGTAACACACAACTGGTATATAGAGATTTGCCCTGGCATTCCAATTGAAGCAGTTGTAGGCCAGGAGGTGTGCAATGGATTTCTTTGGGCTGATTTTATCGGCACCACTGCAAAACAGTGGCAACTAAACCAGACATGTGCCTTACTTATTTTATCAACATTGAATAGATACCTCTAGATGCCAGTATGAGTATTGAAATATGTTATAAATACTCAGCCAATTCCCAATTAATAAAATAATTTTTATTAATTAAAGAATCAACAAACAAATTTTGGACAAGCCAGCAATCAGAAGTTCAGTGTTGAGTCCCAGGATTGGTACTGGGTGAACCTTAACTACGGCCTCTATCATACCGTAGCTCCCCCTGTTCACAAATTCAGCCCTTTTTGGGGTCCCCTTATATACAGTTTATTTTGCCTGTGGCCCCCATAGTTCTTTGTCTTCTTTCTTTTCCTTATGAGTTTCCTTCTGCCATCCCATCTACTGATGGGGCTTTCCAGGGAAAGATGAATAATAATTTAGTTTCTCAAAAAGCCTGAATAGGGAAATGGAATGGTGAATAGAGGGGCGTCTTCCCCATATTGCTGCTAGATCAATATCGTTCCTGATGACTGGGCACTTCACAGTCCCATCGCCCAGAAGGGCTAGTCCACCCTCTTTTCTGTTGTTAATGTCGGTGCTTCTCACGTTTCCAGCTCCACCTTGGATTTCCCACAGCGACTTTTGTTTGTCCTAAAGTGCCTTTGCTACGAGCCCAGACTTGCTTGTTTCATTTATTCTTATAGACATATATTAAATATATATATACACCAAAACACATATTATCCCATGTTATTTATCACAAATTATAAATCGAAATGAGGATTAAGTACTTGCATTAGTGAGACTTTATCATGTCTGGAATCTTAAATGTAAGGCCTAATCCTGCTCTGCCTGAATGTAGGGAGTTTTACTTCAGATTTAACTGGGAATGTTATAAATGGCCAATCAATTTCCAAATTAATAAAATAATTTTTATTAATTAAAGAAATTACAAATCAAAAATTTAGACAAACCTGCAATCGAAAGTGCAATGCCGATTACCTGGGATCTACACTGGGTGAACCACGGTCACAGACTCAGTTGCACTGAGACCTCCCCCTGTTCACAAATTTTACCCGTTTTGAGTTGATGAATAGAAGAATAGAGGTGTGTCTCCTTTGATGCAGTTGTCGAGATAACTCCTACCGACCAAGCTATCCACTGTCCTCCTTGCTCAGGAAGAGTTGCTCCATCGTCTTTTCTTCTGGTTAATGGCTGTAGCTCCTAGCCATTAACTACACCCAGCCAGGGTTTTGTTCTGAAAAAGCAATCTCTACAAGCCTGGGCTTGCCTGACTTTTCTCATTGCAAACTCTGGCTTGCATGTTACATTTGTTTTATACATATAAACTGCACAAATATGTTATTAAAACACAAATTATCCTAGGTCATTTATGTGGAAAATAGGGTTATTTAATTCATGTTCTATAAATAATTATAGACTGGAAACTGTAATATATTGTATAAAGGTATGTGTGTCTTCTCAACCCGCACATTTCACGGACTTCTGTAAAGCACCTCTCCTGATCTCCCTGGTCCAAAAATAGGTGAGAACACGAGGCACTGATGAGACAATGAGTACCGATCAACCTACCCTTGCATACGTGCAGCGAAAATTACCTCAACAGCCAGGACTTACACCAGTCGAATGCTACGTGCAGAAGGGTCGTCACACACTTCTACGGCTCAAAGCAGGGACTTACACTGATCGGGTGCTACGTGCAGAGGAATCATCACACACTTCTATGACGGTTAAATTACTCAAAGCAAGGACTAACTCTGGACATTAGCATTTGAATGGGCCAGGGGACTCTTTCAGGATTTAGTATAAACAAACTTAATGGCCGGTGCTTAGTGGAAACAATGGGAGAAGGGCTGCCGAGGGTGAAATTAAGGGTATTTAAGTTAAGCCTCTAGGTGGGCGAGGTGTGAACCCAGCTAGAGACTCAGACTGCCAGGGTCCATGTCTCTGGGTCACCCTTGGCTCATTTTTTCCCGGGAGAAATTCTGTCAAGTAAGTGTCGCTGTTTGTGGGGTTTTGGTTTTTTTATTGCTTAAAATTCTGTAATTTGATTCCAAATTTTGTGATTTGAATTTTTAATAAACCAAAATATTGAATTTGGTAATAAATTGTCCTGGCATTTATAACAATTTATAACAGGGAACATACCAGGAGCCACCATGACAAAGCTTTAAAGGCACAATGTAAGATTCCTGCTATATAAAAGAGTAGAATCTGGACCTTTTACAAACCCCTGCCTACAGAAAAGAGAAAATTTCAACTTGAGAATGAGCCAAAGAACCAAGGAAAAAGTACATTGAGGAGCAATGTCATTACTGTATCTGTGTGAGTTCCAAAATTTCTCAGGGGATGTATGTCTCTATAAATATTTTACGAGGGCAGGAAAAGCATGTTCATGACTTGAGTGTGTGTTTTATAGACAAACCATACAGCTACTGCACATTAAGCAGCAAGAGTTTTGCTGTATAAAAGCACTTACAGTTTGTAGTTTCAGATTGTTAAGTGATACTTGACTTAGCCAAGACTGTGCCAAGTCAGAACCTTCTGGGAGATGTTTCTGGAGGAATAAATACCCTCAGCAGAGGCACAGCTCCGTGCAGCACGTCAGCTCTGCTGTGCCTGCTGGGAGAATTTGGAGAGCCCAAATATGATCTTCTGTGTCTCTGCTGCAAGAGCCTCATGTTTCACTTCACATTCGAGCTTGTAAGCCTTTGCTGTGCCTGGGGCAATTGCATTTTTCCCTCTGGGAAGGAGAGCTCAGAAACCATATGAGGGTACACAGATGATGCTCCAACCATTTGTGCTGCCGGGCTTGTTGCCACTCAGTTTCAATGACTCCATCACAGTCTTGGGAGGCACACAAAAGGTGCGTAATTAGAACAATTTACTGATATTTGACTTTAAATCATGCTCCCCCAAACAAAGACTGTCTTGAATTTTAGCCCTCCCAAGGCACACAGGCAGACAGAGAACATGAAACAGCATTCAGGCGGACACATCAGATTAAAGGCTGTGCAAACTGTACCTGGATTGCAATAAGCCTTCATGCAAATCCCCTTACATTTTGCATGTGCAACACAATATTTTATTACTGTTTCAACTGACACTTCTAAGCCCTGAAAACTAGTGAGGGGAAAAATTAACTCATTTTAAAACAGCAGGGTAAGCTCCCTCTGCCCACCAGTTGGTACAATTCTTCCACAACCTGCTGAGCTGCTGCCTCCTTCCAGTGTAGTCAGTTTGAATGTATGAGCCTCATTTGGTCAATGTAATAACTATTCCTGCAAAATTGAACAGATCTCCTAGGAAAGATGATAATGGCTCAGGTAAGGCAGGTTCACTGTCAGCACTAACAGTATTTATCAGTATTTATATTTGGTGTTGGAAAGATCTCAGACCAGAAGTGTGAATTGTCACTGACTCTCAGCAAAGACACTGCAAGTGCCTTTGAAAATCAGGTCTGAGTTGTATTGGACAGCTGAAATCTCCTTGCTGGAGTTCATCAGCTACTTCTGACAGTGTTGGCTGAACCAGAGAATCTCTCCCTCCTCATTCCACTTCCAGCTCTCTGGATTCAGTGGAGAGAAACAGAAATGAAAAAGATCAGGTTTTTAACCCCCTGGAGAGTCTGTGATGTGTTAAAAAAAAAACAAACAACTGGAGAGGCTCACGTGAAATAGACTTACATAGAGAGCACTCCAACTCCACTATCATCAGAGGGCTTACTGAATGCTAGAATCATTTTGTTTGGGAAAGGCCTAAGATCATCAAATCCAACTGCTGACCAACACTCCCATGTTCACCACTGAACCATGTCCCTAAGTGCCTAAGTGTCTCTGTGGTTTTTAATACCTCCAGCAATGGTGACTTCACCACATCCCCAGCAATCCTGTGTCTCTGCAAAGCAAAGCTGACTCTACCAAGTCAATCAAGAGCCAGGATCACAGCTGCCATCCTGGCTCCAGATTCTTAGCTTAAACAGCCCTAATATTCCTAACTGCACTTGATCTCCAGTGTGCAGTGGGAATGAGACTTTATCCCACACCTATTTCATCACCCACTTACTCAGAGGCTATTCTGCTGTAGCAATCCGGAAATGTCCCAGTTCATCACTCAGCTGCAAGCCCTAGGTGCCAAGTCCTTGTTCCCATGGGAACAGCTAGAAGCTCTCTCTGGTCAACCCTGAGAAGGCAGAGTGGTGCAGGTCTGTAGCTGAAGTGCAAAGCAGCAGACATCAGCTCTTTACCTTCATGGAAAAACCTCAAGAGTTTCTCTCCAAATCAGTCACTCGAGCTGGCCCAGTCCCCACGCCCGTCAGACTCTTAATAGATCATGGCGAGTCTTCAAACCAGGTCAGGGGGTGCGTCCCCCTCCTCCTCGGTGAGAGGATTGCCTGGCTCTTTCACCATGTCCAGTCTTCCATCTTGGGGTGCCCTTCATCTCCAAAGAACTCTCTCCCAGCATGCTGTGTGTTCATCTTATTTGCATATGCCTTCCTCGAGTAGGCAGTGGGGGGGGGGGAGGGGTGAGCTCTGATTACAGTAGATAAAATCAGGACAATGAACTAGCTTTTAACATGCTAATTCAGAAATGCAGGACCGGCAAGTTAGCTGCCCAGCAAGGCACTACAGCCTCCGTGAGGACGGCGGCTGTCTTAGTCCTGCCACAGACAGGGATCACCCGTCTCTAAAGCACCGGGGCACCGGCACCTTCCATTGCTCCTTCCAGAGCCCTGCAGAACCGCGCTCGGCACTCCCCCTGCCCAGCCACGGCTCCTGCCAACAGCGACAGGGCCTGGTGGCGAGGCTGTCCCTGCCCAGAGGTGGGGGCTGCCACACCAGCTCCAGTGGCTGCCAAAGCATCCCCCCCAGGACAAGACCCCTCCTATGGCAGCAGGGGCCCGGCAGCGGATCTGTCAGGGCTTGGGCGGCAGCAGCAGTCCCAGGAGTTCTGGAGACATAACCCTGACACATCTCAGGCCATGGCAGCCACACAGGGGCAGCCTTTGGAGCATTCACACTCACTGAGAATTCGTTCATAACAGTTCCCACTGTCGAGTATGTAGTGGTGTGTTAATGAGTTCTTTATATTTTATAAGTTTTTCTAAGTTCTTTGTAAGATGGTTTGTTCCTTGTACCCCTCGTTTTGCCTTCCTGATAGTTGTCCCTGGTAATCCCCCAGTAACTTTTAGGTGTCAGTCCTTTCCCCCCTCCTCCCTGGAGCCTGCCTGTCACCTCAGAGCCCTGCCTCAGAGCTAGAAAGTTCTGTGAGGGGCTTCGAGTGATAGGCTAGGTTCAGGGAAAATTCCCTCCCCTCCCTTGTGTGTGGTCCTCATTTGTGTCAGTCACCTTCCTAGCCCCTCCTGTATTGAACCCAATTGGTTGTATCCTCACTGACCTCTGTACTGCCCCCCCATAAAAAGGGGCCCTAAAAAGCCAAAAGTGGCTCGATCAGAGCAAGTTCTTGGCAGGTGGGGAGGCTCTGCCTGACCCCTCAAATAAACCCCCTTGGATTTACTCAGCCGGCTCCTCCCTTTATTCTCCGCCATAGTCTGTCCCCTTGCCACCTGTGCCCTCAACGTTTCGTCAGAACCATGACCCACTGGATCGGCTTGGCTTGCGCTGCTCGCCAGCTGTACCTGCTGCTTGCCACGGTGCCTGAGCTAGCCTGGGCAGGGCGGGACCGTGTTCTGAAAGGCTCCAGTGACAGAGTAATTAACACAGCTGCAATATATCAGAGGCAAGATTGCTTTAAGCACTGTTTCCCCACAGGGGCGGGGAGGGGGACTCGGAGTGCTGTCCCCAGCTTTCCCCAGCTGTAGCAGGAGAGGGTGCCGGGCAGGAATTTGGCCCCACTAAAAATAGTGGCCCTGGGGCTGGTACTGTGGCTGGGGACCCCCCGCAGGCAGTGGGGCACGGTGTGCGGGTGTCCTGGTTTAGGGCAAATTTGGGAGGACACTTCTGAATAGGGTCCCTCTGGAAAGCAAACCCAAAAGGCCCCCCCCCAGCTGGCCTGGGAAAAAAACTTCTTTGGAGAAAAGCGGAAAAAACTTATTTATTTAACAACAAAATGCCCACGAGCATAAAGAATGAATAATATGAAACAATAAAACCTCTCGCTGCTCCAAACAGATGGTAAACCTGAGAAAATCCTTGCTGTGGGTAGCTCAGCTAACTCAGTTTTGTATCAGTCCCAGTCCCTCTGGAGGTCCAGGCCCAGTGGGCTGCAGGTGCCCGCCTGAAAAGAACAGGGCATATGCTTTTATTAATATTCAGCTCTTTATTCAAGTGATCTGCTCATTATTAAAGTCATCAGCAGGATTGCAGAGTCAGATTGGAGTTTTCCATGCTGCTGCAGCCATCCAAAGGAGCAGGTGCTGTCCCAGTTCATCATTCCACTGCAAGCAGTAGATGCTGAGTCCTTGTTCCCATAGGAACGGCTAGGGGTTCTCTCTGGTCAACCATCAGGAGGCAGGGCGGATGAGCAGTCTGCTGCAGGGGTGCAGAGTCAGCTCTTTACCTTCAGGGAAACCTTCGAGAGTTCCCTGTTCTCTGCCTAAGTCACTTCGGCTGGCTGGTTCCCATTCCATTCAAACTCCTCATAGGTCATGGCGAATCTTCAAACCAGGTCAGGGGGTGCATCCATCCCCCGCTCGGCCAGGGCACTATCCAATTCTTCTCTGATGAACCCAGCTTCCTGTCCCGGGGTGCAGTTTCCCCAAAAAACCCTCCCAGGATCCACCGGGGAGGTCCTATCTGCATATACAAATGCATATGCATTTGTCCTGGTCGCAGCAGAGGCACTCCCGCTGAGGAGGTAGTTACAAAGAACAATAACTGGGCAATTAAGGCCGGAGCTGCTCCTTTTCACTTTTTAATGAGGTAGGAAAGTGTTGCCAGGCAACTCCTCTTCAGGGCAGCTTCCCTCCCCACTCAAACTGGCTGGGGTGTGGGGGTTAAACAGGAAAAACCCCCATTCCTCCAAAAGGCTGGGCGACGTCACAAACCGGGAGGAGGGGGGCCGCACTCCCAGAGCTCTCCCAACATGCCAATGCGTGCTCCGTGTTCTCCCCCTGGGGGGACCGAGCTGTCCTGCCACAGGGCTAGGACAGGGACAGCCCAGCCTTTTTTTTTTTTTTTTTTTTTTGACTGGGAAACTTGTTCATAACAAGCCCTCGGTGCTTCTCTGGGGTTTTCAGTCCGGAGCAGATTCAAAGAGTCCCAAGAAAAAGGAAAAAAAAAACAGTCCAGGGAACTTCTCTGCCCTAGCTAGCTAAAACTAACTAAAAAGCAAAAAAAAAAAAGATCTCTGTCCCAGCTGCCGGTCCTGGGTGAGGAATGTGTAGGAGGAGAGCTGTTTTCAAAACAAACTTGGCTCTTCTTTCCCTGCTTTGCTCTCAGAGCAAGTCATAAAGGCACAGAACTCAATGTACAGCAGAGATAGACGATTGGGGATACAAGCATCGTAAAGTCACCCTAGGGCAGCGTGGCACTGGTCAGAGCACACTGCCTTCCCCGGGTGCCAGCCCTGCCTTGCTCCCTCCTAGGCATGGAGAAATCCTTCGTGTCCCCTGCCCCAAACAGGTCCCTTCGGCCGCGGGGAGAAGGGGCAGGAGGAGCCCGGCTGCCACACTGAGGGGCTGCCCCAGGCACTGCACGGCTCACCCCTCCCAGCTGTTTTTTTTGGGCGCTGCCGAGCGGGGCTGGGCTCCAAGGGGCTGCATCGGGTTTCTCCCTCTCCCGACGGCGGCCCCAGCAGAGGAAGTTTTGCCCCAGAGGAGAACAGGGTGTTATAAATGCCAATACAATATTCCAATTAAAGTTATAATTTGGTTTATTAACAAAAAGATCGAATTACAGAATTTTGGCAAAACCACCCACAGCGGAGATACTTGACTATTTTTACCCGGGAAAATGTCAAGGGTGAACCGGGACACAGTACCTGTCTGACTGCTGTCCCCCCTAGGTTCCCAAATTTGCCTTGTTCGGGGCTTGGTTTTTATACACTTTATTCTGCCCTTGGCAAAAATTTCCTCATAGTCCCTTTGTGTCCAAGCTAGTTGTTCACATTCATGGTTGTCTCCGGCTTAGCTGAAAAGAGTTCCTTCTTTCCTGCGAGGTGTCAATTTCTGGTTTCTATAGATGCCCTGGCTGATGAATGGTAACTGTGAAAAATGTGAAATGATTAAGTCATGTTCTTATGGTTAATGATAAATTGAAAAACTATAAAACTGTATATATGTGTGTGTTGTATAAAAGTATAAGTTTCAGGATACCTTGTAGCAGTTGGTGAAACCAACTCGTGAAAAGGCAGGCACCACCCCAAGAGCTCACATTCAGAAATAGACAAAAGGTTTATGGGAAAACCAGCAGTCTCCTCAATCACTGGGAGGAGACCCATCAAGACACCCTCACAGATCATCAAGCCTCATCATCCATATCTCGACCATTCATCAGCCATAAGGATCTATAGAAACTGGACATTAACATATGAACTGAGAGAAAGAACTCTTTCCAGCCTGGTCGAAGACACCCTTGGATTTGAATAGCTAGCCGGGAAACAAAGAGAAATATGGGGAAATATTGCCTAGGGCAGAATAAAGTGTATAAAAACTAAGCCCTGAACTGGGCAAATTTGTGAACCGAAGGGGAGGCAGCAGACGGCCAAGTTCTGTGTCTCACGGTTCACCCTTGACATTTTCCCGGGAAAAAGACTGTCAAGTATCTCCGCTGTTGGTGGGTTTACCGAAATTCTGTAATTCGATCTTTTGATAAATAAATCAAAATTATTTAATTGGAATATTGTATTGGCATTTATAACAGTAACAGTCTATCTCCCGAGATATGGATGATGATGTTCCTCAAATGGTGGTTGTTATAAATGCCAATCAGATATTCCAACTGAAATAATAATTTGGTTTATTAATAACAGATCAAATCACAGAATTTCGATAAACCCACCACCAGCGGAGAAACTTGACATAGTTTTCCCGGGAAATGCCAAGGGTGAACCGTGAGATACAGAACCTGGCAGTCTGCTATCTCCCCCAACGGTTCACAAATTTGCCCGGTTCGGGGCTTGGTTTTTATACACTTTATTCTGCCCTCGGCAATATTTCCCCATATTTCCCATTGTTTCCCGACCAGCTATACAAATTCGGGAGTTTCCCCAGTCGAGCAGAAAAGAGTTCTTTTCTTAGTTCAAATGTTAATGTCCAATTTCTATGGATCCTTAAGGTCGATAAATGATCGAGATATAGATGATGTCGCTTGATGGTCTGTGAAGGGGACAGCCAAGGTGTGAGTTGCTGGTGCCAGCTTATCTCTGGAGGTCCCCTCCCGGTGCTAGAGAAGGCTGCAAGCTTTCCCGGAAAAGTCTTTTGTTCTTTTCTGAATGGAGGCGCCTGCTGTTTCAGGGTGGTCACTTTCACCATCTGCTGCAAAATCTCTTAAAACATAAACTTTCGCCTGATATCACTTTATACAATTTTATAAATTTCCAATTTATCATAAGAACATGAATTAACCATTCCACGTTTATAACAGTGGTGTTCCCGATGCTCGATGCTCGGATGAGGGTGTTGGCTGATGATCTTGATGACTCTGCCATCCAGGGAGGGGAAGGCTGATTGTTTATCTTAATGTGTCTTCTCCTGATGCTGAGGAGACGGCCGGTTTTCCTGTAAATCCTTTGTCTCCTTTCTGAATGTTAAATTCCAGGGTGATGCCTGCTTTTGTCTTAACAAATTTTCAAGGCAGACTGAAACTTATATTCACATATATACAGTGATTTTCATAGTTTTAATATGTCACAACTTATAAGAACATGAATTAACATCCCATATTTTTTACAAGGGCGAGGAGGGGGGCGGGACAGGCCGCTTTGTAGCACATTTGAGGGACTCTGGCTGCTTTTGGGAATCCCTTCCTGCTCCCCGAGGGGGATGGAGCAGGGGGAGGGAGGGGGTGAGCGCCGTCCCACGCCCCGGGGCAGAGCAGCAGGGCTGGGTAGCAGCCGGCGCGAGCTCTGCGTGTTCCTTGCTGAGGGAACCCGATCCCCCCTTTGCCCCTCGTGCCCCCGGCCGGGGCTCTGCGCTACCGCGACGGCAGCAACAGCCTGTGGGGCTGGGACTGGGCGGCGCCGGGCCCTGCGCCCAGAGCCGCCCCTGCGGTACGGGGATGGGAGAAGCTCCCCAAGCCGGGGGACAGTCCAGCTCCGGCCGTGGGGCATCGTTCTTTTGCCGGAGAGCAGCGGGATGCGTGTTGCCTCCGCTCTCCCCCGTACCGTTTAATGGAGCCCCGGTGCGGGTGATGGGGAGGGGGATACGCGGAGCCGGGGGGGCTGGAGCTGCCCCCTCCAGCCCTCCTCACTGCCGCGAGCGTAAACCTGCCGCCTCTTCTGCAGTGACGGGGACTCGCGTTCTCCTCCTCCTATCCGCAGCTGCAGGTCTGCTGCTCCATCCCATTATTATTAGGGGAGGATGCGAAAAGAGAAAAACCCAAACCAAACACACCCAAACAAACAACCTCTCCCAAGTCACGGTAACCCTCTCCCCCCGGTCGGCGGGACTTGCAGGACCAGCTGCGCTTCCCTGGCCCTGGGGAGGGGAGTTAGAGCCGGGGAGGCGGGGGAAAAATGGGGCCGGGCAGACACAGGGATTATCGCTTTTGTCTCCGGCACGGCGAGCGGCGCAGGGGCTCGGTGCTGCGGCTGCCGGAGCCCCCTGTTCCCCGCTCCGCTCCCGCAGGCACCGCAGCGGCGCCGCCGGGCTCCGAGGTTCCGCGCCGGCGAGCGGGCAGCTCGCCGGCTCCTCGTTCCCCCCCCCTTCCCCTCCCCTTCTCTTGGTGTTATTTCTGCCTTTTCGGCGTAGAGGATCGCCCACACGCACGCACGCTGCCCCCCGCCCGAGGTTTAATTGGGTCCAGCCAGAATTCGCGACGCTCCTGGGGATTTTCCCACTCAAGCTGGGGTCTATGAGTGGGAAGGTGATGAAGCCTAAAGAAGAGAAAGATGCTTGCAAGGGTAAGGCAGACGCAACCGCCCCGATAACCGGCTCGTTCCCCGGCCCGACCGCGGACAGCCCGACCTTACCGGGCCGGGAGGGGGGCACGACTCAGGGGTAGCCCCGGCTCGGGGACCCCGGCACGGGAGGGAGCGGCGTTCGCTGTGCCCGGCGTGCGGGGCTCTGCCCGGCACCCCGGCAGGGCTGCGGAGGCCGCTCATTGCGGCACCGCCGGCATCGCTGTCCCCCCATTCCCCGCTGGGGAGGGGGCAGATCCCGGCCGGGGGTGCTCGGCGCTGCGGCGGCCCCGGCTCCGGCCGCGGAGAGCGGGGCGGGGAGACATCGCCATGGAGACGCGGGGCCGGGACACCCCCGGAGCCGGGAGGACCCTGGCCGGGGCTGGGCATGGGGGGCTTCCCCGGCCCGGTTCGCCCCGGGTCCCGCGGCCCTTGGGGCGTGCAGGGCCAGGCTGCCCGCGCCGGGTGCATGGCCGGGGCTGCGGGGTCCCTCCCGGGGTACACAGATGGCGGTGTCCCCCGTGCCCAATCCCGGCCAGGCTGCGGGGCGGTGCGGGGCTCGGTGTCCCTCGGGGCGGTGATCCCCGGTGCTTCCCGCACACCCGAGGATGGTCTCTGACGCCCGGCTGGGGGCCCGGGGAGGGCTGTGGGCCGGGCCACCCCGAAGGACCAAAAACTACTCTTTATTTGCTAGTTCTAGAAAACGGAGTGGGACACTTGCCTATCGTTTACTTTTTCAGTAGCCTGATGGGCCGAATCAAAAAATTCAACCTTTCTATTCTTGATAAAAATTTTTTTGGTTTCATGATTTTGAAAGTTTATGTTTAACGCTTTGGAGAGCTTTTCATTTTTTTTTTTATGTGAGGTTTTTTTTTTCTCCAGCTATTTTTCCCATTCCTACTATGTTGTCTTATATCCAAAACCTTAGTGTTTGCATCACTTTTTTTTCTCAGCCACACAGTCAACTTCACTACTCAGATGCATTGCAAAACCTTCCTTTTTCCTAGATAAATATGCTTTGCCTTTACATTATATTCTTTGAAGCTGAGTTGGTTTTGATTTTCTTTTATGGTGGCCTTATTCACTATATTGCACTTTAAATAATTAAGCAGTGCAGAACAAAAGATTCTTGCCTTTCTAAAGAATTATTTTGCATGATTTAGAACTTTGTTATAATCGTAAACAAAAAGAAATTGCCATACTTGTGCTATGCTTGCCTTAAAGCTTATTTTTAAAATCAAGCTTACATATTCCATTTTGTGCTACGATTGCAAGTTTTAGTGACATACTTCATGTCTGAAATTGCCTGTGTACAGGCTTTGGCACATTTCAGACCAGTGGGACAAAGGCATTTGTATCTCTGTTAGTGAGTCAATGAGTGATGCCTGAGACATGCGAGGCTGATGTCAGTGCTGACAGGGTACAAGAAGGTGAATATTTTGAGGCTCCCAGGAAAAGCAGTTGGTGCTGATACTCTGCTTCCAGGAGATGCTGCTATGCTCCCTGAGCTCATATAAAAACTTTGTGTTATTACCAAGTACAGAGGCAGTTTTAGATACAGCAGGAGGAGCCGGTACATGTGTGAGGTGGTTTGTGAGTCACGGTTAGCACCTGTGAAGTTGCTTTTAGAAAGGCTCCGGGGATGCTGAGAAGGAGTTCATATTTACTAGTTCATGTATAGGCTGTGTGGTCGTCTTTAGCCTCTTGAGTTGTAGACAAAAATAGGAAATGTTTTTTCCTCTGAACTTCCCGAATTCTCTTTTGGTGACTGCAAGTGTTAGTACTCTTAAATGGGAATGTTTAATTTGGTTGTAGCCTTAGTAAATCCAGGCAGTGACGGGTGAGGTTTTTTGGTTTGATTGGGGCTTTTTTTTAATACCATAAAACAGTAATTTGGCTGGAAAGGATAGGATGCCATTTCTTGCATTTTTCTGCAGCTGTACTGTGGCACTGGAGTCCTCAGAGAAAGCTCTGTGTTTTTGAGTTAATTAACCCCTCTTTCAAAGAACAACATAATCATGTTTTATATACAAGTAGCTTATTGTGGTGATAGTTCACGTACCCCCATTCAGTAAGGTAACATAATGTAGTTTGAATACTTGCTGTAAATGCAGGTGTCCCAGGGTTATGTTTGCCTAATAAATGTGGAATGCTTCTCAGTGAGAGCAGTGTCAGCTTTCCTTACTCCTGAAGCTTTCTTAGGCATTGCAGGGCCATGCATGAGGTGAGACTTTGCTGTAGTTCTCTACAGAATTTGGGGAGGGCCATGTTCATCCCAGATGTAGGAGCTGCGCTGTGTAAGTTGTTGAAAGACACTTTCTTCAATCGGCTTTTGGGGTGATTCCTTTTAGAAAAAAAAAGATTTATACAGAACCTTGAAAGGCCTTGGATTTTGGTGGGAATAAGCACAATCCAGAGCAAATACTTAACTGCTTTGCAGTGGTTGTTTGCAGTTAAATTACCCTTTTGTAAAGTCTGTGGTGGTGTCAGTGGAGTTCTGCAGGTGTTACAGAAGTATCAAAATCTATGTTTAATTAAAGTAGTTGGGGTTTTTTTCACTTCTTTCCTGAAGCCAAAGACGGAAGTAACTGCTTGCTTTAGAGTGTGTTGGTCCCACTTGTAAGTCCTGCCTAGAAAACCCAGTGATGACTGTGTTTTGCTCCATATCTGGTTGCTTTTAAAAGTGGCTGTGGATGTTTGAGAATTAGCTATCCTAATCTTAAAGCTCATGGATTAACAGAATTAAGTCAGGGATGTGCACCTTTACTTTCTGCAAGACGCTGCATTAACTGTGAGTGTGTACCTATAAGATTATGGCAGATTATGGCATTGATTTCCCCTTCCCCCTTTTTTTTCAGACTGCTTGAGAGTTGGGCAGATGCAGGGTGCTGTGAGCCCAGGTATCCTCCCAGCTGCTTCCCAAAGGCAGATGGGCAGTGCTGCTGCTGCTCCAGGGTGGAGGCTGTTTGGGGTAGCCTGCAGCTAGTTCCAGAGAGCAGCCTGTCCCCTCTGGGCTGGGTTTGTCATGGGGCAGGTGTCCATGTCTCTCCTCAAGGTGCCCTGTTTCCAGGGTGGGCAGGAATGTGAGGATTGGAGAAGAACAGCTCAGCATTCCACAGTGGTCACTGATGGTTGGGAGCAGCTCTGTGCTCAGGAGGTGCCCCAGGTGCATTCCCAGCACAGCAGAGCAGTTCCCACCAGGCAGGTTCTTGTCCTACCATGGAGCTGCTGTGCAGAGAGCTTCAGGTGTGCCAGGGCAGGGCACTTTCCCCAAAAGTTTTTGCCTTGCACTTTGGGCACAGTACATTGAGTGTTTCCATCGGTCTTTGGGGTTGTACCAACATAACCTGTTTTGAAAAAAATATTTTTTATCTTTCATTTGGAGGAGACCTGTGGGGCAGTAGGAGAATATTGGGCATTGGAAAGGGAGCTGAGACGTGCTGAAAGCCCTGTGCTTTAGACCTGGGCCTTAGAGAGCTCATGCTGTCTGATATTACAGCCAGGCTCTTTCCAGAGGCTGCTGTGCAATTTGTGTGGCTCCTCCAAGCAAAGTCAAGAGCTGGAGCAGAGAGTCTCAAACTAAATCTGAGGAATGGATTCATCTGCATTTGTTTTTCGTTTTACTAAGGGGATTATGTACTATTGGCTTCCCCATCAAAGCAGATGCAGGGGGATCTTTTCCTGTCACCATGCTGTCACCACAAGGAACTTCAATAGCTTTCGTCCAAAAGTCTGATAACCTCAGTCATAAGCAGGGAGAAAATGCAGACTCTATTTTCTTCTGCAGAAAGCAAAATATGAGCATTTTTGAAGCTGAAAGCTTCTAATCTGAGAAGAGTATATTGAAATAGTGACAGTAACAGTGAAGACTTTGGAAGTACAGGTACTATTCTAATTCAGTGACAGCAGAAAACAAGGCACTTAGAGAAATCACTTGGCAGGAAAAATAGAAGTCAGAATTTTGAGGTATCTATTACTGCTTTTCCTGGCTTTATGGGAATATAGTATAATGCAGCTTATGATTGAAAAGTCTGGAGAAAAGCTGACAAAAATAAAGAAGCTGATCTCAACAGTTACATTTCTATAGTACTGAATCATGAGAAAGTAACTTTCTTCAGGGACTGAAGAGGAGCAGCATGTAAGCTGACCATGTCTTGGTTTGAGTCCACAGAATCAAAATTAGCAGCAAGTGCAGCCCTTGGTGAGAAGGGGGAAGGGAGCACGGTGCTAACTACCTCAAGTGCTGCTTGGCCGGCTGAGGTCACAGGCAGGGCATTTCTTTGTCTTTTTGTCCGAAATTTGTGTGACAGTTCTTTTGCATTTCAGACCAAAAGCCCCACCAAACTTCAGCAGCAGCTGTAGTTTAGGATATGAACTTGAGGATCTGTTCAAGCAGATGTTTGCCAGCAGCAGATTGGGTCTTTTTCTGGTCAGTTGGTGCTATTGACTTACACATCAGAACTTGTTTTTGTATTATAAACATTTAATGACACCAGAGAGTGAGTATTAAACACAATGGTTTTGTTTTGTTCACTTCACACTAGAAATCTCTGTCTCCTGCCTGAGATTGCAGATTTCACTTTGAATAGATGCCTGTATAGCCCACTGGAAAGCAACAGCCAAAATCTGGGCCATGACCCATCCCATCCTGGATATTAATGCTGCAGGTCACAATAGATACTCAGTGCTTGGCTGAGGTTCTGATCCATTCAAAACTCCCATTGACAGCAGTGGGAGTTCTCTGTGTCTGCCTGTGGCATTGCCTCTGATTAGTGGGTGGTTGTTAATGTGCCCATGCTTGGAATATTTACAGTAACTACCTCCTGTTATGACTCATTATCTGGGACTGGCTTTGGTACCACAAACAACAGTAACTCTTTATAAAAGAAACATCCTTCTGTCTCAATCCCGAGACAGTGGCCCCTCACATATGTTGATAAAATGTCAGCAACTAAAAAGTGGAAGCAGTCTTGACATCAAATTGCCAGCACATTCGTGCTGATGCTCTTTAATGATTTTCAGTGTTGAGGAAATCCACAGCAAGGCAGGATTTTCGGGGACACGCTCCACACTCTGGGGTTTGTTGCAGTGTTGGTTCTTGTGTGGCTGCTGTCCATGCCAAGAACTCGTGTTGTACAGAAGGTAGTTAAAGTCATCTTTTTTTTGCTTCTAGAGGAAAACTAAATGATAGTTGTGTTATAAATGCCAATACGATATTCCAATTAAAATAATAATTTGGTTTATTAATAAAGATCGAATTACAGAATTTTGATAAACCCACCAACAGCGGAGACACTTGACAGGGTTTTTCCCGGGAAAATGCCAAGGGTGAACCGTGAGATACAGAACCTGGCAGTCTGCTATCTCCCCCAATGGTTCACAAATTTGCGGTTCGGGCTTGGTTTTTATACACTTTATTCTGCCCTCGGCAATATATTTCCCTTTGTTTCCCGACTAGCTATACAAATTCAGGAGTTTCCCCGACCAGGCTGAAAAGAGTTCTTTTCTCAGTTCATATGTTAATGTCCAATTTCTATAGATCCTTATGGTTGATGAATGATCGAGATATGGATGATATTGCTTGATGGTCTGTGAGGGTGTCAACCAAGGTGTGAGTTGCTGGGCCACCTTATCTTGATGTGTCTCCTCCCGGTACTTGAGAAGGCTGCAGGCTTTCCCGTAAATCCTTTGTTCTTTTCTGAATGGTGGCGCCTGCTTTTTCAGGGTTGTTAGTTTCACCATCTGCTACAAGGTCTCCTAAAACATATACTTTACCCAATACACATTTATACAATTTTATAGTTTTTCAATTTATCATAAGAACATGAATTAATCATTTCACATTTTTCACAGTTGCTTCTTGGCAGATGCCAAATCTCATCTTCAAAGGAAAAATTCCCAAGCAGATGAAGCCTGGAGGATGAGTAGCCCCACAGAGCATTGCAGGACCCTGCAAAGGGAGGAGCACCAGCAGATGCATAAGAATTTGCATGGCTTAGGCTTCTGGCAGCTCTGGTCTGTGGCCACCCACAGTACACTGGAGACTTGTCATTAATTGTATTTGTGCTGTTTACTGTGATTTCCTGCAAGGCACTGGTCTTACCCTATGCTTTTGGAAATTGAGTGCTGCAGGGTAGCCTTGGGTCAATGAATGTTCATTTTCTGCTTCTGTTCCTCGTTGTATGTTAGTGCTGTAGTGTGTTGAAGACATGGCTCCAGAGTTGTATGAGCCACTTCCTTAGGAGACAAGACAGGGCAACTCCTGTTCCTCAATCCCCTGCAAGGAATGAATCCATGCTTTTATAAAATCCTCTGTAAATCTGGAGGTGTCCTGTGTACAAACAAAACATTTTTAACTCTAAGAGGAGAGGCTTCACATCCTAGACAACCTATAGCTGAGCATTTTCAGATCAGGATTTTTGTGTTGATGTATATTGGAGAGGAACTGCCCTGTTGGTGGCTGGATGTTCTTACAGATTCCATGGTTTCAGATCTCTGGGACTGAAGGTTTCTTAGCCACTCTTATCCCTCTTAGCTGAGCCTGGCTCTAGGGCTTGTGTAGCCCAAACTGTTTTTCTTTCCTCAACTATGTCATTTGACCTAACAAAATTCCCTTCTTTTCCCAAAGTATGTCTTGGTCAAGCTTACATGAAAATGCATGTTAAAAACCAAAATGAGATAACTATGTTATATATGTTATTTACAATAATTCTTTAAATTTTGTATGTGGTATCTTGGGTAAAGGGTTTCCTTGAATTGGCTGGTCTGATTTTGTGCTCAATATCTGTATTGTGTTGCTGAGCGAGATGAAAGTGAAAATAATTTGAATTGCACTCACAGGCAGTTAACAATTCAGTTCTTTTCATGAAGAGCATGTAAAGTGAGACTGTTCTCTAC